>NC_059329.1:80292904-81026654 GCF_018350155.1 Leopardus geoffroyi
GAAAGATATGACAATAATAGAAGTCGTCTCATTTGTTAGTTCAAAGATTTCAGTCAATACTGTCTATGGTCCCATATCTAAAAATGGAAATTTCATATATTTTGTCTAATTATTTCACTGTTCATGATGGCAGCCCATGTCCTATATTTGTTACTTTTTCACAATTAGCTTTTTAATTTTTTTTAATCTTTTTAATGTTTATTTATTTTTGAGAGCGACAGAGACAGAATGCGAGTGGGTTAGGGGCAGAGAGAGAGAGGGAGATACAGAATCTGAAGCAGGCTCCAGGCTCCAAGCTGTCAGCACAGAGCCCAACGTGGGGCTCGAACTCACAAGCTGTGAGATCATGAATGACCTGAGCCGAAGCTGGATGCTTAACCAACAGAGCCACCCAGGCACCCCAAGCTTTTTATTTTTTTAAATGTGCATTGGGCATGGTTGATTTATACCATACAGATCTTGCAATCTTTTTTCTTCCTCAGAAAAGGGTCAGTTTTATTATAGTATGCAGTTCATTTGCTGGTCGATCACCTTGAATTGTAGAATATAAAGGAACATTTCTGAAAGGCTAGAATGTTACCCAAGTCCTCCTACATGCAAAGGATTCAATTTCAAAATATTGTTTGATTCACTGGATCTTATCAGGGCCTGGTTTTATTGTCTAATTCCTTGAAAACATTGCTTTATCCATTTTTAAAAATTTTAATGCTAGTATGATTAACATACATTGTTATATTAGTTTCAGGTGTACTATCTAGTGATTCAACAATTCTATACATTACTCAGTGCTCATCATGATAAGTGTACTCTTAATCCCTATCACCTATTTCAACTATACCCCCCACCACCACCTCCCCTCTGATAACCATCGGTTTGTTCTCTATAGTTAAGTTTTTTGGTTTGTCTCTTTTTCTTTGTTTTGTTTCTTAATTTCCACATATGAGTGAAATCATATGGTATTTAAATGTCTTTCCTTGGGGCGCCTGGGTGGCGCAGTCGGTTAAGCGTCCGACTTCAGCCAGGTCACGATCTCGCGGTCCGTGAGTTCGAGCCCCGCGTCAGGCTCTGGGCTGATGGCTCAGAGCCTGGAGCCTGTTTCCGATTCTGTGTCTCCCTCTCTCTCTGCCCCTTCCCCGTTCATGCTCTGTCTCTCTCTGTCCCAAAAATAAATAAACGTTGAAAAAAAAAAATGTCTTTCCTTGACTGACTTATTTCACTTAGCATTGCACCCTCGAGATCCATCCATGTTATTGCAAATGGCAAGATTTCATTATTTTTTATAACTAAGTAACATTCTATTATATGTGTATGTGTATATATACACACATCACTTCTTCCGTATCCAGTCATTGATCCTTGGACACTTGGACTGCTTCTACAATTTGGCTATTGTAAATAATGCTGCAATAAACATACAGGTGCATATATCTTTTCAAGTAGTTTTTTTTTTTTCATATTTTTTAGATAAATGCCCAGTAGTGCAATTCCTGGATCATATGGTGATTCTATTTTTAAGGAACCTCCATACTGTTTTTCACAGTGACTGCACCACTTTGCATTCCCACCAACAATGCATGAGGGTTCCTTTTTCTACATCCTCACCAACACTTGTTGGGAAGGGAGGGAAATGGCACCTGCCAGCTCTTTTGTTCTTGGAGAAGTCCCCCAAAGATCCCTCCAGCCCCTTCAGCACATGTTCTGAGATTAGTAAATAAATCTCCTTCCATATATCCCAGGTGTTTTTAAACTACTGCTTCTATGCTGTAGGCTATTTGGGGTTCTTTGTTGTGCTTTCTTTTTAAGGGTAGGGACTCTACCCTCCTAATTCTCCCAGAACTGAGCCAGCTAATTTTTAAAGTTCTGGGTGTTAGGCTCCACTAATTGTTAGGTCCCTCTGGTTTTCACAGTCAAATGTTACGGGGATTTGTCTTCTCCATGTAGGTCCCCCATGCCTGGAGTACCTGGCATGGGCCTCTGCTCTTCTCCCTTCTCCAAGCCTGCTAAATCCCTCCCTCCCAGGACAGTGCTATGAGTCCATTTGGCTCCCTACCATACCTCCACCCTTCATACCCTTCTTCATGTGGTCTCTTCTCTATTTTTAGTTGTCAAGTCTGTTTTTTCAGTCTTTGAGTCATTTTATGCATTATTTACATGATGTAGGCATTATCCAGTTATATCCATGGGAAGAGGTGAGTTTAGGATTCTCTACCTCTGCTCACTTCCCCAGAAATCCCTCATTATCTACTTAACACATTTTTGTGGGCACTTAAAGTGAGCCAGCTATTCCAAAATCAGCTATTCCATTATAGATGGAATAGAAATCAAGCCATAGAATTTGGTGATGCCTTGTTATGCATCATTATTTTAGGAAGAGTTTACTAATCCAGTGCCCCTCCTGTACGCTACCACAGTATAATGTACTTTGCATACCATATCCTCAATAAACCTATGTAGCAATGGCCTTTTGTTATTTTATGATCCCCTACTAGACTGTACACTCTAAGAGAGAAGGGGTCCTGTTTAAATTGTTTTCTGTTACAACTTTGGCAGTTAGCACTATTCTGGGCACAAAAATAGATGCATAAAAATCTAGTTTGGTGTTGATTGACAGATTTCAGAAAATTTAGGCAGAAAATTGTAACTGGAATTTTACAAATGATTCTCCCCGAATAGCACAGAATATCTTAAATATAAGAGTATTAAGAAGGTCAATGCTGAGAGTTAACCCTACTGTTCAACTTTATGAATAAAAAGGTTTTACCTCTCTCAGCCTTAGGCTCTATCTCATTTCCATAAATCAAAATAGCATAGTTAACATTTGCCACCTTTAATTTCAAACTTCACTTTTACACCAGTTATTTAAAATATGTAAAATGAGTTCTGACCCATGCTATACAGTTTAAATAGTCACTGACTAAAGTGTGGATGAGGGCACCCTGAAAATGTTTGATAAGCATTATTATAAGGCATCATTATAACTAGAAATATTTTTATTTTGTGTGATATGACAGTCCAAAGATTCTGATGCCCAGCTGAGAAAATTAGTTAATCTGTCCAAGGCTTTTTTTTAATGTATACAACCAAACAACTGGATGGGATAACATATAAGGTTGTTTTTCGCTCTGAAATGCTATGACTATTAAGACAACCTAATTTATTACAGTAACAAGTAGTTTGCCCTATGGCAAAAAAAAAAAAAAAAACCTTCTTGTTTATTAGGAAAGATTTTAAGGTAGTACTTTTTGCACTTGGCCTAAACAGTTTTTCCTTGGTAAGATCTTATCCAAGCCTTCCTTCAGAGCAGAAAGCATTTTCTAATTCAATTTTTTTTAATATTTTAAAAAAGTAATTGTATTACTCCTAAGAGATCAGTGTGGGTGCCAACTAATTCATCTTAAATAAAAATTGCATTATGTCAATTGTTGTTAAAGAATGTGAAAATCTTGTGAAAAATCTATTTGCCCCATGGCCCTATCATCCACACACATCATGCACCATTAATAATTACATGTCACCAGCACAATATTTATATTTGGCAAATCTAACACTTAGTGGCGATTACTATTGCTAGCAAAACAGCATATTTTTCTTAACAAAAAGCTGTGGGGGTGCCTGGCTGGCTCAATGGGTAGAGCTTGTGACTCTTGATCTTGGAGTTGTGATTCAAGACCTATGTTGGGTGTAGAGATTACTTAAAAATAAAATTGTAAAAAAATAGTTGTGAAAATTACTCTTTATTTTTCTTTTTTTAAACGACTCTTTACATAATCTAAAATATCCTACACATATCTGATGTACATGTTAGTGGTAGGTCCCTTGTAATAAGCAATGTATCAGTGGCTTATTTGGCTTTTTTGATATTCAGTGTACTCTTCTAATTCTTCCATGAGAGTAAATAACATTATCCATGGAAACTATCTCAAAATGGGAAAGAAGTATTTGGTGTAGATCTAGACAGCTATTGTTAAGATAAGATCTTGAGGTTACCTAGGTTAGAAGGAGAGAGAAAATAAAATAAACAATTCTACTATAGAGATATATGTTTCAATGATTTTTAAAGACACACATGAGAATAATAATTTAATAGACAAATATTGCATTATGTAACAAGTTCTAACCCCTTTAAAAGATATATTTAGTCCGTGGTTTTTTTTTGTCCAAAATTGTGCACCTTACTACTTTGATCTTTATTTCTTTTCCTATAAATATCTACATACACTCATGTCTATTAAGTTAATGTTTGAATCCATAACCTAATAGTATGTATTATAATGTTGTTTTCATACTATCTTTTGTCTCTAAGAACTAAGCAAACCCCCAAAATATCATTTCATTTTAAAACAACTCAAGCTTATAAGAAAAATTGCAAACATCATACACTTCTGTCTGACCTTCATCCTATTTCTCAAATATTAACATCTCACATAAACATAGAATAAAGGCCAACAACCCAGAGTCTCACATCTTGAGTGCAGTGTAGTTTTTCTGTCTCTTTCGTCGCCTTTCATCCTGGAAAATGTGACCATCTTCTTTTGTCTAAATGACTATTTTGAAAAGTAGTGGTCCATTATGTCCTAGAACACCATTCAATTTGGGTTTGTCTGTTGTTTATTCATGTTTAAAAATACGGTTTTTGTGGGGCACCTAGGTGGCTCAGTTGGTTAAGTGTCCTATTTTGGCTCAGTCATGGTCTCGTGATTCAAGAGTTCAAGCCCCGGGGCGCCTGGGTGGCGCAGTCGGTTAAGCGTCCGACTTCAGCCAGGTCACGATCTCGCGGTCCGTGAGTTCGAGCCCCGCGTCGGGCTCTGGGCTGATGGCTCAGAGCCTGGAGCCTGTTTCCGATTCTGTGTCTGCCTCTCTCTCTGCCCCTCCCCCGTTCATGCTCTGTCTCGCTCTGTCCCAAAAATAAATAAACGTTGAAAAAAAAAAAATTAAAAAAAAAAAAAAAAAAAAAGAGTTCAAGCCCCACATTAGGCTCTCTGCTATCAGAGCGGAGTCCCCGCTTTGGAGTCTTTATCTCCCTCTCCCTGTCCCTTACGTGCTCTTCCTCTCTCTCTCTCTCTCAAATATAGAAATATTAAAAATTAAAAAAATTAAGCTATTTAAAGTTTTTTTTAAATACCACATGACTGATATTGTGTGCCTTATGTTTGCATCCTATCAGGAGATACATAATGTCAATATGTGTAACTACAGATTTTATTGCCTTCCATCAGTTGGTTGAGGTGGCAGCTCCAGGGTTTTGAATTGCAAATTTAGCTAATTTCCATTTATGGTTTAAAATTACTCCACTGGATGACACTTTAAGAATATGTGATTATCCTGTTCTTTGTGATAATTGGAGGATAAATTAATGTGGTGTACCTTAAATGGTGAATATTTTTATCATTCCTTCTACCTTTATTAATTAGAAGCCTATGAAAATGAACTGCTCTTTCTCATTTAATATTATTCACTTAATTATTTATATCAGTCTGGAATTGAAGATATTTATTTTTTCTATAGATCGTAATCTGTTATTATCATTGTTATTAACATTCTTTTATTGTGATAAGACCACTTAACATGAAATGTACCCACTTACATTGTTAAGTTTACAATCCAGTATTGTTAAAAGTAGGCACAACATGGGATGCCTGGCTGGCTCACTTGGTAGAGCATGAGACTCTGGATCTCAGGGTTGTGAGTTCAAGCCCCATGTTGGGCATGAAACCTACTGAAGATAAAAAAAAAAAAAATAAGCATTGTAAATAGGTTTCTAGAATATATTCATCTTATATAACATCTTGGTTTTACCTGACAAACCACAAATCAGGCCAGCTCCCTTCCTGGGGGCATTTCTAAACAGAATATATACACTAGAATAATGTTTCCAGATTGCAAGTGTGAAGAACCAGAGTAATTTAAAAAATCTAACAAGTATCATATTTGTCTACATTTACTCCCTACTCATGGGCATCACCTTAATTCAACCACCATGATTTTTAGAGTTATCTTCCATTTAACTATTATGCTATCCTATTGCTCTCAGAATTAGATAATCAGAGTAACAGTTAACTTCCTGTTACTCTCCCTGTATTAAACATACCTTTTAGCAAAAATGTCTTAAATTGGGGTATTTCTTAACTAATTTATTTTTTTCTGAGACATGTGAAACCAAACATCTTTTGTATCAGCTTGAATAACAGTGAATACAAATGCTTGAAGAGAAATCTAATTATACTTCTATGGAAGTACAGGAAGGGAAAAAATCAAATTACAGATGTGAACTGACAAGTAATTAAAATAAACAAATAAACACATTGATAAGCTGAGATACCCTATGTTTAAAAAAAAAACTCAGGGGTGAGAATTAACTAAATTACTCTCTCAACTGCTAGTGTTTGACATTAAAGTGAGTACTATCTGACTGGGCATCTTTGTGGCTACTTGTACATCAACTCTGTTTCTGAGTTAAATTTATTATTATACCTTTATTTTCAAGTGTAGGATTCTAGGACTCCTATAATTGCTTTACTGACCATATTCTTGGGTCCCCAACCTGAGGCTGTTTGCCTAAACACAGAACTGACAATTTGCATGCTCTGACAGGCAAAAAGCCAAACCAAGCTTTTAAATTTTTTTTTTCAACGTTTATTTATTTTTGGGACAGAGCGAGACAGAGCATGAACGGGGGAGGGGCAGAGAGAGAGGGAGACACAGAATCGGAAACAGGCTCCAGGCTCTGAGCCATCAGCCCAGAGCCCGACGCGGGGCTCGAACTCACGGACCGCGAGATCGTGACCTGGCTGAAGTCGGACGCTTAACCGACTGCGCCACCCAGGCGCCCCCAAACCAAGCTTTTAAAACACAAGACAAAACAAACAGAAAAACAATAGTTGTCCCTTGGAGGAAACAGATTGATAACTGATGTGTACCCCAAAACCAAATTTAATCAGAGCTGCCATCCAAAGAGCTGAGTTTTACAATGTTTTTCTCCCGCTAATCTGAATTCAAAAGGAAGAGACAAATGGAATTTTTACCTTTGCCTCTCAAGTGGGCGCCACAGAGATCCAGAAGAGTTGACCTTGGTCAAAATTCCTAACCTTCACTGGTTCCTGCTAGCTTTCCCAAATTTTCATCTGCCTGCTTCAGAGTGAATGGGGTGTCCAGCCAACCCCTCATGGTTTCACCAGAAACTGTAGGAGAGGAAAAAATATCTTTTTACTCTTTCAAATTATTGACTGGGAGTCCATAAAAAAAGAGAAAAAACATATACATTTATTTAATATAAGTTTTATATGACACAGGAGCCTTCAAAGAAAATGAAGACCTAAAGACACAGTTAAATTTCAGTGTTTTTGTGCTAGGTTTGATGAAGAGTGGATCATCATGGAAAGATATGTAGGACAATGATGAGCTAGGTGTAACTGGGGCAAAGCTTGTTCATTTCAATTCCTCCCTGTATCCCTTCATCTTCATAGAAAGATGCTCCTGTCTTTAAGGTATAGGGAGGTCACCTCTCATATAATGATTTTTTTTTTTTTATGACTTGCTTCAAGAGAATATCAGAAAAACCTTCCTAGCTTTTATGACCTGCCACATGGAAAGGTCAGAAAGCCACTTTTGCACATGGCAGTTCTCAGATTCCTTTAGCTTGAAATTTCTATATGTCAAGGAGCCATGTTTTAGAGTAGTATGTTCTGAACTCTATCACAGGGAACACCTCTCAACAGAAAATAAGATGATCCTTACACTCAAGATTCATTGACGGCCTAGGGTTACAATTGTGTTTAATGAGCTTGTTCTTGCTTATCTTTCCTTGCTTTGTTGGTTTCTTACTTATTAAAGTAGTTACTATACTAATTATGGCCATTTTAGTTTGCTATCTTAATTATACTTCTGAGTATAATGAACTGGAAAAATGCTAATGTCTTCCCATTTTTCATGCCAGAAATTTGAGGTCCAAGGACAAAGCTGAAATAAATGTCCAACTGCTGCATAAACTGAGTATAGGTCAAGGAACCCAAAACAAAACCAAAGTGACTCTTAGAATTAACTCTGCAGATAAATCTTTATTTGTATAGCTAAGGTAGATATGGTCTCCCCAATCCAAACAGGATTGGAAAGTGTGTGTGTGTGTGTGTGTGTGTGTGTGTGTGTGTTCTTGGTGAGGGGGTCTTGTCAGAGGATATAACATATATGCATATATGAGGTCCAGAGAAATGTTTGCTTTCTTCTTTAAAGAAGAAGGGGATATGGGCTTCTGGATGACTCAGTGGGTTAAGTGCCCAACTTGCTGTTGGCTCAGGTCATGATATCATGGTTTATGGGTTGAAGCTCCACATTGGGCTCAGTGTGGGGAGTGAATCCTGCTTTGGATTATCTCCCTCTCCCTCTTGCTCTCTCTCTCTCTCTGCCCCATCCCCATTTGTGCTATCTCTCTCAAGATAAATAAACTTAAAAAAAAAAAAGAAAAAGACGGGAATCTATTCTGAAGATTTTTGTTTGGCTTGAAATGTCTGTGGGTTCCCTTGACTAAGAATAATGTGGCTGAGTGAAGTCTTAAGCTGTTCCTAGGAGGCTCTGGGAGAACTGGTTGAAAGATCCTTTGAACCCTCCAAACTCTTGATATAAATCCAAACACCACACAAAATCTGTCTTTCTGAGACATTATTCCTCTGTCTTCCATAAAATTGCTGGTGATTATATTGGTCTAAAGAGCTTGCTTCAGGAAAATAGCTATATAAAACTCTGGAATTCCATGGCACCTAACGATTATTTGTTGAAAACTTAGTAGGAACCTCAGAAGATATATGGAAAAGTTAGAGACATTTTGCAAGTGAATTTACAATTACATAATCAATAAAAACCATAATAATATAGTTCTTAGCACTTGAGATTCCATTTTTATATTTTCTCATCTTTTTTTTCCTGAAACATGAGAACACCATCTATTTCTCATCTTTTTCAGTAATTTACAGAATGTGTTCTAAATTCATCACTGTTTTCATGCAAGTTGAAAATAAGTGTGAATGAGCCTTTCAGTGCACACATGTCACAGGTTCTTGATTCTTAAAATGACAATTAAAACCAGGAACTAGAGGGTTTTTTTTTCTTTCAAAAATATCTAAGTAAGCCTTCAAAAATGATGTTATATTTGTATTTCTTTAGTGAGTTTTTAAATTTACAAGTTACAGACAAGCATGAAGGCAGTGTGACACAGACAAAATGATATTGAATGGGGATTCAGAAATGGATTGAGGAACTATTTCTACGACTTACTTATTTTGGATTACTTAACCTTTCTGGGTGTCATTCCTCTTAAAATGATAACACTACATTTTGCACAGGGTTATTGTAACATTCAATGATAGTGCATATGAAAGCATATGAGAAAACTTTTTAGTGCTATAGCAAGGTAAGGAAAAAGTCTTCATTTTATTTCCAATGTATTCTTTAGGAAAGCAGTAACATATTTTCTAAGGTTTTTATGCACAATAGGTGAGAAAGAATTAGCAGATCTGCAATTGACTATCTTTGTTTATGGGAAATGCTCAAGAAAGAAAAATAAACCAGCCAATTCTTCTTGTAAATGATAATAGCAGACCTCTTGGCAAAGACATAAATGGTATGTATGTACCATCAGAAGGGTCCACATCTCTGAAATGTCTGGTTCAATTAAAATTGCTTATGGCTGGGGCACCTGAGTGTCTCAGTTAAACACCCTACTTCGGCTCAGGTCATACATGATCTCATGGTTTGTGAGTTCGAGCCCCGCCTACAGCTCTGTGCTGACAACTCAGAGCCTGGAGCCTGTTTCGGATTCTGTGTCTCCTTCTCTCTCTGCCCCTCCCTCACTCGTGTTCTGTCTCTCTCTGTCTCTCAAAAATAAATAAATGTTAAGAAAAATAAAATAAGTGAATAAATAAAATTGTTTATGGCTAAATAAAAACAAAAACTAAGCCCTGTAACCTGGGACATGCATGCTATTAAAATATCAGAATAAAAATGGGTATATTTCATGACCAAAATGTTTTTCTTCTAGTGTGAGATAGACACACACACACACACACACACAAACACACACACAAACACACACACACACACACACACACATACACACACACAAACTTACAGAGTAAGATCTTTTAAATCTTATGAGTCTGATTCATATGGCAATTTAGTTACTTCTGCTTTCACAAGATTTTTAAAAAGTTGTTTTTAAAATCATTATCATCAGCTCATTTGCTCAAGCTAGAATCCTGGGAATCATCATTGATATTTTTTTTTCACATTTTCACTATAATATTTAGTCAATAGTCATATACTAGCAATTATACTTGTAATTTTGTCTTGAATGCATTTATTTCCTCTGCTATCATGGAAAGCTAAGGTACCATCGTCTCATTTACAGTTGATGGGATGACCTCCTAACTTGTCTTTCTCCACTGCTCTTTCCAATCCACTTTATTTTTTTTAAGTTTGCTTATTTACTTTAGAGAAAGAGAGCATGCACACATGTGAGCAGGAGAGGAACAGAGAAAGAGAGAGAGAGGGAGAGGGAGAGAGAGAAAGAATCCCAAACAGGCTGCACACCATCAACATAGAGCCTGACAAGGGGCTCGACCTGAGTCAAGAGTCGGATGCTTAATCGACTGAACCATCCAGGCACCCCTCCAATGCACATTCAACACCACAGACAAACAAAAATTAAGCCCTGGAATCCTCTGCTCAAATCCTATCCATGGCTTCCCATGGCTTTCCTTCTAAGGGCCAAAATCTTTACCACTTCTCCTGATACGGCCACTAGCACTATACTCTCGGGAGCTCAATCGCCTCAATCCTAACATCACTCTTCCATCCCCTCAAGCTTCCTCTCACCCTTGCACCTCTGTCTGGAACATTTTCCCCAGCTAACTCATATCTTATGTTAAATTTCACTCTCTACTGCAAGATTCCCCTGAATCCAGTAATTTTATTGTATAATCTTATAGCTTTCTCTTTATCAGAGACCTTACTAAAGCCGCATGTAATTAGCTGGTGACTTGTGAGACATTTAATTTCATCAGTTCCCTTCGTAGTGCAAGGTCTGCGGGGCTAGGATGTTATCCTCCTGTTAGTTGCTACACCTCCAGGGCATAACAAAGACATTAACACAGGGACATCCTCAGAAAGGTTTACTGAGTGAATGTAACAGCTCAATTCCAGGTGATGAAAGAACAATTATTAGTTTCTAAGTTTTTCTAGATATTTAGGACAGAATTATTCCTGGCTCGTTCCTCATTGTTATTTCGATTAAAAAAGTGCTATAGTACAATTCTACCTTCATGGTTAAGGAGTGAATATAGCAGTCTTTCAAGGTGCATATACAGCTTCCAATAAACAGGCAAATCCCCCAGGGAATTTAGTAAAGGAATTTGTTGAGAATGAAGACTATGAAGTATTTTATTTTCTTGAAAAAGAAATATGAAACATTCAGAGAACTATGGTGGATGACTCTCTTAGGAATTAAATGAGCACAACATTGTGGATGGATGTGTAGCAGGATTCTTGCAGAAGTCGACTCTGAGGCTTTTCTTTTCAACTTTATTCATGCCGGCACCACTCATCTGGGTTCCTACCCAAAGAACTGAGCCCGAAACGCCACATGGCGTAATTTTTTTAATATATTTTCTACTTCTTTGTCTCCCATGTAAGGTAACACACAAACGTGCAGACTGATTAAGTGGTCTCATGTTGCAAGGTCATGAGGGATGTTGTCACCTTTGCGCATAGCCAGGTTATCTTGAGTTTGCTTTCTGTTTTTTCTCTCCTTAGGGAGGGGACCCTACCACAGATGTAGACTCAACACATACTTTCAAATGTTCATGAGCCTGACCTTGTCATGTAGAACAAATCTATTTGTTAAACAAATCTAAATAATACCCCTATTACAACTCTATCTGGATCTTCACTCCAGAACTCTATTTTGAATTCTTACTTGCTACTCTGCATAGTTTTATAATCTGTGCGTTTGTGCTAATATTATAATCTGTGGGTTTGTGCTAATATTGTGAAATTTTTATTCAAAGACAAAGGAAAGATATCTGAAGAAAATGACAAGAAAAGCAGTCAGTTTCTAGCAAAAGAAGTGAACATCTGCTTGTTCTCAAAAATGCTCTGGTTTTTAACAAGCTCCAAAGTGTGGAAAACCCTTGTAAACAAGACAAAAGAGCTTTTTCACCAGTTTTAGCTTCCATTCCACCACCAGGAAGGATTGATGGGTTCCTGAGTTTGGTCTATCACTTATGCAAAGGTCTTAGTAGATTGGTACCCATCATTAGTTTGCTTTATTAAGTCATCCAGGAAATGTTTGGTTTTATGGACTCATATAATCTTTCTTATTAATTATGTATGGCCTTTTTCTCTTTTATGGGTATATCATTAAGTATGTAATATTTAAGAGCTTTTATGTGTCACAGAAAACTAATTATGATAGGGTTGTAATTATATTACTTTCATTCATGTGCAAATAAGCAATAAGTAACATATTAGGTGAATAGACATATGTGCATTAGTGTCCAGGTATTATTAAATAGTGATTTCATCTTAAATATTTAATCACTGAAACGTCTAATCACTTTGGTTTTGAAAATCACTTGTTAATTACAACAATATACCTTACTTTCCTAAGTAAAACACATCAATAAGAGGTCTTTCTTGACTGCTTGATGTAGGCTCATCATGAACTTCCATATATGCTATATCAAATGATGGTGTTCACAATGTCAAATGAAGAGGTCCCAAATGTGTCACCGTGACATAAGGATTGTTCTGATCTGAAGATAGCTGAGAATCTACAAATGCAGGGAGAGGCTTTCTCTGAGATCCCCTTATCCACCTAAAAACAGATCTTCCCCCAAGAAAACCTCGATTATCATAAATCTCCAGAAGAATTTCATCAACCCAGGGAGACTGACTCATCATAGGAGAAGAGAGAAGTGGGTGCCACACTCAGACAGACATGGACACACACTATCGTATATTCCATTTGTTCTTCTAAGGACTCACTTATCTTTGCTAAAATTCATTTATTCTCCTTTTTCCCCCATTTCTTTGCCTTTTTAAAATGTCCTATCAGTTCTCAAATCTCACCATTTCTTTGGTTATTCAACTCTTTTTGTGATGTCCCTGTGCATGCAAAATTAAAAATTGATAAATTTGGGGCACCTGGGTGGCTCAGTCTGTCAGCTCAGTTCATGATCTCAGGGTTCGTGAGTTTGAGTCCCACATCAGACTTGCTGCTCATCACAGAGTCTGCTTCAGATCCTCTGTCCTCCTCTCTGTCTCTGCCCCTCCCCCACTCATGCTTGCTGCCTCTCAAAAATAAATAAACATTAAAAAAATAATGTAAAATTTTATAATTTTTTATGCTTTTACCCCTGTTATTTTGTCTGTAGTAAGTTTAGTTCACAGGCCCCAGGTACTGAACCTAAGAGGTCAAGGAAAAGTTTTTCCTCTCCTACACCAGCATTACTGGCCATCTCTACATGGCCCAGACTGCTTTACCGGTGTCATTGAAGGTCTTTGTTGTTGATTTCTTAGATGTTTCTTTTTTGTTTCCTTCCTCCTTTCTTTTTTTCCCTCCTTCCCTTCCTTCCTTCTTTCCTCGCGTCCTTCTATTCTTCAGTTCTCTTTCTCTGTTTCATCCTCTGTCCCTGTGTCCCTGTGTCCGTTTCTTTCCCATTAAGTTCTGTTGGGTCTGCCATAGTAAGTTTTACTTCTCGCCATTAATAGTATAATTGCCTCCATTCTAATCTTCCATGGGAGGAGAAACTAAATGGCCATATGTTTTTATTTTTAAAAAAAAATTTTTTTTTCAACGTTTATTTATTTTTGGGACAGAGAGAGACAGAGCATGAACGGGGGAGGGGCAGAGAGAGAGGGAGACACAGAATCGGAAATAGGCTCCAGGCTCTGAGCCATCAGCCCAGAGCCTGACGCGGGGCTCGAACTCACGGACCGCGAGATCGTGACCTGGCTGAAGTCGGACGCTTAACCGACTGCGCCACCCAGGCGCCCCTAAATGGCCATATGTTTTATAATTATTTCTAGAAGCAGACTGAACAGGTTTCACCCAAACACTCTTAAACTCTTCTGTAAGTAATGTGCATAGATTTAATATTCTTTTGTAATATTTATTTTTGAGGGAGAGAGAGAGAGAGAGAGAGAGAGAATGAGCAGGGAAGGGGCAGAGAGAGGGAGACACAGAATCCAAAGGAAACTCCAAGCTCTGAGCTATCAGCACAGAACCAGACATGGGGCTCGAACCCACAAACTGTGAGATCATGACATGGAGCTGAAGTCAGATGCTTAACCATCTGAGCCACACAGAGACCTCTGTGCGCATGACTTTTAGCATATAGCCCTCATAATGTTGATCTTACTTCCTCAAAAGAGATTTTCCTTTCCATCTAAATTTGATCTGTTGTAGATAATTTATGTAGCTACAAATATTTTCTAGGTAAATAAGGCATTGTGTATGAAATACACATGTGCATTTTGAAGAAACTATTGTCATTTTATGTACACAATACATGTACATCTATGCACATACATATTCATATATATTGTATATGTATATGTGTGTGTAGCAAATTGCACATTTAAACAAATTAGCCCATCAGTTTCTTCTGGTGCTTCTATTTTAATCTAATCACCTGTGTATTCTTAGTCTAATTTTCTAATATTGATTCATAGTTTATGACAGGTTTTTTTGTATCAGTTGAATTACAATCAATTTGACTATCAAGGAAACAAATATCCTATCAACTTTACCCTAAAAATAAATTATTTTATTGATAGCATGTTGCTTAGCTTATATAAAGTGTTTTTCAATTAGAAAAGACTTTTGTAGGGGCACCTGGGTAGCTCAGTCGGTTAAGTCTGCCTCTCGATTTCGGCTCATGTCGTGATCTCATGGTTCGTGAGTTCGAGCCCCATGTCAGGCTCTGTGCTGGCAATGCAAAACCTGCCTGGGATTCTTTCTCTCTCTGCCAATTTCTTTGCCCCTCCCTTGCTCGAGAACTCTCTCTCTCTCAAAATAAATAAATAAACATTTTTTAAAAATTAAGAAAAGAAGAAAAGACTTGTATATACTAGGTTCTAGACATTGTTCTAGTTAGTAGTTGCAGGGAGATTGAAGGGAGATTAATTGATAAGGCTTGTGAACTACAGGTGTTATTTGGGTGTTAGGAGTGAGGAAAGCTGCATAGACTACAGGTGTTATTTGGGTGTTAGGAAAGCTGCATAGAGACAATAACTTTTAAGTATCTGTGGTAGATCAAGTAGGAATACTGCATTGTTGACCACTCATTCCAAAAAAAACAAGCCGCAATGGAAACAATAGTACCAAAGACTCAGGTAAGAAACATATACATATTTTTGGAATTGTAAGTAGCTCAGTAAAACTCAAAATTCTCCCTCTCTTTCTCTCTCTCTCTCGTAAATAAATGTGTGCAACAGATTGTCATTGTTTTATCTGCCTATTTAGTTATTTTTCTTGGAATAACTCTGTTATTGTTACTGCTATGTACCTGTATAAAGACTGTTAGTCACATAGAGGACATTTGTGAGTAAAAATGAGCTTCATTATGTGGCACCATGGAGTAAATGAGTATCCATGGAGATTATGTAGCTAATTCCCCACTCTAAATATTTTCAAAATGTGAAGACATTTGGTTTTTGTTCCCTTTTTATGTGTTTAATGCATTTATTTGTTAGCCCTCTTCTTTGTTAGTTATTTTAAAGAGGTTATTATCTGATGTATACTCTTAGTACTTAGAAAAAAAAATCACATACATCCCAGAGATTGCTATTCAAACCTTCCCTCTATCATTAACTGTCTGTGAGAGGTCAGGCAATTCCTTCAAACTCCCTGGGCCTCACTGTCCTCATTTGTATAAATTGAGGGTTTGAGTCAAATGACTCCCATGACTGCCTGAATCAAAGTGATCATTACCTCGGTTTCTTTGCAGCCCAAACTGATATTCAGTTAAAAAGTTTCTCTGCTACCAGTCCCTGTACTTTTAAAACAGTGGAATTTAGAAAGATTTGTGACTGCTTTGTATATCTCCCTCTTGATGTCTGTATTAGCCTCTTTGAGTATTAATAAAAATGTGAACACATGTTGAGATAGCTTTCTAATTAGATTTGTTTATACAGTGATTTCAATTATAACATTCTTGAAAAATAGAAAAGAAAAATGATCATTTATTTAAATCATTGAATTTACCATACATTTTACCTATATTTTAAGTAAGAAAGCTAGGTGGTTTTGTTCTCAGTTTGCAAATGAGAAAAATGATTTTAAAGAGTTGTTAGGTTTATATTATGCTCTTTTTATCACATAAATTTGTTTTTAAGAATTGTTGGATGGGGCGCCTGGATAGTTCAGTCAGTTAAGTATCTGACTTCGACTCAGGTCATGATCTCAGGGTTCTTGGGTTTGAGACCCACATCAGTCAGTTCAGAGCCTGTTTGGGATTCTTTCTCTCCTTCTCTCTTTCTGCCCCTCCCCCACTTCCTCTCTCTCTCTCTCTCTCTCTCTCTCTCTCTCTCTCTCAAAATAAATAAATAAAGAACGTAAAAGAAAAGAATTGTTAGATGCCTAAGATATGAAGTATTTGAATACATATATGACTTCAACCCAGATCTGTAAGGAGACCAAGTCTATACTGTATCATAGTCTTTCTGTATTATGAATCAGGATCAGTTATATATCCTTTGAACTCTTGACTGTATCTGATTCAGGGGATGCCTTCTATCCTATCCGTCTCCCTCTTTTGCCCCTAAGTTCTCTATTTTCCATCTTTTATTACACTTTTTTATCTTCCACAATACTTTCACTAACTTTGTGATATCCGGTAGAAAAGCAAAAGCTTTGTTGGCCTTGTATCACACCAGTCACTAAAATGTAGTGAAATGTGAAACAGCAGAGTGCTTAAGTGCACACACTATGGAATGGACATGTTTGTGTTTGAACACAGTTTCTAAGGCTTTATTAGGTTTGCAATCTGTGCAAGTTATGTAGAATCCTGTGCTTTAATTTCCTTGCTGGTAGAGTGTGGGTATTAAGAATAGTGTTTAGGGATGCCTGGTGGCTCAGTCAGTTAGGCATCTTACTCTTGATTGCTACTTAGGTCATGATCTCATGGTCATGAGATCCCACGATGGCTCCATGCTGAACATGGAAACTGCTTTGGATTCTTTCTCTCCCCCCTAAGCCTCTCCCTCGCTTGTGCATTCTCTCTCTGTCCCTAAAATAAATTAAAAAAAAAGAATAGTGTTTACTTGAAGGATTGATAGTTGGATGAAGTGGACTAATTTCATGAGAAGAAAGTATTAAATATGGAAAATTAAGTAATAATCCTACACATTCTCCTTACATTGGAAGCCTATACTAATGGAGCCTTTAAGCTATTCCATTTATTTTCGCTTCCTGTACTCATATTAATAACAATTCGTGCATTTGGGGGGCTTATGTAACTTCCAAATTCTTTTTCCTGTTTTTTTTAACCTCATAACTCTATACCATAGCATTAGTTCAGATTCTGATCTCAGCATCTTTGACCCCAAATTATAATCAAACCTATACTTGCATTGCTTCGCTTTCTAGCATTGGTCTAAGTTCCTGATGCCTGAACTGTACCCAATATCTTAGTAGCCCAGTTGTGATTGCTTTGAAGGAAAAGCCTGAGCCATTTCCCTTATTCCAAACAACTTTATCATATTGACCACAATTCTGAAAAATGAGGCCTGTGAACTTACATTTGGCTGAGAGGTAGAAGGAAGGAAAGGTGCAGGACATAGATTATTTCTCAGTAAAGATGGACTGACCCTTTGTTCAGAATGTGGAGGATGGAGGTACAATCTGCTGGGTTGATGGAAGTTCATCCACAAGATGGTGCACACTGCTTATCTTTGTTTATAGATTTTCTACCTTGAACAAAAATGTTAGATATTATATTTTCACAGAAAGGATAGAATAATAGCTTTTGTTTGACAGATTATATGTCATGTGTTATAATCTGTCATACTTTGTATTTCAAACTCTATTATGTTTTAGACCTTTATTGTGTGTGTGTGTGTATGTGTGTGTGTGTGTTGTGTGTATGTATTATTTCAACAATATAAGAATTGACCCATATTACATAATCATTACTAAATAATGTAGACCTAGAAAATTCTGGAGGCTGGGAGGGGGTAGATAGATTCTACAAGAAGGGAGGACTGTTGTTTTTTTGTGAGTATTTTACCAAAAGTGGAAGAATAAGGATGTATTGACTATTTCAAAACGATAAGGATGTAGTGACTATTCTGAAACACCAGCAAAGAAACATGCGTGCATTTGTGTATTCTCCATCTTTTTTTTTTTAATGTTTATTTATTTCTGAGACAGAGAGACAGACAGAGCATGAGTGGGGGAGGGACAGAGAGAGAGAGAGGGAGACACAGAATCCCAAGCAGGCTTCAGGCTCTGAGCTGTCAGCACAGAGCCCCAGGCGAGGCTCGCACTCATGAACCCTGAGATCATGACCTGAGCCGAAGTCGGTCGCTCAACTGACTGAGCCACCCAGGCGCCCCTCTTCATCTTTTTAATTATATAGTTATTTATAAATGCAGTGTGTGTGCCTTTTGGTTCCTTTGTAATTCTCTCAAGCTTTGTGAACTTGTGCTTCATGGTTATCATTCAGATGTGACTGATAACTTAGACTAGCAATAGCTACAGCTAAAAATGGGAAAGAAATACAGGTGCCATAGGAACCAATTACAAAAAGGATATAATACAACAGAAACAGCAGCCACAGAAATGGAGCCAGATGCTCATGCATTTAGAGTTTGCTTGAACTTTATTTTATGCATACCACTTCACTAGGTGGAGTGTTGCTGCACATGTCCAGCGTTATATCTTTGTAGATCAGACGTCACCTAGATAGGGAGGTCAAGTCACATGATAATTTAATGGACTATAAAAAGCTTTACATGTTTTCTGAGACCATATAAACCAGAAACTGCTTTTTCATAGAATAGATATAGAGAGAGAATAGAATAGCATTGTTCCCAAATCCTAGAGACTTGTGCTATGATCACTCCCATAGGGCCCCTCCAAAGCCTTCATGTAGCATCCCTATTCAATATATAGACTTCAAAAATGCTCATTATCTTCAAAGTTCATATGGCCCATGTAGCAGAATTCCTTGCCCAGCAGCCAAGATCCATTAATAAGACTTTGTGCGTTGAGTCCCACTTTTGGGTTCCTTAGCAAATGAATTGAAATAGCATGCCCAAAAGGGGCATATGGTCCTCTAAAATTCAAAGGGGCTCGCTAAGGATTATGTTACCCTGCACTTAGAAGAGATATATCTATAATATAATAAATATATCCGTATATAAGTATATATGTATATAGAACTGTATATATATTATATATATCATATATATAAACTTTATCAATGTGAAAGGCCATTAAATTTCTCCATATTTATTTCCTACCCTTAAGTACACATATATCTTATGAAGGTTTTTTTTTTAATTTAAGTTTATTTATTTTTGAGAGAGAGAAACAGAGAGAGAGAGGAGTGGGGGAGGGGCAGAGAGAGAGGGAGAGAATCTACAGTGGCTCCACACTGTCAGCACAGAGCCTGATGTGGGGCTCGAACTCACAAACCGTGAGATCATGACCTGAGCTGAAACCAATAGTTAGACACTTAATCAACTGAGCCACCCAGGCGCCTCTTATCAAGGTATTTAAGCTTGTTATTACTCCTGCTCATCAATGCAATCGCCATGACATCACCAATATAAAGGATACACATGATGTATGAAATAGAGAAGAGATCAATGCCCTTGTGGCTAGATTATGAAATAATTGATACAGCTCTGAGGTAAGAGAATGAAGCTGTGTTATTGGATCTGCTAGCTGTATGCAAACTGTTTCTTGTGTCCTTACTAATAGGCACAGAAGAAAAAAATACATTCACCAGATCAATACTTGAATATGAGGTGCCAGGATGTGTTGATTTGCTCCAGCAAAGAAATTGCAACTGGAGCAGCAGTTGAAATTGAAGTCACCACCCGATTAGGTTTACAATGACCTACTCTCTTTCTCCAAGATCCATTTGTTGCTGGCACAGAAAAATAAGCAAGGGAAATTGAAACGTGAGTAGAATCACCAACCTTGCATAATTCAAGTTTACAATGGCGAAACTAATCAATCCCTCTAGAAAAGCAAATCTAGGGGCTTCTACATTTCCTTTTCTTTCATAGTAGCTTATTCCACAGGTCAGGTAAGGAAAGTAGGGTTTCTGCTATTTTCTGGATATATCTGTTTCAACTATGCATATCAGAATTAAGAAAATAAGTATAGCCTGGGGTTGTGGGTCTCACTGCATCCACTATGACTTGGGCCTGAGGTGGTTCTGTTTACCGCAAGATTCCAACAACACCTTGTGCTGACTAGTGGACCTCAGCAGCACTTTTGATTTCAGGAATTAGTGTTAGTTCACAGTGTCCAATTATCTCTGAATTCTGGTTAATTATCCTTTCCTAAAGCATAACCACCATGATGTCTGATGAAGATTCATTGGGGAAAGACTAACAAAAGATTTATAGAATACGTTTCTTGGTAGGGCAGTACTCTTTCCTCAACAATTGCTCAACCTTCCTTTCTTTCTAAGTGTTATGATTTGTAAACTGATTCAAACCTAGAAAATGGTACAGGAGCCAGAAGTCTCTACCCTGATCATTTTTAAAAAAATTTTTAAGAATGTCGGGGCGCCTGGGTGGTGCAGTCGGTTAAGCGTCCGACTTCAGCCAGGTCACGATCTCGCGGTCCGTGAGTTCGAGCCCCGCGTCGGGCTCTGGGCTGATGGCTCAGAGCCTGGAGCCTGTTTCCGATTCTGTGTCTCCCTCTCTCTCTGCCCCTCCCCCATTCATGCTCTGTCTCTCTCTGTCCCAAAAATAAATAAATGTTGAAAAAAAAAATTAAAAAAAAAATTAAAAAAAAAAAAGAATGTTTATTTATTTTGAGAGAGAGACATAAACAGTGAGAGAGAGAGAGAGAGAGAGAGACACTAAGCATACACGCATGCTAGCAGGGGAGGGGCAGAGAGAGGAAGAGAGAATCCTAAGCAGGTTCTGCACTGTCTGCACAGAGCCGGACTTGGGCTCAATTCCATGAACCGTGAAATCATGACCTGGACCAAAATCAAGAATCAGATGCTTAACTGACTGTGCCAAGCCACCAAGGTGCCTCTCTACCCTGATCTTTTAAGTAGTACTTCTGTTCATTGAACTTTGGACTTTCAAGTAAAAATTTAATATGCTGCTCATCTATTTCAGTTCCAGGGATACCATGATATGTCAGCCAGAATTAAAGATCTCTTTAGGTTTCTGCCACCCAGTAACCATTACACAACCTGTCTCTGGCAGTTAAGTGTAGGTCACTTTCCTCCTACAACTCCAATACTTATCAGCTCCATTAAATTCTGGTAATTCGTTTGATAACAACAATTTCCACTATCACTACTGGCCTGTAGAAACTAGCCATTGCAGAACTCATCAAGAATATTGGTGTTCCACTTACAATGTATGCTTTTACGCCTTGATTAAGAGCTTATCCTCCTCCAAGAGACAAAGTTAGGGGTTGAGTAAGCAGATGCCATATGATATACCCGCTCTGGTATTCCAATCTCTAAGTGTTTTGGGATGCTCTTCTCTAGAGCAGGACTATTTAATAAAATCTCCTGCAATGATGGGAATAGTCTATATATGTGTTATTGAATATGGCAGCCACTAGCTCTATTTGGCTGTTTAACTCTTGCAATATGGTTAGAACAACTATGAAATGGAACTTTAATTTTACTAATTCTAATTAACCTTAATTTGTTTATTTTCTTTTATTTCTTTTAAAATTTTATTCACATTAAATAATTGTGCTTCCCAATATGAAACTAAAATAGCAATAAATCCCATTAGTATATATGATTTATGTGTGTTTATTTTGAAAACAATGTTATAGAATTTATTTTTTGTTAAGACCCTGTTATTTGCTCTTTGTGATAGCTGGTCTAAGTTCAATCTGTTTTGATGCCTTAATTTTTTTATTTATTTAGTCATTTTTTATTACTTTATCCAATTTTTGATATTTATTCACTTCTATTTTATTTTCTAAAATCACGATCACCTGTAATGTTGTAGCGTAATATTATTTTAATAAGCAAATGTATATAATGCTATCACATTGGAAAGCACAACTTCATAGTACAGAAAGGAAGTTCTGGCATCTCAACTTTTTTGGGCATAAGTTATATCTGAGTCCATGTTTCAGGCAGCCAACCAAGCAGACTCCCAGCTGCTTGAGCAAACACACTGATGTCAGACTCTCTGATTACTGCACTCCTCTCAATAATATCTGTTTGACCCAAAATTAGGTTCATCCTGACTTAGCAACCTTAGAATCCATTATGCCTTTTAATCTTGTCAAATCAAGGAACCAATTCCAGATTTTTAACATTTAGGTTCTATTTTCCAGGGACTACTTCTGGTGGTAACCACTGTTTTAGTCAAGCTCCAGTCAGAGAAGCAGAGTTACAGCATCACTGTATTATGTAGTAAGAGATTTACTTTTAGCAATTAGACCTTAAAGTTATTTGAAAAACTCTGGACAGGAGAGCTGGAGGTTCAGAAAAAGAGTAATTAACCTGACTGCCTTAAGCACTCGCTTAGATGGATGCATTGGAGCTTACCAGGAAATGTGAGGAGCCAAGCACATTCAGTCACTGAAATACAACCATGAAGGGTAGGTAGCCTTTGGATTTGTCTATGGGAAGCTGTTGACTGGTTAGTTATCACCTCTGAGGGTCTGCAGGCAAATGTCTGGTGGTGGAATGAGAGTCCCTATTTGTCAGCCAGGCAAACAATTGAAAATACGAGGAGGACATGAGCAGAAGAGAGAAAAGATGAGGCGGGGTGCCTGGGTGGCCCAGTTGGTTAAGCGGCCTACTTTAGCTCAGGTCGTTACCTCGAGGTTCACGAATTCAATCCCACTGTTGTTAGTGCAGAGCCTGCTTCGGATCGTCGGTCCCCCTGTCTCTCTGCCCCTTCCCCTTTCATGCTCTCTCTCTCAAAAATAAATAAACATTAAAAAAAATTTAAGAAGAGAGAAAGGATGAACTAAGACTTCCTGGGTCCTCTCCAACTGCCTATCACCATATCTGATGGTGAAAACCTCAGATTAATGATGACTGCTTCATTCACATCTTTCAAAAATCATCGGAGCTTCTCTCCTGGCCAACTCTAACCTGAGATCATACTCGTGGTTCAGAGAAATGCAGTTTCCATCTTGGTTGACATTAGTTAAAAGCAACGCACTTCCCAATTTGAATATATACTTCATGGATTAACAATAATATATCCAAAACAATATCTATCTCAGAGTTTTAATGAATAATTGATCATAATTGACGAGATCTGAGGAGGGAAAATTAGTGTATGATGTTAAAAACTACCAACTATATTTTTCTTTAATAACACTGATATGCCATAACTCTGTGCTCCCTACTGTGAAATAGTCTCTGCATTGACGTCGCTGCAATGCTTACTGCTATTCTGATCATATTCACTAGTCTGCAAAAGCTTTATAAATTCCTGATTTATAGAAATCACATTCTATAAGTGTATTTTCACTTTATAAAGTCTCCTCTGATAATAACTGATGAGATGCAAATATATGCACCTAATTAGAGCCAATGACATTCTTTCTTCTGGGAGACTGGAGTTAGGGTGAAGAAAGACTGCATCCTTCTAAAGTGAATTGCAAACTCAGGATAAGTAAAATATCATGATCTACCCAGAGAAGCAAAGTGAATCATTCTGTCTTGGAGTGAGAAAAACAGATCTAAAACTCATTTGCTGTGTGATGTGGAATATGAAGAAAAAGAAATATTCCTCAACACTTTTTAGTCACTAATTTTATTTTCTTTCTGAGGTTCATTTCTTTCCTAGCTTTAATGTAAAACAACTGTCCCACCACACTGCCATGAACTCACTTGCTATGCTTAGGCTAACTTGGGATAGTTTCTATTAAAAATGCCCTAACTAATATGGTCTCCATATTTAAATTCTTCCATGGAACATTATAACATCGGCAATAATCAGAAATCATTTATCAACTCATTTTTACTCACAGTAGAGTACTGTCTAATATAGTTCAGCAATGCCAATTTCTCAAAATTGCCAGTGTATTACAGCTTCATGAACATAGTTCAGAAATGCTATCATATGTACAAAGAAAAGCAGGATTAAATATTCCATATCAGTGAATCAGTGAAATGCAGTGGTTAAAAGAGCAAAAGCTAAAGCTAGACGGCCTCGAGTCAAATCGTGGTTCTTCCTCTTATGAGCTGTGACTTTGGACAACTTATCTTCATTTCTCATTTCTCTTATATGTCAAATGAAGATTTTATAAGAGTGTCTACCTGATAGGGTTGTTGTGATCATTATTTGAGGTAATACATATAATATATAAAGCAGATGGTAAACATTTAATATGTGTTAAATAATGTTATTAATAGCTATCATGTAATCCTGTGTCTTCAATATGAACACATTTTCCCTCATTTTGAGAGAATAATTTTATAATAAAACTACATCTACATGGTGTTTCAGGATCATTTTATAGAGACAGGATGGCATTTCTCAAGTTGAACAAAAGCTACTTTTTTACATTCTTTGTGCTGACTTCCGGTAATTTACAACAAAGATAAGATTACAAATGTCCTCCTGGATCTTGAGTCCCAATTATGTTGAAACAAAAGCCTTTGAAAATAGGAGGATAAAAATGGCAATTTTCCAATTTGTTCATTGGACAAACCATGTTCCTTAGCTGTCTTATCACATATTAAAATGATGTTTGAGTCTTTTGTTTTGACAAGGAAAGAGTAGTGGAAATACAGAAGGATGGGCAGCAGCTCTGAAAGAAAGGAAGAAATAGAGAAAGAAAGAAAGAAAGAAAGAAAGAAAGAAAGAAAGAAAGAAAAGGAAAATTTTATTTCAAAGAATATGTCAGAGTAAGTGTCAAAAGAAGACTATCTAAAATTAGGCAACTAGCGTATAACTTTCAGGAAGTTGCATCTAAGGCACCTAAGAGCAAGGAAGAGGAACAGCAGAAACCGTCTTCGCCCGGGCAGCTCCTACTGCAGAAAGGCCATCAGGACATGAGCTCACGCGGCCCTGGCCAGTATCCCGGACATGCCCTCTGTGCAAATAACCACCAAGAGGCTGATCAGTTGTCCTCACCCTGCAAGACGACGATGGCACTTCCCCATCACAACACACAATTGGACGCGAATAGGATAATCATCCCTAACAACATAGTTAGCTATTTATATTGTTTGTAAAGTAATATTTGTGTTATATCTCAGGTCATTTGATAATCATTGCTTTCAATCTTCTCTAGTCTAGAAATCAGTGATGCTTCTAAAATCAGTGATATGCAATATTTTTGTCCATTCTTACCATAGATTGCTCATAAACTAGTATACAAGTATGAGGGTGTCTGTAAATAATTCTAAGTTAAGACTGAATCACTCGATGGAAGCCTTTGTTTGCTGTATTTGTATCTCTTCATGTGTATCTATAAAACCTAAACTTTCATTGTGGCTTTCTTAATACCTCCATCTACACACTTAATCCTCTTTTCTCTAAATACGGTAAAATGTATCAGATGACAGGAAAACAAGAAGATAAGGCAGCTGAGAGCTATGTATTTTTAACAATTCCCACTTGCAGAAACCCTCTGAACAGTAATGTGATTTTCATCTCCTTAGACAATTTTGTAGGACTCCTCCCTATGGATAGGAGATATCAGATACTAACACCAGTTTCCACAGCTCAAAGGGGCTTTATAGACTACATTAGAAATAACACAACTACTCAGCCAGAGAAAAGAATGAAATCTTGTCATTTGCAACGACGTGGATGGATCTAGAGAGTATAATACTAAGCAAAATAAGTCAGTCGGAGAAAGACAAATACCATATGATCTCACTCAGATGTGGAATTTTAGGAAACTAAACAGGTGAACATAGGGTGGGGGGAAAAGAGAGGAAAATCAAGAAACATGCTCCTAACTATAAAGAACAAACTGATAATTACCGGAGTATGGGTTAAATGGGTGATGGGTGTTAAGGAGGACTGTTGTGATGAGCACTGATGTATATCAGTGTTGAATAACTAAATTCTACACCTGAAATTAATATTACACTGTATGTTAATGAATTAAAAAATAGTTTTTTAAAGAAAGAAGTAACACAACAGAGCATGATGTGTGGGTCTGAATTGCCACAAATCCTGGAACCCAGGATCTTAATTCCCATTCTGCACCTGTTGCCACTGCCTTACATTTATGACTTCTCAACAACTAACCAAATTTGTTCACTTGTGATGATATACTCACAATGATAAAAATTAAGGAAAAAATTCGTTGAATCTATGTTGCTGATAAATCAGCATTTACACTGATGAGCTCACCACTGCTTAATTCTGATTCCAAATTTGGGTAAATAAATGCTTTCTACCCACACAGTAGATTGCTAATTTGAGCCTCTGATTTGGTTGAAATCTGTGCAAGATTCTGTGGCTTGACATCAATTTGCCCTCCGTTTGTCATTGCTTCTGAGGAGGCTCAAACCAGAGCCTAACTCATTCCGCCGACAAACTAGGAGAATCGAGCTCAGGAAAATCCTCTCAGATCTGCACTTGGGTTAGTTCACTAGCATCATAAATTAGTCACGTGAGGGATTGTCAGTAGTTACCCTGCTTACATATGCTTTGACCCAACACTTCTTCCCTACTGTCTTTATTATCACTGTAACTGCCCAATATTCCCTGGGAACAATAGTTTGGCAAAATTTGTCAGGATAAAAACTTTGTGGAGTAGGTGAGTGCTGAATTTGGGGAGGATATTAAGATTTGCTAATTAAGTATTAAGAGTAGTGTGTGTGGCCCTATCCTAGATAATAGATAGTATAGATATTATAGAGAAAGTTATAACTTTTTCATGTTTAACGTTATCTCCCTATTATAGGTGAAAAATAAATATCTTTATATTAATTTGCATTTGATTCAACTTAATATTAGGTCAAGGCAATCACAAGCAATGGATAAAGATATAAAATAGCAGTACGTCTGACAACATATTATTTTATTTCACCATCATAAAAAAAAGTTACAGGTAACCAGGTCTGTTATGATGAATTTACCACCACTCTTCTCCCTTATACATCCTGTATATGCAGCTACCATCTTTTGGTTCAAAAGGGCTGCAAAAGCTCCAGCCATTGCTTCCATGTTATAGCAGACAGGAGTGAAAAGTCACAAAGGACACACCCGTTCTTATTAGTGTGGTTAGGTGGTCATAACCAAATATCACAGACTGAGTGGCTTAATAAAAACTATTTTTCTCACAGTTGTGGAGGCTAGAAGTGTAATATCAAGGCGATGGCAGGTTGGTTTCATTCTGAGGTCTTTCTGCCTTGTAGATGACCCTCTTATCTCTTTGTCTTCGGATAGTTTTTCCTCCATGTGTATCTCCTCTACTTATAAGAACAGAAGCCATATTGAAATAGGACCAACCGTAAAATCTTTGTTTTATCTTTATTAACTCTTTAAAGACCTTTTCTTCAAGTATGGTTACATTTTGAGATATGAGGGATAAACACTTCAACATAAGAATTTTGGGGGCATGTGATTCAGCCTTAATTCCTTCCCTTTAATGATATTTCTCTATAGTTGCACATACTAGTGATATTTGCATTTTATTGACTAGAACATACTCAAATGACTATATATGTGAGACTATGTAACTAAATTAAGCATCCAGATTTCTATTAGTGAGAAAGGAAATGTAAGCAGTTGTTACACAATGCATAGGCATCTCAATCACATATATTATTTTAAAAAAATCACAACTAAAGACATGATCACTACTTACATACTTGACATGACTAAGAGAATTATTTGGTTACACACAAAAAAGGAGAAAGAGGAGAAGAAGGGAAGGAGGAAGAAGAAGGAGACAGCTAATCAGGAAAAAACAAGGGAATGCTCGAAGAAAAAAATGAAGATCCTTGCATCAGAGAAGTATAGCAGAGCAAGATCAGAAGTCTAGACAGATGGACATAATTAATGAGAGCATCTTCAAGGTGTGACAAGTGGAATGGATCGGATCCCCCAGTTTTCAATCCAATTTCAACCTTGAAAGTTCAAATTCCTAGGTTCAAGACTGTGTGGACTGTGACACATCTGAGTGAAGGGCTGGTTGGGGATATTGAGAGAAAGCAATACAACTGAATGCAATGGTGGGTTGGGGAGGGGAAGGTGGATGGGTAGAACAAAATCAATGTGCCAATGATGCTCTTACCAGAGAGACATGAAATAGGTGCTGAACAGGACAAGAAACAAACAAACAAAACCCTACTACTCAAAGCTAGAGATTCCAAAATATACGGCTCCTAAAAACAAGAAGATAATCTAAATATTAAATCCCAATGCATGGAAGGTCATAAGCATTAAAAATGAGAAATGCCAGTAAAAGGAGCTTAAGCCCTATGATCGTGAATAATAAATAGGAATTAAATGCAACAAAATTATAGTTATTTTAAAAGTACTTAGAATTAAATTACTTTTATAAAAATACAAACACATAAGGCATTAATTAAATATCCAAAATTAAAACATTGTTAGAAAATAATGTATATGAGTGCAGTCTTGAGGCAAAGAGGGTAGTCCAAAAAGAGACCTAAGCCTCATACAAGAGAAATAAATGATAGCATAAAAATTGCAAAAGCTTATTATGTAGTCAACAAACCATGTACTGTCATCTCATTAGAGTCTTCTGTGACAGCTTGTATTTTTTAAGAGGAGAATAAAAGCTAGCAGAAAAAAGCACATGAAATCAGAATCAGCCTATGTCTGATCCTATAGAAAATTCTAAAGTTCGTATTTCTGAAGCCCTTCAGTATAGATCTCCAACTTCTATTTGATACCAGTGCCAAATCAAGTAACATATAGTTGTCTTTAAGGGCCTGCTAAGAGGAGGATTTGCTGTTAGCATAAGGGATTAGAGAGAGTTCCAAGCAAGCTATTCTGCCCCGTGTGTGTCTCCCTTTTAATAAGTGTCTTTGTTAGCTGGTCTTAAACAGTAGAAGTAGGGATTAGGCACGTTGTACAATGGATGCTATATTCAGGAAAGTGAAGTCATTACAAAGTAATGCCAAATCTGAAACATTTCCAGAGAGCATTCTTTTTTTATAAAGTGGAGACTCTTTAAACTAAAATTGATATTTAAGTGTGTCATTGCTATCTTTGATCCCAGCGCAAATAACCTAAAAACGTGAATTGTGCTACTCCTGACTAATTCCGGTGGCATATGGTTTGCCTGGTTTCCATGTTCTGCTTTTTGAATTTTTTGTTAAAAATTTCAAATTAAAATTCCTGCTATAATCATATATACCAATATATACATATACATATGTATATAAATATGCATATGTATGCACAGAGAGTGATATGTATATACAAATATATAGACACATATATACCTGTATACATATGCATATAAACACACACACACGTGTTATTACATGTAGATGATATGCAAATACATATGCATCTCTGCATATGTATTTTTATTTATATATAAACATATATGTACATATATACACTATATATAACATAAATACATAACTACATATTACAAATTACAAATTTCGATATATATATAATTTATGAGGGAAAGAGTGTCTTACTTATTTTTCAAAATATCTACCTTTTTCCCACTTGTTTCTGTGAGAAATATTTTCCCAGCCATAAATGCTTAAATCTTTTTTGATTCGGAATCTGTTTTTGAGAGACCATTTTGTACTTCTGATTCACAGGCCTTCTCCAAAATTGATCTTCTACAGTGGTTTTGTGACAGGCTTCTTCTGAAGCAGGCAAAGAAATAGATGAGATAACGCAACCTTATTTATTTACGAGGATTGTGTTTTCATTGATTGACATCTGAACCCAGAGGAAATATTGTTTCATTTTCCACCAACAGGGTGAATCAAGATTAACTGTCACCTACATTCTCCCAAGTCAAGAATTCTTTTTATCATTCCAAAAACAATAGAATGGTTTCCATTAGCCTGAGCACGAAGCCTGAAGCTTAGTTCCTTACTCCAATTTATCATGATTTGTATATAATTGAGAGGAAACCAATCAATGTATATTTTTGCTGTTAATTAGTAGACATTCTGGAAACTTCTGTCAGAATTAGAATGTCTCTTAGACTTTTTAAAATTTTTTCCCTTTAGCTTTTTGGAAATGATGTTACAACTTTTTTTCTTTGAAGGTAACTGGAATTCTTTGCTTGGATACTAGCACTCACAGTTGAACATTGTACTGCAAAGCTAAAAACTTTTTCCCCACTATTATTTGAATCGTTATAATGGGAGAAAGAAGAATAATTGGTTGTTGTGTCTATTCTGTGACAGATTTTGAAAACTATTTTGAAGTGTTTACTCTTTTATTCTTTAACATTCTTTATATGAAGGTAAAATAACCAAAATCAATCATGTAGAGAAAAAACAACCCTCATTTCCTTGAGGGAATGAAAGATTTAATTATGGTCAAACTAAATAGTGTTCCAAATTTTTCATATTTAAGGGGAAGATACTCAGTCTCATTTATAAGAGTTATACAACTCAGCTGCTTTCTAGCCAAGTGGTCAGAGTTTTAATTGGTCTTTATCATAACTTGGCCATAAAAGAAAAAAAATCCTAACTGAAGACTTTGGATGCCAAAAATGTTCGAGCATTTCAGCTGCCACATGCAATTTGCTGAAATCCATATAACAATTCAGCATGTCTCTAATGCCAAGTATCTCAGGAAAAGTTTTTACTTCCAACAATATTAAGGAAGACAACAGAGGACCAACAGAGAATGAAAGAATACCACGAAAAGGCTGCAAGCAAAAGGCCTGTATTAACCTTTGTGTGTGTGTCATAAATATCATTACGAGAGGCAGAAATTAGGCAGCACGTTTGTGCGTTTGGGATTTCCTTGTCTTTAGAGAAGGCAATTCATTTTCCCTCACTGACGCCTCAAAAGATTTTTCTTTTTTTTTTTTTTTGTCAGGGTGAAGAAGATAATTCCTAACCAAGCAGCAGCTTTACTTATAGCATACTTAGCAATAAAGTCTAATAAATTCTCAGGCCTCAAATAAAATTTAAATCACCTATTTCGAGGTACCAATTAAATGTGTTTAATTGTTCTACATGCTTGCTACTCAAAGTGTGAGCAATATACTAGAAGCATCGGCATCGCCTAGACAGTTCTTAGGGACGTAAGATCACGCTTCCGCCTTCACAGACTTTTTCACAATCTTCATTTAACAAGACCCCCCAGTGATGCATGTGCATATAAGTCTAAGAAACCCCGCTTGACGATATTTCTTCCAAATGCTTATCCAGATCCAACATCTTCATTTACTGGGTAATCAGTACCTCAGGTACCCTCCAATGATTATGGAGATCGTCCTTACATTGAAGCAAAACTCTGCTTCTCTGTAATATACAGCCAGTTGGTCCAAATTCTTAAAGGGCCAATCACAATAAGGTTTATTTCTCTTTCAGGATAGTCTGTTAGATACTTAAATTTATTTCTTGTTCATTTCCTTACTTTTTTTCCAATTCCTTTAGTCAGTGCTCACGTTACAAAGTAGTTATTTCCCCAGCCATGTTGGATGCTCTATATGAATGCATCTTGATGAGTTGGGAATCAACATATTATCTCTCAATTTAAAAAGCAATACTCCTGTGATCAATGCAGAGTTGAGCAAATGTTGTCTCCTGCATTCTGCACATTCTATTAATGAAAATTACATAATATATCCACATACACTATATAGGTCACAATAAATACTATATACTATATTCTTAGACCACTTCAGAAAATATACTGTAAACATTTTATATTATTTTTTAAGTAATTGTGCATGTCATATCTTTTTTTTTTTTTAAACACTAAGCAAACTCCATTAGATTATGTTGTTGGGAACTTCTTGTTTTTAATTTTTTTTAATGTTTATTTATTTATTTATTTATTTATTTATTTATTTTTTACATTTATTTTTGAGAAACAGAGTGAGACAAAGCGTGAACGGGGGAGGGGCAGAGAGAGTAGGAGACACAGAATCTGAAGCAGGCTCCAGGTTCTGAGTTGTCAGCACAGAGCCCTACATGGGGCTCAAACTCACAAACTGCGAGATCATGACCTGAGCCGAAGTTGGACACAACCGACTGAGCCACCCAGGCACCCCAGGAACTTCTTGGAAAGGACACAGCTCTTACCTTTCAGTCTTACTACCTGCCATAATCTCTAGTACATGTTAGCTTTAAAATATTGATTTCCTTTTTTTTTTTTTGTCTAACTTTGATGTATAGAGGTAAAATCACATGCATAGTGAACACTGGCATGAATGGAGATTCTGAGTTGTGGACCAGCTTTATCTCACTGGTTATTTGACTTTGAATGAGTTTAAGCCTGTCTGGACTTTGTATTTCTCTGTTGTGAGAGAAGGTACTAGAATCCACTAACTTTCAATCATTTTTTTAAAATATGGATTGTTTTTCTTCTTCAAAGGAAACCTTATGTGGGCCTTACTTGAAACAGAAATCTCATAAAAAGCTAAATTATTCAAGTTAAAGAGGGGGATTGAAGATCCTCCTGGAAAATGGGAAGGAATGTACTCTAAGCTAATATGTATTTCAGTATCTCAAGTAAATATTATTTATGAAAAGCAAAAGCTCTAATATATGTTATAGACTCAGGATTAAGCTTTGCTTTTCTATGAAGAATGACTTACATTAGTTTGGATACCTCTTGTATTTTGAATATCCTCTTATATTCTCTTATTTTGGATCTTTCAATAGGTCACTTATTTCTGTCTCTATTTTTTTTTAAGTTTATTTATTCATTTTAAGAGAGAGGGGGGAGAGAATCCTGAGCAGATTCTATGCTGTCAGTGCAGAGCCCAAGACAGGGCTCAGTCCCACGAACCATGAGACCATGACCTGGGCCAAAATTAAGATCCAGACGCACACCAATAATTCACTAATGTCTTAATGTTTAGAAAGTTGAAACAGAACTCTTTCATAAACATTTTTTTATTTTAGTAGAAATAAACATGAAATTTACTCTCAAATTTTTAAATATGCAGTACAGTACTGTGAAATATATACAGTACTGTGAAATATATATATATATACACATTTGTACAGCAAACCTCTAGAATATTTTTTCCCACATGTCTGTAACTCTATACCCATGAAGCAAAAACTCTGCATTTCCACCTTTCATTTCCTAGCACCTGGCATCCATCGTTCTAATTTTGTGCTTTTATGTTCAACCACTTTTCTGTACCGCATATAAGCAGAATCATGGAGTATTTTTCCTTCTGCTGCTGTCTTATTTCATTTATCATAATGCCCTCAAAGCTTATTCATGTGTAGCATGACAGGATTTCCTTTTTTTTTTTTAAGCTGACTAATATTCCACTGCGTGTCTCTACTGTACTTCTTTATCCATATTCTCCAATGGACATTTAAGTTGTTTGCATTTCTTGGCTGTTGTGAATAATGCTGCAAAACATGTAAGAATGCAAATCATTTCTAGCTTTTGTTTTCGATTATTTTGGATAAATACTCAGAAGTAGGATTGCTGGATAATATGATAGTTCTATTTTTTTTTTTTTAATTTTTTTGAAGGGGAAGCTCTATACTGTTTTCCATAGCAACCACACCACTTTGCATTCCCACTAATAGTGCACAAAGTTCCAATGTCTATACATTCTTACTAACATTTAAAAAATTTTTCTTTGTGTATGTCTGTGTTTGCTAATGGCCAGTGTGATAATTCATTGTGTGGGGTCATATTTCATTGTGTATCACTAATCACTGATGATTAGTGATATGAGCATGTTTTTATATACTTGGTGACCATTTGTATATCTTCCTTAGAAAAATGTCTACTCAATTTCTTTGTCCATTTAAAAAATTGTGTTGTTTCTTAATATTGAGTTGCATGAGTTCTTCATATATTTTGAATACTGACCCAGTATCATATAAATGGCTTGCAAAATTTTTCCTATTCCATAGGTTCCCCCTTTACTCTGTTGATTATTTCCTTTGATGTGTAGAAATACTTCAGCTTGACGCACTCCCACTTGCCTATTTCTGTTTTGGTTGAATGCGCTTTTGGTACCATATCCAAGAAGTTATTGCCATGATCAGTGTCATGAAGATTTCTCTCCATGCTTTCTGCTAAGAATTTATAATTTTAGGTCTAACATTTAAGTTCTGAAGCCATTTTGAGTTGCTTTCTTTTTTGTACGGTGATAAATAAGGTTCTCATTTCATTCTTTTGCCCGTGAATATCCAGTTTTCCCAGCACCAGTTTTTGAAGAGACTATTTTTTCCCCATTTTGTGTTCTTGGCACTCTTGTGACGATTATATGACTTTTTATGTGCAGTGATTTATTTCTGGGCCTTCTACTCTGTTCTATTGGTCCATGATGTTAGTTTTTATGCTAGTACAATATTCATTTGATAACTGTGGCTTTGTAATATATCTTGAAGTCAGGAAGTGTGAGGCCTCTGGTTTTTCTCTTTTTTCAAAATGTGGTTTTGACTATTTGAGGTCCTTTGTAGCTCCATATGAATGCTAAGATTGTTTTTCTATTTCTTCAAAATGCTATTGGGATTTGGCTAGGGATTGCACTGAATCTGTAGATTGCTTTGGGTGGGGTGAATATTTTAACAATATTAAATCTTCCAATCCATGAACAAGAAATGTCTTTCCATTTGTTTGTGTTTTCCTTAATTCTTGAAACAATGCTTTGTAGTTTTCAGCATACAGGTCTTTTGCCTCCTTTAAGTTTATTCTGAAGTATTTTATCCTTTTTTTTGCTTTTATAAATGGGATACTTTTCTTAATTTCCTCCCAGAGAGTTCTGATTTGATCTGTATCTGATCATGGTTCTTTGATTTAACCATTTTTTCCTATTACCTGCTCACCCTAGTGTCATTGGACAAAATCCTCCTGGGGTGTATTACATATAAAGCATCTTTACAATTCATGACTGCAATCACTGTCAATACAGCTCACTCTCATCCATTATACTACAAAGTCAGAGGAGAAAAGAAGCTGATGTTACTTATTTTGGGTTGTAGTCACTTATTTCTTAAGGATGTCAGAAAAATCAAATGTATTGGGATATTTCAATCCTGGAAACTAGTAGAAACATTTTCAAATGAATGTTATTTTCTTGTGATTTAAATTTGGTTAACACATAACTTTAATAGTGTTTTGAGTTTTCCAGAGTGTGTCTTGTTTTGCAAAGTTTCTTATTGATGCCTCCCTTGGAGATGCAAAGACAGCAATTTGCATCCCCCAAACAAAAAGACCATTTAGTGTAACTAGACCCATGAATATTAGAAGAAAATGTAGCTAATCCCTTAAAAAAAGAATGTAAAGAATATCTAATTCATCTTCATTCTATTTCCCAATCAACAGGGCCAGTGAAGTAGGAAAATGGTTTCAAAAATAAGTTCATGTCATGTAACTGTTATGCCCAGAATTCGTGATCTCCAAAGACCACCAGGGAGCCGAGTCCGATGCAAAAGCAAAGAGCCTTTATTGGAGCTAGCTCGAGCTCAATCCCCTACCTGCACCGACGCAGCGGTGACATACCAGGGAGAGAGAGCGAGTTTCAAAAGCACAAAGGTTTTTTTGGGGTCTAAGGGCAGTTGGTGAGGTAATGGCTGTGGCCTCAGCCGATTGGCTGGGGAAGGGTCGGAGTCCTGTTACACAGGTTGCCGGGCGTGTTTTGATCAGGAAGTTTGAACGGGTGAGCGGGAGGTTACTCAAGGGGAGGAGGCGCGGTCTGAGGTTTCTGCGATTTTCCCGGAAAAGGGGTCATGTCGGGGACATAGTCACTCAAGGTGGAGGACACAGAACAAGATGGAGTTGGCTGGCGTAGGCCCGCCCTTTCATAACCTATTTATAATTTTAGAAATCCTGAAAATAATTTTTATGAAATCCAAAAGTAGCCTTTAAGACTTCTGATATACTTTGATATACCTTATTGATACACCTCATGATTTTTTTTTCTTTCTGGCCACTGATTGAAATCTGATTTCTTCAGGAAATTGTTATGTAGTTGAGACCTAAGAACAGTTGAAAAACAGTTCAGGATAAAAGTATGCTTTTTCACAGCTGGGGTTTTATTTTTTTTATGTTTATTTTTGAGAGAAAGAGAGAGAGAATAGGAGGGTCAGAGAGAAAGAATCTGAAGTGGGCTCCCCACTGTCAGCACGCAGCCCAATATGGGGCCTGATCTCACAAACCAGATCATGACCTTGGCTGAAGTCAGACACTCAACTGACTGAGCCACCCAGGCTCCCCACAGCTGGATTTTATTATGGATTTATATGTATTGCAAATTCAAATAATACCATGTTTCATTTCATCATCTGTTTTAGAAAGAACCAGTCTGACTCTGGGTCTCTGTAGAATTTATCATATTTCCTCCTTATGAGAAGTAATGTAATACATTTGAACTGCAGAGGATTTTGCATAATACTTAGTACATTTCTGCCCCTTACAAGCGCACACCAGGCACCCAAAATGAAAATATTCAGACTTGAAAAACTGACTGGCTCTTTAGTTTTTGTGGCTGGGATGAAAACAATGTGGTGTGTGTGTGTGTGTATGTGTGTGCACACGCGCTTGATTTTCATAATGGTTGATGAAGCATGGATATATGTCTATGTCTCCTTTCTGCTACCTGGGAAGAAACAGTCATTTTATAAGATGATATCAGACTGCTATTTTTAAAATTAAGTCAACATTTCTGCAGTGGTTCTTGCCTTTAGCAAAAAAAGATCATTAAATTTTTGTGAAAAATTAATGGCTAATGTATGCTTTTATGTATGTATGTATTTTTTGCTTTACGTTCTCTCTGTACTTAATTCTCAACCAAATGTCATTAAAGGAATATGATTTCTGATATTTCTCTTTTTACAAAGGTAGAAAATTCTCTACGTTCTCTTAATGATAATTATTTAGGTATTATATATTGTTGAGTTTCTAAAGGAAATTCTTCCTAACACATCTTCCAACTATCCTGAAAGGGAGCCGCCCCAGGTGCATGGTGTCTCTTGTGATGGTGAGACACTTTAGATCCAGCGTCAGCGTGTGAATTGCTCTAAGCTCTTCAATGCCTGAGATGGAAACACAAGCAAGGTTAATTTATTTGCTTACGCCTGACCTCCCTCATCACAAGATAATTTTTTCTTAAAATGTCCTGATATATAAAATATAAACACAAGACAAAATATAAGCAATCTAGTTAGCTATCCACCTCTTCGGTAAAGCTTGAAAGAACTTCTTGCCATTAAAGACTGGGCATTGCTGGAGGATTATCTAAAATTGGCAACACTAACATTTTCTCTCCCTTTCTTTTTTTCTATTGCAAAGCAGGCATTTGGTACAAATGAGACAGTATAGGGAAAACAAGAGACTTAATTTCTGTAAAGCTGCATATCTCAGGCAAGGGTTAAAAGTTTCCATATATTTAGAGACAAATACCTTCTTTTGGGACAGAGAACAAAGCAGAGATAACAGCCAACAGGGAGTAATGGTTGTCTGGCAAAATTAGAAGTAACAATTTAAAGCCTGTTTGCACAAGTATTTCTATTTTCCAGGAGCCCTAAAAGAATATAAACCATGAAGAAAGGTATCCTGTGATTGTCTTGTGCCCACTGGAAAGTAAAGACCACAAAATCATGACCAGGGGACTGAAGGATGCTTCCTCACTCCCAGCCTTTGGAAAAGTGCTTTTTTAAGCCTGGCACGCTACCCCATCAGAGAACAACATTCCCCTTTCTTGTCAGCTCCCCATTGACAAGCTATCTCTAATAAACTCTGCCTGCTTCCTTTCTCTCAAACTCAGTGGTCTTCTCTATGACATTGAGACTTAAGAACCTGGTCTTGGGAGTCTGGTAACTCAAAAGCATTTAATTTTTTAGGGAAGTTTTCCTAAAGAATCATGGATGTTCTTTATGTTTTTTAGACGTAGACCACTTTCCCCCTGAGAACCAGTATTACCCTTGAGATGCTATAAAAAATTTATTTCCAAATTTTGAAGGACTGTGGGACAAATTTTGGGTTACAATGAATTTATCACAATGATGTCACTGGAAGTGAACAGCTCTTCTCTACACTTCGGCTTTTCTTTGTATTTTAATCATTAGGGGCCACATTTAGTTATTGCCTTGTATCATCTTGACCCAAGCTTCAATATAGCTGTGCACATGGTAGCTGCTTAGAAAGTATTTCATTTGACTGCATCGGAACTGCTTTCTAAAGAAATTCTTAGTAGCCTTCCTTGGATGAAATATTTGTTAACATCTAAGTCTCATTGACATTGTGTACATCTCCTGTGTCAGTATGGCTTGGATATATGCTGTCTTTCTTCTTAGACTGACAATAAGAATAGGAAAATTCAAGGTTTGTAATAAGACCCAGACCTGAGTATTTGTCTTACCATATATCAGCAGTAGATCTTTCAAAAGTCACTGTCCTGAGCTTCCTTCACCTCATCATCAAAATGGGGATGGTACTCCTCATCTTGGAGATTTACTATAAAGATTAAATACTATAGTGATAATAACACATATGAGCTCCTTATAGTACACATTAGAACCTCACAACATCTCAATGTAGTGAATATTGTTTTTGTCCCCAATTTATAATAAGGAAATTGAGAGAATATTTAAATTATCCACGATCACACGGCAGTTATTGACAGACTTGCGCTTTGAATCAGGCAGATTGGTTCTGGATCCTGTGCTTTTACTCCCTATGCTAAGAAAAATGCCTGGCATAGAGCTCGTGGCCCTTAAATATTTGATGCTCTCTTTTCCACTGACTCCATCCACTCACATACCAGACAATACATTAATTTTAGGATGCATATTTAAGTTCTTTTCATTGCATTTTAATAATCCATGGTCCTTTCTTGCTAGTTGGATGCTGAAGAGGTTCAGCATTCTGGCTATGGTATAAATTCCCTCCTTCAGTATCTTCCATCAAATTCTTATCTTCTACGGGAGACTCCCTGGGTAATTTTAGATGTTTTCCTCCTTATTTGAGTATTTTAAGAATTTATACTTTTAATTTAGGTCTTTTTAGTTTCAAAGAATTTTTTTTCTCTTGGCTTCTATGATAATATATACTTCCATTTATATTCCTATCTCTCTGACTATATTTTCCATCTTTCCTGCTGATTCTTCCTCTTCTGTGCTGCCTCCCTAAATGTTGGCATTCTCCCTCCTGGATTGGACCCTAACTTCTCTACACACTCATTAACATTATAATGGGAAAGCCTAGATTTGTCCTGGTTAAAAAAAAACACATGAAAATTAGAATTGGGGCTCCAGATATTGAAGGACATGGTGTAGATTTATAGATTCACTACTAGCTCTCTCCTTTATGTGGTACATGCCTTCTCATTCATTGTACCTTTCATTCTCAATGTTGTCTACATATTCACCTTTCTATGGTGACTAGATGCCTCCACCTATTCTACTTTCTTGTTTCTGTATTTTTGTATTGCTTCCACTGCAAAACAATCTATTCTGTTACCTCGTCAAATTTCTAAGACAGTAAATACTTTTTGGTGACACATGACATTCTCTATGATCTGGCAGCTGCTTCCATCTCTAACCTCATTGGGAGCTATGTAATGCTATGCTCACTGTAGCCTGTCACATCACCTTACTTTCCGTTAATCAAATGCCCCAGACTTGTGCCCCTCTTATCACCTTTGTATCTGCTGTTTCTTGTGTCTGGAATAGCCTTCTGCTTTTATCTTTCATGACCAACACTTTTATCCAAAAATATACCTTTGGAACACTTGATCTGGTAAATCGATCTAAAGTCATTTCATATTCCTTTGTTTTGTTTACTGCACTTACTTATCTACATACTTAATTTTCTTTTCAGTATATATTTCCTTCTACTACCACTAGATTTCAAAATTCATGGAAAGAAAGACTGGGTTTGTTCTTTCATGATTGTATTCCTAGCACTTCCTGCAATGTCTGACAAAGTTATTTCATTTCCATATGAATTTAGAGCTATTTCAATAAGATGTTAAATTGAACACATCTCTAAATTGCCACAAGACAATCATTTTAGTAAGACTAAAAGTATTATTTGGTCTTAGAATCCTTCCATTTAATGGGGCCTCCCAGGTAGCTTTGTTGGTTGAGCATCTGACTTAGCTCAGGTCATGATCTTGCGGTTCATGAGTTTGAGCCCTGAGTCGGGCTCTGTGCTGACAAATCAGGACCTGGAGCCTGCTTCGGATTCTGTTTTCTTCTTTCTGCCTCTCCCTGCTTGTGCTCTCTCTTTCTCAAAAATAAACAAACATTTAAAAAAATCCTTCCATTTAAAAGAAACTGTTGTGATCTGGGCAGATAGGGAAATATCCTGCCCATAGTTTCCTTCAAGAGGATCATCTGTCAGCATTTGCAAGATTGACTTCAACTGCAGATAGCCATCTTGCCCAAGGTCATGCCCTTCACAAGGCAGCCCACATTCATCGATCAAGTTGTGGTATTAACCATGGTGATAGAACAATTTCCCCCATATATAGAGACAAGGTGGTAGCACTTAGTCACAGATGCCGGATGATTTCAATTATTACAATGGCCAACAGAGAGTGGTAGCCAAGGGGGGCTCAACCCAGAGATTATGATAAAGGTTAAATGGAAACAGAATTCTGAAGCAAAAATTGATAGACGTCAAGTTTCCTCCTCCAATTGTACCTGCAGAAGAAATCAAGGATTAATGACAGGTAGCCTAATAGTGGTCAGCTCAATAAAAATGATATCAGTGTAATTTCTTTTCCAGTATTCAGACCTGAGATGGTTTTTATACCCATAATCTGATGACAGAAGTGATGTCTCTTTGTGTAGGAACTGGCAACACCACAGCAAGTGTATGCAATGCTTCTCCCAGTTCTTCCCCAAAGGGACCTAGGCCATTTTTCAGTCCATTGCACAATGGGGAAAGGGAAATACTTAGGTATTTTCAAGATCTTTGAACACAGGGTATGAATTGAATTTGAAACCAAGAGACCAGTGTGTCATGATGGCCTCTCCATTAAAGTGGGATGACATGGGAGTCAGGTCACAAATGGCATCCTAGAAAAGCTGTGGCTTGCAATGAGCTTACTAGGTTTGTAAGTCCAATCGGTCATTGATTGATTCTAGGATCCAATCGATCCTAGAATGTGTCATTGGGTTTGACATATTTGGTAGATAATGAAACCAAAACATTGGATTCTCTTTCTGTGGGATCACAATTATCCTAAAAGGGAAGACCAGGTAGAAGTCTCAGAAATTAACACTTTCTCCCCCACCCCACATACACTACAACCAAGATAGGAAATCACATGCAAAATTGCATCTCTGGGAACATGACAGAGATTTGTACTGCTGTTCAAGATCTGAAAGATCCAGGTGTGGTGGCCCCATCATGTCTTCTCTTAATTCACCAGTCAGGCTCCTACAGAAACCAGAGTAATACTGGAAGATAAATGTAGAATATTCCAAGTTCAATCAAATAGTAGCTCCACTTGCAACATCCTTACAAGATATAGTATCTCTGCTAGGACATACTAACATGAGTTCAAGTTTATGGTATATAGTCATTGATATGGAAAATTAATTTTTTTCTATCCAAATCAATAATGAGAAACAGAATGTTTTCTCATGAAATGGACAGCAATATACATTTACTTTTCCTCTTGGCTATCATGATTCTCTTACCCTCTCTCACAAGATACTTTGCAAGTTGAGAGTAGTTTAGATATTCAGCAACATATCACATTAATTCATTACATTGTTAATACTATGTTCATCTGGCCAGATAAGCAGAATATTACTACCGAGCTGAAGGCCTTAATGAGACTCAAGTACTCATTAAGTTAGGAAATAAACCCAACTAATATTTTTTTAAAGCCCGAAGGTCAGATGCTTGTCAAGACATCCATACAAATGAGACATTTAAGTATCATTTGTAGTATTGTATTTTGCAACTTCTACCAAAAAGAAGGAAACCAGTGTCTCAAGAGTTTTTTTCAGGTTGTGTGGGAAACATATTCTACATGCTGGGATATGATTCTGGCCCTTATGCTGTGTGAAATATAAGGTTACCAGCTTTGAGTGTGGCTAAGAATATGAAAATAATCTGTGGTATGTCCAGCATGTGGCGTGAGCAACCCTACTAGCAATGTACTAGTAATCGTAGTACTTGTACTGATAATACAAGCTGGCAGGTGTCATATGGATTAGAATTAATGTGCAAAGGATAATGTACCTTGTGGAAAATAGCTCCTGACATGCTATAACACCCTTATAGAGACATAACTCTAGATCTTGGCCATGTGTCCAGAACTATCCATCGTAAGCTACATCATCTTAGACTTACCATATCATAAGTTTTTGTAGCTGGGCAACAAACCACTGTATGATAGAAGTGATACATCTATGACTGAGCATGAATGAGACCAGAGGATTCCAACAAATGACATGAGCAGGTTAGCCCAGAACCCCATGGGGCTCACTGCTTCTTTATCAATGTGCTTCATAAATCTATGCCTATAATTTATGTGAGATCCACCTGGAGGGGAAAAAAGCCTGAGCTCATTTTATGGATTAGTCAACTCTCTATACATGAGTGAAAATATATGTACACAATGAGTGGCCTTGAAAGACTGTAGTAAAGAAAATTCAGCCCAAAAGTCAGTACATCTATCTACCTTATGTGGAAAGAGAACCGACCCAAGTTTAGAGTCCATGCCCACTCATAAGATTGGCAAATAGCTTGCCTGGCTGGTCAGGGGGCTAAGCAAAAAGACTCGTAAGTCATGGACCAGAAAGTATAGAGAATTGGCATGTGGACAGATATATGGATATAAGCATAAAGTGTAAAGATATTTGTGTCATATGGTAATTCCCATCAGAGACAATCTACCGTTAATGAGGCATAAAATATCCTAGTAGACACAGTTGTCTGACTGAGAGACATCAACCATACTATCAGTGGCCAATCCATTAACAGCACAATAGCAAAATGGACCATTTCGACAAAATGGTAGAGATTACGGTTATACATTAGCCTAACAGCATAGAGTGTTACTACCAAGTCTAATTTAGTTATTCATATTGTCAAATACCTAACCAGCCAGCCCACAGAGGCCAGTGTTGAAACTCTGATATGGAACTTTTCTTTGATGTGACTAATTAGTCTCTTGGTATCAAGTTGATCACATAGGTCCTCTACCAGTTATGAATGATCAAAAGTTTTGTTTTTGTTTTCTTCCAGGAGTAGATATAATTGCTCATGGGCTTTTAGGCAGCACTAATATCTGAGGGTTTATTGAGTATTTGACCCACTAGCCTGAGATCCCATACAATACTACATCAGGCCAGGCGGGGATTTTGAAGCAAAGGAGATATGTGAGAATGCCCAGGATCATGGAATCCATTGGTCATATCACAGCACATGTTGCATCACCCAAAATCAGTTGACCAGATAAAACATTGCAATAGTCTATTATAGTCTTAGCTGAACCACTTAGCTCAGAGGCAGTACTTTATAAGTATGGGTTAACACTGCACAGGTTACACATATATATTAAAGCAAAGACCTTTATATGTCACTATTTCTGCAATAGGGAGAATATATAGATCCTGGAACCAATAGGTTTAAGAAGTAGTGCCCCATGTTCCATAATTCTCGATGAGCCATTTGGGAACACTGTACTTCCCATCCCTGCAACATTAGTTTCTGCAATGCTACAAGTTCCATTCCTTAATGGGAGAAGAATTTTTCTACATGATATAACAAGTATTAACTTGAATTACAAGCTGTGGCTGTTACCTCGACATTTTGTATCAAACGAGTAACAGACCAGAAGAAGAATTATTTTTTAGCAAGAAGAATTGATCACAATACTCAGGAGGAGGCAGGGCTGCAATTTTACAATAAGGCAAGAAGGAATACATGTGAGACTCAGCTCTCTTTTGGTTCCTGTATGCCCAATTTGATCATAAATGAACAGATGCAATCACCCCAGGCTAGGAAAGACATGGTGAATAGGGCTTTAGTTCTCTCAGGGATAAGAAACTGGAGGTAATAGTTGACTTTGCAAAGAATAGGATAGGGAATAAAAGATGGAGGGAGAAGACGAATGTCGATTAAAGCACCAAGAACGAGTCTAGTGAGAGGTATAGTAGTACTTATAATAGAATTTTTCTATTTTCCCTCAGGAAGAGAGGCCCTCCAGAACACTGGAGAGTCGGCTATTCAAATGTACAGAGAGAAGTGGATCTCAATGGCACAAAGAGTATACTGACCTTAATCCCTCTTCAAGAAAGTATTTGTCCAGCGGTGGGGATGGTAAGAAGCAGACAATCTAAGTGTCAGTTCCTCAGGATCATTCTCATCAGGAGAGAGTCACTTCATTTGACATCATGTACTTTTCAGGGCAACTTATCTATAGTGATTGAGAGACAGAAGCATAAAATCCCAGCAATTTTAGACTGATTCAGGGTAAGCCTAACAGGCAATATTCACTCCAGAGAGCCTTTCTTGGTTGACTGAGTCTGTATCACAGTTCAACTTCTTCTGTTTGATCCTGTTTCCATACTCGTTGTAGGATAAGCATGTACTAAACATCTTATACCTAATCTCCATCTAATTATTAGACTCTGGAGCACACAACATAGAACCTATTGCTATGTCTTTTAAATAAACTGGATGTCTGGTCTTCTGCTAAAATAATAGAAACATACATATCCCCCATAGAGCAGCGATTATTAAACTTGGGACCATGGCTGCGTGGAGGGTCAGGAAATGTATGGGTTTATGTGGTGATATGTGTATATACTGCTACCTCTTTTTCAGGGAGAGAATGCATGCATATTCACAAGAGAGAATCCATACTTTCCATCTAATTGCCAAAGTGGTATACAACTAAGAAGTTTGACTCACTGCCATGTATGATGAAAGCAGTTATTATTTTTCTTTTTATAATCTTGGCCATCTAACTGCATCAGAATTGACAAGACAGTAATTTAAACATTGAACAGTTGCTCTATGTGTGTTCATATCAATTAATAATATACTTATGAATACCACATGCAAATGTGAAGCTGAGGATGAAATGGTCACTGCGGGGAGGCAAAAGCAGAAAGGAAAGATGAGTAAGCCTTCTTCAGGAATGTCCACTATAGATGCTTCATGCATGAATATTATTTACATTATTTTTATACAATGGAATACTTATTTTTTTTAATGAATGAAGAAAATTCCGTACAATCTTTTGTAGTGTGGCCATGAAGCATTTTGGAAGCATTTTCTGGCTTTAAATTAACACTGAATTTGCTTTCATATGTATGAGAATACCAGAGGCTAATTTCTTTGTAATTTTATTAACAAGTTACAGAAAAGTATGCAAATTTTATTCATTATATAATTAAAGCTATCCCAAAATATCTCAGAATCTGACAGTCACCTTAATGCCCTGTGGCTTCCTGGACTCCGTAATTATTCAGCTTTGACTGCTCCAGTTGTGACGGACTTTGAAACAGCATTCCAACAAAAGGTCACGTGCACACATATGCATCAAATGTTTTGTATTACCACTTTTAAGATTTAAATAAGCTTATTCAGAATCTCCACTTAAAAATAATTACAACTAAAAAAATAATAATTAAAACTTTAAAACTATTGTGTGTGTATATACATATCTTTGTATATAAGGATTATAATTTATGTAAGGCTTAGAGTATCTTTGTCCAGTCCACTGTTTTTCCTAAAGAAAGTAATAGTCATTCTACATGAACATTAATTTTTTAACAGCATATAAAGAATTTTAATTTAGAATGTGTTTCATTGATGCAACACTGCGATAACATGCATTAAAAGAAGCAAACAAACCAAAATATTAATGATTAAAGAAATGTGTCTTCTAATTATTCTAATCATTTTCTATTCTTTCACTTCTCTGTAATATTAACCCTATAAATAAGAAGGAAGTCAAGAGCATTGACATAATACTTAGATATAACCCAAACATAATTGACCATGATTGAGGGAAATTCAGACCTCTAAAAATAGGGAAAATTCTCTAGAGAGAGATGTCCTGGCAGGTGTTTATCTTCTGCCTTTATCATCACAAAGAGTCAAGTGAAAACAATTCAGAAAAGTCAAACCTAGTGGTAATAAAATAATCCATCAATAGGAAGTTATTCTCGCTAAAGAAACAGTGAGCTTGAAGGGCTGATAGGAGACTCCCATAGTGTGGTGTGGACTGCCTCACGCGATGTGTCACATAACAGGCTTGCCTGGGGAATCACTGGTTGTAGCAGGGAACAGGACGACTTGTAAGGCAAGTAAAAGCAATGCGTGTCTTTCTGCACTGAGACGCCCTCATTTAATCTCTGTAGCATTTTCAGCTGGAGATAGCAGGAAGGAGGCAGCGCTAGAAGGTAATGATTCCCAAGTGTAAGCGTCATTTAACAATGGGGAGCCTGAAGCTCTTTGAGCAGATTGGCTGACCCAGTGTGGTATTTTATGTTCCAACCAGGCAAGGCAAAGGCAAAGCCAAGACAACAGTCCAGCTCCCTGGCTTCTCAGTCTTGATTTCTCTCCAGAAGCAACAACCAAAATGCACTCCTTACGTTTTCGGTTTAAAAAATCTATTTCATGCTGTGAAAAGTTTATTTCTACACTATCTCCTGTGCAATATTAGATTATTAGATGCTTTCACATTTTCATTTAATTATTATGACTTCCTAATGAGATAAGTGTTGTCCCCATTTGACAGATAAGAAACAAACAACCAAAAATGAGATCCACCAAGGTCAGGAAGGTAATAAATGAAGGAGTAGATAAAATGACTCAGAATTCTCTGTCCTTGAATATAAAAATCTGCCACTTTGCTTTCATTTAGATTTCACAAATTTAGGGATACTATTTAAAATTGTTTTATATCCCTGGTGTAGTCAACATTTTCAATATTATAAAATGTTCTCTTTATCTTTAGTAATGAAGGTCTATTTTATCTTACATTAATATAGTACATATAATATATAAACATTTGCATGCTATATAATTTTTATTCTTTCTCAGCCTTTCTTTATCCTTGTATTTAAAAATTTTTTTTTCAACGTTTATTTATTTTTGGGACAGAGAGAGACAGAGCATGATCGGGGGAGGGGCAGAGAGAGAGGGAGACACAGAATCGGAAACAGGCTCCAGGCTCTGAGCCATCAGCCCAGAGCCTGACGCGGGGCTCGAACTCACGGACCGCAAGATCGTGACCTGGCTGAAGTCGGACACTTAACCGACTGCGCCACCCAGGCGCCCCTATCCTTGTATTTTAGCTGGAAGCATCTCTTTTAATCTATACAGTGTTCGACCCAGCAATTGCACTAGGTATTTATCCAAAGGATACAAAAATATGGATTCAAAGGGATACATGCACCCCAATGTTTATAGCAGCACTATCAACAATAGCCAAATTATGGAAAGAGCCCAAATGTCCATCCACTGATCAACAGATAAAGAAGATGTGGTATGTATATACGATGGTATATTATTCAGCCATCAAAAAGAATGAAATCTTGTCATTTGCAACAACGTGGATAGAGACAGTGTATTGTGCTCAGTGAAATAAGTTAGAGAAGGACAAATACCATATGATTTCACTCATATGTGGAATTTAAAAAACAAAGGAAAAAAAGAGAGGGAGGCAAACTATAAAAGATTCTTAAGTAGAGATAACTGAGGGTTGATGGAGGGGAGGTGGGTGGGGGCATGGGCTAGATAGGTGATGGACATTAAGGAGGGCACATGTGATGAGCACTGGGTGTTACATATAAATAATGAATCACTGACTTCTACTCCTGAAACCAATATTACACTATCTGTTAGCTTACGAGAATTTAAATAAAAACTTGAGGGGTGCCTGGGTGGGTTAGTTGGTTAAGTGTTGGACTTTGGCTCAGGTCATGATCTCATGACTTCTGAATTCAAACCCCACATTGGGCTCTGTGCTGACAACTCAGAGCCTAGAGCCTGCTTCAGATACTGTGTCTGTCTCTCCTCCTTCTCCACTCACGCTCTGCCTCTCCTTCTCTCGTAAAAATAAATAAAACAATAAAAAAATAAAAAATAAATAAAAACTTGAAGCAAAAAAGCAAAACAAAACAAAACCTTTTCAGGGAGTCAGTCGGTGAAGCGGCAGACTTCGGCTCAGGTCATGATTTCGCTGTTTGTGGGTTCGAGCCCCGCGTCGGGCTCTGTGCTGACAGCGTGGAGCCTGGAGCCTGCTTCAGATTCTGTGTCTCCCTCTCTCTCTCTGCCCCTTCTCTGCTCCTGCTCTCTGTCTCTCTCTCTCAAAAATAAATAAACATTAAAAATTTTTTTTTCAAAACAAAACCTTTCACTCTCTGGTACAGTAATAATAATAATAACAATCGGTATGGTGCTTTTTAATGCATCTAACAGTCTTCACTTTTCATAAGAGAATTTAGATGATTTAAATTTAATCACTGATGTGTTTGGGTTTAAATCTACCATCTAACTATATGTTTTCTATTTGTCCTACCTTTCTCCCTTCACTTGCATTCTTTCTGGTTAATCACTTTACAAAATTTTGTTTTCTCTATATTTATTCATGTATTATACACTCATTTATAACTTTGACTCAGGGCTGCCTACAGTTTCAAATGTCTATCGTTATCTTATGAAACTCTAATGTTAAGTGATACCTACCCCCTCTTCCTGAATAAGGAAAAGAACTTTATTTATCCAATTCCTAAAATATATGCTATTTTTGATGTAATTTTATAACATCCATTTTATTTATTTATTTATTTATTTATTTATTTACTATTTATTTAGAAGGAAAAACTAACTCAAAATTTTTTATTTATAACTAAACCACTAGGAAAATAATCACAGTCTTGAAACACCAAATGCAGGCTATATTATCATTTCAACAGTTGGTAATAATATGTAAATGTAATAATAATAAATATATTATCATTTATCAACAGTTGGTAAAAAGACAACATGGTCCTTATCAAAATGATAAGGTGCTAGAATTGGGCCAGGAACACTGCTTGCTGCAAAGGTCCCAGGCAAATGTGGTATTTGGTAGAGTGGGGGTTGCCCCTCTTGTGTTTTAAGTGAATCACAGCTCATCCCTGAGTTGCTTACTTTTTCTCTTTTGACCTTCCTGTCGCCAAGGGATTGTCTCAATAGTGCTCTTTGATTTCAGGGAGCTAAATAAGCAATACTGAGTTTAGGCTTTCCTTTCATTCTGTTCTATGAACACCAGGTTTTTCCAAATCCAGTGCTTAATAACTCCGTTAACTAAGAAAGTAACAGCTCCTCCTTCAATGTTCATTCCTGGATACCAGTATACAGTGCAAGCAAACCCCCCTTTCCCTTCGATGGAGAGTGTCGCTGTGAGACTGTCCTGTCGCAGATAGCCTCAGGGTCCATCATGGCAGCCAGTGAGAGGGAAGGTCTGCTTCCCATTCCCAGTGGGGATTTTGCAGGGTTTCCTAGCTAAAAGATGTGATGTGTATTTCAAGAAATGAATATCCACGTCTTGATGATAGCCAGAAACAGACTTCCACAAGGAACTGTTGAAAGTCCTAAACTCCCTGTCTCAACTCTACATCTTAAATCAACTTCATGCCCTTGTATATAAAACAAAACAAAGCAAAACAAAGGCCCAGAAACCCCTTTTCTAAAAATTTTCTAAATTAGTGACCTTGTAGATTCTGTTTTGCACCTCATGGAAAATGATTTGGTTGGCAACACACAGAAACACCTCTGCTCACACTCTACCAGATCATAGGCAGGTTAGAGAAACCTACCAGCCTGTTGGTACCTGTGCACTAAGAAGAATCTGGTACCTTGGGGGGCTCCGGCTTGATACAAGGGAGATCCTTAGAGGTAGGACAGATACGTGAAATTTAGGCTATCAAAAACTCTTCTGCACTCCGACCCAAATTTCAGCACCAGTTTTTTTCCATTTCACGTTTTAGGGTTGAAACATAAAGGAACCAGTGTCCAGAGGCAAGCGACACATGCCTCAAATTGCTGCCATCCTTAATTTCTTCATAAATTTCACTTAAAAGACCAAAACTCCCATTTCTCTTTTTAAATAGATTTCTGCCATCGGCCCGATGGCCAATTGCAAAGACTTCTATCTCCCAATGGACAGGAGAGACTCCTCATCTTCTTGGTCACGGTCAGGATGACCTGCATGTGGTCATCCATGCACCTGGTCACACAACTCTCCAGCCGCTGTTTCACCCGAAGGTCTTTACTTCCCGCATCTATTGAAGCTTTGGCTTTGTTATTTCAGTACACGGTACACCTGGCCAGGAAGCCCTGGAACTTCTCCAACTCACTGATCACCATTGCCTAGGCTGAAGCCAGAGACGCGTGGCAGCGCTCCATGCACTGTTGCGCCTGACGCATGGACTCCTGGCTGTTCCCACAACAGTTGGCACTGCGCCGGAACGTGAGGTCTGCATCTTCCGGGTGGCTTTCTCTCCAGACTCTTCACCACGGAGTCCGCTGCCTCCTGCACCTGGAGCTGCTGCAGCTACGCCATGGCGACCTCGCGCTGAACCCCCTCCGTGGTGGCTCCCACTTGGACTCTGACCCAATCCATATTACTTAAACACTACTAGATACTACTAGTAACATTGTATATAGTCAACAGCCATTTAGATTAACCAACCCATATACTTAGGATCTCTTCCTTGTTTGTTGTTGTTTTCTGTATCTCCGAATTTACACCTGACATCATGTTCCTTCACTGGAGGAATATTCTTTAGTATCTAACTCGGTGCAGGTTTGCTAATTTCAAGATATCTGTATATTTTGTTTTCTAAACATCTATTTTGTTTCTGAATGACATTTTCACTAAGTATGAAATTCTATGTAGGTAGATCTTTTCTTTAAGCATTATAAAAATACTATCAGACCCCTTGATTATGTTATAAAATCGTCTACAATTCTACCTGTTGCTCCTTTGAAAACAGCCTCCATTTATTTTCTGATTGCTTTTAAGAATAGTTCTGTCTTGTATTTACTGAAGTATCACTGTGATTTTTAATGGATTATGTGCTGGATTTATTTATTTTTTGTAATTTGCATTATTTTAATTACAATTTTTTAATATTTTTATTTATAATCTTATTCTGTGGATTCTTATTTTACATCAAATTCAGGAATTTGTCAGCATATATGTCTTGCTGTATTTATTTCCTATCCCCATGATCACTTCCCTCTTCACTAGGACTCAAATCACTTATGTTAGACCCACTCACTATATATAACACTCTGTCTTTTAATTCTTTCTAATCACTACTCATCTAATAAAGACCCAGGGGCCTGTTATTGGGGAAAAAAAATCTGCTAGAACTTTTACGCTAAATAAAAGTCCATGAATACTGTGTATTTTTAGTCTCTATAATAACTGCTTTAATTAGCAATTTGGTATATAATATTTCAAGTTCCCATTTATGTGATTATGTGTAATTCTCAAAATATACGTGGGATTTCTGTCTATATAAGTGTGTTTAGGGAATACTGAATAATTTCTTGGTTCAGCAAGTATCTCTAAGTGGTTTTTCTTTAATACTTGTAAAATAGTTTCTTAACTAAATCACAAGTTGATACAGCATCTTTTATACTACTTTTAGGATCCATTTTAATTTCAAAACTTATTTTTCTATGGATATGAAACTAATGCCAATAGCTAAAATGATCTATTGCTATCTCATACCACACAATGAATTATCTAGAATGTTTTATATATAGATATTCTATATCTAGAATATATTTATATATATTCAAATGAATATTGGTAATTGAAAGCCATTCTTTAAAAGTATAAAGAATTTATAGGTTATTTTCTTGAATAAAGAGAAAGAAATTAGTTGCTGTGGCATGAGTTTAAAATCTATACCTCTGAGGGAAATTTAATGTGTTTTTTTACATTTATTTATTTTTGAGAGACAGAGAGAGATACAGAGCATGAGTTGGGGAGGGGCAGAGACAGAAAGGGTCACAGAATCTGAAGCAGGGTCCAGGCTCTGAGCTGTCAGCACAGAGCCCAAGGACACGGGGCTCAAACTCACAAACCGTGAGATCATGACCTGAGCTGAAGTCAGACACTTAACCAACTGAGCCACCCAGGCACCCCTGAGGGAAATTTAATTAAAACATTCCCTGGTTCTACTGCTCCTAAGCCCTTTACCCTCCACTGGCCCTTAATATGCACTTTGCCATATAGCCCATTTTCACTAGCCAGCATCTAATATCTGTAGTACAGATGTTGAGTGCTTATGTAAAGACTGGGTTACGCCTTGCGCAGGGAGGATAGAAGCAGGGTTTAAGCCTTTCATCATGAGTGGATTGGATAATAACTAAGTTTCCTTGTGTTTATGAGATTCTGTAATTCAGTCAATCTGTAAAATCTGCTGAGTCAGGATGTTAAGGTCCATGGGGAATTTGGAATCTTTTTTCAGTAATAGACTCCCAGCTTCTTTATAAGTACCACTAGTTTACTAATTTGTGTTTATTGATTGCCTCTGAATGTCCTGGGCTCTTACCCAGATGGTTGGGGATAATTCATGATTAATTAAGATTAAAACGAGCAAATATGGAAAGGGTTGACTTATAAAATCAAATAAAACTCTACGTAAATTGTGTTTGAAGTTTGTTTCCAGAGATTTAAAGGTCTACAAATGCCAGTGTTGAACTTTTTATTAAATACTATTTTTAAGATGTGGATTTCTTTGTAGGTCAATAAAACTCTCAGTCTTCAAGAGTTTCTTTCTCAGCTTTTAGTTTTCTTCATTTTGTATAGAATATCATAGAACTAACGGATTTTAAGAGCAGTTTGATTAAACGATTAAATTCTCTGATGAAAAAGAAATATCTAGAGAGGTGGAATAGGATGTATAACAAACTCAAAATTAGGTCATGGGATTTTGGATTTTGCCTTCTATAGTCTTTAAAACCTGGACTCTAACAATCAAATCTTTCCAAAGACGGACAGATTTAAACTTTTTAAAAATAGCGATTTGGACCATTATTAAATCTCTCAAGCATAGCTTTTGGGCAGAGGCTATGTGTTCATTTTTCAGAGATGTGACACAAGTTTTAAGTGTTTAATGAAGTAGATAGGGTTTGGGTTCAATTTAAATGATCTGTATAGTCCCAACCAAGGGTGAAAAGTTTTAACTCAGTAATTACCTAAAATCTCATGTACTTCTCATAATGCTAATTCTGAATTGATAAACATGAAGATCACTTTTTTAAGACATGGGGATTTGAGCCCCTTGTATTAAGTTTCTACCTTTATAATATTTTCCATTCGTTTACTAGTTAGCATTTTTAATTACCTTTTGTGTGTATCAGAATCCTACCTAGATCTATGATAATTACTGGTGATTACCTAAGCTTAGAGAAAAGCAAATATGGAGAATGTGATCTCTAGAAAGATATAGTTGTATCACTAACTATATTTGGAAAAATTCCTGTAGATGGGGAAGTTTGCAAATAACAGCGTTTAAGCCTTTGACATATTTGTTCGGGTGTGCATAATTCAAGGACTGAGAAATAAATTCCACAGTTCTGTAGAGGTAGGAATTTTTCTCTGTTTTACTTAGATTTTTTTTACATTTAAATTTTATTAGTGCATTCAATGTTTTTCATTGAATGCCTCCTCTCTGCCGTAAAATAAATTTAAAACTGTCTATGTTCTTATAGGTGACGTACTAATCAGTTTCACTGATCAAAACGGGAAGGGATGTTAAGTTCTCTAACCATTCTCCGGGCACCTGGGTGGCTCAGTTGGTTAAGCATCTCTTGGTTTCGGTTCGGGTCATGATCTCACAGTTTGTGAGATAAAGCCCTGCGTTGGGCTCTGCACTAATAGTGTGGAGCTTACTTGGGATTCTCTCTCTCTGCCTTGCTCTCTGCTCCTCTCCTGCTCTCGCTCACTCAAAATAATTAAACTTAACTTTTTAACCATTTTCATTTATTTTGAGATAAATAAAGGTCTCTGTAGGCATTGATACAGTGTATAGTACAATTCATGCACCCAGAATTCTTGGAAGGTTCTGACGATGTTGGGTGTGCTTTATTGACTTAACTTACTTTGCCCGTTCTTTCTCTTCAAAAATTCCCTTCATTCTCTGCATTTACTTTGTTAATATTCCCTCCTTTGATTTGTTCTTGAAATATTTTCTTAAATGTAGCTTTTAGTCACCTGTCAGGTATCAACAAAAATGTTACTTTTTCTTGTAATTAACTCCTCACCTTCTGTGTCATGCATACATTTTATTTATTTATTTATTTGTTTATTTATTTATTTATTTATTTTGGTGATCAGAGAAAGAACATGTTTGGAGAAATTAATAAGTCAGATAGACTTTCTATGAGGCCAGGAAGAAACTAAAATCTTTGTCTTCTTATAAATAAAGTTGATGTAAAATTGGAGAATCCAATTAGGCAAATTTTGTTTCAAAATGTCAAGTTTAACTTCCGCCAGATCATAAGACACACCTGGCCAACTCTTTTGTCTTAAAAATAAACAAACAGACAAAAAAATAGACAAAATACTTATAATCTGAAGGGTTAACTGAGATAAGAATACCCCCAATGCTAATACCCCTAAAGCCTCACAAAGGTTACAGATTATTTATAAATTTTACAAAAAGTGTTAATGATGCTTTATAAGTTAAAAGACAGAAAAGGGAAAAAAGAAAAAATATTTATAGGTAAAAAGCTATAATTATCAAAATATTGGTTTCATTTTCATTGTTCTAAATAGTCTGAAGTATCCAAATATACATATGAATTAAATACAGTTCCTACTCTCAAGAAGAATATAATATGATAGATTAAAGTGAGTAAATGACTATAGCTGATATCATGGCACTAATCATTTAATACTCAGTTTGTGACAGATAACTACATTCTCACATAAGAATCAGAATAACTCTGTAAAGTATGTGCTATTGTGCTCTATACATGCACACAGTACATATACATATATACATGTACTGAATATACACAGTACTCACTTCCCCCCTCCTTATGAATGAATGTTCTATGCTAATGTCAAATATGCTCCCTAATTTTCCAGCCTCTCTTGAAGTGAAATCTGACTGAAAATCTGCTAGTGGGAATTAGTTGGAGTCTTGAAATTTTTGTTTTCTGATAAGGGGGCAGAGCCTTAGCTGGTGCCTCAAATGCTGATGTGAAATATGGAGCTGCAGCAGCCATTTTATGACTAAGAAAGAACAAACCTGAGGAAAAGCTCCCTTTCGCTACAGATTACAGAGAAGAAGCAGTGGAAGAGGTTGTATTCCTCCTGGCAATATGGACTAGTTGAACCAACAATTGTAAGGATTCCTGGTGAGAAAAATACACCAATATTTGTTTAAGTAGCTGTTTAGTTAAGTTTTGTTACTTGTACCTAAACACATTTCTAACAAATAAAATTGTATCTCATTGGTAGTATGTAGTTTACAGAGGCTATGTGACCCTAAGTGAAGAGCTTGAGAACTGAGTTGCCTCCAGAATTCAGGTTCCATCATTGTACGTATTAAGCTCGAAGAAAATAAAGGAAAAAAGTATTATGTCAAGTACAGCAGATCAAGGAATGATCTTCAGAGACAATATGGTATGTGGACCATCTTCTAGTAGAATGACAATGCTCATTTTTAGAATGTTTTTGGTATATGAAGGTATTTAGTTAGGGCACAATCTTCATCATCCAGCAAGATTTAGAAAAAAAAATTCATTAATATTTGAAAAAACACATTAGAAATAATAAAAAATGTGCATAGTATATCTCTCTTAATTTGCCAAAAGTAAGCTATATTTCTTAGTGACTAAACATTTTTTAAAACTTGGATACAAATTTTACTCTTTTTTATGAAAGCAACTAGACATTTATGTGAGCAGCACTTCTTTTTTTTTTATAATTTTTTTTTTTCGTTTATTTATTTTTGGGACAGAGAGAGACAGAGCATGAACGGGGGAGGGGCAGAGAGAGAGAGGGAGACACAGAATCGGAAACAGGCTCCAGGCTCTGAGCCATCAGCCCAGAGCCTGACGCGGGGCTCGAACTCACGGACCGTGAGATCGTGACCTGGCTGAAGTTGGACACTTAACCGACTGCGCCACCCAGGCGCCCCTATGTGAGCAGCACTTCTAATTCACTTTTGGGGTGCTTCAGTCATGTACATTATTATGCAGAAAATATATATGGATCCTTCAGAGAGCAAGCCCTGGTTGAAGCTTTACCTTGGTGAATTGCTGATTGTGTTCTATGATGACCATTTTTTTTAGCCTGTTCATATTATTTGACATTTATTTATTTATTTATTTATTTATTTTTTCAACGTTTATTTATTTTTGGGACAGAGAGAGACAGAGCATGAATGGGGGAGGGGCAGAGAGAGAGGGAGACACAAAATCGGAAATAGGCTCCAGGCTCCGAGCCATCAGCCCAGAGCCTGACACGGGGCTCGAACTCACGGACCGCGAGATCGTGACCTGGCTGAAGTCGGACGCTTAACCGACTGCGCCACCCAGGCGCCCTATTATTTGACATTTAAAAACAGATGGGCAAATATTGGTGATGCAAGTAGAACACAATGTTCAAACCATAAAGAAATAGGGGTGTCCAGATGGCTCAGTCAGTTGAGCATCTGACTCTAGATTTTAGTTCAGGTCATGATCCCAGGGTCATGGAATTGAGTCCCAAGACTGGCTCTGTGCTGAGCGTTGAGCCTGCTTGGGATTCTCTCTCTTTCCTTCTCTTCCCTTCCCCCTCCCAAATTAAAAAACAAAACAAACAAACAAACAAAAACCCAAAACACCCACACATATAAAATGGACTATGTGGCCCCAGAGGCCATTCTTACCTTGAATCTGTATAGTTCTGTGATATTTCTTTGAGCTTAAATGAGCTCTGCTGATGCAGCTACTGAAAAACTTTGAGATAATTTGTCAGAGGTTTATGAAGATAACCACCTACTTTTTACTTTTGTCCTCTTTCATTAAGGCTGTTTTTTTTTCTTTTCTTTTTTGAGTTTCTATGTGGTAGTCTGTGATCTTTAGAATATCTTCCCTTTTGTAATATTAAAGGTGTTATTTTAGTTTATTACCCTTCTCCCTATATCTTCTTGTGACTGTTATTTCATATACTAAAGAATTTGAGACTTCCAAAGAAATATATTCAATAAAATAGGTGAAAACAAATTTAAAGTATAAAATTAGGAACTGGAGAATCATGAATGACAGGAAGGGAATAAAATGCAGTTATATAAGCTTGAATTTCAAAGAAGTTCTTTTTTTTTTTTTTTCAACATTTATTCATTTTTGGGACAGAGAGAGACAGAGCATGAATGGGGGAGGGGCAGAGAGAGGGAGACACAGAATCGGAAACAGGCTCCAGGCTCTGAGCCACCAGCCCAGAGCCTGATGCCGGGCTCGAACTCACGGACCGCGAGATCGTGACCTGGCTGAAGTCGACGCCTAACCGACTGCGCCACCTAGGCGCCCCTCAAAGAAGTTCTTAAAATGAGCTACAAAAACAGTTTCTATAGATTATACCATTATACCATCCCACCCACTTCTCTCTTCCCCCCTCCCAAAACACACATGGACTGCACAGTTACAGAAATCCCCATTTATTCATAGTTTCAACCAGTGCTTGGACACTGACATATCACAGTTAATTTGCCAATTATAATTAGGAGGCTATTTCAGTTTAATGATTTAGGGTCACGGGTGATATCCTTCTTGGAAATATTTAAGCTGATTAAAATTTATTATTAAGTTGTTTATATATTATTTTAATGTTTATTTATTTTTGAGAGGCAGAGAGAGACAGAGCATGAGTAGGGAGGGACAGAGAAAGAGAGAGGGAGACACAGAATCTTGAAACAGGCTCCAGGCTCTGAGCTGTCAGCACAGAGCCCTACACGGGGTTCGGACCCAAGAACCGCAAGATCATGACCTGAGCTGAAGTCAAATGCTTAACCAACTGAGCCACTCAGGCTCCCCAGGTTGTATATGTTTTATACAACATCTATCCTCTATCTACCTTATATGATAGTCTGCAAAGGTTCAAAATCTGCCTGATTATGAAGAAAATCACCTCTATTTTCATCTGGGCTAGATACTTCTTTTTTCAGATAATGCCAAGAGTGTATTTATGAATTACTCACAATTCTTGTTCTTCACAATCTACACAGAGATAATTTTTTTTTCATGTAAGTAAAAACTTTTAATGATCAAAACAAGTAAAGTATATACATTTCAAATATATATGTATGTGTATATACACATATATATGCACATATATTTAAATGATTTTAATAATTAATTAGCACATCCATTACAGTTTCTTTTTATTTATTTATTTATTTATTTATTTATTTTTATTTTGGTGAAAATACTTAATCTCAAGTTTTAAGTACTCAAGTACACAACACTATGTATGACTATGGTCACCTCTGTTACACATGAGAGCATCAGAACTTGTCTATCTCATAACTGAAAGCTTGTACCCTTTTCCCAATCTCTTCCTATTTCTCCACTCTCCTGTCTCTGTCAACCGTAATCCTACTCTCTATTTTGATTAGTTGGATCTTTTTTTTTTTTTTTTTAGATTCCATACATAAGTGATGCCATGCAGTATTTGTCTTTTTCTGGTCTGGCTTATTACAGAGATCTATTGCTATTTTCTTCATTAAAATTTTGAAAACAGTAATGTAATTCCTCCATTTTTTCTTTTTTTAAAATTTGTTTTATGGTGGGTCCTTTGCACTTCACCACACATTTTATACTCAGTTGGTAAAGTTCCAAATCAAACCCTGTTGAGATTTTAACTGAGTTTGTCTTGGGCGATGATCTGTGAATTTATAGTTTTAATCAGGTTTGGAAACATTTTCAACAAACATTTCATAAAATGTTTTCTTCCATCCTCCTTTGTTTCCCCCCTATTTTGGAGACTCCAATTTCATGCTTATTAGGCTCCTCAGAAATATCCTATTGGACACCTGGGTGGCTCATTTGTTTAAGTGCCAGACGTAGGCTCATTTCATGATCTCATCATTCATGAGTTTGAGCCCCACCTCGAGCTTTCTGTTGTCAGTGTGGAGCCCACTTCAGACCCTCTGTCCCCCTCTCTCTCTGCTACTCCCCACTCATGTTTTTTTCCCTCTCTCTCTCTCTCAAAAATAAGTACACATAAAAAAATCCTACAGTACAGGAATATTTTGTTTATGGTTATAACAAACATACCTCTTTTTAAAATTTGAAGTATTTTCTATTGCTGTTTCATCGTATGCACTACAAATATTCTATTCTTCTGTGTCTAATCTATTGGTATGACATTCCATGTATATTTTGTAAAACTCAGGTATTCCATTTTTTGTCTGTAGAAATTTAATGAAAACTGTTTTTTAATACTCCTGTCTCTCTGTTTGTCACACTTTTGCTGTCTTCTACCTTCTTGAACATATTGATTATAATTATATGAACTGTTTTGACATTTCTATTAATTCTACCATCTGTTAAGTCTCTGATTCTATTGATTTCTTCCCCATTATGGCTTATATTTTCCTGATTTTTTGCATGTCATAATTTTTTTCATTGTATGTCAAACAAATTGCTTTGATTATATGTCAAATATAAACCTTATCCTCTTTGATACTATATAGCTTTTTTACACCATTAAATATTCTTAAGTCTTCCTCTTGGGTATATTTAAATTAAATATACATGTTACAATTAACACCAACACCACAGTGTAGTATTTATCAAAGGTGCAATAAAGAGGGAAAATATTTATTGGTTAGGAGACTTTATTATAAGAAAGCACTCAAAAACTATAGAGACTCACAAACATAACAGAAGAAGGTTTAGAAAATGTATCAGAGAGAGTTGCAAATGAGAAATTGCCAATGGCCAGGATGGTCTCTGGGGGACTTAAGAGAGGAATATATAATAATCGATCTTATGTTCTTTATTGTTGTCTGTTGTGCTACATATGACTTAATAATTACAAAATCCACCCTTATTATAGCAGTACCTAAAACCCTCAATAAAATTAACAGTTTACACATTCTTTGATGTAATGACATTCAGGGTCATTAAAAGAAAATATACATTTTAGGTTATGTCCAGTTAGAGACAATAGTATATCCACAGGTGTCAAGATATAATGATTTCTAATATTCAAATAAGAGGAAATTGAACATAGATTTAACCATTTTGTGAGGTGTCCATTTCCCATAATGTGGGAGTCATTCTCAAGGGCTTTATAGCAAAGGAAATGGTAATCCACAATGGCTTGAGAACTTGTGGTCGTGAAACCTAGAGATGTTAATATTACAATTTTAAAGATTAGGAGAATATCTATGAAAAAACTTGGCAGAAACTATGATAAACTGCACATACAATTTCATGGTATAATCTTTGGGAATCAGAAAATATGGCTTTAATTTTTGCTTCTGATACCAACTCTCTGAATGATTTAGATAAATTGTTTAATCTCCAGATCTGCACAGCAGTATGTCTGACTTCCCATCCTACTCTAAAATATGAGAACTATAAAAACCACAAAATCATTACCAACCATGGTGTAGGAGAGCCCTGAAAAATAAATAATCATTAGCTCTTCTTTTTTCATTGAATTATAAATTTGTGTACAGGCCTGATCTAGGTTTTCCCGGAGCCAGCGGTAGAGGAGCAGTAACATCCTTAAAATGATTCAGATTAAACAAAAGTTGTTATCATGTATTAAGCACCTACTAAGTACTGTTACATGATAAGGTTTTGCTCAATTAATTGCTAATACGATACCATACAGTAGTCTTTGTGAACACATCTGACATATGAGAAAAAATGAGCTCTGTGAAAGCTTATACTCAAACAGGATAGTTGTTTAGTGTATGTCATAGGAAATGTCATACACATAAGCTTCATAGTTTCATCCAGGAATTGCAAGGAAAACAAACAAAACAAAATAAAGGAAAACTAGTATGGCCCAAACAGTCATTTGATACTCTCTTAACTCTGTGAAGCAGAAGAACTTCTGTTCCCAGGAGCTGTTTTTCACATGTCGCATGGCAACATTTGCATTCCCTAGGAACAGCTTGAAATGAGGCGACAGCAACTCTTAAGAGAATTGCCTGCATGTTTTGCTAAATTCTTAAATGTAATGCTACTTGGGTTTTCAGATGTCCTGGGAATATTTCCAACTGTTTCTCCATATTTCTACTTGGTTCAATCAATACCCTATTAGGCACAATGGTTTTCTAGAACTCAGCCATGAAATTTTATGACTAGGTTTTCCATCCTCTTGCATCATTAAAAGACAAAGAGTCTCTTTGCACAATTTGCTAGAAAACTTCAGACAAAAAGTTCCTTTGATTATAGTGAATTAAGGCCATAGTCGTAGTCATTGTCTGATATTAACTTTAATGAAAAGCAATCTTCACCATTACTATAGATCATCAGGGATCTCTTATAGGTTTAGTTGAACTTGTTCAAAGAGAGGTTCTTGGCAGTATTATATAAATTTTAGTATGGTCAATTTGCCTGAATGACATCTAGGAGGCCACATGAAATATTATTAAAAGCAGCTTAGTGTGAGATTTATGGAAAATTGTTCTTGGTTTTATGAAAAAATAATCCATTGTATTTTATGTGGTTCAGAGAAGTAGGGAGATAGGTAATGTTTTGATTTCAAAATAATATCTCTACCATACTAAGAGTCATATATTGTCTAAGAAAGAGAAATGTCATATGCAATATTTCCTTATTGAGAATTTAAACTGAATCTTCCCAATAAGGGGCTTGAAGAAATGTACAAATGGACAGATCCAGTAGGACATATAAAATAAAAAATAAATAAAATGCACAGAGATTATGAAAGAGTTGTTATCTCTGAAAACTAGGCCCATATGGCTACTGTATTTGAGCATTGACTTTACCTCAGAGTCTTTTCCAAGTCTAAGTTAAATAAGGAATACACACATAGATACACACAGAAAGAATACACACACAGACACACATGTTTATACAAGAATTTTACTATGTATTATAAATTTCATGTTATGCATACATAAGTTACTTGTGATATATATATATATATATATATATATATATATACACGTATATATATGTATATATATTTAACTTTCTCATCACAATTATAATATTGGAATGTATTTCTTGTTTACTATGTTAATATTTGTTAAGCCTAGATTATCACCTGCTCATTTTAATTCTTACAATAAATCTGTGAACTTTATGTGCTTCTTTTCCCTATTTTATAGGCAAGGAAAATATAGCCTTAAAGAGGTTAAAGTGTCCAAAGTCCCACAACTTGTTGTATGTCAGAAATAGGTTACGGGGCGCCTGGGTGGCTCAGTTGGTTAAGCGGCCGACTTCGGCTCAGGTCATGATCTCGCTGTCTGTGAGTTCGAGCCCCACATCGGGCCCTGTGCTGACAGCTCAGAGCCTGGAGCCTGCTTCTGTTTCTGTGTCTCCCTCTCTCTCTGCCCCTCCCCCGTTCGCACTCTGTCTCTCTCTGCCTTTCAAAAATGAATAAATGTTAAAAAAATTTTTTTTTTAAAAAGAAATAGGTTACAAATTCAAATGTGTCTGATTCAATAACCTGAATATTATTTTTTCCATAAGGCTAAGAACCTCAGGTCCCTGTTGGTTAATCATAATATGGATCTATGTTGGGTTTCTGAATTACATGATGGGCTATATTTATAATTTTATTGCTATTACTGTCTTTTTGGGAAAGAGGGGTTTAGAAAGCTAATGGTGTAAATTTTAAATATTTCAAATATTTAAGTCTTTCCTTGACTATATAAATTTGCAATGATGCATTTAATACCAATGCCTACACATGAACGTTAAATAAAATGAATAGATCACTGTGAGCCTCAGTTTCGAAGTATCTAAAGCAAGGACCATAATAACTAATTACACATGTGTTGGGAATGTTTAAATGTAAATTTACTAATACAATCACTCCCGTACTCGTGTTCAATACTACTCCTCTTTGTAATTTCTCCCACTGTTACGTGAGTAAAGATATTCCTGTGTGAACACATACCACAACTGACTAATTTTCCTTGACCTTATTGGTAGTGTTGATTCTCTCCATAATTAATTTATAATAAATGAATGTTGTGTTGGATCGTGTTATATCAACTTTCACAGGTTGCAGGTTAGAGAAAACTACTTGAACTAGTTAAATACAAAGAGAAATCTATTAGAAGGATATTGAGGTGTCTTTCAGAACCCAAGGAGAGTTGAATTTACTTAGTCATTACATTTCAAAGTAGAAAATAGTCAGGTAGAGGTGCCTGGGTGTCTCAATTGCTTAAGTGTCCGACTTCAGCTCAGGCTATAATCTCACGGTTTGTGAGTTTGAGCCCTGCATTGGGCTCACTTTCAGTGCGAGAGCCCCCTTCAAATCCTCTGTCTCCCTTTCTCTCTGCCCCTCTGCTGCTCATCTGCAGGCTCTCTCTCTCTCTCTCTCTCTCTCAAAAATAAATAAACATTTAAAAGAATAAAAATCTAGATGAGGGACATAATTACCTCTCCCACTCCCTCCCCAAATTCCAAAACATGCACACATTGTGTACAGCCTTAATATAGTAAACTAAAACCTTTTATAAATAACCCATTAATTTTTCTTGGTCCCACCTTTGTATTTGCTTTGAGAAAACATATATGTCTACACACGTGATAATTATGCATATATAATTATATTTTATGATTTTTATGTAACATTACAAAAGTTTCCCCCCTCCATGGTTCCTCTTTGTCTTTATAGTACATACATATTAAGTGACTATGTAAATATCAGTGTTTTATAACTACGTAAATATCAGGAGTTTATATCAATTTGAGTACTAATGATTCTATATCTATGCTTCAGTATTACTGAAACTTGGTCAGCAATGCATGTTTTAATTGATTTTTCTAATAATAGTAACTCAGGGTAACTTCAATAAACATTTCTTTTATGATTTCCAAGGATAAGCGTTTTCCCATATGTATGTTTACTCTTGCTTTTCTTCATGTGTCAATTGTCATTTCCTATTCATTTAACTTTGAAAAGTACACCCCCAAATATATACGTTCAAATTTAGGTGTTTTCTTCTTTGGTAGTTATGAATTGCTGGGAAGGCTAAAAGAGAAAAAAATGTATCATTCGGCATTTCCATTTGCAACATTGTTACATCCATTAGGATGAATGACACATTGTGTCAGAGTGAGTGAAATTTGATAGATGACTGGGAAGGTTGGAGAACAAAACTCCTTAGACCATGTTTATAGCTTCAATGCTGCCAGATGCTCTTTTCCTAAAGCTGCCTTATTGACTGAATTTGAAATAGCTAACAGGCAAAACAAAATTAAAGAGAAAAAGCATGATAAATGAGCATTTGGAAGGCAAAGTCAAGGATATAAACAGGTAACCTTTCCCTTGAAACCATGTTTTAAAAGACAGACTATAATTCTTCTGAACTATATAATGTAAATAACATGGAAGTTGGCTTTAAAGTATAATTGATTGCACTGTTTACAGGAAAACATAAATCAAGACACATACAAAACAAGGGTGGGACATATCAAAAGAAATAGAATATGGAATTATGGCAAAAGAATGATGAAGAGAGATCCTGAGTTGTTAAGAAAATTACAAGTCATTCATTTTTATTTCCATTGTTTTCTAGATAGTGATGGTTAAAGCTACTAACACCAGGATGGGAATATGACAAATAGCATGCCTGGACTAGGAGTTCTCCGGAGTAGACAATTCTACAGTATAATTTTTATTTGGCCATAATTAAACACCCTGTTTCTTTTGTTTATAATAGAAGGCGGTGAGTAAATGCTGAAGAAAGGTTCTGAAAGAGTGCAGAATTCCCTCACAACTGTCTCTCCAACTTTGGCTGATAAACACTCCTTGTGTTTGATTTCTGCACTGAGGCTGATTCACAAAATCAGGACCTCAGGGCCATCTGCACTAGTGCTGTTTTGCCATCTATCCAACATGGGTAAGCAAAGATATCTCTTGTCACCAGTCCTTCAAAACAGAACCTTCAATACATTTTTGTATGGCTGGGAAAAATAGTTCTAGTATGAGTCAGTGGGTGTCCTGGAAATTTTTCCTGTGATAACTTTTTGAAGCAGAACAGAGACTCTTATTTTGGGAATTCAGTTGTCCTTCCAGATGATCTAGACATGTAGCAGGCCCCAGTCAGGCAGAACCACGTTCACGCTCCAAATCTGCCACTATCTCAGGTGGTGTGGATCCTGACAAATGACTTAATCTTTTGGGGTCTCATTTTTTTCCCACATGTAATATTTAGATAAAATGGTGTGTGACATCACTGGGAGGATTACAAAGAATTCTATTTTAGGCAATCTTCCGATAAAAAAGCAAAACACAACAAACAAAAAACACTGCCCCTGGGAGGAAAGTGGCCCTACAAATGATGCGTCTTCTTTCCTTGTATTTATATTTTAGCTGATGGTACTTCAGCTGATCTACATTTAGTGTCCAAGGAATCTCATTTGGTCTCACCATTTATCTGTGTTTTCTGGAAAATTGCATAAATATTCAATTGACTTTGACTATGCAAACGCACCTACATTTGGAAGGCCGGTTAATGATTTTAACAGTTTGGAAAGATTTGGAAACAATTAATCTTAGAAATAGGCCTGTTTGTTGGAGGTCAAACACGGCTAAACATAATGCAGAGACTAGCAGTTTTGATAGATGATAGATAGATAGATAGATAGATAGATATAATATCTATATAAAGTATATAGAGATAGACATTTTATATGTATAAGTGTGTATATTCTCACATAAACATACTCAGAAAGTGAATTTACCACATACATATATAATAGTACGATCTGACTTCCTCTTTGTAATACTGATTTATGAAAAATTTCCAATTTTGTTTCTTAGAAATTCCTTAAACACACTTTTTTAATGGCTATAGAATATATAATTTTTGAATGCATCATATTTTTAATAATTCCTTTATTAAAAGATATTTTGATTTCCTCTGGATTTCGTGATTAACATTGGGAGGATGATATTTGCAATAATCTTTAGTAAGTTGCATGTCTTTCTCTAGGATAGATTTATATAATTATTATCTTTAAATTTGTTAAATTAACAGGGTAGCATTACCAACTCACCTTATAGTACACTATATATTTTTTTAACTTTTTTTAATGTTTATGTATTTTTGAGAGAGAGAGAGAGAGAGAGAGAGAGAGTGTGAGCAGGGGAGGGGCAGAGAGAAAGGGAGACACAGAATCCAAAGCAGGCTCCAGGCTCTGAGCTGTTAGCACAGAGCCTGATGTGGGGCTTTGAACTCACGAACCATGAGATCATGACCTGAGCCGAAGTCGGATGCTCAACCTACTGAGCCACCCAGGCGCCCCAGTACACTATATTTTAAATGCAGCCGCCATAGAAATATCCATAAAAGGTAAATATCATTTTTTAAGCTTTTCAGCTTAAATCCTTCAATGGGTTTCCATTACTCTCAGAATAAAACATACCATTGTTTTTCTCATTGAGATGTGCAATTTACATATAACATTGCACCAGTTTTAGGTGTGCAGCATAATGATTTGATGTATAAATTGCAAAATGATTACCAAAATAAGTTTAGTTAACATCCACCACTGCATAGTTACAAACTTTTTTTCTTGCGATGAGAGCTTTTACAATCTCTCTTAGCAACTTTCAAATATACAGTACAGTATTGTTTATGACAGTCACTATACCTTACACAAAATGCAGAATCTTAAACGTAACCCAGGGTTCTGTATGATTTGGCTTCTGCTCACCTCCCTAACCTTATCCCAAACCACACTCTCACCTCCTCACCTTCCTTCAGCCATGCTTGTCTTCATTTGGTTTCTCAACAAATCAGGGCATTTCTCACCTCAAGTCCAGGGGGCCCGCTCTTGCCTGGATATTGCATTCTTGATCACTTCCTTCATATCTCAATTTAAATATCACTTCTATGGGAGATTTTCCTAGATCACCTTCTCTAAAAGTCACTTTCCCCAGCTGCTTTCCATTGCATCAGTGAGTTTATGTATTTATTTATTTTATCGCTCTGATCCTAGTAGAAGGAAAGCCCCCTGAGGGGAGGAACAGGGATCTAGGCACAATGTGAAATATATTGTAAGTGCTCACTATTTGACAAATAGCCATTGCTTGCAAAGGATGGTTACAAATAGCTGTCAAATATGCTGCAACTATTTCCTCATCATTTTCTTTTATTTATATATTTTTGTGAGATAATATTTTACATATTTATACAGTCAAATATTGTATTCATTTATTATTTTTATTTTAATCTTTGTGCTTGCAAAATCTTGGGCTATCTGAGATGAGTTCCTAATGATATCTTCTTCCACATGTTTATGACTTCAATTTTTACATAAAACTGCTTTCTTCTTTCTAAAATTTATTTTGGTATATAGTGCATGGTGATGACTTATCTTCTATAAGTATCAATATTTGGAATACTCTTATCATCATGGATACATGATCCGTACATTCTCCATTGGCCAGAAATGTGTGGTAGACAGAGTAATGTTCCCTCCCAAAGTGTCTGTGTCTTTACCTTTAAAACCTCTGAATAGCCTATTGCCTGGCACGAGGGGCTTTCCTCGTGTGATTAAGTTAAGGGTTTTGACATGAGGAAATCTTGAATTATCTAGGTGGGCTCAATATGATCACAAGGGTCCTTATAAGTCGGAGGCAGAAGGGTCAGGGCCCAGAAGCATATGTGATAACAGAAGTCAGAGAGAGATTGGACGATGGTAGGCTGCCGCTGACTTTGAAACAGAGGATGGGGCCACAAGCAGAGAAATGTAGGTGACTTTTTTTTTTTTAGAGAGAGAAAGACAGAAAGAAAGGCAGAGAGAGAGAAATCGAGGAGGGGATGGGCAGAGAGAGAGAGAGAGAGAGAGAGAGAATTTTAAGGAGGCTCCATGCCCAGAATGGAGCCTCAACAGGGGTCATGAGTCCACGACTTGAGCCAAAATCAAGTGTCAGACACTTAACTGACTGAGCCACCCAGGCGCCCCAATGTAAGCAACTTTTAAAACCAGAAAAGGCAAGGAAACAGATTCTATCCTGGAGCAAGCAATGCAGCCACACGGACACCTTTATTTTAGTCCTGTTAGACTCAGTTCAGACTTCTGATCTCATGATAGTTTTCACCGTGTGTTGTTTTATGTCACTAAGTTTGTTATATTTTGTTACATCCTTAAAAATCTAATACAAAATGCTTATTTGAATATCTTCTGTTCTAATATGTAGTATAAGTGTAATACCTGTATCAATCTGTCTTCCAAAGACTTGCCTATCATCTATCCATCTATCATGTATCTTTCATCTATCATCTATGTATCTATCAATCTATATATCTATCTCTATTATCTATCTTATCTCTATATATATCATGTATATATCATCTATCATCTATCTTCTTTCCTTGGAACAAATACATGTACAAGGTCTTTTCCAAACTTGAATTTTTTTTTGTAATTTCTTAGATAAACACTTTATTTTAGTTACTGTAAATATAAAAGAGTGAGATACATGTAAAAGCATATATAGATTATACACACATATACATATACATGAATATAAACAAGAATTTTGCTAACAAAAGTCCAACTTTATTTGGGACGACCTTGTGCTATTCATCTTTGCTAGTAGGTGTAACCACGTGATCACAAAATGGACTATGGGATGGAAAGAGTTCTCATGATCACTACAGTTTTCTTGAAAAACTGGGACAGATTCTGGCAGCAGTATTCCTCTTCTTCATGTCCTCATCAGGAATAGAGATAGGATTTCTCAAGTGAAGAGTCAGTTTGTGCTTGAAACAGAGACACTAGAAAATCTGCTTAACTTATGATAGTTTGAGTTCAGCTGAAGCCAATTCTAACTGATGAAATTTAAATTGCTCCCCTACCCTAATGATTCTCTTAACTTTCAATCTTTTTTAAAAAGTAATTTAAAAAAATTTTTTGTTAAAAAATAATTTTTCTGTGTCAACTTTCAAAACAAATCATTTTTTTTTTGCTTGCAAAAACATTCCACTGGCATTTTGTTTGGAATTATAGTAAACCAAACAATAAATAAATGTGAGAGAGTGAACATGTTAATGGTGTTCAGTCTCACTACCTAACATGGCACATGGTATACTTTTTCATTTACTCATATATTTTGTTTTTGTCTCTCAGGAAAGTAATTTTATTTCTTCTCGTGAGATTTCTCAGATTTTGGCTTACCAACTCTCTAATGGCTTTGATTTTTATTGAACCAAATGGAAAAGATGGAATCAGTAGGATCATTTAAGAGATGTTGTGCACCAAGGAAACCAAAATGAATAATCAGCAATTTATTCATATTAGTGAGGGAAATCATTGTCATCAGAAATTAAACTAACATTAAAAATAGGTATGTTTTGGGGCGCCTGGGTGGCGCAGTTGGTTAAGCGTCCGACTTCAGCCAGGTCACGATCTCGCGGTCCGTGAGTTCGAGCCCCGCGTCGGGCTCTGGGCTGATGGCTCGGAGCCTGGAGCCTGTTTCCGATTCTGTGTCTCCCTCTCTCTCTGCCCCTCCCCCGTTCATGCTCTGTCTCTCTCTGTCCCAAAAATAAATAAACGTTGAAAAAAAATTTTTAAAAAAATAGGTATGTTTTCTATGTATACATAGTAACCAAATAATGATGTGAAAGACCATTGCATGCCCTATGCACAATAATCACACAACTATAAAAACTCAACATATTCAGAAAAAAAAAGAAAGAAAGAAAAAGTAGATTCCCTACAAAAATATAGCCAATTGTCTCCCTGGGTTAAGTTCAAATATAATATTTGTCTTTCTCTGTCTGATTTGTTTCATTTAACATCATGCCCTCAGAGTTCATCCGTGTTGTTGCAAAAGGCAGGGTTTCCTTCTTATTGAAGTCTGAATAATATTTGTGTGTGTGTGTGTGTGTGTGTGTGTGTGTGTGTGTGTTTAGGGTTATACATTCAAAACCAGAAATGTGTCTTCCTGGGAAGAGGAAGCTTCTCTGGTATGGACTGATTGGAAAACGTCTTTGGAGAGCTTACTCATGTTTAAGAATTCCTGCTGACATTTCTTTGCCATATATTACCAGTCTGTGAAGCCTCCTGATGATTCTGATTTGAGATCAGCCATTGAACAGGACAACGAAGCTATGTGGAAGTGTCAGTCAGCAGGGAACATGTCTATTACCTGACTCATTTCTTTGATAGTACGGGGCCAATTTTTGAACAATGAGATGGATAACTCATGTTTTGCGAGGGACTGTAATGAAAAGAGGCTTGGATGAAAATAGAGTAAAATTTAATTTAATGATTAATATAAAATACTAATATTTTCTATCATTTCCAACTAATTACTAGGGCTGCTAAAGGTTTGCACAATAGTCAGGAAGTGAATATTTGAGTCTGGGATATCCTATTGTACTTTGATATAAGAATAATGTAGTCCTTTGGGTGTTGAGTTTGATAAGTTCTTTATACATTTTGGATACTAACCCTTTATAAGATATGTCAACTGCAAATATCTTCTCCCATTCCACTGGTTGCCTTTTATTTTTGCTGATTGTTTTCTTTGCTGTGCAGAAGCTTTTTATCTTACTGAGATCCCAGTCATTCATTTTTGCTTTTATTTCCCTCGCCTCTGGAGACATGTTGAGTAAGAAGTTGCTGCGGCCAAGGTCAAAGAAGTTGCTGCCTGTTTTCTCCTGTAGGATTTTGATGGTTTCCTGTCTCACATACAGGTCTTCCATCCATTTTGAATTTATTTTTGTGTATGATGTAGAAAGTGGTCCAGTTACATTCTTCTGCATGTTGCTGTCCAGTTTTCCCAGCACCATTTGCTAGAGACTTTTTCCCAGTGGATACTCTTTCCTGCTTTGTTGATGATACATTGGCCATAGATTTGTGGGCCCATTTCTCGGTTCTTTATTCAGTTCCATTGACCTGCGTATCTATTTTTGTGCCAGTACCATACTGTCTTGAAGATTACAGCTTTGTAACACAGCTTGAAATCCGGAATTGTGATGCCTTCAGCTTTGGTTTCCTTTTTCTATATTACTTTGGGCATTTAGAATATTTTCTGGCTCTATACAAATTTTAGAATTGTTTGTTACAGCGCTGTGAAGAATACTGGTGTTATTTTGATAGGGGTTGCATTGAATGCATAGATTGTCTTAAGTAGTATAGACATTTTCACAATATTTGTTCTTCTAATCCATAAGCATGGAATGATTTTCCATATTTTTGTGTCTTCTTCAATTTCTTTCATAGGCTTTATATATATAGTTTTCAGAATAGAGATTTTACCTCTTTGTTTAGGTTTGTTCTCAGGTATTTTATGGGTTTTGGTGCAATTGTAAATGGGATTGAGTCCTTGATTTCTCTTTCTGCTGCTTCATTATTGGTGCATAGAAATCTAACTGATTTCTGTATGTTGATTTTATACCTTGGGGCTTTGTAGAATTCATGTAACAGCTCTAGTATTTTTTGGTGGAATCTCTCAGGTTTTCAATGTGGAGAATCACATCATCTGCAAAGAGTAAAAGTTTGACTTCTTCTTTGACAATTTGTATGCCTTTTATTCCTTTTTGTTGTCTGATTGCTGAGGCTAGGACTTCCAGTATTATTCTGAACAATAGTGATGAGAGTAGACATCCCTGTCATTTTCCTGATCTTAGGGGGAAAGCTCTCAGTTTTTCCCCATTGAGGATGATATTAGCTGTGGGCTTTTCATATATGCCTTTTATGATGTTGAGGATATTGGCCTGTGATTATTTTTAGAATTCCTTGATTTTGGAATCAAGGTAATGCTGTCTTCCTAGAATGAGTTTGGAAACTTTCCTTCCATTTCTATTTTTTGGAACAGTTTGAGAAGAATACTTATTAACTCTTCTTTAAGTCTGGTAGAATTCCCCAGGGAAAGCATCTGGCCCAGGACTCTTATTTGTTGGAAGGTTTTTATAATTGATTCAATTTCTTTGCTAGTTATGCATCTGTTCAAATTTTCTATCTCTTCTTGTTTGAGTTTTGGTAGTGTGCGAGTGTCTGGGAATTTGTCAATTTCTTCCAGATTGTTCAGTTTGTTGGCTTATAATTTTGCATAGTATTCTCTTATAATTGTTTCCATTTCTGTGTTGTTGGTCGTGATCTCTCCTCCTTTATTCATGATTTTATCTATTTGGGTCCTCTCTCCTTTCTTTTGGAGAAGTCTGGCTAGGGGTTCATCAATTTTGCTTATTCTTTTAAAAAACCAGCTCTTAGTTTCATTGATTGGTTCTACTTTCTATTCATTGTTTCTATTCATTGTTTGTTTGTTTTGGACTCTATATCATTTATTTCTGCTCTAATCTTTATTATATCCCTTCTTCTGCTAGCTTTTGGCTTTATTTGCTGCTCCTTTTCCAGTTCTTTTAGATGTAAGGTTAGGTTGTGTATTTGGGACATTTCTTGCTTCTCAAGATAGGCCTGAATTGCAATATACTTTTCTCTTAGGACTGCCTTTGCTGCATCCCAAAGGTTTTGGGCTATCGTGTATTCATTTTCATTTGCTACCATGTATTTTTAAATTTCTTCTTTAATTTCCTGGTTAACCCATTCATTATTTAGTAGGATGTCCTTCAACCTCCAAGTATTTGGGGACTTCCCAAATTCTTTTCTGTGGTTGATTTCAAGTTTCATAGTGTTGTGATGTGAAAATATGTATGGTATGATCTTGATCTTTTTGTATCTGTTGAGGGCTGATTTGTGACCCAGTGTGTGATCTATTCTGGAAAATGTTCCATGTGCACTTGAGAAGAATGTGTAGATTCAATCCAGTGAAGAAATGTGCAGAAGACACGAATACACATTTTTCCAAAGACATCCAGATGGCTAACAGACACATGAAAAGATGCTCAACGTTACTCATCATCAGGGAAATACAAATGAAAACCACAATGAGATACAACCTCACACCTGTCAGAATGGCTAAAATTAACAGCTCAGGAAACAACAGATGTTGGCAAGGATATGGAGAAACGGGAACCCTCTGCAATGTTGTTGGGAATGCAAACTGGGGCAGCCACTCTAGAAAACGGTATGGAAGTTTCTCAAAAAATTAAAAATAGAACTGCCCTATGACCCAGCAATTGCACTACTAAGCATTTATCCAGAGCATCCAAAAATGCTGATTTAATGGGGTACATGCACCCCAATGTTTATAGCAGTGCTATCAACAATAGCCAAATTATGGGAAGAGCCAAATGTCCTCAACTGATGAATATATAAAGAAGATGTGGTACATATATACAAGGGAGTACTACTCAGTGATGAAAAAGAATAAAATCTTGTTATTTGCAACAACATGGATAAAACTAGAGTGTATTTTGCTAAGCAAAATAAGTCAGAGAAAGACAAATATCATATGACTTCCCTCATATGTGGAATTTGGGAAATGTAACAGATGAGCACATGGGAAGGGAAGGAAAAATAAGATAAAAACAGAGAGGGAGAAAAATCATAAGATACTTTTAAACATAGAGAACAAACTGAGGGTTGCTGTATTGCAGGTGGGTGAGGGATGGGCTCAATGGGCGATAGGCATTAAGGAGGTCACTTCTTGGGATGAGCACTGAGTATCTTATGTAAGAGATGAATTACTGGGCTCTACTCCTGAAACCAAGATGACACTGTATGTTAACAAACTTGAATTTAAAATATGAAAAATAAAATAAAATAATAAAATAAAATAATGTGGTCCTGTTATTTTACTTTTTTAAGCTTTAAATGTGTTCAAGATATGAACATGCAGTCTCCCAAATGTTTTGAGCAAATCTTAGCCTCCTCAATAACCAATGCTGTGGCTGGACCAGCCTTGCAATTCTTAATATGATTGCAAGGCACCCTTCAAAAATAATCACCAAGAAACTTTGACAAACAAATGTTTTAATACCTACAAGTCCTATAAATTACATGGTATACCTGGGGCCACACAGTGAGGTTGCAGGTAGAAAGAGAGAGGAAGAGAACATTGACCTGTGTTCTGCTTTTATATTGGGGTCTAGAGTAGGGGTATAGGGTTTTGGGGCTCACTTTTTATTAGTGAATTTAAAATATAAAATTGGGAATTTAAAGCACAGGAAGAGGACAAAAAAAAGTGGTCCAAATGGTCAATTTTCAAAATCAACCAAGATCTTTAAAGCCAAGGATCCTGCTGTGGGAGGAGGGAGTAGAAAGTTGCCTGACCGAGTCCTGGCTGGCAATGTGTTTATTCAAAATAGCCATCTTTGAAGTAAATATTTCTTTGAAGTGGATGCCTCTTTGAAGTAGATGCTTCTGCAATCAAAGTTTAAGTCAGGAACTTGCATTACAAAGAGAGAGAACAGCCAACCTTGAAGGCTTACACTATACCAAATTAAAGTGACTTCATAAGTGACTTCCCCATAAAAGTTGGAACTCAAACAGCATCATAAAGAACCATACTGCAAAGGCTTGGACTTCACACAATATGCATTTTATTTTAGTAGTGGCTCACAGCATGCTCTGTGTAATTACACTGTAATATAACTTACTACCTATATTGACTGCCTTTCATCCTTCTCTATATCAAGAAACAGGCTGTCTGAATAAAATGCATGTCTTTGCATTAGTTTGTAAAGCAGTTGGCATCAGTGTGTTGAAACAATGACAATGTTTCAATCAAGCTCAAATAGAGTATATTCTTTAGACAGCTTTTATTGACTTTTTCAATTTTTTTTTTCAGGGTGAGGATTGTAAGCCTTAAAATAATAACACACATTTTAAAATTCAAATAAAAATTTTGTGATTTTTTTTATTCAGAGTGATCTCTTGTATTTTTAGAGTACCTTATAGCTCTCTAACACATATGCATTATCTTATTTTGATTCTAATTCTAACAAAAACTTTATACGGAAGGAAGAACTGACCTTCTGATACCATTTTTAAATGTAAAAAAACCTCTGATAATTAGAAAATTTACATAACTTGTCCAAGATCATGCACTAAGAACCAAACCTGGAGCTAATAGCCAGATCCTGAAATGGTGTCCTGGAAAGTACTTTAATCCTAAGAGAGCATCTCCTACAAATAAATAAGAGTGAGACAATTCAATAGAAAAGGACAAAGATCTTCATCAGACATCACAAAACATTATACTGAAGTGGTCAATAAACATAAGAAGAGGTTCATAACATCATTACTTGATCATCAGAAAAACGCAAAATACAATCGCAAAGAAATACCATTACTTATCCACTAGAGTATTCAAAAATAAAAAAAAATGATAAGGATATATAGCAGGTAGAAAATCATATATTGCTGGCCTTATCTGCAAAAATAAATATACTATCTTATGGCCCCAAAATTCCACTTCAAAATGTAAGGTCAAAGTAAACTCATAGCAGTATATATATATATATATATATATATATATATATATATAATTATATTATTATATTTTATAGTATATATTGTAGTTACTTATTATATCTCATAGTATATATTATAATTATCTTTCTTTAGTATATCTTATAATATCATATCTTATATGTAGATATTATATATCTGTCTATAGGGAGTAGCTATATTTTTAATGTATATTTGGGAAGAAGTGTTTAGGATCTTGGAGGTGTCCATATTAATATGTCCATCCATATTAATGTGGATAATAGTTATATGGGTGTCTACAAATACAAAAGTATGATGAGAAATACACTTAATATTTGTACACTTTATTGCATATATGTTACTACCTCAGTAGTTCTAAACTATGAATTGACAGCAGGTAATGATCAATGAGATATTTTAGGACAAATTTTAACACTAATGCCAGAGAGCTTTCTTGCTCAACTATAGACCCTAAAAGTCAAAACTAGAAAGAGACAAGAATGCTTAACTCACACTTTAACTGAAACTCATTGTTCTTATTTCTTGTTGCACTTTCTTCAGACATTGATGAAGGTGTTTTGCAATGACTGGAACATTCCAGCTGCCAGGCCCGAAAAACCCTGATAGCAATGGAACGCCTAGACGATCATATTCTCTTCTGTGCCCATAATCGTATGCTGAACACATACCCACCCCTACCCATGATCACATGCTCCCTGCCTGTTCTCTTGCACATACCCCCCTGAACCTCTTCCTATAAAACCCTAGGAGTCCATCTGGCCAGCAGAGAGATCAGTTGTTAAGGCTTGAGGCTGTCAGCTTCCTTGGCTGCCAGTACCCAAAACAAATCTCTCCCTTTCTCTTTTCCAAACGCTTGTCTCTTGAATTATTGGCTTCTCTTGTGATGAGTTTGAGTTTGTTCTCCAACAGTATTGGCAAACCCTCATTGCCGGGAGGTATACTTTCGATTTATCCTCCCCTTTGGGATTCCTGGGATGGAGCAGTTGACCATGGCAGTGGGGCAGGGCTCACCCGTTCCCTTCCTGAGTTAGCGGCTGTGACAGATGGGTAACACCAGCACAATAATTTAAAAAAAAACAACAAAAGAAACAAAACTACAAAAAAATCAGCAAGATTTTCTCTTAACAAAATGGAGCATTGTAATTTATATCATTAAAGAGAAATAAGGAATTATATCCAGTAAAATCATGAGAAATTATCAACACAATTAAAAGGAATATCCATAAAGTATTATTTAGATATTAATAATGAATACATAAAAATAAAATCAACAGTAATGTAAGAAAGTAGTCTTCCAGAAATTTAATGATGAAGAAAATAGTTGGATTTTTTTTTAATTTAAGAAATTAATCCAATTAAGAAATTAATCCAAATTAATACAGTAGCTTCTGACTACTGTATGTATTCTGGAAAATAGTTAGATTTTTTTTTAATATAAGAAATCGTTCCAAAAGCACTACCTTCTGACTACTACGTGTATTCTGGACAGGTTAAAAAAATGGAGAGGAACAAGTTACAAGAGAATTAAAAGAAATAATATATAAGAAAATATCCAATTTAGCAAATTAAAAAATTTTTGCTATTTTATTCTCAGTACCTGAAAGGAAGATTGACAAATAATTAGCACTTAAAAATATTTAATGAATAAAGGGCTTTTCCAGGTCTTATTTACACCTTTAAATAGAAAGCTCCCAGCAATTTCCCAACTCAAAGAATGGTAAAAAGACATTTTTAAAAATGTTTATCTATTTATTTTAGAGGGGGGGAGGGAAAGAGAGAGACAGAGACAGAGAATCTGAAGTAGGCTCGCGCTGTTAGCACAGAGCTAGACGCAGGTCTCCACCAAGGGCTCAAACTCACGAACCAAACTCACACACTGTGAGATGATGACCTGAGCCAAAGTCAGATGCTTAACTGACTGATGTGCCCCCAAAAGACTTTTTAAAGCAAATCATTACAAACATTCTGAACACTAAAAATAAACAGCCTAAGGTGCTAGAAGGGTCCAGAGAAATAATCAGCTTAAAAATCAAAGAATACAGGTGTTTGACCTACTCAATTACTGTGGTGGTAAATATTTCATACAACTTTCACTTCCACCACCACAGCCCAGTCCTCCATTGCATGGTATCCTAGTAATGGCTGCCATGTATAAATAGTGAACCATTCGTATTACATTGTCATGGCCCACTGTGGCAGAGTTGTTCGAATACGATGAATTACAGAGCTAGTAAGGGAGTGAACAGGAGATTAGGTTCATTGTGAGAAGTGATATCTCACGCTGTCCTAAATATTGGAAATTTACTCTGTGGATTTGGAATGGGTGCCTTAAGTAAACGAAAGTGACAAATTATTATGAGAAATAAATAACATTGACAGCATCTCTAAACAGAAGACTATTCCTCGAACGTACATGGATGTGATGATTTACAGCAGTCTCATGATGGGGCAGTATCATTAGGATTTCATGGACCACCACCAACTCCTTAAAGAACAGTGTCTGATAACCCATCTGGTTATCTTCTCCCTCATTAGAGATAGCACGTTGACCATTTTAGAACACAGAATTAAAATTGAATAATGAGACCTCCAGTTTGGGCCCAACATGTAACAAGCTTAGATATTGTTGCTCCATTCTAGCAACAAGTGAAACACTGAACAAACAGAAAAACCAACAACTCTTCTTAAATCTGTAAAATAAATGAGGTCACAGGGCAAAACAAGTATACCATGTGTTTTCCAAGACATTTCCAAGGCAAGGGTAAAGATAATTCTTTTATCTGAATTTCAACCTATGGAGATATTTGAGTCATGAGAAATTTGGAAGTACAGACAGATGCCATAGTTAATATTAAATGAAGAGGACAATTGTATCATTTTTGAGAAAGAAAAAAGCATATCCACTGACATTTGCAAATTGTCCTGTAGCTCACTGGTAGGCCATGACAATCTTCCATTAGACATAAACAATCTCAGAGAATACCAACTTCCAATGAGGTTGCTCTGAAAATGTGATAAAATGTGGCAAAGCAAAGTCATTTTATAATTTTAAGCACAAATAAAAACAAGGCATCTGTGCTACTTGATGCTTACCTAATACTGCACATCCCTCTCTCTTGGCTAAAATGAGTAGCTATTACATCTTTATTAATGACAGCTTTATTATCCCTCTTATCTGTCATCCCTATAAATAAGATTTATTGAGATATTTTATCCTACAACTTCCATCACTTTCTGAGAGCATCCAATCTAAAGCAAACTCCACTTCCTTAAACCTCCCTCAAATCTCCCAGCTGAATATCATACAATAGATTCTTTCTAATGGTCTCTCTTAGGGGCACCCAGTGGTTTCCCCAAGGTATGTGTTCACCTTCACTGCAACTTGTTCAACTATAGGTGTGTTCCTGGTGGTCTAGCCTGGACGATATTGACATTTCCATGAAGAGACATAGATTATATAACTTTCAATAAAATCCTTTGTGCCTCTAAGTAAATCTGTGAGGTCTGGAAATGTTTGCTGTATTTCCTTTCTTACAATTTTCCTTTTATTTCAAAAAAATGGGAAAATATTATCATTTAAAATGACTAAATTGTGCCATAGTGCCAAACACGTCAAATGATTGGCAAAATTAATTTGTGAAATGAGACTTCTTTACTGGTGACTCATATCGACAGATTAGATCTATATAGCTGACAGATAAACCCGTTCTGAATGAAAAATTTAAGTAACGCTGTTCATCTATTATATGCTTAGAAATGGACTTAGTGATTACTCTGAGAATCTTCATAAAGTATGTGACATTGATAAATAAAGTTAGTGAACAGTGATGCAAAAGTGAACTGATTATTCAAAGGCCAAAAAGGTAACAGGTGATAAAGGTGCAATTTATGTAGAATGATCCAGAATCAAATTAATTAAATCTGTCTCTTGTTATATTTCTACATGGATAAAGTAACATTTTCTGAACAGCTAATATTAAGTCATCAATTATTCTATTCTTTATGAACTCCATTAACAGTTAAATAATATATTTTTTTCAGTTGAAAATGGTTGCTTTCAGTGTCAAATATTTGACTCTTTAAACAGTGCATTCCTTAATGCTATGCACATTGGCATTTTAGGGGTGAGATAACAGAAAAATGAATTTTTTAATCTTTACTCCCATATTTTCCAGGGTCTTTTTAAATTGTTTCACTGTTTTTTGCAGTTTGTACTATTGTTTTCTAAAGCAACTATAGGTTATTGTAAAAGAGCTGATAACTGGAAAAGATCAAGGTAGCAATTTAAAAAATATATCCATTAAAAACAGAAAGAAATTTCCCTTTAGAAGAATGTGAAGCTCAGAACACTGTATAATGAAGTTCTCTAAGGAACGGCCCTCTGTAACTTGCAACTATTGACTTGGAACACTTACTAAACAATGGACTACATAAAGCAATGTGTGCAGTTAATTCTCCCAAAAAGTTTTGGGGACGTATAGTAATATCCCTCTTCCACAAGTGGAAAAAAAGAAGGTTAAACTTAACTTTATCAAGTTGAAGAAGCAAATGAATATTGGTACAGATTTCAACTTTGGTTTACATAGAATAATTAATGAGTCTTTTGAAAATCAGAAAATCTCATTAAGTGGAATTAGAATGTCTTCTGCTCCTCCCACTAACCCCTCACCCCCACACCACTGTTCTTACTTTATAATTACATGAAATCTAAAATTTTCAAATTGAAATTCAAGGATCTATACATTCTGATCCAGTGGACCATCCACTGTCCTCTGCCTTAGCCATGCAAAGTCTTCAGCTCTATCTGAGGTTATAAGTTCACTCCATGTGGCATGTGAATATTCATTTTGGCCTCTAAACCCCAAATTCAAGTTGAAGTTCCTTCTTCCTGAGGACACCTTCTTAGATCACTCTAACCGAGAATGAGAAAATTTTCTCTGGAATTATCTGGTATTTATTTTCTACAAACGTACTGCTTCATTATAATTCCATTATTGTATTTTGATAAAAATGTGAATATGTAATATCTATATGATACAACTAATTAAGAGGGAAAAAAGAAACAGATCTTTTTCTTGCTCTGGGGGGGTGGTCATTTCTATTGAATAACTTATTTTAAAAATCTAGCCAGTGAAAGATAAATTCAGATTATTTAGGTATTAAATAAGCTCTTTCTGGCTATTCCAGCCACTTTGGGGTAAATACCAGCTAAATCAAATTCCACACTCTTTTGCAGGGCCCCTTTCTTTGTTTTCTCAACGATTTTCTCTCTTCTTACTCCTTCTCAGGATAGTATAGAAGCATAGAGAGGATATAAATCTTCACGGAGATGGAGGGAAAGATCTCTGGTCCAGAAGCTGGTCATTGCAAACTTGATGGCTTTCACTGTAACGTGTTTGGTTGCAAGATCTTGAGATATAATTGCCAAGTGTTTGTTAATGCCACCTCTCTCTTGGGGCACTGTGTGGTTTTCACTGGATTAAGTTTACAATTCCTCTATTTTATACATAGTGATGAGACTTTTAGGCTCTTTGACTTCATCCAACACCAGATCTCTATTATATGTCTCCTCATCACTTCTACCTACCCCCCAACCTTCAGTGCAGTTACCTCAGGAGGAGTACTCCTTATGCCATGCATAGGCTATAGGAATTTTGGTGCTACCTTATGACCATTTTTCTAGATTTTTTTTTCTTTAAAAATGTTCCTTCTATGAATGGTAAGTAATGCATGAAAGTGGAGCATCGAGTTGCTTCTGTTTCTTTCTATATATGTAGGAATTACTTTGGAGTCTCAATAATCTCATCTTCATCTTTAACCAAGGCCAAAGTAATCAGAATCCTGGGCCCACCCTCAAACACCTTCTCACTCAAATGTCTTCCCTTGTTCCCATGGTAACTTCCTGTTTCCTCTCAGTAAGGAAAACTTCCCTTGTATCAATTCTGTTTTCCCTACATGGGCTTATGGTAAATTTATACGAATTAAATAACTCTTTATATGTAAAATAGAGCTTTTGCAATTTAGGAATCATTTGTCTCAATAATAATGAGATTTCAAGGCAAATGTACACTAAACGCTGGAAGTATATTTTCTAATTTGAAACTTAAACATTGACTGATTATTTCTATTTACCATATTCCTTTGGTCTCTAGTTAAGTAGGGGAAATGTTTTATACAATTACGGTGAAGAGAAGCACATTAATATATTTCCAAATATATAATCTCAATTAAAGATTTTATAGTGTGTATAACTTTTCCCCGTGGTGCTTCCTTCTTCCTATCTTCATTTTCCAAATGGCTGTTGTGAATCTTTTATGTCTTGGAAATTGTGTTGGACATCGGATTTAAAATGTCTTATAGTCAGGTCTACTAGGTACAGAACTACTTTTATATATATCTGACATGCGCCCAGAACCTAGAGCCGGGGTATTTACATGTATCTGCACAGTAATTATGCTTTGCCTAACCTATTCTAATGTCCCTGCCACTAACTTCCCTGAATTTATTTAATCCCTAAACTGTAATCTATTCTCCACAGAGAAGCCAAAGCAATTATTAATATATAAAGAACAAAACATGTCAGTCCATAGTTTCAAAGCCTTTGGTGGCTTCTCATTACCTTTAGAATTAAAACTAAGATTCTTACTATTGTCTATAAGGTTTTTCATTAACTAGTTCTTACCTATTATGCTATAATATTTTTAAGTGGGTAAATACATAACATTCTTTTTTCCTGACCTAAGATTTGGAATAATTAAGAGACAGACAAGAGCCAAGAATAAGGCAATAAAATATCCTCTTATTAGTAGTAATATTAAGATTGGTTTATATATATGGCACATATAAACTCTCCAGTGATCTTGGAATTATTCATCTCAAAATTAGATGGCAGACCTATCCATGGGAGATTGGATCTTTGAAATTTATAACAAGGAGAAGTACAGTAATATGTGCACTTCTTGAGGACCGGTTGGCTTCCAAAATAGACAGGAAGGGGCTGGTTCACGTAAGCTTATTTCCCACTCTCAAACCTCACAGTTAGATAATTTAGTCCACTTGCATATCATAAAAACAAAGAGAGGCTTGGGGCCCCTGCGTGAGTCAGTTGGTTAAGTGGCTGACTTTGGCTCAGGTCATGATCTCGTGGTTCATGAGTTCAGGCCCTGCGTCGGGCTCTGTGCTGACAGCTCAGAGCCTGGAGCCTGCTTCAGATTCTGTGTCTCCCTCTCTCTCCGCCCCTCCCCTGCTTGTGCTCTATCTCTCTCTCTCAAAAATAAATACACATTAAAAATATATTTAAAAAAAGAAAGGCCAGAAGTGTTATCTAATAGATGTTCTCTTTCAAGAAGAAAAGTATCCACTCAATACTTTATAGAAATGTCTACATCACTCTACTTTCATTCTCTAGCTATGCTGACTTTTAAATTTCTTGCTTGTTTCTACAGCAGGAGTTGCATATGTTTCCTCTACTTGGACCTGTTCAGCTTTCATTGAGCTCTGACTCACCTTCATCTCTAGGTGGATCTCCCTCTAATTAGTCTAATAACACATTGCATTTTTCATGAGATTTTTATAATTTGAATTCATATCTACATATATATATATATATACACACACATATATATACACACATATATGTTTAAGATTTTAATTTTTTATATTTTTATTTATTTTTTAAATGTACATCCAAGTTAGTTATATATTTTTATACTTTTTGATTAATACAGATATCTTTCCATATACGCTTTAGGTTCTATGAGGTCTTATATTGTAATCTTGCTAACCTAGTTATTCCTTGATGTGTTATCATAGTGCTTGGCATAGTGCAGATGTACAATAAGTATTTGCCGAGTAGATGAATAACTGTATGAATAATTTCAGAATTAGTCTGAAGTCTACTGAAGTGCTCAGTGCTGTCATTGTTCTTAGATTAATACCAAATCACATATTTCTAGATATGAATCCCTAAAAACCAAAGTCCATCAGAAGCACAAATATTATAAATTTGAGTAATATTTTTCTAGGCTCTGGAAGTCTGGGGAAATATGGTTAGAATTCACAATGATTGCAACACAGTTGCATCAAGGCTCTGTTTCTACTAGTTGGATAACTCCTACCCCAACCCATCTCCCAGGACCAGCCCAGTCAAATGGAACATAGGCACGCTTATAGAAAAAGACGTTCCTGACATTTTTCTCCAAACAGAAATCTTTCTCCATATCTCAACATGTAATTTTTCTCTCTTAACTGTACCCATCCCTCTATCAACTTTAGTGGGAATAGGTGTTTTGGGGTCCACTTGGAGAATGTACCAATAAATGTGTAAGCTTATCATCGTTTGGTTTCTATCCAGTAGTTAAGGAGCTAAAATGCCAGTTCTTTAATCATAGTAAATGCATAAGTACAGCCAATCTATCCAAGAAATGTTGGAGTATATTGACATCCAGCGGTGTTTTAGGTGGTTAGATACACAATATACAGTTATTTCTTAGAAACTGTTGGACAGAAATACTTTTCTCTCCACTTCTCAGACCATCTCTTCTAAATTATCTCAAAACATTTCTGATTTTTAATTCACTTAACTTTTGATTACTAAACAGTGATATAACTAAATATTTTCTTTATTTTCATAGAAACCTAACTTTGACCTCCAATTTGCAACTGTCTTCATTCTTTATCAAATTTAGAAGGATGCCGGTAGCTGAAGAAAGAAGTGGAAAATGTACTTGCCTTGATGTAGTTACAACTGTATGTTTTCATGTGGGTAAACATATGAGCCGTGGCCTAAGACAGGGTCTAGTACATAGTAGATTTTGAAATAAATATTGGATAAATGACTGCAAGACCACTGAATTGGAAGGCAGGTCATCAGGATCAAGATTAGGAGGGTATTCCCTCACTGCATTGGGGTGCTCCTTACACTTGAAATCAAAAGACTTGGCTCTAGTTGGTGGTCCAGCCTAGATTCCCTTTGTCTCTCTCATTACGTTCACTTTCATTTGTTTGTTTATTTATGTATTAGCTTCTTCCATATAAGCAAATATCATATGGTGATCTCATTCTTTTTTTTTTCTCATGAAAATAAACCTAAATACCAAGGGAAAGCATTCTTTCTTAAGTACAGCCATTTAACTCTAATACATTAGCTACAGGAGCAATGAACAAGTAAAAGAGAATGTTTACCCCTTAAGACTGACATCAATATTGAGTCTTCTATGTGTCCTTTGTATTACCTTCGAGACAGGATGGATGGAGAGAAATCGTTGAGCTCCCCAGAAAAATTCAAAGATGTGGTCAACAAGGACTTTAAAGACTCAGGGTATGCCAAACTCACTATAATGACCAACAACACTGTATCTTGCTGACCACTCTTCACAACTTCCCATCTTTTGTTTTTCTTCAGTTTCACTCTCTTCTTGGTGTTGTTTGCACACAGGAGGCATTAACCCCCTTCCAGGGTTTTTGCTCTGCCTGTGAAGCCTTCCCTTGAATACTTATACAAAGCCTCCCCCAAGGCTTTCCTCTTAGTCTTTACTTGGCCAGTACATTCAGGGATAAGCCGAGGATTGGTTTGAAAGTTTAACTCTAAATACCTCTGCTTCAATATTTACTCCTATTTATCATGGGGAATAGAAGGAGAACAGAATGAATTTAAAAAGATAATGGATCCTTGAGCTGATGTTGATCATATCATTAGAAAAATCTTCAGGAGAATTCAAAGACTCCGAAGGAAATTTTTTCCCTTTCTCTCTTTGTGTAAAAATAAAGAAAAACAAATTAGGCTGTCAGGCAAATGCATGAACTCCATTTAAGGGGCTGAAGTTTTCATCATTTTGTCAGGCCAGCTGCATCTTCATACCCAAGGTAGATTCACACCCAGTAATGATAGAAATGCTGCCATAGAAATTCAAGGAAAAACTCTGATGAATGAATGATAGAGAGGGCTTGTTCACAAATAGTAATGCAATTAATGTTAAGAAATGAACTAAGAAAAAGCTTGTGAAAGATCAGAGGTGACAAAGAATAGAAGTGACAGTAATCCTCCAGTAATTTGTTTCCATTAATAAACAACATGGAGAAAGTTCCTCAGATAGAACTCTCAGAGGATAAGCAAAACCTACTAACTCCTAACCCAAGTTTGTTAGTTGTGAATGAATCAATTCTCTCGATATATATGGGGGAGAAGGGTGGAGAGGGAATTCAGGCCAAATGTTGGGAATTAACAACAATAAAGACTTTATTTGGAGAAAAATAATTCAAGATTGTGGCAAAGCTGGCATAAATGTCTTTTCTCAAGAAAAATAAGAGATCAGGTATTCTCAAACACAAATAGCTTGCATAAATCACAGGATCGTTAAGCCTGATTTTAATCGAGTGAGAACAATTGGCAACTTTATGCCTTGGGTTATGATACGTTGTAAGCATATCATACATTCTCACTTTCAAGTACGGAAATTGGTACCCAGTACATATAATGTGAACTGCATCCTTTTCTCTCTGAAGAATGTAGAGTTATTCACAGAAGGATTGTTAATATCATTGACAGGCCCAGATGTCTCTGCTTGTAGCACAAAAGAGAAAATTTGGGAGAGAAACAGTCACCCTTACCTACCCCAGCTAACAAATCTTATTTTGCAGAGCTGTTCTTAAACCTTGATATTATCTGCTACAACTGTGTATGTGAAGGATGACTCTGTCCTTTTGGCTTTCATGTTCCAAAATCTTATTCTGTCTGTGCAGTTAAAACATCTGTGCCCTTTGTTTTTAATCAACAATGAAGAATTCATTTGGGTTCACTGCAGTGCCTGGTGATTCATCTGGTTTCCCATTCAAAGATTGGGAGATGGATATACTTTGTACCCCCCAATGGTACTAGATGATTCTGACCTTAATTGAATAAATCTTCAGTGGTGGATAAGGGTTATTATGATTCAAAGCCCATCATTTAAGCTGCAACCCTCGTCTGCAACTATCACAGAAAATTTTCCAAATAATCACATACTTTCCTTGTGAGAAGCCGCAAAGCCCCTTTGAAGACTTTCATCTATACAATAAATTCTAGATTAGATTGTGAACCAGTTATTTTATCAATCTTGTGCTCACAATTGAAACAGCCTTAGGAAGAATAGTAAAAGAGATGCACAGAGAACAAACAAAAAGAAAGAAGAAAAACTGAGATTAGTGGATGTGAATGGCAGGATTTTGTAGATGGTTGATTTTGTAAGGTTCTTTGACAGATATAAAAGAAGCCGATGAAAACAAATTCAGGCAATGACTATGTACTCATACTCTGAAGAGAAGACCAAGACCTGTTTAAAAGAGGCTGAGTAAATTCATTTATTCATTCATTCATCCAACAAATATCTACTGTGCAATTGAGTCATATACCTAAAAGATAATAAATCTTACTACTATAATTCCTAACCTCATGGAACTTAGTTTAGTTGTAAAACATGGATATTAATAATTCCGCAAATAATAACATAAATGCAATTGTAACAGAATGATGCAGACCAAAGCATTTCCAGAATATTATGTTGCTTTCTGAGATAAACTCATCCTGGATGGAGCTGACATAATAATATATGTTTAGGATGCCGATTGGAATAGCTACCCTGTATCTTTCTGGTACAACTGTGCTGACAGACTAATTTGCTATTGTCAGGGAGGAAGACCTTCCTCTGTCCTATAGTCCTTGTAGCTGGACAGAATCAAAATGACACGAGACAGATTAACAGGAGAAAATCAAATCTAACAGGTGTATGGGTGGGGAATCCACACAGACATGGGATTCCAAAGGTAATGAGGAAACATGAAGCTTATATGAGCTAAGGAGAGGGGTAGGGGCCTGAGGACACAAAGGAGAGGAAGACCATTAGCAAGAAGGAGATGTTTGGAAAAACAAGGTTGCCTTATTATGCAGATACGTTCCTTAGGTAAAGGGGAGTCTCTGTTAATAAGTCTCTTCCTGGTGCAACCTCTCCTTTCCAATGTAAATTTAGGCAGAGAGTTTTTCCTGCATCTGTTTGAGTTTTGATTACTTTTAACTGAAAACAATCTTTCCCCCAAAGTGGCCCATCTTGGGGCAACCTACCTTGGGCCCCTACACTATGAATTTTTATCTTGAATGTTTACATTTCCTCTTATCTCTTTGGAACTTCAGAAGTGAACAGTTGAGAGCTATCTCAAAAAAAAAAAAAGGAAAAAAAAAGCATTATATTCAAGAAATAGAACTAAATTGTATACTTAGTTCACAGTCTTCACCATGGCTAGTATAGTCCTGGTCATTTTATGATATTCTCGAAAATTTAGCATTAATGAAGTCTTCCACAGACTTGTACTGATGTAGTAAGCTGGAGGATCCAATGTTTAAATGTATTCAATTACAATTATTCTGAGAATCAGGGATTTATCACAAAATTAAGTCATATTATGCATGGAAAGAGAAGGATTAGATAAATTGGCAAAGCGTAAAATAGTAACTATTCTGATTTAAAGGTGATATTCAACCAGGGATAGAATTAAAGCAATGAGGAAGTTTCTAGGTCATTTTGGAATCCCACACGTAAGGAAGAATACATTTTTAAATGAAAATGTGTTACTCATGAAACGGAGCCCTATCTATAGAGGCCCTTATTTGGAAATCCTCATAGGCAAGTCATAGGATGTCAGGAATATTCAACTAGTATAACATTTTTAGTAATACTCAAATTTGTCTAGAGGATCCTGTAACTGCTAGAGCAGGAGATCTGAGCCAAGACTGAATTGCTCTTTTCTTCATTGCCAGACAGCTATAGACAGGTGACCTGCTTTGCATTTATAAACAACTATTTGCGACTACAGTGCTTTTTAGTGAGTGGTTTTCTCTTAGAAAATTATCATACAAAAAAAATTATTATGTTATGTTTTAATAAAATTGACTAAAAGCAATAATATATAGCAAAAAGATAAAGGATGGCCTAAATATTAGAAATCATTCCTTTTTATCCTTATGTGTAAGATAGAGACAAAATCTGCCCTGCTTGAGTTTCATGTTGCTTCACTTTTGTAATGCCTCCTCTTACTCTAAAAATGTTATCAGTCTTTACTGGGTGCTTCCTATGTGACAGGTCATTTCTTTTTTTTAAATTTTTAAAATTTTTTAACGTGTTCTATTTTTTTTTTAATTTACACCCAAATTAGTTAGCATATAGTGCAAAAATGATTTCAGGAGTAGATTCCTTAGTGCCGCTTACCCATTTAGCCCATCCCCCCTCCCACAACCTCTCCAGTGACCCTCAGTTTGTTCTCCATATTTATGAGTCTCGTCTGTTTTGTTCCCCTCCCTGTTTTTTATATTATTTTTGTTTCCCTTCCCTTATATTCATCTGTTTTGTCTCTTAAAGTCTTCATATGAGTGAAGTCATATGATTTTTGTCTTTCTCTGACTGACTAATTTCACTTAGCATAATACCCTCCAGTTCCATCCATGTAGTTGCAAATGGCAAGATTTCATTCTTTTTGATTGCTGAGTAATACTCCATTATGTATATACACCACATCTTCTTTATCCATTCATCCATTGATGGACATTTGGGCTCTTTCCATACTTTGGTTATTGTCGATGGTGCTGCTGCAAACATGGGAGTGCATGTGTCCTTTCCAAACAGCACACCTGTTTCCCGTGGATAAACGCCTATAGTGCAATTGCTGGGTTTAGGGTAGTTCTATTTTTAGTTTTTTTGAGGAACCTCCATACTGTTTTCCAGAGTGGCTGCACCAGCTTGCATTCCCACCAACAATGCAAAAGAGATCCTCTTTCTCCACATCCTTGCCAACATCTGTTGTTGCCTGATATGTTAATGTGAGCCATTCTGACAGGTGTAAGGTGGTATCTCATGGTGGTTTTGATTTGTATTTCCCTGATGATGAGTGATGTTGAGCATTTTTTCATGTGTTGGTTGGCCATTTGGTTGTCTTCTTTGGAGAATTGTCTATTCATGTCTTTTGCCCATTCCTTCACTGGATTATTTGTTTTTTGGGTGTTGAGTTTGATAAGTTCTTTATAGATTTTGGATACTAACCCTTTATCTGATATGTCCCTTGCAAATATCTTCTCCCATTCTGTCAGTTGCCTTTTAATTTTGCTGATTGTTTCCTTCGCTGTGCAAAAGCTTTTTATTTTGATGAGGTCCAGTAGTTCATTTTTGCTTTTGTTTCCCTTGCCTCTGGAGATGTGTTGAGTAAGAAGTTGCTGCGGCCAAGATCAAAGAGGTTTTTGCTTGCTTTCTTCTCGGGGATTTTGATGGCTTCCTGTCTTACATTGAGGTCTTTCATCCATTTTGACTTTATTTTTGTGTATGGTATAAGAAAGTCGTCCAGGTTCATTGTTCTGCATGTCGCTATCCAGTTTTCCCAGCACCACTTGCTGAAAAGACTGTCTTTATTCCATTGGATATTCTTTCCTGCTTTGTCAAAGATTAGTTGGCCATACATTTGTGGGTACATTTCTGGGTTCTCTATTCTGTTCCACTGATCTGAGTGTCTGTTCTTGTGCCAATACCATACTGTCTTGATGATTACAGCTTTGTAGTATAGCTTGAAGTCTGGGATTGTGATGCCTCCTGCTTTGGTTTTCTTTTTCAAGATTGCTTTGGCTATTCGGGGTCTTTTCTGGTTCCACACAAATTTTAGGATTATTTGTTCTAGCTATGTGAAGAATGCTGGTGTTATTTTGATAGGGATTTCATTGAATATGAAGATTGCTTTGTGTAGTATCAACATTTTAACAATATTTGTTCTTCCTATCCAGGAGCATGGAATCTTTTTCAAATTTTTTGTGTCTTCTTCAATTCATAAGCTTTCTATAGTTTTCAGCATATAGATTTTTCACCTCTTTGGTTAGATTTATTCCTAGGTATTTTATGGTTTTTTGTGCAACTGTAAATGGAATCGATTCCTTGATTTCTCTTTCTGTTGCTTCATTGTTGGTGTATAGGAATGCGACCGATTTATGTGCATTAATTTTATATCCTGCAACTTTGCTGAATTCACGAATCAATTCTAGAAATTTTTTGGTGGAATCTTTAGGGTTTTCCATATAAAGTATCATGTCATCTGCGAAGAGTGAAAGTTTGACCTCCTCCTGGATGATTTGGATGCCTTTTATTTCTTGGTGTTGTCTGATTGCAAAGGCTAAGACTTCCAATACTATGTTGAATAACAGAGGTGAGAGTGGACATCCCTGTCTTGTTCCTGACCTTAAGGGGAAAGCTCTCAGTTTTTCCCCATTGAGGATATTAGCGTTGGGTCTTTCATATATGTCTTTTATGATATCGAGGTATGCTCCTTCTATCCCTACTTTCTTGAGGGTTTTTATCAAGAAAGGATGCTGTATTTTGTCAAATGCTTTCTCTGCATCTATTGAGAGGATCATATGGTTCTTGTCCTTTATTTTATTGATGTGATGAATAACGTTAATTGTTTTGTGGATATTGAACCAGCCCTGCATCTCAGGTATAAATCCCACTTGGTCGTGGTGAATAATTTTTTTAATGTATTGTGTGTCAGTTCATTTTTAAGTGCTTTCCACATACTGACCCATTAAATACTTACAACAGTTCCTAGGGAGCATATGCTACTACTGTCTCCATTTTATAGATGAGTGACTGCATCCCAGGGAGGTATTTGAGGAAGGCGGTACAACTAGTATGACGCTAATGCAAGTTTATGCACTTGTACCTTCTGGTTCCGGAGTCTCTTAGCTATCCTACGTGTCTTCATATATCCATGAATTTGCCACGGTTTCCTCCTTGCTGGAGAGATTTCCCCTGCAACTTCTTCTAAGTAGAACCTAATCTAAAAACAATTGAATTTCAAGTTTCCATTCAAATATAATCTTCTCAAAGATTCATGTTTTTCTGACTGCTAGCTGGATAAGAAGCACTTGTGGGTACTGCTAAAGAACTCCATTTAACAGAACTCATCACACTATGTTTAACCTCTTTGTTTTCCCTATTAACTTGAGATCCTTAAGAGCAGACATATGTGTCCCTAATAAATGTTTATCAAATCTATCCATGAGCCTACAAGAATCATGTGACATAATCTGGTAAATCTTCTTAGAAAACAGTAAGTGGCATGTCAATATCATAGGTTATTATTCCTCATAATCACAATAAATGGATCCTGTGGCATTAAGGTATCTCAGAAAGGGTTTTTCCCCTATATACATAATATAGAGAAATAAAAGTAAAGAAAAAATGGTTCAAGAAATGGCAAGCACTGATTTATGTCCACTGTCATAAGAAACCACAGTCAAGTCTTCTAGATATAAAAGCATATGAGCCTAGTACTCTTAGATTTTATATCTGGAAGGCTTGACAGTGGTTTCTTATCATGGCTTGCCTAAGAATAATAGAAAGGGTCATGGAGAATCATGATTTAAATCTTTTTTATTCTATTGAACTCAAGAATGCCATAGGTGACACTCAATTTTGATGTATTTATATTAGTAAGAATACATGACATAAAATACTGGTAGCATAGAAAATAGGCATCAAATGAAGAAATTTTCATGGCAAAGAGTATCATGAAATATATGGCAGAAATTAAAGAACAGCTATAGTACAATGTAGATTAATAATACTTACATTTCTAAAAAAAATAACTGATGGCCAATTCAGTACTTGAATCTATGCTGTTATTTCAATCAACATATTTCTATGGGGGTTCTAAGTATATTGATATCACAAATGCTAAAACATCTAAAAATAGCCTTTCACGGGCCCCTGTGTAGTTCAGTCAATTAAGCATCTGACTCAATTTTGACTCAGCTCACGATTTCATGGTTCAAGGCCACCTTGGGTTTTGTGCTGACAGTGCAGAGCCTGCTTGGAATTCTCTTTCTCCCTTTCTTTCTGCCATTGCCCTGCTCGTGCTTGCTCTCTCTCTCTCTCTCTCAAAACAAATAAATAAACATTTTTAAAAATCTTAAAGGGGCGCCTGGGTGGCGCAGTCGGTTAAGCGTCCGACTTCAGCCAGGTCACGATCTCGCGGTCCGGGAGTTCGAGCCCCGCGTCAGGCTCTGGGCTGATGGCTCAGAGCCTGGAGCCTGCTTCCGATTCTGTGTCTCCCTCTCTCTCTGCCCCTCCCCCGTTCATGCTCTGTCTCTCTCTGTCCCAAAAATAAATAAACGTTGAAAAAAAAAATCTTAAAAAAATAGCTTCTCAGTTTTAAAAGTCATATGCTATATTTATCTTTAATAATAAAAATAAAGGCTACCGTTTATTGCACCAAAACTTGTAATATTATCTCATATAATCTCCAACATCCCCTAACCATTTCATTTTAGCAAGTGAGACCACTAGGATTGAAGCTCAGATTTATACATTCAAAAGAGCCTTGGAATTTTACATTATATCTACCTTCTTTCTTAACTATAATCAATTATTTCATTTTTCACTGATTACAAATTGCATATATTATAAAACATGGTTAATTTTATAGGGTTTCTTAATCAATTATACTTATTTGGATACACTAATGCAATCACTATAGTGGTTACCTGAGACAAGGTTAATCATCTCAGCAGGTGATTAAATCTGTAGTTATTTTAGTCTTGATTCTCGTTGGTAATTTTGCACCATTAAAAAGTCCAATAGTGATAGAACATTAACTATTCACCATGAGATATGAAATCTTGTTTTTTTTTTATCAATTGCTTTAATACATATTAGGCAAAAATGAAAGGACAGAGTTGAAATAGACTGTGGAGGATAGCATGAATCTTTGCAACAACATAAACATCCACTTCCAACAGGTGATTTACAGTTTTAAAAAAATTACCACTTGCCCTAAAAATTGCCTGGTGCACATGGTGAAAATCATCCCGGTTACTGAGTGGAATGAATTGGTTAATAGGCCTACAGCTATGAATGGTATGGTTTAATTAAAGGGCCATGTATTCATGTGTGGCATTGAGAAAGCTGAAATATGTAAAATGAAACTTTTATTATTTATTTGCTGTCACATGTATCAACTCAGATATCGAAGGAATACAATTTTTCTCATTTTTACAGGGGAGAAAATAGGTTCAGAGGATTTAATGCCCTGAAGAAAGTAACAGAGAATGAATACGAGCCTTAAAATTTCTAATGCCTGTCAAGCCAAGAAGAGACAATAAATTATCCATGATAGCGACATTGCATGTCTCAAATTGCCAGGCACCATTCTAACTGCTGGAGATACAGAAGTGAACAAGACAAATTTCTTGAATTCACAGAGCTTATATTTTAGTGAGGAAGGTAGGAAATAAAGCACGACAACACATAAATAACGATTGTACTTCTAAAAATGATGGCTACAAAATAAGTAAAGCAGCAAAACAGAATGGAGTGTGATGAGGAAAGTGCTTGTGGTTTAGATAGTTAGGTCCTAAGTTTCACGGGTGAAATGTGAGCGCTACTTGAACGATGCCAAGGAGCAAATTTATTCAATGGGTTGCGGCAGGTCTTTTAGGTCAAGACTCTGCGTTGGAAATGAGCTTACGATGTCCTAGAAATTGCAAGAAGACCAGTGTGGCTGGGCCAGAATGAGCAAGGAGGAAAGTAACAGCATAGAAAGTCAGAGAAAGAGGCAGCTGTGTGATCACACCTGGCTTTGCAGGGACTTCAGATGGTGTGAGCACGCGGTTGACATGATATGATCTTAGTATTAAAAGCATTGCTTCTGATATAGTGTGAAGGAAAGACCTAGGTCGCCATCAATAGCAACAGGCGGATGAGAAGTGATTGGATTTAGAATACTCTTAAGGCAGCAGCAACAAGTCCAACAAGTGCCACTGATGAAATGGAAAGAGGGAGAGAGAGAAAGAAAGGAATCAAGGTTTCTAGACTGATCAACTCAGTGACTGATATTACCATAAGATACGAAAAGTTGAACAATTTTTTTTCTTTATTTTGTTTGAGCCAGGAGGTTCTAATTTATAAATTTTGCTTCATATAGTTCATAGGTTTTATGTACTTTTACATATTCACATGTAATCAATTGTAGTATGCTAGCATATAGATGTTAAGAACCAAAGTCTTCACTTGTTTAAATTTGTTAAGGAAATAAGAAATATTGCACATCCCGGGATTGTAGACAGTGGGAAGCCATGGCAACAAGGCAATAACTCACAAAAAGCACCCACTGAACCTACGGGTTTTCTAATAAAGTGCTTGTAGTAGGCACATAGCATTCTGTCTTCTGTTTGGTAGTCAGGGCCAATCGCTCAGACTAGTAGAAGGACCGCTTTTTCTGCAACTTGGGTGAGCAGGATATATAGGGAACATCACGTGACCATGGCTATGGAAGTATTCCTGTTTAGAGTGCTAGATCTGCCAAGTTCAGCCAGCTCAAGCTTTAACAGTCAGAAGCAAATCCCTTAGGCGAGTTATTAGGTGAATGGTGGCAGTGACCACTCTCATTTGCACTTCTTGACTTCTGGACATGTGTATTGTTGCTACCAGAAAGACCATGCCATATATTGTCTGTGTGTTTAAAGCATATGCCTCATCCCACCAGACAGGGCTCCTCTCTTGCATAGTGTTTTCTCCCAGTTGGTACTATAGTGAAGATTTTATTTTATTTTATTTTTTAACGTTTTATTTATTTTTGAGACAGAGAGAGACAGAGCATGAACGGGGGAGGGGCAGAGAGAGAGGGAGACACAGAATCAGAAGCAGGCTCCAGGCTCTGAGCCATCAGCCCAGAGCCCGACGCAGGGTTCGAACTCACGGACCGCGAGATCGTGACCCAAGCCGAAGTCGGACGTCCAACGGACTGAGCCACCCAGGCGCCCCAATAGTGAAGATTTTAAAAACCTATTTCACAGCTCCATCAAGCCAGCTCCTTCTGAGTGGTAAGGCACGAATAAAGACTGTTAAGGCAGCTCCACATGCTTGAATCAACTCATTAATTCTCAGTCAAGTACATCTATGCCGATAAACTCACCTTATCAAATTGGTTTGGTTTAGCTTTCCTTTCGCTAGATTGAGTTTTGCCCTCTTCATTCCAGCACTCTTAGAGTTCACTCTCACATGTGTCCCAAACATCCTTAATATTTAAATTACCAAAGTCTTGTCATTCTTCCCTCATTAGTCTAGGCCCTGTCAGATAAGGCCTTCTATTTATGACCTTAGCTAGGCTGGATCCAGCCCTCTTTAAGGGATGAAGAGAATAATAGAATAATTAGGCATGAATAGAAGTGTGTCTTTTCTGGAAAAGAAGGTTCACAGGGGTTTGGCATCAGAGTTCCCAATTTTGTCTTCATTTACCCAAATGCCCCATCTCATGTCTCAGGCTCCAGCTCCTTCCCCACCATTGCTGCACTTTTAATAAGAGAACTTGCATTTGTGAGCACTTAATTGTTTTTTGCAATCCTAAAAAGCTTTACATTCAGGCCTTTGGTACTGCTAGGTTGTGTCTGCTCTGTACCTACATGAAATAAGGAATTTTTAAAAAACTGCTATAAACACTTTCTTATTTTCTTCTTGTGCCCCTTAAGTTGGGCATTAAACATTTTACTTTGTACTTTCCTTTGTATATATATATTTCTACATTTTCTGGAAGCCACAGGCTATACCACATTTCTCTTCAATTACCCTTGTCATAACAGCGGCCAGATGCCACAGTCATCTCATTTTCCAACAACTTGTCCTCTATTCCCACCATTTCTCATCCATTCCTAGATAAAAATGTGAGTAATCATGATGCCAACACAAGCCATGGGTTATCAATAACTTAATCCATCTATCAAGAAAGATACACATGAGTTCATCAAATATATGACCAACTGCATTCGAGATTCCTGTTTTTAGGATCTGTTTTCCCAGGTCAATTCCTGGTACCAATTACTACCAGGTAATTGATTGATTAGGATCTCAGACAAAAAATAGATGCACTCTCAAAAACAGTAGAGTATAATGAAGACACTATTTACAAGCGCAAACAGGGTTACACAATCTAAGAAGGATGTGGAAGCTCTTTGGAGCTAACAGCAGTGGGAAGAGGCCACCAACACTACATCTGAATGGGCAAAGGTGGAGGTGAACGGTGTTATTGTGAGGAAGCTCTGGTTGGAGATAAGGACCAGCCTTCAGGAGCTGTGACCCTCAAGAAAGGAACTCACTTCCTGCCAACCCAGAGCCCAGAAAGGACAGAATCAGGACCTAAATCTCTCTCTCTCGTCTCCAACCTTCTAATCTCTTGTTGTTGCCTCCCCCCAGCAAAAACCCAAACACAGGGCAAGTGCAAGACATCCCAGGGATATGTTCCATAAAATTGCACTGCATCAAATCAGAAAAAGGTGAAGAAGAATGGAAAAAGGATCTAAAATGGCATAGAGCCTATGTGCAGCACTCTCATTTTTCTCTCCCATGCACATAATTGTACACTTGGCAGTATCGATCAAAAAGATGTGGCATCTATGAATTTAATGCCCTGAAGCTTCAGATGTATTGAATGAAACCCGCTACTCCTCATTTGTTCTCAGTCTCTGAAACTTAAAGTTTAGGTGTCTCAGCCTAGATATTGCTTAACTAATCTGCAATATCGCATATATTCCTCATGAGCTCTTTTGCATAGTGATAAGCAAGCTTTGGAATCATTTGAAAGTAACTATGTTTTGTTCTTTCTTTCTTGAAAAGCAAATTGGCCAGTTGGGAACTAAAATTACATCAAATCACTGAAATGCCATGGCTATGATAACTACTGCACAGGCAACAAATTAGAAATGTCAGAGATAACACCCTGCACGGTCTCTTATTATATCAGATGCCTTGGTTTCTTGAGGACATAAAGGCATCATGATGAAAAAAAAAAGAGTTTGAAGATAAAAAACCTAACTAAACACATTTTAAAATATAGACCTTGATAACTTGGTGAGAAAATATTCATAATTCTCCAAAGACAATATTTATAAACAGCCTATAATTAGTAATATTAGTATTAGTCAATCTATAATTATGGATTTATCATCGACTACATGTCTAGCACTGTTCTAATACATATTTTAACACACAAAAACTACTATCTACCTCACTTAAAGAGGAAATTTAATTGACTGTGAAAATAAGGAGGAAAAGTGTTCACTTCTGAACCATTCGGATTTTCCGTTTGTAAACACCACTTTCTATGCGGACTAGTTTAAGTATAAAAGGACTTTATTAGAGGATGTCAAATAGTTCACCATAGTTCTGAGAGGTCAAGGTCCAGGCTGTGACATGTGCACTCATGGAAATCCCTCAAACTAAACAGGGAAGTGTTGCAGCAAAGACCCTCTTCAGCCAGTCAGGGTGCGTCATCTGACATGGGGCTCGGGCATGTGTTTCCATGCTCTGCCCAAAACTGAACGTCTTCACCATCAACCCCACTGGATAAATGAATTAATGAAACCCACTTTACACTGTTTTTCCAAGTAAACAAGGTGCTTCTTTTTTTATTTTTTATTTTTTTCTTTTTTTTTTAAATATGAACTTTATTGTCATTCCATAAAAAGAAATAATTTCCTGCCTGGTTTGCTACCTTTCAGATCTATGTGAATGATCTATTCTTAATTTAGTTAGGCCCCATGTATTACTCTCCTTATGTCAAACACTGTATAAATTCTCATGTAATCTTCATGACCCTTCCATACTTTATTGTCACCATTTTACAAAAACAGTATTGACATGAAGTCACCTGCCACAGTCATTCAAGTTAGTCCATTATTAGGCAGAAGATATGAACAGACATTTCTCCAAAGATGACGTTCAGATGGCCAACAGACAGGTGAAAAGATAGTCAATATCACTCATCATCAGGGAAATATAAATCAAAAGTACAATGAGATATCACCTCATACAAGCCAGAATGGCTAAAATAAAAAACATAAGAAACATCAAGTGTTGGTGAAGATGTGGTGAAATAGGAACCCTTGTGCCTTGTTGATGGTAATGCAAACTGGTGCAGCCATTGTGAAACCAGTATGGAGTTTCTTCAAAAAGTTAGAAATAGAACTACCCTATGATCCAGTAATCACACTACTGAGTATTTAGTTAAAAATACAAAAGCACTAACTCAAAAGGATACATGCACTCCTATGTGTATAGCAGCATTACTTACAATTGCCAAATTAGGGACACTGCCCACATGTCCATTGATAGATGAATGGTATATATATATATATATATATATATATATATATATAGCCATTCCATTGTATATATGGAATGGCATTCACCAATAAAATTCTCTTTGAGACTGCCTGTTCCCACCAAAGTCTTCCCTCTAGTCTATGTAAAATTTGGCTTATAAAAATTATGATGCTGTATATGATTTAAACTGCTGCTGTTTCCTAAATTCCTTGGGTTTGGATACGAGTTTTCTTGAAAAATTCTTTATTTCAGCTGAAGAGTACAAACTCAGCTTCCTGAAACAAGTATGATTTAGGCAGATCAAGAGATACATTTCCTACAATACATATGCTTCACAAGATTTGTGTTCTGCATTAACCTTGAGGTTACAGATTATTTATTTATATTCTCTAAGGATTAGATGAAATTTTGTAGTTGAGATGAACTATCATGACAACAAGAAAAAAGATCATTCATGGTTTCACTTAAATACAACCTTTGCTTCACCTGGCTGGTCTCCAACAGTGCTCTTTATGTCTATAGTAATCCAAATGTAAAGATGCCCTGCATTTTCTCTTTAACTTATTGAAAAGAGAAATAATCAATTGGCTTGAGTCATTAAGGTATTTATTCCTCTCAAGATTCATTTCAATTACAACTATGAGCTAGACTTTATTACAATTAAAACTTTTTTTTTAATTTGTTTTACAAATATTTTATTTTTGACAGAATGAGAGTGCAAGACTGGGAAGGGGCAGAAAGGGAAGGTGACAAAGGATCCAAAGTGGGCTCTGCACTGACAGCAGTGAGCCCAATGCAGGGCTCGAACATACAAACCATGGGATGATGACCTGAGCCAAAGTCAGATGTTCAACCGATTGAACCACCCAGACTTTCCTACAAATTTTATGAGTTTCAGATTTATAATTTTTTATTGATATCCAAACTTTTGGGGAGAAAATGAAAACAGAAAGAATATGGAATTTGTTAATACATTCAACTCAATTCAGCAAACAATTCTTAATGAAATTTCTAAAAGCAAGGAGATACAAATATTGTCATTGGTTTTCCCAAATACACCATGTGCTGGTGCTCTGGGATTCTCACCTTGCCACCTCTAACCGCATCATTGTCACTTTACCAGCTTCTGCCTTGAGGCTCTGAGTTGCCCTAAGCCTTATCACATATCCTTCCAGTAATGCCTCTAGTGCATCCAAGATGAGTCAAGTTTCTTCAAAGATTCAAAATAAGGATAGCTACTTTTAGCAGAGGACTTGTTAAAATTATTTATTGTGTTATCTAGGAGAGGTTTGGTTTTTTTGTGTAGTCTGGATCTTGTGTACTTAGGAGTCTGTTTTTAAGAAAAAAATGCAAAATGATAGAAATGAAGTTTTTCTTTTCTTTCATATGCATGGCATAGTCTCTGCTTGTTTCAACCCTTCAATCAATTGCTTGAAAGATAATTTTCAAGCAATTTGACCACTGGGCACACCACTGAACCACTTTTCTTCATAAAATGTTTTATATTAAAGTCTTGGAAGTGATTTGTGTCATGAATATTCAATAACAATTCTTACAGTATCCAATGACTAAAAATAATCACTCATTGATTGTTGAATGTCTACCCAGTGCCTATGCCACGCGTGGTTCCAATCAATGCTTATGACAATGACTGACGTATATGATATTTTCCCCATTTTACACATTAGAAAATGAAGAGTTATTTAATTTGCTCCAAATTATAGAGCTAATAACGTAAGTAGGGATTTGGATTTGCATAAGGTAACCTAGCTACTAGTACAATAAAAACAGCACTCAGAAATGAGTATTTATTGAACATCTCCCAAGACGGCACTCTAGACTTAATGGGTGTTAAAGAGAAAACTGATTTTGGATTGGAATGCACTTTAGTCTGCTAAAATATAGGTGAAATATCAGAGCACCAGCAGGGTAATCTCTCCATTGAAGTTACTCACTGAATCACATTCTGAAATTATGTTCAGATATTAGAAATTGAAAAGAGTATCCTAAATTCAACAAGTTATCATTGCTTTCAACAGTTTCTTTTTAGCCTGTAGCCTGGATCATGAGAACAGATTCCTAAAAGCTTTTCTGTTTTCAGATTTGACCTTCTATATTAAATATTTCAAACCATCCTGATGTATAAAATAGAAAACAAATTACATTCTACCCTGCTCAAAATCATCCAATGGCTTCTTGTTATACTCAATGATATGACTTCTTGACTCTCACCTCACTCTATACCACTCTTTTTCTCTTTCATTGTGAAACAGCCACACTACCTTTTCTGAAACTCAAAATAAGCAAATTCCAGTCTTCTCTCTGGTCTATTTTACTTAACTGGAATTCTGCTCCCTGGAGAATCACATAGCTTATTCCATTATTGTATTTATGTCTCTTCCAGACACATATTTTTCTGCCATAAACCAGCAGTATGGGCAGATAGAATTCAGGAACTCCCTGTCTAATTCTTTTTCTTTTTTTGAGATTGCCCCTTCTTTCTGGCAACTCTGATTGCTGTGACTCAGTACTCTCCTAAAAAGCCAAGAAGACTACTCTTTTCCTCCAGCTTCCGGGTCCTCAGGCTAAAAGTCGCAAAAATGGAAAGTTAATCCAGATAACTCCTCTTAGTGTATGTGCTTGCCACAAGAATCTGCATGCCTTTCATTATTCTCCATTCTTTTCTGGTATGTGCTTTAAGTATTCTTTCTACATTTTCTACCTGTTATCTGTGGAGATATTGATCTAGTAGGATCTTAGCCATACTAGCTGTGAAAGAGGACCTATCTAACTTAAAGATAAATTTTTCACTTTGGCTAATATTCTACAAGTATAATGACTAAAGAACCCATCCTTTCATCATCTGCATCTTCTTCAATCATTTAAAAACTGACTTTATAAATTTTGTTTATTTTAAATGTTGCCTGAGGTGATGGGAAGCATCTAAATTGAAATTTCCAGTATGAGGTTGAAGGTACAGAACTAACAATCAAGGAGATGGGCAAAACTGGGCCTGAAAAGAAAGTGATGGTATAAACTGGGGCATAGATTTCGTAGAGAATGTGGAGAGAGAAAAAGATCAATAAAAGTGTAAAATCTAGTGGTTAAAATAGTGGTTATGTCTGCTACTCCATAGTACTGTCATTTGGGCAGGTTACTTAATCTCTTTAAATTTTAATTCCTGTGTGTGAAATGAAGTTTATAGAACTTAGTGGTATTTTATATGTAAATTTTTATCTTTTTATTCGGAGTTAGCTTTTATTTATATAATGCTTATTTATTCTACAAAGTATTGTTAAGCTATTCTATGACCTATTCTATGTCATTTCCAGTGACACTATTTTATTTTATTTTATTTTTAATGTTTATTTATTTTTGAAGGAAGAGAGAGACAGAGTGTGAGTGGGGAAGGGGCAGAGAGAGAGAGGGAGACACAGAATCCGAAGCAGGTTCCAGGTTCTGAGCTGTCAGCACAAGCCTGACATGGGGCTCAAACCCACAAACCTCAAGATCATGATCTAAGCTGAAGTCAGACGCTTAATCTGCTGAGCCACCCAGGTGTTCCTCAGTGATACTACTTTATTTATTTATTTATTAAAAAAATTTTTTTAATGTTTATTTTTGAGAAGAGAAAGACAGAGCATGAGCGGAGGAGGGGTAGAGAGAGAGGGAAAGACAGGATCCAAAGAAGGCTCCAGGCTCTGAGCTGTTAGCACAGAGCCTGATGTGGGGATCGAACTCACAAGGAGTGAGAGCATGACCTGAGCTGAAGTCAGATGCTTAATTCACCAAGCCACCCAGGTGCCCCGATACTATTTTAAATAGATGAAAAGAAATGTCTACCCACATGAAACTCAAATGGTGGAAGACACTGTCACAGTAGAGTGAAACGCATGCCTTACTGAGAGCCGCAGTATGAGCCATGAAAGCAGAGAGTGGAGTCATCTAACCTAGATTTGGGAAATCTAGGTAGGCTTTTCAGAGGAAGTGTCACTCAAACTAAGATTGAAGGGTCAGTTAGGTGGGTGAAAAGGGAGGTCAGCAAAGGATGAGTGTTACAAGATTTGTAAGAAACTGTAGTATATGATTTTACAGAGCCACCACACATAAATCTTTTGGTCATTTCCATTAAATATTGACCCTGAGAAATGTAATAATTATTTGCCAGAGCAAATGCTATCTAGTACATTCCCATAATTATACCACATGAAAATAGAATACTGGGAAGAGAGCTTTTTCCTTCTTCTCTTTTTTAAAATTTAAATATAACACATTCAGAGGCTAACATAATTTTATTCATATTTTTGGTATATATATATATATATATATATATATATGTATACACACACACACACACACATACATTTCAATAAAAGCTAAATAGCTTTGAAAAAAATGAAAGCTTCCTGAACATTTTTGTTGATTTTGTTTGTAATTATTTTCCAATAAGTATTTTCCAAATAGTATTCTAATGAAGTGATTGTTAACAGGAAAATAACAAAACATTCTGATCCTCATCTGTTAAAACTTATCAACATGGGTTATAGCTACAGTCTTTACATGCTAAAGGCAATAAATAAGAAAATTTTAAAAGTTTCACAAGTTCTAAGATATATTGCAATGTTTTCCCTAGTCAATAAAAGAAGTAGAGAGGAAAGAACAAAAATTTAGGAGTCAGATCACCTGAGTTCTGGTCCTAACATTTGGCAACTCAATTAGTCATGATATCTTTGATTCCTCTTCAGATAAAATTCAGATGTGATGTTGCCCAGGGCTTTCCTCAACAAAATTCTCAGGAGCCCTAGCTTTGCCATATTCTTCTGCCTTCATGTATCTGCTGTATTTTGAGAAAATTTCTGGGAACTTCCAAACATCTTTACCGCTTACATCTCATTGACAGGAACTTGGCACTTGTCCATACCTCTCAGCAAGGAAGGTTGGGCAGTGCAGTCTGTGTGTCGCGTTTCCAAACAATAATCCATGTTTCTATTATTCCGAAAGTAAATATTGATTATTCAGTTACATCCAGTGTTTTTCTCCACAGAATAGTCAATAATAATATTAATAAGAATAGAACAGAAAAATATGTAAAATAGATGTAATTTGTATTTATTTTTTAAGTTTATTCATTTTTTTTAGGTAATCTCTACACCCAGTGTGGGGCTCGAACTCATGATCCCGAGATGAAGAGTCACGCTCCTCCAACGTGAGCCAGCCAGGCACCCTCATAATTTATACTTATAAACTATTCCAAGTGTTCGGTTCCATTTTTTTGCATGAGAAATCAGTTTTATTACTTCAATGACTAAGTAGCCCTCTCTTGCCTTATCCCCCCTACTCTTAAAATTTCTTTCCAGGCAGTAATAGTCTCAGGTAGGGCAGTTGAGCTAGTGTTTGTGAAGTTTTTGCATACATTGGCATTGAAAAAAACATTTTACTATTTTCAGTCCATTTACTAAAAGCACGTGATACTTTGCACTATTCAATATTCATTCATTTTCCCCTCCCATGATGGGCAGATTTTACTTGTTCACTTCATTGATGTTGACTTTAGTTTGTGATTTGTTTTGGCCATGATAGAGTTAGAGGAACCATCAGAAAGAGAGACCCAAAATGGGCTTAGCTTTGGTATTCTAATCTGCCATGAAAGTGAGACAGAGCAGGGACTGTACTCAGGTCCCCTAACCTAATGTCCAGCATTCCTTGATAACTGAGACCTCATGCCTCTTGAGTACCATATCTTGTGGAATACGGAGGCAGTAAGTTTACCAAAGGAGGGATTCGACTACAGAGGCAAGCGAAGACTGAACCAAACCAGTCTGTGCTAAGGTGGACCCTTGGCTGGGCTTTCACTGACTTTTCCCCATGATGATATTAAAAATCATGCCTAAGGTAGAGATTTAACATGCTAGTTACACATGCAATGTATAAAGAAGTATGGCTTTTAATTGCCCAGGTGCTAATAAATCCCTGCCTCTACATACTTGAACATCACCCTTTATCCCGCATAAACCTCATAAAGCCTTGCCTGAAACTCCCACTTTGATGCCAGACAGACCGATGCCCCAAGAGGGAGGACCTCAGGCTCTCACCAAGAAGGTTCTTGGCTTTGTGTAAGAAATAATTCAAGAGTGAGCTGTTTAGAGAAAGGAGCAAAAATTTATTAAGTATATAGATGTAAGAAAGGAACTTCTACACAGACAAATTTTAGTATCTCCTCCCAAGTGAGGAGGAGGACCCCACTTTGTCTTTAAAGAAGGATTTTATACGTTTTTGGAAAATTAGCGAACTGTATAAGGAGGGGCTTACTCTTTAACTTTGGGTTTGTCACGTATAATAGGTGGTTTTTCCTTTGTCTTAGGGTTATGGCATTACCCATAGGGGCCAATGTAAAGAATATCCAGGCTATGTGTCTCTCCCCCGAGAAGTTTTATTTAAATTCTAGTTAACATGTATAGTAAAATTGGTTTCAGGTGTAGAATTTAGTGATTCACCACTTCCATATAACACCCAGTGCTCATCACAGCAAGTGGCCTCCTTACAGTCATTTCCCATTTAGCCCATCCCCTGCCTACTTCCTTCCATCAATCTTCAGTTTATTCTCTATAGTTAAAAGTCTCCTGGGGCACCTGGGTGTCTCAGTCGGTTAAGCGTCTGACTCTTGGTTTCAGCTCAGGTCATGGTCTCACATTTCATGAGTTCAAGCCCCACATAGGGCTCTGTTCTGACACTGCAGAGCCTGCTTGGGATTCTCTCTCTCTCCCTCTCTTTCTGCCCCTCCCTCTCTTGCTCTCTCTGTCCCTCTAGAAATGAATAAATAAACTTAAGAGTTTTATGGTTTGCTTCCCTCTCTCTTGTTTTTTCTCCTCTCCCTATGTTCATGTGTTTTGTTTCTTAAATTACACGTGTGAGTGAAATCATAGGTTGTTTTTCTTTCTCTGACTTATTTCTTTCAGCATAATACTCTCTAGCGATATCCACATCATTGCAAATGGCAAGATCTCATTCTTTTTATGGTTGAGTAATATTCCATTGTATGTATATACTACATCTTTATCCATTCATCAGTGGATGGATATTTGGGTTCTTTCCATTGTTTGGCTATTGTTGATAGTGCTGCCATAAACATTGAGGTGCATGTACCCCTTTGAATCAGTATTTTTATATCCTTTGGGGAAATACCTACTAGAGCAATTGCTGGGTTGTAGGGTAGTTCTATTTTTAACTTTTTGAGGAAACTTCATACTGTTTTCCAGCATTAGCCTATGTGCTTTTTACTGCCAGAGGGTCTTGTGGTCTTCCATATGTCAGATCTTGTGACTCTTCTTATGACTCACTGACTTTTAGGTTAAGGATTAGCCTAAAACCAAAATCGCTTTACTTTTGTCAACCTATCTCCCTAATCTTTTTCTCCTTCTTCCTTAGTTTGGCCTCTTGTCAGTGTCTATTGTTGGAAAGCCCAAGGACCCAGTTTAGTAACAAGAAGAACATGGCTTAGCTGCTTTCTGCCATGTTCCCAGCATGAAAAATAATTTAAAAGACCTAAACTCAACCTACGGCCTAAAACAGAACCACAGTCTCCATCACATTTCACTAGCTCGGAGATCCATGAGCAAGAGATAAATACATATTGTGGTCATGAGATTTCTGGGTTTGTTTGTTGTGTAGAAAAGCTGACAGATACACACTGTTGCCTCTATCTCATTCAACTTAATAGATTTTCATTTTGATTCATACTGCCATTTAAGAGTTAGCAAGCAATTCTATCTTTGGGACTTTTTTCATCAAAATTCTATCTGGATGAGACATTTCTGTTTGTGCTTTATCTTCTAGATTAGTCAATATCTAGTGAGATTGTAACTGGCAAGGCTGTAATGGACATTGAATTCCTGAAGGCCTTTTAATCAAAATGAGACCACAGGCAAGTTCAATAAGATTACTTTTGTCATTCAATGTGCTAAAGATCTAAGTAAGATCCCCAAATAACTCCTCAAGGAAACTTCTGGTTTGGATGAAGTTGTCCCAGATTGCTGGTCAGCTGATACTTTGCAGGGTAACTTTGCTATTGAGGAGATGATCTGTCTATCCAAAAGACATCAATCAGTATTTCAGCATACCCATATACAGAATGCCAAAACAAATTACTATTACTCTGTTTAGTTTGTTATTAATCAATTCCTTTCCTTCAATATTTAATTGATCTATGAGTGTAGCTTAATTAATTCTGAAGAGCTAGAAGTACAAAATAACTAATAGCATCTTCTTTTATTGGATTGCTCCTGTTTTCTTTATGAAACTAAATTATTATAGTATTGTTAACCATTGGTATGCCCTGAAATTATTTCCCAATGTAATCATAATTCTAGAACATGACTGCTTGTAAGTCTTCCAGATTAATTTCTATGTATATATAAAACACAAATGATTAATTGCTTACCAATGCATTGTATTTACCTGCACTTTAAGGAAACTGAAAGATTCAGTTGGAGCTACATAAAATTGAGAACACAAAATTTGAACAGGGTTCAGAGCCAAATTGTTTACAGAAATAGACAATTCATTTAATATTTTTTTCTTCCTATAAGGGCAAATATTAGTTTCAAGATACAAATAGACAGTTTCTTTTCAAGACATTCTAAAATCTTATTTTGCCCTGTAGAGCATTTTTCTAGTGCTAAAAACTTAATGTCGTCTCTTAGGTCATTTACTTCATTTACTTCAGGAAAGCAACTGAATTAGACAAACACTGAAGAAAATCTGGAAGGTATTTTCACATATTTAATCTTTATTCTCTATTACTTTATCTAAAAATATCTTACAAAATATAAGTTAATAAATATCAAGTTGGAAACTCTTGCTGACCTCATCTCATATCCTTTGGCACTAATGACCTCATTTTATCCATTGTTTATACTATTAAATGTGTTGAGATCCAGCTAAGTCCCAGTATCATGATAGATTGAGGAGTAGCTCTCTGCTCTCAAGGTCTTTGATAGACCTTGACAGATTGAGGAATAACTCTCTATTCTCAAGGTCTTTGAAGTCCAGCAGAGGAAGTCCCAGAAAAACTAACAATTCCAAAATACTGAGGAAAATTTTATAAAGACAAAGGATGATACAGTGATTTTGAAAGAAGAATAATCATCTTTGCCTAAAAAAGTCTAATAGAACTTCTCTGAGGCTCAGGGACATGAACTGACCATGATTTTGTAAGCAAAGAAGGAGAAAGTATCACTGTGCAGACAGAAGTATGTTCAGTGTTGTGAATTTTTAGAAGAATTTTTAGAAGATGAGAGCATTTAAGTGGATCACAGTGCAGTGCATAAAACTAAGAATCTGCCTGGACATAAAGAATGCAAGTTGATGTGTACTCTATGTCAGCTAAAGGTCTTGAATAACCAACTTTGCATCTGAAAATTGCTAAGTAAAGAAATGAGGAGTGCCTAGGTGGCTCAGTCGGTTAAGCGTCCAGCTTAGGCTCAGGTCATGATCTTGTTCCTGAGCTGAGCCCTGCGTTGGGCTCTGTGTTGACAGCTCAGAGTCTGGAGCCTGCTTCTGATGGGTTCTGTGTCTCCGTCTCTCTCTGCCCCTCCCTCATGCTCCATCTCTCTCTGTCTCTCTGTCTCTCTCTCTAAAAAATAAATAAACAGTAAAAAATTAAAAATAATATTAAGGTGGCTGAAAGCCAAAAGTCATCTTTATTTGTAATGTTCTAATTTTTAAAAAAGAAAGACAATGCCTTTGAATACTGCTCATAATATTTTTCAAATCCTGATTAAAATGAACAATGTTAGAAACAAATACATCACAATATTTAAGACAGTTGATTCTGAAATTAGGAATGTGGGTAATTTGTAGAGTCTTCTTTGAACCCTGTAGGCATGTGTTTTCAATTCTTGAATATTAAAGACAAAAACCAAAACAGAAGTCATCATGAGATTAGACATTTGGATGATGAATTAATGCCAGTAGAAAGAGAAATATAAAAGCAATACTCTGAGTGAGAAGTGATGGGATTCCGAATGAAGACAGTAGACCTTGAGGATACCTAGTCTAACAGCTCACTTCTGTATTATTCAAGCAAGAAGAGGAGGGAGAGGAAGAGGAAGAGAAGGGGGAGGGCCAAAAGCAGAAGGAGAAGCAGTGGCCTTTTATAAATGATTCCCTTCCATCACAGTGAGTCCCATTTTTTTTCTTATGAAAGTAGAGACACGTTTGCCTTGAGATTTGTAGTTTTTTTTGTTACTGTTATAATAAGAAAAATATTACAAACCCCAAATGGATCAAATATGATAATCACAATTATTTTTCTGGATTCTTGCAATGAAGCTCTTAAACTGGCAAAGAAAAGTTGATGTTTAGAAGGGTTAAAGCTAAGTACGAAGAGGAATCAACCCACTCTTTTAAGACACACGATAAAGATAAAGATGTTGCTGGCCTTTTTTAAGCTTGAAAAGAAAGAGGAAAGGATTCTAAAGATATGTTTGTGTCTCATATTTATTCAACCTTAAGCATTACAATTTATATCTCTATCATCTGAGATGAACTCGGTGAAAATTCACGGGGTGTAAATCCTTTGGTATGTGACTTAATTTCAAATATTTGAAAAAAGGTATGACTCAGTCTTTCAATTTTCAGTCTCTTCTCAACTTGTCCATTTTGTGGGAGCTGAGAAAATCTGGTAGACCAAAACATTCACCTAGTTTTTTTATCCAGATCAAAATGAAGAGGAAGCAAAGTCCTGAATATGAGAGTGGGGAGGGTTTGGAGGGGCAGGAAAAATAGGTGAAGAAGACTAAGAGGTACAGATTTCTAGTTATAAAATATATGAATCAGGGGGATGTAATAATATAGCACAGGGAAGAGAATCAACAATATTACAATAACCTTGTATTGTGACAGATGGTAGGTAACTAGACTTATGGGGATCATTCTGTAATGTATGAAAGCATCAAATCACTCTGGTATACACCTGAAACGAATAAGATTTGCATGTCAATTATGCTTCAATTTTTAAAAAAGGGAAGCAGATGGAGTAAGTTCAAATCATAGTTTTTAATAACAATAGTAAAAATACCAGAGCATTATTATTAAGCATCGAGTCCAAGCATCTAAGGATAAAAAAGATGAGGACTCAGGAGCTAAGGAGGCTTAAAAGTGAGAGCTCAAAACAGGGTGAGGTGATTGGATTCATCATAAAGGTATGTTTTAAATAAAACACAAAAGGGGGAGGTCTGTTCTTGTTGTTGTTGTTGTTGTTGTTTTTCAGTGGGTGAGAAGTATATGGGAAACTAATGCCATCCTGATTTTTTAAACAAGGAAACTGAGGCTCAGAGTGGCATCCTTCGCTTCACATGTCCATCCTTTGAGGAATCATGGCTTTTGTCCAAAGTAAATTTTGCTGACTCCCATGTTCAGAACTTAGGACAATACATATAAACCCTGAGAAATGTTAAAACCTTTTGAAATGTGGGTTTTAGGGTGATTCGATTTTATCTTTTTTTTTTTTTTTTTTTTGAGAAAGCCTGCTGGTGTAGTATATAAGTAGAAAAAGTAGCTATATCTCATCTCCTGTCTAAATAAATCTCAATTTTCTCTTATACCATGTGTCTTGACTCCTCAAAAACCTCACTGCCCTTTGTTACTCACTATCCAGTTTGCCAATGACTTAGATTCAAGAGTTTTGAACCTTGAAAAGCTGCCAGAGACCATCCATCTTATATATTTGCAGCCTATGATTATTAGATGGTGATAGGTATAGAGACTCACTCATGTTTTTCTTAGGAATTTCATATACTTGGATGAATTCCATGGCAAAATATTGTAAAGATTACTTAAAAGTTCAAAATTCCAGATGAATTGAAGATGAAATAGAGAGAATGAGCAAAACTAACTTACAATGGTGAAAGGCATATTTACGTTTCAAAGTTGAGTAATCTGATTCTAAAACCAAGAACATAAAATTTTTTTTACATTTATTTATTTTTGAGAAACAGAGTGAAACAAAGCATGAGCAGGGGAGGGGCAGAGAGAGAAGGAGACACAGTATCTGAAGCAGGCTCCAGGCTCTGAGCAAGTGGTCAGCACAGAGCCTGATGTGGGGCTCGAACCCACGAACTGCAAAATCATGACCTGAGACAAGTTGGGGGCTCAACTGGCTGAGCCACCCAGGTGCCCCTAGAACCAAGAACATTAAATGGTTCTATGGAATACTGTTTTAGGAATAATTTATTTCCACAGAAAAAATGACATGCAAAATTTATTGAATTTCTTCTAAAAAGTAGAAAGATAATGGGATTGAAAGGAATAAGAATTTTGCATGTCTTCCATATGCCAGAAATTACTTGTGACTTTTAAAGTCATTAAGTGATTTAAAATTTTAATTTTATTTAATCTCTTTAATGACTGTGGTAGAAAATTATCAGTCACATTTTATAGATGAAGAATTGAGGCTCCTAGTGTCACTGCTTAGAGTCACGCAGGTAGAAAATAGAAGTCATGCAAATAGGCAGTGGTAAAAATCAGATGTAAACCAAAGTGGGCATGGCTTTGAAACTAAAATCTTTCTAATTCTAGAAATGCTATTCATCAATGAAAATCTTGCCAGGTAACTGTCATATCACTAACATCAATCTATACACTATGAGTGATGCAAATACGAATAAGCCTCAATCCATTAGTCAACGGGTTTACAATCTAATCAGAAAGCGCAATCCAGTTATAATTATACTGAATATAAAATACAAATTTAACTGAACCCTCACATGACTGAGAGATCTCATCAACGTGAGCTGAAATTATTGATTAGGGCTTTATGGTAGATTTGCAAAGAAGTGAGAGATTAGGAACATTCACAATTAAAAATAATACATGTATGGAATTAACTCTAGCACAGGAACACAGTGCTACACCAACCTACAGAAAAACGTAAGATCGATTTTCCAGGTAATCATTTAGAACACAGTTATCTTATATTATTTGTAATACACCTTAGTTTCTACACCTGCAAAACAGAGATAGTGATACTTCACAGGGTTGTTGTCAGGATTACATAGGAAAATATATGGGAAAGCAAACAGGGAACTGTTATTCTAAAATTCAAAAGTCACCAGAGGGCATTTTCGCACTTATGAGAATGTGCAATTCTAGCCACATTTAGAGTAAATAGTTATCACAAACTGTCAAAAGTTTTATAAAAACACTAAAGAAACATACACTTAAATTTTAAAATTCTTCTTTGGGTTTTTGTGATTCATCAATTATTGAGATGTTTGCTTTTTATAGATCACTGATGTTCAAGGGAAAACGTAGCTCTTATATAAGATTCTGAAAGAAGACATCATCCAAACTCTACCTCAAAGATACTCAAAAGTACAACAAAAAGAGCAGGGTAGGCAGAAGAATGAAACTGGACCACTTTCTTACAGCATATACAAAAATATATTCAAAATAGATTAAAGACATAAATGTGAGACCTCAAACCATAAAAATCCTAGATGAGAACACAGACAGCAACTTATTTAACATTGGCCATAGCAACTTCTTTCTAGATATGTCTCTTGATGTAAGGGAAACAAAAGCAAAAATAAACTATTGGGACTACATCAAAACAAGGAACTTCAGTCCAGTGAAGGAAACAATCAACAAAACTAAAAGACAACCTACAGAAGGAAAAAGATATTTGCAAGTGACATATCTGATAAAGGGTCAGTATCCAAAATATCTAAAGAAATTTAAAAACTCAACACCTAAAAAACCAAATAATTCAATTAAAAAATGGGCAGAAGGCATGAACAGACATTTCTCCAAAGAAGACATACAGATGGCCAATAGCGGCATGAAAAGATGCCCACTATCACGTATCATCAGGGAAATGCAAATCAAAACTACAATGAGATATCCCCTCACACTTGGCAAAATGGCTAGAGTCAACAACACAAGAAACAACAGGTGTTGGCAAGGATGTGGAGAAAGGGGAACTCTCTTGCACTGTTGGTGGGGATGCAAACTGGTAAGGCCACTGTGGAAAACAGTATGGAGGTCAGGTCTCTCAAAAAGTTAAAAGTAGAACTACCTTGCAATCCAGCAATTGCAAAGAATACAAAAACACTAATTCACAGGAATACATGCACCCCTATGCTTATAGCAGCATTGTTTACAATAGCCAAGATAAGGAGGCAGTCCAAATGTCCGTCGATTGATGAATGGATAAAGAAGATGTGGTCTATGTATATATGTGTATATATCAATATGTTGATAGATGCATCAATATACACACACATATTCCTTTAATTTTTAAATAAAGCCTTTGAGATACGTGGCCCTATTTTCTAGATGAGAAAAGATAGGCACAGAGAGGTTGAAATGTTAAATTACCTGGCCAATGTGGAACCAGAATGTAAACTTGACAGTGTGGCTACAGCCAATGTCCCAGCACTACACGCTAGTGTAACACAATTCACAAAGTACAGGGACAGTAGAATGTCTCATAACCCCTGCGACAGTAAACCTTTCTTTCTATACAAAATAATGACTGGGACTGAAAATAAACAATGTCCGTGATTTCTGTGGTCGCTTTGGTACAGTACAAATAAAAACTTTATATATAGAGTAAGACAGCCTAAGATTACGATCTAGGCTTACCACTTATTGATTTTGTGACATTAGGGTGATTTGCTGAACAACAACAGCTAACATTTATTGAGAATTTACCATTTGCAGAATTCCACATCAGAAGCCTTATGCCTGCCATATTATATAATCCTTATGAGAAAAATCTGAGGTTATAGTAGTGGTATCTTCATTTTGCCATTGGGAAAACTGAGAGGCAAAAAGTGTAAGAACTTCCCACAAACACCGTAGGGAGTGACAAGGTCAAGATTGTTCCAGACAGTCAGCTTTTAGCTACTGTGACACACTTTCTCCCTTTGGGTGTGAACTTCATTTCTCTCTTCTGTTAAAAGAGGGTAAGGGCCTCTACATATGTGATTATTATAATGATCAGTGGATGGATTTGAGGCACTGTGTTCTATAGTGAGGCATGAAAAGTCCTGGAGGTTAAAAGCTCTATGGAGGGATCCTTACTGTAGCCTCTCACCAGTTCTGCTTCACTGTTCATTTCTTGAATTGGAAACAGTAACGAAGTGCCCATTGTCAACAGTGCAGAGAAAGAACCTGATATGGTAGGAATGCTCTATATAGAACATTGCTATGGGACTTCCATGGCTTCTGTCCAGACTTACTAGAAACCAAGTTGAGGACTAGCTACGCTGTTGAAAAATTAACCAACTGAAAAATACATATTATTCTGTCTTTTATATTTGTCTCTATATTTAAAAGGCTGCACTTTAGTCTTAAATAAATAATTCAATTAAGAACCAACTAGGCACCAGGGAATTTATTTAGTACATGCTCAATAACACACAATACTGACACATTGCTGAAACATCCTGAGGTGTCCACAGCCTAGTCTTTAGAAAAGAATGACATTTTATTACACCAAAATATAATAATACATGTATGTATTAACATACATGCATATAATAACATATAAAAAGCATATTAATAAATAAGATGATTTATGTTCAAGTTATAGGAAAGTATGAGAAACAATCAACAGTTTTTGTATTTATTCATGGGGCACCTGGGTGGCTCAGTCAGTTGAGTGTCTGACTCTTGATTTCAGTTCAGCTCATGATCTTACTGTTTGTGGGTTTGAGCCCTGCACTTGGCTTCGTGCTGACAGTGTGGAGCCTGCTTGAGATTCTCTCTCCCTCTCTCTCTGCCCCTCCCATGAGCACTCTGTGTCCTTCAAAATTAAAACAAAACAAAACTAAAACTGAAAAAAAAGGTTTATATTTATTCATAAACTCCTTGCAAACCCTATGGGAACTACAAGAAAATCAGTAAAGTTTATGGAGTAAGAGCATGCATTTTATAATTCCAGAAAGTGGAGATATGAATCATAGCCCTGACATTTATTAACTCTCTGACCTTATGTGAATTACTTAATCTTCTAAACTTTCCACTTTCCACTTGGAAATTGGTTTAGTAAAGATCTATTTTGTAGAGTTGTGAGAATAAATTGTAACAACATCTATCAGTCATTTATTGTGCATTGGTGGGTGCACAATAAATAGTACATTATGTTAATGGAAGTCCTTAGGTATGTATATTCTAGTGAGGTCATAAGTGTTCAAAAAAGTAAAACAATAACAGAGCTACATTAACGGATTTGACCTAAATTTGAATTAATAAAAGGATAGCTGAAGAATACATTGTGAAAGAGTAAGTCCTTTTTGTAAATGCGCTTAGTATCTGATATTGTTTCATCCCAAGTATCTGCTAGAATGTATCCAATATCACTGCTGTGACCCTGTGAGAGTGAATAGATAAGAATACCTTGTTTGAAGAAATGTATATAATAACTTACAGATACGTCTACCTTTTTAAATTTAAAAATAGTTACTAGAAAGTATTTTAGTTTGGGCTCAAATTTTCAATTAGAAAAATGTACGTAAATAAAATATTACTCAATAATTTCTTTAACCCAGCTAAACGTTGTATTTTTTTAGAAGACAGGAGACTAATCAGCTAAGAATATTCATAGTGATTTTGATAACCTTTAAATTTTATAAAGTTGCCACACAAGTATCAGATGAAATCAAACTGTATTATTACTATTTTACATATATTTTTAAGAATGCTATTTACTAGCCACAAATACTAGTTTTACTACAAGGCCATCTGTTATAGAGGCTAAGAACATGAGCTCTAGCCACTCTAAGGCTATGAGAAAGGTTAAGTACATGGGCTCTATAATGGGGATGATAATTGTACCCATCTCTTGGATTTACTCTTCTGGTGTATACTAAACATTCAAAATGATAGCTGCCGGAAACCTCAAATCATCATTGACACTTTTCTTTTCTTTTTTTCCATACTCCACAGTGATTCCATTAGCACATCTATCTTGCCAACTACAGTTTCAAAATACATCACATCGCTGAACCCATCTCACCACAAACACTGCTAACACCATGTCTAAGTCCACCATTATCTCTCATGTCCATTACTGCATTAGCATGTTAATTAGCCTCCCTGCTGCTGCTCTTAGCAGTAAAGTCTATTTCCACACAGTCATATTAATGGTAATTTAATTCATAAAACAGATTATGTGACTTCCCTCCTCATACTAATTCCCCTCCCAACAGACTTATATGAACAATCCAAAGTCTTCATGTACAACGATCCTATATGGTCTTTGCCTTGCTCAGTCCCTTCCAGGCTCACTGACCCTCACACTTGTCCAGCACATTCCCTCTTCATAGAACTTGCCTGGAGACTCCTTCCCTCAAATCCTCATTCCTTCACTTCTTCAAGTCTTTATTGAGGAAATACTTTCCAAGAGCACTTTGCCTCCACTTTACATGCTTCCTTTTTACCCAGTTTTGTTTTTCTTTAAAGGGCTTATTGCTACTGGTGTTTCACTATGTATTCTTAAGCTATCTGTCTTCCTCACCAGCATATACATTCCGTAAAGCTAGAATGTTTATTTTGTTTAAATTTTTTTTTTTAACATTTATTCACTTTTGAAAGAGAGAGACAGAGCATGAGTTGGGGGTGGGGTGCGGTAGAGCAAGAGGGAGACACAGAATCTGAAGCAGGTTCCAGGCTGTGCTGTCAGCACAGAGCCTTACACGGGGCTCGAACCCAGGAACCATGACATCATGACCAGAGCTGAAGTCAGACACTTAATGGACTGAGCCACCCAGGCATCCCTAGAATGTTTACTTTAACAGCTAATGTCTTACCTGTGCCTGGTGAAGTGCCTGGCAAATAAGGGACCATAAACATGTGTTGAGTGAATGGGTGGTGGTAAGCTAGATAATATGCTAGGTATTTTGAATATATTATCCACTCTTCAAAACATTCCTGAAAGGAGATTACATTCTTCCTGTTTTTACACCTTAAAAAAACTGAGTCGAGAAGGTCAGATTAATTCCCCCGAGGCACACAACACTTCACTGTGTGTCAGGATATACTTTCAAATCTTAAGGATTTCAGAGTGTTCACTATTTCCATCGTGCTATACTTTTCATTTGATATTTATGAATCAGAAGTCAGGAAAATGGTGCTTGTTTTTCTGCAGCAAGCCATTATCATGAACCTGTAAGTCAGTGTAAGTTCTCCATTAAGCACCAATTTTGTAAGGACCTCATCTTCAGGCCATGAAAATCAAACCAAGGTACGGTTTGGTTTTGATAAGACACTTCTGCTATCTTATTTATTCTACCCAAGTATTTAATATGAATATCCATTTAAACATTGTTTCTAGTGTTTATGTTTTTTTTTTTTTTTTTTTTTTTTTTAGAGAGAGAGACAGAGACAGAGCACCAGCAGGGGAGGGGCAGGTAAAGAGACACACAGGATCTGAAGCAGCTCCAGACTCAAAGCTGTCAGAGCAGAGTCCAATGCAAGGCTCTAACTCACAAACTGAGACATAATGACCTGAACCAAAGTCGGACGTTTAACCAACTGAACCACCCAGGCACCCCTATTCATTTTTTCAAAAGTGTGCAAATTTTGAATATTATATTTCAAATGTAGGATTTCATATTTCTCCATAACCTTAGGGACCTTGGGTCTGACTCAGGTTTAGAGCTCAGGTTTAGAGCTCTTCTTAGAATGGAATTGTGAGTTGGCTGTAATACACTTTCTTGGAACATTGACATTTTGCCCCACTTAGTGAAAAGCCACTGTTTTCTTCTGCTTTAGTCCTTTAGTCCTTGTAATTGTATTTCACAAAGTCTTTCAATTGTTCTCAAATAAAATTATGACATGGTCTTATGATTTTTCTTATCAATAGCTGATTGCTTGGCACCAAAACTCATTTTTAGAAACACCCAAACCCTCATTCCTCCTTCATTGAGTGGACACTTTTATTTAGGAAAACATTTTGGTAATTTGAGAAATGCAGATGTGGATTGATAACCAAATGATATCTTCCCTGAGAGATCAGTTGTAAAGCTAATGTAAATGTTTCACAGGATTGGTGACTCCAAATAAATATTTTTTTTCTGCTATATTCTGTTACATGTTGAAACTAGTGATAAGCTGGCTAGCTGAAATGTTTCCATTGGAACTATAATTTTCAACTCCCTTGTGTGTATGATTTCTTTTCATAAATTAATTTCTGAAATCTGCTTTGAGAAGATCAGGAAGCAGAATCACAATATTATGGGAACATGAATCACCTACATGCTCTGTGTGTTTTTTTTTTGGTGTGTTTTTTTTTTAAATTTTTTTCAACGTTTATTTATTTTTGGGACAGAGAGAGACAGAGTATGAACAGGGGAGAGGCAGAGAGAGAGGGAGACACAGAATCGGAAACAGGCTCCAGGCTCTGAGCCATCAGCCCAGAGCCCGACGCGGGGCTTGAACTCCCGGACCGCGAGATCGTGACCCGGGCTGAAGTCGGACGCTTAACCGACTGCGCCACCCAGGCGCCCCATGCTCTGTGTGTTTTAATAAGGAAGGATGTCTGTATTCTAAGTAAGTAAACACTAAATTTGGAAAAGATATGTGAAGATGGAGAATCAATTTGATTGATTATGGAATCGTGAGCAATTGCACTTTAATATGTGAATATTACATGTGCGAAAAACGGTACAGAGCAAGTTCTGAAAAATTACTAATCTTTAGATTTGGAAACAAAAACCATTGTGGTTAAAGAAGGAGTAGAATTACTATAATTAAAGTGAATACTGATCCACAAAATATCTTTTCAGACTTGTCTCTGATTATATTTCACACAGTCTTTCATAAATATACCAAATTTCACTGACCTCTGGATTCAGGCTGGACACAGCTTTGAACTTCTCCTTTAGTAATTGATTGTGGGAAATCAGTCATAACACCCAATTTCTACAAGTTATTTGATAGGATAAAATTAGAATTTTAGATGCTTTAAGATCCCTTCAAACTCAAAACTGAATTATTTGGAGCTAACCAGGATCAAGAATCTGGAATTTAGTATCAGAGAATTTTTTTTAACGTTCATTTATTTATCTATGTTGAGAGAGAGAGAGAGAGAGAGAGAGGGAATCCCAAGCAGGCTCCATGATGTCAATGCAGAGCCTGATGTGGGACTCAATCTCATGAACCATTAGATCATGACCTGAGCCAAAATCAACAGTTGGACGCTTAACCAATTGACGCACCCAGGCACCCCTGTATCAGAGTATTTTAAAGAACTGAAAGAACTGAATATATTTGATTAAAAGTGTCCGAAATTAGTATTATGTAGGGAGCTGTTGAAACTGTAGCCTCAGTCCCAGAATTCCTGGTGTAGTAAGTGTGAGATGGTGCAAGGGAAAGTGCAACTTTTCGCATTCCCTAGACAAACCTGTTGATCGACTGAATTTGGAAACCATGATTCTAAGCTCCATTTGCTAGTTCTGAAAATACAGAAGTTCAGAAGATTGACCTATTGTCTCAATCTTTTAAGACAGTTTTGTGTGAGTCGTTAGCAGGTAAAAATGCACTCGTGTGAAAGAAAGAGAAGATTTGCTTGCTTAAATATTTATGTGTTTCCATGAATTTTGTAGAAGGTGAAACTCTAATGCTGATGTTGGCAGGGTGGAAGGGGGCGGGTAAGGAGTTACCACATTCTGTATGTAAAAATAATCAGAGGTTGAATGAAGATTTCAGTGAGAGCCAAAACAAAACATAAAGTGACAATAGGTAAAGAGAGAATATGAAGTACTTTAAAACATGTCGACCAGCATTGTGGTTACTAAGTTTTGAGGCATGTGTTTTAAAAATTTAATGTTTTATAGGTAGTAAATAGTATTTTCAACAGGTTGTGTGCTATGTAGTTTCTTTAAAAAAAATTTAATGCTTATTTATTTTTGAGAGAGAGAGAGAGAAACAGAGCACGTGTAGGGGAGGAGCAGAGAGAGAAGGAGGCACAAAATCTGAAGCAGGCTCCAAGCTCTGAGCTGTCAACACAGAGCCCAATGTGGGGCTTGAACTCATGAACTGTGACATCATGACCTGACCCGAAGTCTGATGCTTAACTGAGTCACCCACACATCCCTGGGGAATGTAGTTTTAATGTATAATATTTTCATTAATTAGATTTAGTAACCATAGAAAATTCATCTGGTCCAGGTGACTTGATGAGATGGAAAATGAGATGAACCAGTTTAGATCATTTAGTTTGAGTTTAAACAAAATAGCATCTCTCAGAAAATAAACAGCTGGAAAACATAGTTTCAGGATTAGAAGAACATAGATTGCCCAGAGAATTTGCTTCACAAGCTTGAATGTAGATTTTTAAGACTCTGAAACTCATTGGAATTTATCCACATTTAACTTGTAGATTGCTCCTTTCTTCCTATATAAATTCATAAATGCAATGAGATGAGACAGGGAGTGAGCTCCCCAAATCCACAGACAAAAATACAAATTAAAAAATGGACAATGGGGGATGCTTACCTGCACATTAGACATGGTTTAGGCTGCAAGTTCCAGAATACTGCTCATATGTCCCATTAAATATATTTGCATTCAGAAGCAATCACAAAAGAAAATGTACGGAACAGAAGTTTAGCAGCAGTAAATACAGTTCCCAGGAAGCAGGAATTCTCAAATCCTCATGAAAACAGAACTTAAATTTCCCCAGTGGTTGAGATCATATAGAATATAGCAAATTCCTCTTGTTTATCCAGTTACATTTTTTCCAACAAATTTCCAAATATTTTAACATAGTTTAAGGTTTAAATAAAGTCCAAATGGATAATAGATTTCATAATGTTCAAACTATGGTTGAATCAACTTACTTTGTTAATAAACTTAAAAAGGGAAGCAATTTGTAAATTTTAACTTTCTCCAAAATACTGGGGCATTTAACCTTCTTTTCATAAAGGCGGGATGTGAGGTTCAGAAAAGTCAAACGAGAAGCTGCTGGTGACACAGCCAGTTGTTTACAAATCTGAGACTGAAATTTAACTCACCTGTCTAGAGATCAATTTTTACAGATTAACTGTGAGTCTCTCCCGAGACTGTTGCTTAAGAGAAAGGTGAGTTAATATAGGAAAAGCATTTGTGGGTTAGGTGCAAGGATCCACTTAGTAATAAAAACGAAGGCTCATATTTCAGGTGGCCATATACCCCAGTTTGTCAATATTAGTTCTGATTGATGTTTAGTGTCCCCACGTCCTATGTGGTTTTGCATTTTTGTTCTGAGTTTTTTTTTTTTTTTCATTTCTTAACAAACTCTTGCCATTAATAGTTGCCTTACAATGGAATGGGCTTGGAAGAACTTCATTGAGCACCTGCAACTTTTGCCAAGGTCTCATCTAATGGTGTGAGACCATGTGCAGTGAACAGAATTCTCACTATCAACACAAAGTTAAAACTGGAAGAAAATCATCAACAATACGCCTTTTCTTTACCAAACATTTCTAGATCAAAATAACATAAAGCATCACTTTCAAGGAAGTTGTCCTCTGATAAGACAAAGTACATTCTGATAGAAAAACAAAAACAAAAGCAAAACTAGGTATACATAACTCCATTCCAAGTTTGGGGTTGAGTTTGTGGGGTGCCGTGTTTTAGGAGCCTGTACCTGGAAGCTACTTGGTGGATAAGTGAGAAAGCCTGCAGGAGGCATCAGTCAGTGAGCCAGGGTCAAGAGGAAAATGTAGGAGACGATGGCATCCGTTTGTAAAATGTGTGTGGCACGAAAAGCTTAGTGAGCCTGCCATAGAGCAGGTAGAGTAGTCTACAACCTTGCCACTCAGCATGCTGTTCTCAGACTACAGTCCCCCTCCACTTTTCCAGAAATGCAGAATTCACATTAGATATGGCCAGCTTTTTGTATGTTAATCTTACCTCAATAAAGTGGTTAAAAAAGAAATGGAAAGCAGAACTGCAGGTCTCATACCAGACTTGATGCATTGTATGTTCATTAAAATCTGAAAAGTGCTATTGTAAACATTTTTGCTGGAGAATTTGTGACTTACTGCATGGAAAATGGACAATTACATTTAAAAAATTTTATGCTTCTTAATTTGCAATTAACCCACTTGACAGCAATTAGCAGAAAATTGTTCACATTTAACAAAAAATCAATAAATGATGTCTCCATTTCTCAAGAAAGTTGATAATAATAAAAGTGTAACTATCACAAACTATCCATGTAGGTTGAACATCTACTGTAGGGGTCATAATGGCATCGCTAACCACACGCAACTGTAGGCAAAAATCTGTTGAAGAGTCATGGATATTTATTTCAAAAGTTATTAGAGGAGAACCTGGGTGGCTCAGTCAGTTAAGCAACTGACTCTTGATTTCAGCTCAGGTCATGATCTCGAGGGTCATGGGACCAAGCCCTGTGTGGGGCTCCACACAGAGAGAGGAGCCTGCTTGGGATACTCTCTCCCCTTCTCCCTCTGCACCTCCCCCATGCTCACTCTCTCTCTCTCTCTCTCTCTCTCTCTCTCAAAAACAGTTATTAGTTATTTTCAGAAAACCATGCCCAAAGATGATAATTTAAAAAGAAAACTCAATAAGGTACTGTAACATATCACTTCATAAAGCAGCATTTTCATTTAAGCTTTTCATTTGTTAAAAGTTATTTTACTCATGTTATTCCGAATATGTGCTACCTATGTGTGTATGGTCTGTAAGCATACATTTATGAAAATATAGTCAGAGTTGTTGATATGATGGTTTCATTAGCACAGGAATTTTGTAAACTGTTAAATGATGGTTGTTTTGTATCAGTATCATCAATATTTCAAACAAAAATGTAAGATTTATTAATTCCAATAATTTAATTTTTTATTCACATCTATTTATTTATTTATGTTTTTACTGTTTACATAAGGTCCATGCCTAGCGTGGAGCCCAATGCAAGGCTTGAACTCATGACCCTGAGATCAAGACCTGGGCTGAGATCAAGAGTCAAATGTTTAACTTACTCACCTGCTCCGGTGTCCCAATAATTTAATTTAAAAAAATCCAATACATAATATACTGCTTTGAAAAGTTCATTTTGTAAAAGATGAAGCATTCAATATTATTGGGAATTCTATCTCATATATGTTTAAAAGTTCAAAGTTAAAAAAATTGCAGTGATAAAAATAAGTGAATTTCAATACCACAGAGGGTCAGTTAAAGGTAACGCTCTAATAAACGAACAGGAGAGAAATACCCTTGAATTTAGTTATGGAGGACAGGCAATCTAAAATTTTGTCAAACCAACAGAGATCATCTGCTTTATAGATAGAGGCAATCTCATATGTCAGACATGCAGCATATAAGTGTGAATTCTTCATTTTTTATAACTGAACTATAAATTTCAGGGCCAAATTTGATGTTACAAAAGTTACCATGGCAGTTTGCAATTTTTGTTTTGCAGCCCAACATCAGTATGATTTTAGAAACTTTTTAATCTTTAAAAACTACTATTCATGTCAATCTAAGTGCCTGGCAATACTTTTGAGATTACTTTTTAATTTTTAATTTAGTTGTACTTTCTTCAAAATCAGCTGAAAATCTTTAACCAAATAGAAATGATGGAACACCAAAAACTTTATATTTGAAGCTTTAATAGTTTTCAGTCCCTGAAAAATATTTTGTAAACAAAAATTGATTAAATCATAATTCCTTCAAAATTAAAGAAAGAACTGAATAAATTAAATGGTGGTAAATACAGAGTACAAGATCTAAGTTTGAAATTCCACAATGCATGTCGAAATGTTTTAACTTGGAAAATAGGATTTTGAGGAGACTAAGTTCTAATTGGTTAATTTGCTTTCTGGACTGATATTGAACGGAGAATGAATGCCTGCAATTTTGTAGCACCTGAATTTTATAAAACATTTAGAGTATCCTAAATACAATGGAAATACAGATTATTTGTTGAAGAATATATTCTGAAGGGGATACAAAATGGTAGAACTTGTAAAAATATTGGGGCTATTTACACACTTTAGTCTAAAATGTTTCAGGGGCGCCTGGGTGGCTCAGTCGGTAAAAGTGTCTGACTTTGGCTCAGGTCGTTATCTCACGGTTTGTGGGTTCAAGCCCCGCTTCATTCTCTGTACTACAACTAAGAGCCTGGAGCCTGCTTCAGATTCTGTCTCCCTCTCTCTCTGTCCCTCCCCTGCTCAGGCTCTGTCTCTCTCTCTCTCTCTCTCTCTCTCTCTCTCTCTCTCTCTCTCAAAAATAAAATAAACATGAAAAAAATTTTTTTAATAAAATGTTTCATTAAAAATGTCTCGTTAGCAGAATTTGCTGTGAGTTACCACTTCCATTAGTACTCTTGCAAAGAGCATATTCTAGGTAAAATATTCATCCAAAGACTGAATAATGTTCTATATAGTAATGATGGATTAGTTTGCCGCAGACTAACTTTTCCCAAAGACCAATTGCAAAGCTGGAACAATACACAAAAACTATTTTGAGGTTTGGTTTTTAGTTTTTTGTTTTTGTTTTTGTTTTTTTGTTTTTTGTTTTTTCTTTTTTGTTTGTTTTTTTTTGTTCTGTTTTTTTTTTTTTTTTTTTTTTTTTGGCATTTGAGAACTTTCAAGACAGCTTTGTTTAAGAAGAAGCTGGAGCATAGAAGAAAAGAGAAGTTCTTTGAGGTAAAACCATTATTTTGTGTTGGTTTTGTTAACTTGCAGCCATTTGTTACTTTGTAAATTCTGTGGGGCTGAGAACCTATGAAATTAATCAGAAAAGGATAATTGAAATATTGGAACCTGACCATGAGCTGCTCCTTTCATGAGCCTGGTGGAAATAAAATTTAGAATTCAGAGCAACCAAGGAAACAGTATCAGACAAAGACACTGACTGAATGGAAGAAAAGCACACAGAGGGTAAGCCAGATATTTTGTGCCACTTTTCCCAAAGGACACTATCTCTCTCTCTCTCTCTATATATATATCTATGTATCTATATCATCTATATCTATATCTATATCTATACCTATATCATCTATATACATATAATATAGAAAGAGAATTAAATATATATATATATATACACACACACAGAGAAAATTTAAAATCAATCAATCAATCAATCAATTAATTAATTAATTTATTTTGAGAGAGAGAGAGAGCACTGGAGGGGCAGAGAGAGAAAGAATCTCAAGCAAGCTCCACACCACCAGCACAGAGCCCGATGTCAGGCTCAAACCCATGAACCACGAGATCATGACCTTAGCCAAAACCAAGAGTCACCCAGGAACCCCTCAAAAGACACCTTCAGTAAAGGTCTATGAAGCAGATCTGAAAGTTGCAACCCACAAAGCCAAAGCAAGAAGTCATCTCTCTGAACTTGAGTTGTTAACAATTAGAGCTTATGCATTATGAAGAAGGAAGGTTCATGGTTAATAATCCATATTTCCAGTTAAGAACCTGGGATGACTATATTCTGGAAATAAATGAGAACCAGATATAGACCACAAAGACTGTAGCATGTTTTAATAAAGATATATTTTAGTATGAATTAAGGTAATATGTCCCTAGTCTAACTCTCTGTCAAAAAGCACAAATAAATCCATTTAGAGGGGCCGATAAGGATAACTTCATCTTCAAATGTCTTTTTAGATCAATAAGAATTATGAGACAGCTTTCCAGGAAACAAGAAAAAAATCAAAAGTCAAAAAATCAAACAAACAAACAAAACACATAACAGAAACAAAAGCAAAAGTGATCCAAATAATGGAATTATCAAACTTATTTCCAAATAACTGTTACTCATATATTCAAGAAAACAAATGAAAACATTAAAATTTTGGCCAGAAAACTGAAATCTAGAATAAAATAATAAAAAATTGTGGAACTTCAAAACAAATAAAACAGATTAAGTCTCCAATGAATAACTATAGATTAAACAACAGAAATAAAGATAAGCCTGCTTATAAAGACCTGCTGCTGAAACTTCTTTTAATTTTTTTAAATGTTTATTTATTTTTGAGAGAGAGAGAGAAGTAGAGGCAGAGAGAGAGAGGGAGACACAGAATCCGAAGCAGGCTCCAGGCTCTGAGCTATCAGCACAGAGCCCTACCTGGGGCTTGAAACCACAAACTATGAGATCATGACCTGAGCCGGAGTCTGCTGTTCAAACCAACTGAGCCTCCCAGGTGCCCCTGCTGCTGGAACTTCTTAGTATTATTTTATAACAAAATGTGATATATTTATAAAATGGGACATATTTGACCATAAAAATGAATGTAGGACTGATACATGCTACCACATGAAGGCATTTTGAAAACAGTATGCCAAGTCAAAGGCCAGTCACAAAGATCACATATCATATGATTACGTTTATGCATAATGTAGGGGATAGGCAAATCTATAGCAACAGAAAGTAGACTTGAATTGTTTAGGGCTGGAAGGGATGGGTGGATAGGGGACTGAAACATTCTTTCTCTTCTAGAAGAGTTGAATACACTCAGACCCTGAGATATGTAAGTTATAGCATTAAAATAAAAACTTGTTAGATTGTGAAGGAGCAATGTTATGTCAGTTGTAAAACTGGAACTTGATAAGGCTGAACGTGATTTTAAGGCAAATTAGACTTAACCTTTTTTAGTGAACTCTGGTTATTATGGTCAATTGGGGCCTCAATGATCTAATTCTTGCCTTACTGGTAAAGTTGCTTTTCGATTGATTTTTATTTTATGTTTTAATCAGTTTTATTGGGATGTAATTTACATAAAATAAAATTTACTCATTTGAAAAGTACAGCTTGGGGCGCCTGGGTGGCTCCGACCGTTAAGCGTCTCACTCTTGATCTTGAGTCAGGTAATGATCTCACAGTCCCTGGGATCCAGTTGCACATCAGGCTCTGTGCGGACATGGTGGAGCCTTTGGGATTCTCTCTCTTGCTCTCCCTCTCCACTGTTCTCACTCTGTCTTTCAAAATAACTAAATAAACTTAAAAAAAAAAAGTACAGCTTGATGATTTGATTAAATATAAACACCCAACAAACTCTAAAACAATGTGAATATAGAACATTCCACCTTAAGATGTTACCACGTGCCTAATCGAAATCATTTATAACCCACTTCTATTTCCAGGCAACCTACTTTCAGGTTTGTCTATTTTAAGTTATCACATAATAATTCATAATGAATGTACTCGAATTATGCCTGGCCTTTTTTCTTTTTATTTATTTATTTATTTATTTATTTATTTTTCAATATATGAAGTTTATTGTCAAATTGGTTTCCATACAACACCCAGTGCTCATCCCAAAAGGTGCCCTCCTCAATACCCATCCCCCACCCTCCCCTCCTTCCCAGCCCCCATCAACCCTCAGTTTGTTCTCAGTTTTTAAGAGTCTCTTATGCTTTGGCTCTCTTCCACTCTAACCTCTTTTTTGCCTGGCTTTTTTTCAATCAACACAATGTTTAGGAGATTCATTGTTTTTTATTATAGAATAATACCATACAACATGTGGACCTGACCCAACTTATTTTTCCATGCATCTGTTAATGGACATTTGAGTAATTTTCAGGTTTTCTCAGATTTTATCTATTATGAAGATGGCTATTATAAATATTTTTATGTGGACACATATATTAATTTGTTTTGTATTAATATGTAAAATGAAATAAGAGAATTATATGGAAAATGTGTATTTAACTTTCAAGGAAGCTATCAAATTGTTCTTTAGAGTGTTTGTACAGTTTTATACTCCCTCCAGCAATATATGAGATTTGAGTGTTTAGAGGCATTATGACATTAGTATGCATTTTCCTGGTGACTACCAATGATGACCATTTTTTCATACACTTATTGGACATTCATACATATTCTTTGCAAAGTATCTCTTCAAATATTTTGTTCAATATTTGTTTTTCTTTGTCCTTTTATTCAGCTGGTTTTGTTCTTTATATACTGTGGATATAAGGCCCTACAGGCACACTTGCATATACACTTTCTCCAAATTTATGGCTTGCCATTTTGTTTATTAATGATGTCTATTGAGGAAGAGAAGGTATTTTTGAAATCATATTTTCATTGATTTATTTTTTCCTTCTGTGGTTATTGCTTCTTGCATCATAGCTAAAAAATGTTGACCTATTTTTGGAAAAAAAAAATTTCCTCAACGAATTATCATGATTTTTGTTTAAAATCAATTATCCTGAAGAATAAAAATGCCCAAGATTATTCTGGTTTTGTTTTGATATATTGGTGTATGTTTCTATCATTATTGCAATATCATACTGTTATGATTACTGTTTTTTTAATAATAGTTCTTAAAATCAGATAGTATAGTCCTCTAGTATCATTCTTTTTGTTCAAAATTGTTCTGACTATTCTAGTTCCTTTGCATTTCCACTTGAATGTTAAAATCAGTTTGCCAATTTGTCACCCTTCCCCTGACCCCCTCAAATAATTCTTGGTCTGTTGCCTGGGTTGAGGAATCAGTCTAAATAGTTCATTTAGGAATGAATTGATATTATGAAACATTTTGTGTTTCAAATTCAGGAACATAATACATTTCTCCATTTATTTAGGAATTTGACATTGTAAACAACATTTTTATTTTAATTTGTTGATTGATTTGCCAGCATTTAAAATTGCAACTGATGTTTATTTAGTTAGTTTTTATGCATTTTACCAAATGCAGATAAATTTCTGGTTATGTAGATGAACAGATATTCATTTACCACAGGAAGACTATAGATAGAAATTTCACAGAGTGGTTACCCAATGGCAATACTAAAAGTTTTCAATATCAGTTAGATCCATTCATTTTTCCCCTGAAATTTCCTGTTGGGGGTTTCCTGTGTATTATTGTAGCATTTTATCAATAGTGGTCCACAGGTAACTATGAACAAGGGAATATATTTTATAAAAACAATGTTGGTACCCAAAATACTTGAAAAATGTTTCAATCACCATCTCTTCCTTTAGAGTCACAATGCAGTATTTCATATTGTAGATTGTGAGTAGTGTTGCTTTAAAGAAGCAACTTGATGAATTATTCTCTCAAAGTAGCAAATTTTATACTTCCTTATGAACACAAATAAATGTTGAACATTCAAAACATAGCTTTATATTCTTCAGTAGAAGCCAGGACCGGGAATGTGAATTCTTTACTAACGCTGAGAAAAATTTAATACACAAAGGCAAGTTGAATTATCGATGAGATTTCATATAGCTCTTTGAAATGAAAGAGTTCCCTTAGCACAGTGGCATTTATCTCTAACACTGCAGTTAATGAAAGTGAACAAGTTGTGTGTAGAAAAATCTTTGTTAACAATGGAGAAGGAAACATTTTTTTCAATGAGCAGATATTGATTGAACATTTTGTACAACAGGCTATGTGTGAAAATAAAAAAGAAAAATATTAGCAAGACCAGGTCTTTTCACTTAGAAGTATAAGATCCAATAAACTTCATCACAGCATGGGTCATTTTTTTTCCCCACACCTGTGTCCTGTGTACCTACTACACTATTAACTGTCTGTAACCTGGCTGATGGAAATGTAACAACTATTGAACATCCATCATGTTCCAGAAATCAAAAAATCTTATTTGATTCTCACAAAAACACAATAAAACATACTTTATTTGTGTTTTACTGTTGGATACTAAACAAGAGGTTAAGTAACTTGTCCAAATTTAAGCATAAGGTAAAAAAGGCAGGACCAGGAATCTAATTCCAAAGCCCACTAGATTAGTCAGCTCAGGCTGCCGTAACAAAATACTAAAGACTGTGGCTTAAACAGCAGAGATTTATTTTCTCACAGTTCTGAAGGCTAGAAGTCCCAGATCAAGAAGGAAGAGAATTGGTTTCTGGTAAAGGCTCTGTTCCTGGCTTGCAGATGAATGCTTTCTTGCTGTGTGTTTACGTGGTGTATGTGTGAAAAACAAAAACAGATTTCTCCTTATTTTCTTATGAGGACACTGGTCATATTGGATTAGAACCCCACCTTTAGAACCTCATGTGACCTTAACTGCCTCCTAAAAGCCTATCTCCAGTATAATCACATCGAGGGTTAGGACTTCAACATTGGAATGTGGAGAGAATACAATTCAGTCGTTAGCACCAACCTTACTGTTTCTTAGGTTTTATCATTTTCTTACTCTAAAAAACATCAAGGATCAAAAGCCTAAATTTACATTACCTACAACATTGAGGCTGAAATGGTGTAGTTTCCATTTTCCCTTTTAATCAATTAATTTCATATCTTACTCTCCTTCGGTCACTTTCAAAGGAAAGACCTACATTTCAGAAGATTCTTCAAAAAACTCAGAGGATTTAGTTTCTCTACCAACATTTAAATATGCTTAGTTGTTAAGCAAAGACCCTAATAATTTCTAATATCTGTAATTTTAGGTAAAAATTGACTTGGCTGGAAATAGAAAATAAAAACACGTCCATGCTTTTTTGTTTTGTCTTGTTTTGTTTTGTTTAGACTCTCTGAAGGTTCATATTGCTGTTGGCTAAGTGAGAAACTTCCATGATATATCCCTGGATACCATGTCTTTAGCAATCTGCCTCTGAGGAATGGTACTTGAGACAAAACACAAAGGCTAATTATTTTATTGTGTCTTCCACTAGTTACTTTTCTACTCAAAATAAATAATTGAAGTTTCATCTTTATTTAAACCAAGTGTTGTTCTAAAAATAAGCTTAGATAATTAAGCTTTCTGGGAAGTATGACACTTCCAGGGTCTCAGAGGCATGAAAGTCCTTGTAGATGCTCTGGACACATCTGCTACTCCACTCACCTCTCCCACGGTATGCATTATTATAATCTATTCCAGACTTGGTTTGCTCATTTTCAAAATAAAAACTATTCCACGAGGTAGTTGCACAGGTGTTTGTTTCTCTATTCAATATGTATTACTGAACACTGAGGATAAAAACTAGGTAACTCTTCCCCTGCCCAGTTGCTCTCATACAATTTGGTGTACAAATTAGGATGATTTTACTATTGCACTGTCTTCATTACCATAACTACAATTCCAGGAAACTATCAGGCAATTGTCTTCATTGATCATAATAAAAATTTCCCCCAAATTAGGATAAAACCTAAAAGTGATCCAACACTTCTTCAGGAGAGAACCTTACCAGATAAGGCATTTTTGAAACTACCACCCTGATGGCACCCTTGATGTACCAATCCTAGTCCGTTGAGAAACAAAAAAGCAGCTCCTAATATATCTAAGATCTGTCCTGGTACTATCAGCTAGATCTTGATGTTCTCTTACTGAACATAAGCAACTTCATAGAACAATTCCAGACAAGGCCATTCTGTGACTATAATAGATCAGGACGAAAGAGGACCAACTTGTAATGAGTCTGTAAAGAGGCAAAAACTGTTACGTAATTTACCAATTACAATTTTAACCTCAATCTGGTCTTCCCTCTTTCTAGATAAAGTTGTTAAGATTATCATATAATTATTCCCACTTCCTGAAAGTAAGCAATTCCATGCAGAGCTGCTATTCTTTGGATCCTCCCCTCAAATCACCTAACACAAGCCCACATCCTATAATTAATCATTCCTAATGTCTTCTTACTGAGTGAGAGGCTCCCTTGTTCTGAGTGGTGTGCATTTTGCCTCTCTGCAACAAGTAATTAACCCAACCTGTGCAATTACACAAGTTGTTGTTCTTTGTCTGGAAGACTTTGTCATTGTTATATCATGATTCTTACTCAAACTTAATCTAACTCCACTCCCCCTGAAACCCCTCACATTCCAACTATAGCCCCCTACATTGAAAGGCCTGCCTTAAACCAAACTTTAAATTCTCAATTAATTCAGATCTTACCTTTTCACCTCAGAGACACTAACAAAGCTCTGCTGAGATAGTATTCTCCCTGTAAGCAATAAATCTATTTTTGTCAAAAATATATATGTAATGTATATTAATATAATATAATATTTAATATAATTATTAAATAATATAATTAAATATATAAAACATGTTTAAATATATATAAAATAAATAATATAATACAATAAATATTATATATATATACATATATGTATGTATATATATATATATATATATAAAAGTTATGTAGCTGACATTTGACCCCATTCTGAAATAGGCATTCTTCTAGGCTGATAAGACAACTGATACAATGTGATTGAAGTAGATTAAAGTCTCCATGGGGTGCCTGGGTGGCTCAGTCAGGTAAACATCAGACTCTTGACTTCAGTTCAGGTGCTGATCTCAAGGTTCATGAGTTCAAACCCTGTGTCTGGCTCTGCACTGACAGCATGGAGCCTGTTGGGATTCTCTCTCTCCCTCTCTCTCCCTTTCCCTGACTTGCACATGGCACACACTCTCTCTCTTTCTCTCTCAAAATAAATAAATAAATATTTAAAACAATAATGTCCTCTCAACATTTTCTTCTACAATTCTGGTGTGTGATTATGTTTCAGGGAAATATGCTGTTATTTACTTTATTTATAATTTATCATGTTTATGAAGACACAACTCAAATTTTTAGAATTGACTTCCTTCCGCATGGCAGTCTGTGTGATCTAAATTGTTCATGTTGTGTACATTTTTCAAACTTCACACTTGCTTCCAGTTACACTTAAAATGTAATCTCATTCCTTACTTTGGCCTATAAGACTCTAAATGATATGGCCCCTCTGTATCTATCAACTCATCTCCTAACACTTTCTCCTCTGAGTTCAGCACCATTGACATTCTTTCCCACTCTAATGCATATTAAACTTAGCCCTGCCTTAGACTCTGGCACTCATTACCTCCTTGGCATAGAATCTCCTGCCCAAAAACCTTGCATGGATTTTCAACATTCAGGGATTATTCAGTGGACATCTTGGTTCCATATAGTACCACAAAGCAAACCTCATCTTGTGCATTTTGCTCCATTACCATATCTTGCCGCTTATTTCAGTTTGTAAAAAATCTCAAGCACAACAATGAAAACTACAAAGCTATATCATCAGGTTTTGTATAGTCGCAAATTAAGGTAATATGGTGGCTGAATTTAATTTACTAAGCCATGAACCCAAGAAGTGTTGATCAAAGACCAAAGTCAACAGCTCCATTTATGTCATCTGCTTTAAATCTTTATTTCTTTGTATGTACATAAACAAAAAATAAAACATTTCATATTTTGCTTGTTTATTTCTTGCTGGGAATAGCTTAAATATCACCATAAAATTTATCTCAGGCCATTTCCGATTTGGGGTTAAGAAATTAATAAGTGAATATGATGACATAACTGGAAATTAGGTTTGGCAAGTTATTATTGTTATTGCTATTGTTGTTGTTGTTGCTGTTACTGTTATTACTAATCACTGCAAAAATGCAGTTTTATGTTATGACTCTAATATCTTATGTTTGTGAACAACCAATTTGAGCTTTGGGATTATACTAACTGACTTGTGGTTATTACTGGGTTGTCATGCGGTGTAACGTAAGAGTGTAATAGAGATGATGACTAGAAAATGCTGCCCATTCTTTTCACACAATCATTAATATAATAGTTTGGGTGCCGACATCTTGAAGGGCAGTGATTACTACATTAGATGGTGAATATAAATGATCTCACCGAGGAAATCATCAAAATAATCAAAACAGCATTCCCTGAGCTGTGTGTCTATTAGTAGTCTGTGTATTTTAAAAGTGAAAGCTATTGGGTGTCATTTTATTGTGTATATTCTAAAAAGCGATAATGAAGACCAATATTTGATGACCATGTTTTTGTTTTAAGTATGGTTTGGAGCTAGGGCATGCTTTGTATGGGACACTAGATGACTATTTTGCTGAATCATCTATAACAAAACTTTTTCATGAGGAAAATAACATGATGAAAACTACTTTTAGGAGAGTTGGAATTTCACTGGTTTTTAACCATGGTAGACAAAAATCTACTTCCAAGATGATTGTGTGTGACTTAATGCTCCTAAGTAAAGATACAAGTGTGATGAATACTTGAGTTAAAAGTCAACAAACATTTAAATGTCAATATCATAGTATCATTGACTAAATTGTTGTGTTTAAAAATTTTTTAACATATACTCATTCTTGAGAAACAGTGAGAGATACAGCAAAAGAAGGAGGGGGCAGAGAGAGAGGGAGACACAGAATCAGAAGCAGGCTCCAGGCTCTGAGCTGTCAGCACAGAGCCCAATGCGGGGCTCGAAGTAACAAACCATGAGATCATGACCTGAGCGGAAATCAGACATTTAACTAAGCCACCCAGATGCCCCTAAATTGTTGTGTTTTTAATTCTGTATCAGAGCTATATTATTTTTCTTAGTACTTTTCTTTGTCATTTAACTTATCTGCATTAAAATTGTTTAGATTTGTGGATTTACAGATAAAATATATCAAAATATATCAATGAAGCTATTAGTGAACACAAAGCAAGAGATGAAGAATTCCTTGACTTCCTGACTTGCCAGAAAGGAAGACTGAGGATAAGTGAAAAGGGATTTAGATATTTGTGTGAGCATTGCCACTAGGTTGTAGAGTGAACACTGAAATACCCCAATGTGTAATATAAGACATTAGGTTTGCAACAGTTCTAGTATTATATGCAAATTATAGGTCCGATGTGACCAATAGTCATGATACTGTTACTTGGATATGTTTACATTCTGAATATTTATTTAGTCATACACTAATGATTTGTGTTTCAATTAAAACAATAAAAATAGTGGAATGCCTGGGTGGCTCAGTTGGTTGGGCATCGGAGTCTTGGTTTCGACTCAGGTCATGATCTTAGGGTTCATGAGTTCAAAGCTACTAGCACAGAGCCTGGTTTAGATTCTCACTCTCTATCTGCCCCTTCCCCCACCACTCTCAAAAATAAATAAATAAACATTAAAAAATAAAAAATAAAATAATAAAAATAGTAATGGCTACTATGCATAAGCCTGTAATGATCTAGATGCTCTTTTAAGCACAATATCAGTGTAAAACCTCTGATGGGTAGGAACTATATTATCTTCCTTTTATGGATGAAAGCTGAGGCAAAGAAATATTCATTTGATCAAGGTTACTCAGCTGGTAAGTTATCAGCATGGTATTGAAAACCAAGAGTCAATTCTGTTAACTGAAACATTATATTCTTTTGTTTGTCCAATATATGTTTATGGTTTAGCCTATTATGGTACATTACACCTTATCTGGTATAGTAGTGAATAAAATAAACGAGGCCGCTGCCTTTGCGTGGCTTACAAAGAAACCGAAAAGGAAGTATAATACAAAAGGAAGTAGAGGTAGACCTTGCTAGGCACCAATATCCAGGTCTTCCTACTTCCTGGCACCTGGATGATAACACTGTCTGGTATTTTGAAGTTAGGGCTAATACGTAACTGGTTCTGGCCAAGAAATAGGAGCAAAAGGGACATGTTTCACATGTATTCTTAGGCAAGGAATAATTTAAGGGATTCTAAAGGCTCCTGCTTTTCCTGCCAACATAACCTAGGGGATTTTTGGTTAGAGAGTGGCAGACATATGATGTCTGATTCTGCATCACCCTGGATCTCTGAGTGGTTCTGGAACATCACTTTACTCAAACCCCCTCAAGCTACAATGAATAGATGGTCAGAGTGAGAAACAAACTTTGGTTGTACAGATACTTGGATTTGATGATTATTTATCGTCACATTCTGTAGTCAATCCTGACAAAACAATAGGCATCAAACAAGTGATGACTATTATTAATGTGGTTAGTGGTTAGCATTTGTTCTCCCGAAGAAGTGACCTGTAAATGACACCCGGATTATAAACGAGAGTTAGCTTGGCAAATGGGATAGTAAGTACAAACCACTACTCCAAGCAAAGAAGAATAAATCATGGGTAAATCATAGACACAAGAGTAGAGTAAAATAAAAATAAGGTTGGGACTTTAAAATACCACTCAACTAGTAATGTGCCAAATAAACTGGAGAAAGCAAAAATGCATGCAATATTTAAATTAAGAGATTATAGCTGTAGTCAGGTAAGCAGTGACAGAGACAGTGTAGATGTGCCAGAAGTGAACACAGGAAAAAGTGGACAAATTTAATAAACATTTGGGATTTGGTTACCAGTGGAATGGGGAGGATGTTATTGAGGGAGAGTGTTCAAAGGTAAAGCTCAGCTTCCTACTTTGACCAACTATTTTTTTTTTCTTTTAGTAAAACTGACTAAAAAAATGAACATTGTAGAAAAAGAGGCTTCACAAGATGAGATAGAAAAGTGCATTCAGATGTTGAATCTGTTAAATTCAAGATGCCTCATGATATCCAAATGGAGATGTCAAGTATTTATGCTTTGTTTTGTTTTGTTTTTAAGAGGGAAGAGGCTTGAATATGCTTCAACTCCAGCGGAAATGAATCTAATGATGGAATTTTTTGATGAAAAAAAAAGACCTAATAAATGGACAGAGAGAAACTATGATTGCTGATATAGTGGGAATAAAAAATGTACAGCTCAAACTCTGTTACATCTCCAAACTTCTGTGGCAGGTGATGAGACATCTCCACAATTAGATTACTCTATAATCATCAGGGAGGTTTTGTTTGACATTAAGTATCTTCTTTGAATATTACTCATTAAAGTAACCATCTTTTCCGTCCAAAACACGTATCAGAATTCTTCTACTGGTCTTGAACCAAAATAAAATTCTTTTCTAATCATCTTTGAATCCAGCTCATCTCTATGATTTCAAGTATTTCAGCATACCAAGGTATCTTTTCTAAACTTCCAACACAATATTTTTATGCAGTTAGGCATAAATTCTTTGAGTTGATATCCAAGGTACACATGCTTATTTAACATAAAAATGATTCAACAAGAAAACAAAACAAAGCAACCTAATTGCTCTGCCATATGTTGCTGTGGAAATGTAGGCTAGAGTAACTGGTATTTATAAACAAACAAACAAAAAAATTTGGTGCTAGAAGATGAGCTGCTCTTGGTCTGGGACGACTATTTTTCTGATACGGGGTAAGATATTTTTTAATATTTCTGGTTTCTTTTACCTTTTCCCATTAGATATAGATGAAGGCAATATCTGATATGGGTTTCAGGCAGAGTGAGAATCAATCAACTAAATAACGCATGCAAAATTATAAAAATTACACATATAAACTGTAAAGTGCTTTACAAATGTCAGCTATTAGTGGTTTTAATTGGTCTACCAAAATGCATTTCCTGAAGCTAAAGGATGTTGAGAGGTAAAAGGGAGGAGAGGGTCCAAAATGAAGACAGCTTCTGGCTTCAAAAATATGCGACGTTGGTAAAAGACAAGGAGGTATAGGTCTCTAACCGACCCTGAGATGTGGGCTGTGCGAGGTGGAGGAGGGCCTGGGAAAGGAACAGTAATTCTCACTCTTAAGTCAAAACCTTGTCATACATTTGTTCCCAGTTACGCCCTAATTGTTCTTAGTCTTTGACAAACTGCAGGTAGAAATGAGTAGAGTTCTAACTTAACATTTAATATATTCCAGATTCAAAGTCACACAGTGGTCTAATACAATGCGCTTTTCCTTCATCATTATTCTCCTTATGGTGATTTTCCTTTTAATCAGTTGAAACGCATCAGGAGAAAGGAAAGGAGCAAACCTACACTTACTGGGAATTAAATGTACCAGCAAATGTGCTAAGTGTTGGAGATCAAACATTACTTAATAAAGATTCCTGTCCTCCTGTAATTTGATCTGTTCAAGAAAACAAAGATATATACAAATGAACAAAGGATATTTTGAAATAAAAATATCAATAAACAACAAAATACAGACGAAGCATGGAAAAGAGATAAATTCGTACAGAGTGAAGATTGCCTCTATTCAGTGTGTTTGATGAGGACTTCATAAAGGAAGGGGTACCAAAATTGAATTCTAAAGGACAAAACAGGAATTCACTAAACAATGCAAGATGGACCATATAATTTTCCTCCTCCTGCTTGTCCTCCTTTTCTATACTTCCTGTTGATACTGTGTTTGACATCATTGTGCTTATTTAGTATTTATTGAGCCATTAGCCTATAACTGTCAGTGCTTGGATGTTTTGCAGTAATTTTCTTATTGGCTCCTTACCCTAACCCTGTGACTGCTCATACTTTGCTAATAAGCAAAATGAGGTTCATAAAACCGAACACATTGCAATCAGACAATTAGAAAGAAAAAGATAAAACTTCAGGCTAAAGGAATAGTAAAAAAAAAAAAAAAAAATTGGGCTTTGTTGGTGCAGTGTATCTTTATGGTTCGAGGTAATCAGTGTTTATTATCTGTGCTTCTGTGATTCTTCAATGTTTCTTTAAACATATTTGGCAAACCTTTGTTCAGTCACTTATTCCTTTTTTTAATATATTTTTTAACGTTTATTTATTTTTGAGACAGAAGGAGACAGACCATGAACGGGGGAGGGTCAGAGAGAGAGGGAGACACAGAATCCAAAGCAGGCTCCAGGCTCTGAGCTGTCAGGACAGAGCCCGACACAGGGCTGGAACTCACAAACCAGGAGATCATGACTTGAGCCAAAGTCGGATGCTTAACCGACTGAGCAACCCAGGCGCCCCGAAATTTTGATATTTTTGAATAATTTATTATCTTTCTCAAGAATAAGTGCTTGTCTCTGTCTCTCTCTGTCTCAAAATTAAATAAATACTAAAAATTTTCTTTAAAAAATCAAAATTTCGAATGCAAAAACTTGACAACCTGCAGAATATAATTTTATATCCTTTGCAGAAGGTAATTTTGTATCCTTTGTTTCATTTACCTTTAAAAGTGTAGTCTGGAAAGAGTAATATACTGTTAACAGAATATAAGATTCAGAAACAAACATAAATGCCAGTTTTACTAATATGACTGAAGGACATACATTACATTCTGAAAGTAATTAGAACATTTTTAAGTTTTTACAACATTTTAAATATAGGAATTTTGTTCATATAAGTGCAGAAAGCAGGTAAGATACCATGAATTTTAGAGTTGGTTTTAAAATTTTTAAGGTCTGTTTTCGTGGACCTGGGTGTCTCAGTGGGTTAAGTGTTTGACTTCAGCTCAGGTCATGATCTCGTGGGTTCGTGAGTACGAACACTGCGTCGGGCTCTATGCTGACAGCTCAGAGCCTGGAGCCTGCTTCAGATTTTGTCTCCCTCTGTCTCTGCCCTTCTCCGCTCCCACTCTGTCTGTCTCTCTCTCAAAAATAAAATAAAACATTAAGAGCATTTTAAAAATAAATAAAAATTTTAAGGTCTGTTTCAACTCAAAGCTTGGATCCAGGTCGCTAATGTCATGTGCGCACTCTGTTACTTATATAAAGGAGGTAAAAATTCAACTTTAGGATAGAGTTTTACAATGCAAAATAACTGTGTCTCAGATTAGTTTCCAGAAAGTAATAACAGTGAATGCATACTTGTCTCAACAACTACATACTGTGGAAAAGTTCAGCACACTCGTATAATATGAACAGCATGTGAAATGTTTTTTTGATCCATAGTGAAAAGTTCACGGAGAAAAATAAACCAACATTTTATTTTGCACAAATGTGAGAGGATGGAATCTCATCAAGGATGATGTGAAAACAACTTCAGGCATAAACATCTTTATATAATCAATTGAAAACACAAAAATAGAAAAAAATATTTTGGATGAAATTGAAAAGCAGGTGCAATCAAAACCATAATCTCAAAAAGGAGTTTCCCAGCAAAGCAAAAACGATCCTTTGTAAGAAAAAAGGCTCAGAAGCAGAGCCAAGTGCACAGAAGAGATTCTTTGATGACCAAATTACTGCTAGTCTGTAATGAACATATATCCCAAAACATAAAACACGATAAATTAAATCCATAATTTTACCAAATTATGGATAGGAAATATATATGACAGAAAGTAATATCAAAGTACCATAATTGATAGGGGCGCCTGGGTGGCGCAGTCGGTTAAGCGTCCGACTTCAGCCAGGTCACGATCTCGCGGTCCGTGAGTTCGAGCCCCGCGTCGGGCTCTGGGCTGATGGCTCAGAGCCTGGAGCCTGTTTCCGATTCTGTGTCTCCCTCTCTCTCTGCCCCTCGCCCGTTCACGCACTGTCTCTCTCTGTCCCAAAAAAATAAATAAACGTTGAAAAAAAAAAAAAAGTACCATAATTGATATTTTTAAATAAAGTAACAGGATGATTGAAACAGAAAGTACATAATTATATAATGGAAGAATTTCAATATAAAATGGAGAACTTGCCAAACACAAATAAATTGCTGAATTCAGAAATTGAAAGTCTTCCCTGCATTTCAGAGAAAAAATACTGTAGACTAATAAAAAGCATTTACCATTTTTGGTATCATCTAGTCCTTATTTTCCTTCCACCGCAATGTACTTGAATCATAAATTGTTTGAACATTTCAAAAATGTAACCCTATGTTTACTTCTCTAATTATCTTTTCATTATTTAAAATTTTTTTTCTGTTATTTTTATTGAGTCCAAAAAATAGGTATTATTTAGTCAGTGCTTAAAAGTGGATGCAGAATTTCTTTAGCTTAATAGATGATCAGCATATATAACTGTTCTATGAATGCTTTAATTAAATGCATGAATTCTGTAATGTTAGATTTGTTATCTCTGTATCATGAGATCAAGTTTACTAATAAGTTGTTCCCCAAAATATCCTATAATCTTCCTTATTTTTTTTTCTGTTCTTAGTCTATCGACTAGTAAATCAGGAACATTAAAATTATTTTTGAGATGGATTTTTGAATTATTCTGCTTAATTCTGTTCTTATTTCCTTTCTATGTTTGGAGGCCATAATAAGAGATCCATATATGTTTAGAACTTTATATCTTCCTGGTGAAATAAAATCCATTATATATATGGTCTCTTTAACTCTAATGAAGCTATAACGTTTATTTCATTTGACGAGGACAATAATACTAACTGCAAAAATAATAATAGCGAACAGATTTTGAATATCTACCAAGTGACAAACATTTTTTAGTTGCTTTATCTGTATCATCTTACTTAATCCTCACAATAAAATAATGAATAGACACTATTATTATCAAAATCCTCCAAAGTAGATGATGAAGGTAAGTAACTTTACCATTTTGACAAAATTCACAAGAGCAAACATCCTAAATCAATGCGGTTTGGCTCCAAACTCCATGCTCTCAAACACACATCAGCTTCCTAATGATTAGTGTTGCTAGAAATACTTCTTTCCATTCTTTAATTCACAAACTTACTTTGTGAACATTTTAAGTATCCCTTGCAAATATACAGCTGGATTTATTTTTATCCACTGTAAACTTTCTATCTTTTAGTTGGGACTTTATTCATTTCAAATGTATTGTCCTATTTCTACTTATTTCTACCATCTAACTTTATTTTACATTTGTTCTGCTTTTCCAATACATCTTCTGTCCTCCTTTCTTTCATTCTTTTTTAAAAATTGAGATAGGGGTGCCTAGGTGGCTCAGTCAGTTAAGCATCTGACTTAGGCTCAGGTCATGATCTCGTGGTTCGTGGGTTTGAGCCCTGCATTGGGCTCTGTGCTGACAGCTCAGGGCCTGGAGTCCGCTTCAGATTCTGTGTTTCTCTCTTTCTCTGTCCCTCCCCAACTCATGCTCTGTCTCTATATGTCTCTCAAAAAATGAATAAAAGTTAAAAAAAATGAGATATATCATATGTAAAGTGCATCAATATTAAATGCACATCCTGCTGAGCTTTGATGTGTCTATACAATTGTATAATTACCAGCTAAGTCAAGACACAGTGTGATGGTTAATTTTAAGTGCCAATTTGACAGGTCCACATGGTCACCAAATATTTGGTTAAACATTATACTGAGCATGTCTGTGAAGGTGTTTCTGGGTGAGATTAACACTTGAATTCATAGACTGAGTAAAACAGATTGCCCTTCCCAATGTAGGTGACCCTCATTCAATCTGTTAAAGCCCCACACAGAGCAAAAAGGCTGAGAAAGGGAGAACTTTCTCCCTCCTTTTCTCTGCCTCTTTCAGAGCTAAGACATTGGTCTTCTACTGCCTTTGGACACAGAATGGAGGTTATACCATTTACTTTCCCACTTCTTGGACTTTGGCCTCAGACTGGAAGATATATATCATCACCTCTCTTGGGTCTTTATTTTTGTTTATTTATTTGTTTGTTTGTTTATTTATTTATATTAATTCATTATTATTTTTTTTTGAGCGAGAACAACCAGGGGAGAGACAGAGGGAAAGGGAGAGAGAAAACCCTGAGCAGGCTCCCTGCCCAGCACGAAACCCAACACAGGGCTCCATCTCAGGACCATGAGTGAGATCATGACCTGAGCCAGAATTAAAAGTCCAGTGTTCAACTGACTTAGTCACCCAGGCTCTCCTTCTGGGTCTTTAGCATGCTGATTGAGGAATCTTAGAATTTCTCAGCCTCCATAATCATGTAAGCCAATTCCTTATAATAAATCTTTCTGTGTGTGTGTATTTCCACATGTGTACGTTCTTGTGTCCTATCAGTACTATTTCTCCGAAAACTCTAATGCGTGTTGTCTTTTAAAGTTTTTATTTTGTATTTTCTCTTTAGTCTTCAAAAGTCGTGGAATTCTATTTTTATTTTATTAGTGATATTCCTCAATTTTTAATGTCAATACATAACTTAATATCTAAAATTTGCCTGGATCTATAACAATCTTAAAACATTTTAACTTCAACTGTCCCCTGACATCTTAATTAGTTACCTTTCAACATCTTAATTCTATTCCAGGGATGATTTTATTACTTATATTTGTCATCATCATCATCCTGATCCACATCATCATTGTCATCTTAATTTTTGTTTCTGTTCAGTGTAACACAATTTGCTAAGATTCAAACCCACGTCTGTCTGGTACCAGAAAGGGAACCATTTTATTTTATTTTATTTTATTTTATTTTATTTTATTTTATTTTATGTATTTATTTTGAGAGAGACAGTGTGTGTGAGCAGTGGGAGGGGCAGAGAGAAAGAGAGAAAGAATCCCAAGCAGGCTCCATGCTGAAAGCATAGGCTTGACTCGGGGCTCCAGTGTCATGAACCATGAAATGACGACCTGAGCCGAAATCAAGATTTGAGTGCTTACCTGACTGACCCAGCCAGGTGCCCCTAGAATAATTTTCTTAACATCTAACTTGGTCTATATTCCCAAGTAAATACTCTTATGCACTGTTTTAATCTTTAGTTTTGCCACATTACAAAAAGCATCATTCAGCGCGCCTGAGTGGCACAGTCAGTTAAGTGCCAGACTTTGGCTCAGATCATGACCTCATGGTTCGTGAGTTCGAGCCCCTCAGTGGGCTCTGTGCTGACAGCTCAGAGCCTGAAACCTGCTTTCAATTATGTGCCTCCCTCTTCTCTGACCCTTTCTTGCTCATGCTCTCTCTTTGTCTCTCTCTCTCAAAATAAATAAATAAATAAATAAATAGACACTAAAACAAATCTTTTTAAAGTGTCATTCAGGGGCGCCTGGGTGCCTCAGTCAGTTAAACACTGACTTTGGTTCAGGTCACCATCTCACGGTTCCTGAGTTTGAGCCCCGTGTTGGGCTCTGAGTGACAGCTCAGAGCCCGGAGGCTGCTTTAGATTCTGTGTCTCAGTCTCTCTCTGCCCCACCCTCTCTCACACTCTGCCTCTGTCTGTGTCTCAAAAATAAACAAAAACATTAAAGAAAAAATATCAATCAAATTAATCCCTCTGTTTTGGTGGCAAACCGAATCTTACTTTATTTTAAGATAGAAGATTGTCCCCAAGGAGGAGACACGGGCATGCATAAGGATCATCAGCATGCATACCCTTCTACAGATGAAAATAATGTTATTATATTTTTGCTATAAAGTTCTTTCCCTTCACAGATTGTGAAGAGAAATGTGTAGAAAGATAGATTAATCAAAATATTCGCAATCAAAACCATGTGACTAAAGGTTAGTAAATGACTTACTCTCCTTTAAGGAATAGTTGTACTATTTTTTTTTTTTTGGCATTAATAAGCGTTGTATGTAAGGAAATTTACCTATGAGTTGAATAGTTTAATAAACATATGAAAAAGGAATATTTCGTGCAAACACATGTAAAGTTTAGCTTTATGAAATAAATCATTCCTAAGGTATTGATCTTTGGGTTTTCTTTGTTACCATTAATAGTTTAATTATTTTTTTAAAGCCTCTTAATTATCACTTTGTAAAAAGTAAAGAATTGCTGCAATATCAGTGGGGGAACTTCTGTAGCTATGGCTTCATTTATATTGTTTATAAATATTTGTTTTAATTATAAATTCTAAAGGAAGTGTTAAAATGTCTAGATTCATATACCTCTACTCAGCACCCTGAACTAAAAAAAAAAAAAAATCTTCCAACTATTTTTATGATTTTCTTATCTTTATAAATAATTGTAAAAATAAATAAGAATAACTATTTACTTTGCAGTTACTTTGGGTCAGCCATAGTTCTAACTCATTTAACTTTTACAACGATCTGATTTAGATGCTGCCTATAGAGATAAGAACTGAAATAGTTAACAAACTGAGGCATAGTTAATAGCATTAATAAAGTTTTAAATGTACAATGGAAACAAGTTTGTTTTGTTAAAGAACAAAATTCACCTGAGTATGTTTTAAAGATCTTATTGGCTTTATTCAACGTTTCCTGAATTGGGCGGCATCCCATCGAGCAGATAGAAAGGAGCGCCAAGGAACTTTACAAAATGAAAGCCTTTTATCACCATAAGGGGATGGAAACAAGGAAGGTATACTAGGCAAAAGCGTAGGTTGGTTATTGCAAGGTCACCTCCCTTTAGGTGATGACAGCGGTCTATCAGGCAGACGAACTAACTAGTGCTGATCAGGCAATTCTTAAATGACGGGTTTCAGATTCCACTTCTGAGAGAGCCTAAACTCTCACTGTCTCAGTTTGGTGACATGCGGCTTGGCATAAGTGACTCCTTTTGAGCCTGTCGTCTTGTTTTTAATAACTCCTTCCTTCTGATCAGACTTTCAGCCTAACTGAGAGATGTGGTCAAAGCTAAGGCATTTTCACTGCTGCCAGCCAGTGCTATAGAGTTCTTGCAGTTTTGTTCTGAAGCTCTGTGCGTAGTCACAGGTCGTGACATTGGGATCACATTCTTTGCATTGGTCCTTCCCTTGTTTCTTTTCTGATGTCCTGTTCTTACTGTTTTAATCATTTCCAGAAGGTTGTTATAAACATTAAATTAGTTACTTGATAAAAATTTGCCTGATACACTGCAAAGTACTAGTCACACATGGTTCGTTGTTAATAATAATAATTCTAAAAGTATTAATGAAACTAGCTACATCAGTAGCTTCTCAACAGTTAACACAAAAAATATCTAATTTTATAAACGGACTTTTTGTACTGCTTTATTTTAATCACAGAAGAGCTTCAATTTTCCTGCCAATAGTTGGTTGTTTTGATATTTTACAATGTAGCTATTATAGTCTTGACAAGGTCGCAAGCTCACTTGGAAGTTCAGATGTGAAATGTCTATGACAAGAAAATAGCTTTACACTGCTCCTCAGGATGGATGACTTTGAGCTAAAAGTTGTCTTTGGGGTCCAAACAAAAGACTCCTTCAACTGAACTGACCAGTCCAGGAGTTTCTTATGCTCAAATAGCTGCTGTTTATAAAAGTGTCTATAACCTACCCGACCTTGCCCATTAGTGACATTCAGACTTCTACACATTTGATAAGAATAGCACCAAGTCACCAGGGAATAAATGCTCTTTAAGTACAGCCATTGTGTCTGTACTTCTCAACCACTGAACTCCCAGGTGTATGCACATTCTATTTTAACCGGTCGCATCCAAGGTGCCACTTTACTCTAAATGGTTTGCTAGTTAGAGAAAGCAGATATGTGGTTCTGCTCACCAAAACCCACTGCAATCGCAATCAGGTACTATTATCCAATTTGTCTTGAGATAGGCAGGTGGGCCAGTGGTCAATTTTAAGTGCTGTATAAAGGTCAAGTTTATTTCTTTTTCAAGATGTACCTTTTCCTAAAGAGTCTGCAGTGGTTCTTGGGAATAAATAATTTTTTTTTTTAGCTTGAATTAGTAATTATTATACCTTCTTACCCTACAGGTTAGTCAGATATGATTATCTATAAGGATATGTGACATAGCTAACATACTGACTCTGGTGATAAGACTGATTTGTTTTAGGGAAAGTAGATTTAATATTTATACCACTGCAAGTCACTGAGACAGGATGATACTATTTGTTATTCAATATGATCTATCAGTTACTAATAAGTCTTTAACTTGGTTAAGACTGATCAAGTTTTACTAATAATTGTAATGTGAATGATATTAACTTATGTTCCTAATTTTTTTTTTAATTTTTTTTTTCAACGTTTATTTTATTTTTGGGACAGAGAGAGACAGAGCATGAACGGGGGAGGGGCAGAGAGAGAGGGAGACACAGAATCGGAAACAGGCTCCAGGCTCTAAGCCATCAGCCCAGAGCCTGATGCGGGGCTCGAACTCACGGGCCGCGAGATCGTGACCTGGCTGAAGTCGGACGCTTAACCGACTGTGCCACCCAGGCGCCCCCTTATGTTCCTAATTTGATGGTAAAGTTTTGAATATGCACTACAGTATGTTTAAGTGAATTTATAAAATAGTATCTAAGTCAAGAACTAGTAACTTTTTTCACACTGAAAATAATGAATTATTTCATGTTGTTTGATATTTTTTCAAGTTCACTGTGTTAGTTTGGGTCTTCTGCGAAGTGGACACCAAGGTAGAATTTACAAGTACAGGAGATTTCCAGGGCGCCTGTGTGGCTCAGTAGGTTAAATGTCCAAATTCAGCTCAGGTCATGATCTCGGTTTGTGGGTTCAAGCCCCGTATCCAGCTCTGCACTGACAGCTCAGAGCTTGGAGCCTGCTTCAGATTCTGTGTCTCCCTCTCTCTTTCTGCCCCTCCCCCACTTGTGTGCTCTTTCTCTCTCTCTTAAAAATAAATAAATAAACATTTAAAAAAAAGAAGTACAAGAGATTTATTGGAGGTACTACCTGTGAGAGGTAGAGGAGGAAGCAGGAGGAGACAGAGAAAGATCTCAGAAACCAATGCAGACCCAAAAACTGGGAAAGAAATTAGGAAGGAAGACCAGTTAGGACAATCCTCACAGCATAGTGCAGCTCACAGAAAGTTGCAGCCATTGCAATGGGGAACTCTACTGTAAATATTGCCCATTGATGAGCCTCACTTGGGGCAAAAAGGCCAGAATCTACCTTTCTTCCATGCACACTTGTGGTAGACGGAATAATGACCTCCAAATCTACTTACATCCTAATTCTCCAAAGTTGTCATTAACATTGTAAAGAGAAATTAAATTTGGAGATGGAATTAGGCTCCTTCCTAATCAGTTAAGTTTATTATTTTTTTAAGTTTATTTACTTTGAGAGAGACAGAGAGGGAGAGAGAGAACATGAGTGGGGGCGGGTCAGAGAGAGGGAGAGAGAGAATCCCAAACAGGCTCCATGCTGAGAGCATAGGCTTTATCCCAAGAACCATGAGATCATGACGAGCTGAAATCAAGAGTCAGATGCTTAACCAACTGAGCCACCCAGATGCCCCTCTTTCCTAATCAGTTAACTTCAAAATAGGGAGAATATCCTTGATTATTCAAGTGTTCACAATGTAATCACCTTGTCTTGAGAGGTAGAGGCTATAGGGGGGAAAAAAAGAAGAAAAAAAAACTATAATTGTTGAGTATTCAAATATTGTCAACAGATTGGAACATAGAAATCCTATAGGCTCTTGTTCAGAATTAATTATGGGAATTTTAAACAGTAGGTTTACATATATATTGTCTAGTTTCTAATTTCTCCCTCATTTTTCCTTTGTCTTCCTGTAAGACATTTCATAAACACAAGTGAAATGGAACTTATGTACTATTTTGTTTACATGGGAAATTTTCTTTTCAATTCAGATTAATGCCTCCAAGTGTGATGTAATAAAGACTCTGGCTCCATTTTTGATGTTTGAAGTCCCCATCTGCCCCCTTTCCTCTTATCCCACATATAGGGAAGCCAAAAAAGAAAGGTCAAACACTCCCTTCTTGGCACCAGTATGGAATTCAAACCATACAAGTGTCACGATGTAAGCCAAAGGGAATTTTACCCAGTCTTACCCCAATAACAAAAAATACCAAAGCCACAAGTCCCTCCTGCTGTCTAGTCTATTTAGAACCAATGTGAATGGCTTGTCTTATAAACCTTTTTGTATCCTCTTGATGTGTATGGGATCTTACCCTCATTATCAGAACCACTTCTGGGGGGGGGGAACTGAGCCCATCATCTGCAGGGTGGCCATACCATATGTGAATATACCAACATTAATATATAAATGTTCAAAGTCTTAAGACAGTCTCCACTATCAACCATACATTCTCCACTTATCATAAGACCAACTGAAACACGGAGGAAAGAGAGAAACCTAGAAACAATAATGTTAGTTTCATCAGCATTTATTTTGGAGTTTGATTATAAAACTGATAATGCTACTGCTTTCCTTGTGATAGTTAATTCCTAAGTTACAGATATTTGGCCAAAGTCATAAGAATTGCCACTGGGAGTTCTCTCAAGTTCATTGTGCTTCATAAACAAACACAAAAGCTGAGTTCATCTTTTAATCAGCCCTTCAATGAGTTCATACTTTACTTAAAATAACTTTGAATAAGGTTTAGAATAAGAAAAGCACTGGGAAGAATAAAAAAATGAATAGGTAGGTTCCTGTTTCCCAGGAAGAAGAAATCACATAAGGCAATAATGGTCCTAGAGTGGGTAGAGTGGTTCAGGTGCAAAACAATTCAAAGTGACCTGGGTTTGAATACAGCTCCATTGTTTACCAGTAGAGGAAATTTGGGTAATTTTCTTAACCATTCTATGCTTCAGTTTTCTTTATTTACAAAATAAGGGTCATAATTTTACCTGTCCCCCAGGGCTGAATTGCTGCTGTGCTGGAACTAACTTGTACTCATTCAACAGAGCCTTTTGTTAAATATTCACGAAATTTTCAAGCTGGTCATTAAACCCCTGGTAGTTGAAATCGATCACGCTGGGAGCATTTTCACCCTGGAAAATGACAAATACTACAAACCACCATGAGAGAAGCTGTTTACCAGCACAACACTGGTTGTAGTGATGGTTATGTATATTGTGAATAATTTGTACTTGTCTGTACAGTAACTGTTCAATATTATAATGCTCAACGCGTATGTGTTTAGTTATTTTCCAGAAAGAAATTGAATAATAACTGAAGCATATAAAGTTGGCAAAAGACATGCACAGGATATATAGACCCAGGACAGAATTAACAGCACATAGGGGTAGTGAAAAGAAGAAACTTAGTGGAGTATATTGTGGAGTATAATAAACACAATATCAATCTTCATTGAGACATTATCAGTGAGACTGTAGTGTTTGGAATCCTTTGATGGCCTACTGTGTCTGTTTTGGTGATTTGTACTTTTTTGAGAATTTATGTTTCCATTTAGTTAAGCTTGTTGAGTATATTGGCTTTAAGTTGTAAATATTATTCCCTTATAATTTTTTTTTATTATCTGTACCACTTGTAGTGGTAACACCCCTTGGTATTGGTAATTTGTGTTCTTTTCCACATTTTGTTCTTCAACATAGAAGGTGTTTATCAATATATTTTTTTCACTCTATCAGCTTTTGGGCTTTGTTAACTTTCTCCATTGTTTGCTTTCTATTTTATTGATTTCTTATGTGTATTATTTTCCTCTATCTACTTACATTTGGTTTATTATACTGTTCTTAAAATTTTGAATGCAGAATTACATTCACTAGTGATTTCTAATTTAATCCTAGTTAGATGAGAAGATATACTCTGTATGATTTCAAAGATTTTACATTTAATGAGACTAGTTTATGGACTAGCATATGGTTTATAGGTTTATAGGTAAACATTCCATATACACTTGAAAATAATGTGTACTCTATGGTTGCTGGGTGAATATAAAGTTTCATGATTATCATGCAGTCCAAGGTGTTTGTCTTTACAGATATTTCGCCTACTCCTTCTTTATTGTTATTTTAATAGCTGTGGAGAGACAGATGTAAAATATCTATTATTAGGAAACTGTCTTTCCATATGAAATCTAATATTTTTTGCTTTATGTATTTTAGGCTTTTTTATTAGACACCAATACTTTTATGGTTTTTATGCCTCCCAGATGAATTGGTCTTCTTCTCATTATTAAATGGCTATCTTTTTCTCTCAGTTGAATTTACCTGATATTAGCATTCCACTCTAGCCTTAAATTATTGATATTTTCTTGGTATAACCTATTCATCCATATATTTTTAAATGACCTATATTATTACAATTGTAGTACATATCTTTTAGATAGCATTGAAGTTAATGCTTGCTTTTAAAACATTTATATTAGTCATCTCTGCCATTAACTAAAGTATTTTGTCCAATAACATTTACTGTAATTATTTGTGATGGCTAATTTAATGTGTCAACTTGGCTGGGCTATGGTGCCCAGTTAGTTAGTTCATCAAACGCTAATTTATGTGTTGTGGTGAATGTATTTTTAATTGTGTTTAACATCCACAATCAGTTGATTTTAAGTAAATGAGTTAGTATGAACAATATGGGTGGCTCATCCAATCAGTTGAAGGTCTTAAGAACAAAAACTAAGGTTTCTAATAGAAGAAGAAACCCTGCCTAAAATTGCAGCATTAATTCCTACCTTGGTAGGAATGAGTCTGACCTACCGATTTTGGACTTGCCAGACCCCACAACCTCATGAAGCAATTCTTAAAAAAACAAACAAGCAAAGAAACAAAACACACTTTATCTATGGCTAGATCAGTACCAGTGTGGAGGTATGGAGATAAATACAGATATAGCTATAGGTAGATATATGTAAAATATATTCGGTTCTGTTTCTCTGGAAAACACGGACTGATACTTTATTCATGATACTAATTCCTTTTAAATTTTTTTTTCAACGTTTATTTATTTTTGGGACAGAGAGAGACAGCATGAACGGGGGAGGGGCAGAGAGAGAGGGAGACACAGAATCAGAAACAGGCTCCAGGCTCTGAGCCATCAGCCCAGAGCCCGACGCGGGGCTCGAACTCACGGACCACGAGATGGTGACCTGGCTGAAGTCGGACGCTTAACCGACTGCGCCACCCAGGAGCCCCGATACTAATTCCTTTTAAATTGTCCTTCAGTTCTATGTTCTCTATGTTGTTTTGGATTATTTAAATAATTTCTAGAATTTGATTATATTAATCTATTTGATATTTGGCTACAACTTTTTGCAAAATTGTTTACTAGTTGCTCTGGGGATTAAAATTTATATCAAAATTAATATTCACACCCTATTTAGAATTAATAATCTATCACTTCATATAAGCTATAGAAACTTTGCCTGCAAATAGGCCCATTTGCCCTCATACCATGTTATACAGTAGTTTTCATGTGGAGTATATCTACTGCATTATATCCCTCACAAGTTGGCAGTATAATTTGAAATTCATAAGTATTTTAAACATATTAAGATGAAAAGAAATATTTTATATTTACCCAAATACATATATCATTTACAATATTCTTAATTCCTCAGTGAAAATCTATAGCTCCAACTCTTACCATTTTTCTTAAGCCTTAAAAATACCCATAATCATTACTTGGAGTGCAAACTTGCTGTCAGTGAGTTTTCTTAGTGCTCTTTTATCTGAAATGTTCTTTACTTTATCTTTGTTCTTAGATGATATTTTCACTTGGTAAAGAATTCTCAACTTAGTGTTGTTTCAGGCATTTCAAAGTTCTTTCCACAGTCTTCTGGCTCCTCTAATGAGAAGTGAACGTTCATTTGAATTGTTACATTTCTATGTAATTTGTCATTTTTCGTGGTGGTCTCAAGATTTTCTTTCTGTCTTCAATTTTCAACAGTTTGACTATGATGTATGTAGGCATTGTTTCCTTCATATTTATCCTTCTTATTGTTTGTTGGTCTTATAGAGTCTAAGTAATCTCCATATTGGGGAAACTTTGTGCAATAATGTTGTGAAACATTTTACTTTTTTCTATGATCTCATGTCTCTCCTTCTGGCAGTCCACTTATAGATATGTGAGAACTTTTCATACTGTCTCATAGGTCCCTGAGGTTCTATTCATTATCTTCAATGGCTTTATCTTGATTTACCTTTCCTGCAGAGAAAATGGCTATCATTTTCAATTGGAGAAGCAGTGTGTGACATAGAAGGCACAGAAACACAAATGAAGATTGTGTGTACAATGCACAAAAAAATAAACAATCCCCTATGCCTGTGCATAGGCTGTGAACATATAGTCTACAATATTTTTGTGATAGTGGCCCCAGCGGACTAAGACAAGCCACTTATGCTGAAAATGGCACCATAAAAGGAAACAGAAGGTTGGGCAACTTATATTTTTCTTTTTAATCTTTCCTTACTCATCAGGAAACAGAAGGTAGATCGTGTTAACCATAATATGTGCAAATCAAAATTAAATTATTTTTTTAATTTTTTTTCAACGTTTATTTATTTTTGGGACAGAGAGAGACAGACAGAGCATGAACGGGGGAGGGACAGAGAGAGAGGGAGACACAGAATCGGAAACAGGCTCCAGGCTCTGAGCCATCAGCCCAGAGCCTGATGCGGGGCTCGAACTCCCGGACCGCGAGATCGTGACCTGGCTGAAGTCGGACGCTTAACCGACTGCGCCACCCAGGCGCCCCTCAAAATTAAATTTTTAAAAAAAAACTTGGGATAGTCAGCTTTTCCAGTGTTATAATATGAATGAAATACATATGCATGTATACACTGCAAAATAAAAATTGTACAATTTCCTATTTCACCAAAAATGAACCTTAATGTAAGCTAGGGATGTAATAGTGATAATGATGTATCAGTGTAGGTTCATTGATTATAACAAAGGGACTACTGTGGTGTGGGAGGTTATAAAGGAGGAGGATGTACGTAGAGGAAGCATGAGTACATGGAAAATGAGAAATCTCTATACCTCTGCCCAATTTTATGGTGAGCCTAAAACTTGTCTAAAGTGTAATGTATTTTAAACAAAAACAAAACAAAACAAAAAGAAACACAATTTTTTCTAAAATGAAAGTTGCTGCTGTAATATTTCTGTAATAGTGTCATTGCCAAATAATATTGAATGTCTATCTCTATATCTTTCTGTTCTTCCTTGGGAATTAAGTTTAATATTGACAAATACAATGAAATAAAACCAATGTGTAGAGGATATTTTTGTGGATGATATCAAGAAGTTATTTCTTCCCTGTTTTTTAAAAGCTCTAAAACTCCATTTATTCATTCTATGCTATAAAAATCAGAGGTGACAAATCTTTGATTACATAGTTCCGTTTGTGATTTCCACATTCCCATGGCAGACATCTCTTTTTAATCATGGCAGTTGATTTCTCCAAGATTTCAGATTTCTTTTCAGCACAGCAATGCAGACAGACAGACCCAATTATGTTTGATCAATAAGTTGAAACCTGGTTGACATCTCTGCAAAAAGTGGTGAATCCTTTTAACATGATTTTAATTCCTTTATCCTCCTGCTTAAGGAATGGAATTTAGGTTAGTTTTGCTGGTATGTCATTCCAGGAGGAAGGGGAAAACACCCAATGGTTTTAAAACAAAACAAAATCCCATAAAAGTCTATTTGGGTTAAACACAGATAAGGTCTTTGCTGATGAATACACAAGTTTTCTCTCTACTAAGTCAGTCACAATGCATCCTAATACACTGAGCTCCCAGGTATTTAGTCTTGACCATAAGACTAAGACTTTGCAGGGGGACCTGGGTGGCTCAGTCAGTTTAGCATCCGACTTCAGCTCAGGTCATGATCTTACAGTCCCTGGGTTCGAGCCCCACAGTGGGTTCTGTGCTGACAACTCAGAGCCTGAGCCTGCTTCAGATTCTGTGTCTCCCTCTCTCTGCACCTCCCCTGCTCACACTCTGTCTTTCTCTATCTCTCAAAAATAAATAAATATTAAAAAAAAAAAGACTAAGACTTTGGAGTTTGCATTTTGCTTAGCAGAAAAGGGGTACATTTATATAACTTGATGGAGTCACTTAAATCTGACTCAAAGATAAAAGTTGGCAGAATTTTGAAATATTTTCCATATTTTAATCATTTTTTTCAGATGATTAATGAATTATAACTATTAAAAATAGTGTCCTATAACTAACAAAGTTATAATACTCAATGGTCACAGAACTTGAAAAATAAAATATGTTAGCACTTTCATCCATCCATCATCATCAGCATCTAACATTCATTTACTATTTACTATGTTCCAGGCATTTTGCTCTGTGCTCTACATATACATTTCATTTGATCCACATGATAAACCTATGGGCTAGTTATTATTAATCTCCTTTACAGATGAAACTGTTTGCCCACCATCATAGAATATAAATGAAGTTACTGGAGCTTGAATTCAGGCAATCTGCCTCCAAAACCTCAGGGACCTCTTAATATCAAATTCTATATACAGAAAGAGAATATATAGCCTCTATTTCAAGAAATGAATCTAACATTTCTCAAGCTCTTTAAAGTGTTCACAGTACATTCATGTTCTCTTTATATTTTATCTTCATAACAATCCTAAGAGATCGTTATGATGACAATCCTAACTTTGCAGGAGAAGAAGCTGAGATTCAGGGAGAATAAGTGTTATACACACAATCCCAAACTAGTAAGTGGCAAAGTTTTTACTTGAAAACATAATGTTTCACTATAAAGCTCACCTCTAACATTGTTTTGAATTTAACTATAAGCCTATGAAAGTTCAAGACTCAAAATCATTGCTTAGGATAGAAACATAGGTAGTAAACTATTGATTAAAGATATTTATACTTTAAATCTCATGCAAAGAACTCAAGCCATTGAATAGTATTTATGTGGGAAGAAGGCACCTATGTGCACTATTGTCACAAGGTTTGAGCTGGCATCTTAAAGCAGTTTAAAGATGTAAGGCAAATGGAGGCATTTTGGGCAGAAAAGCTTTTCTCTGGAAAAAGAAAACCATCAATCACACTACTGAGTACCAGTTAGCAGAACAAACTTTGCGTAGATTTCATGGTAAGGCTTAATATCAACCAAATATTTCCCCTACTGACCTTTTATGGTATCTCAATTCTACTGCCAGAAAATTTCCCCTTGAATTAGGATATTCTGTTTTCAAGAGAGGCATACCAGAGTACTAACGCCATGCAGCCTACTTCTCCTATGTGTATGAGGAGGAGAGTGAACATGGCATCATTGAGCATGCTAGACTTTTGGAAGTGAAACACAAGAAGTGGTTTCTAGAATAAGCATTTAAAAAAGATGTTCTGGGGTGCCTGGGTGGCTCAGTAGGATAAGTGTCTGACTCTTGATTTCAGCTCAGGTCAGTCATTTCAGAGTCCTGACTGAGTCCTGAGATGGGCATAATGCTGGGTGTGGAGCCTGCTTGAGATTCTCTCCTTCTGTCTCTATCTTACTCTCTCTCCCTCTGCCCCTCCCCCCACGCAAGGTCACTTGCTCTCTCTCTAAAATAAATAAATAAATAAATAAATAAATAAATAAATAAATAAATAAAAATATGAAAAAGGATATTAGGCCTCAAATACAAGTTTCTCCCAACTACAGATGTTATCCAGGGCAAATTTTAAAGGTGGAAATAAGATAACCGTATATAAACGTACTTTAGCAAAAGATAAGACTGCTGATGTTTACTTCAGAGCTACTCCTGCAAGGCAGAAAACATGCCTGATTCAAACACAGTGAATGAAAAGGATAAGAGGATGAGAGAGACCCTTGTCATAATCATGGAATCATGTGTCTAGTGATAGATACATGCATTTATCTTTGTACATCTCTTTATTCGACCTAACATGTTTTATCTTCTCTAAAAGGTAAGTTTCTCAAGTATATTTTGGGGCTGATCGTTATTGCTGTCTCATAGAGTTGTGTAGATTACCTGAATGGACATGGGGCTTGGTATATAGTAAACATTTAATAACTGTTACTTGCTAAACCCAAAGTTCTATACCATTATCTCAGTGTTTCAGGGACAATGAAACAATTAGATCTTCTGTAGTAATTAGGCTCCTACTTCATGTTCTGTATCACATTAGCTGTCAACTCTCTAGTAAACCCAGATTTTTCCAGTTGAAAAATCTAGAGAAAGAAATCAAGTGTCCAATATTGATATGAAAAAATTCTCGTTTATCTGAGAAAAAATGGTAAGATGAAAACCTAGAACTAACAGGACAACAATGCTTACTAAGGAACAAATATACATTTATTTTACCATTTCTCCAACATTTATGGAGACAGATCTTCTAGCTTATAGACAAAATTGTCATAGATCCCTGATTTTCTAGGTATTCTCAAATTCAAGGAGCTCACTTTTTCTCTATGATGGAAACTGAGTAATTCTATACATAAAATGTATGTCTTTCTATGTACTCATAAAATATTTTGTTTAACAGATTTCCCAAATTAAATTATAAGTGTGATCTGTTGGTCCCAACATCACAAAGAATAATTTGGCTTTATCTAGCAGATTGAAGACATATATCTTCTCTGTCAACATCCATCACTATTCTGGTTAAAGTGCTCAGAAATATTTTAATGAATACTTTGCCACTTTGTGATAGTTTAAGCTTAGTGTAATGGATTCAAAGTCATTTGTTCCGGTGTGGACATGTGATTTAATTTGGGCCAACTAGAGTTAGATTTAGTAGTTCCACTCAAAATATTGATATAGAGGAGCACCTCGGTGGCTCAGTCGGTTAAACGTCTGACTTCAGCTCAGGTCATGATCTCACCATTCGTGGACTTGAGCCTCTGTGTTGGGTTCTGTGCTGACAGGTCAGAGCCTGGAGCCTGTTTTGGATTCTGTGTCTTCCTGTCTCTTGAACCCCTCCCCCGCTCACGCTCTGTTTCTCTCTGTCTCAGAAATAAATAAACATTATAAAAATTCAAAATAGTGATATGGAAAAGTTCTCGTTTATCTGAGTAAAAATGGTATGATGAAAACCTAAAACTAACAGGGACAAAAATGGCTATTCTGTAGGCATATCCTTCGTGAGAATAAAGCCAACATAAAAGAGAGAAAGCAAGCAGACTCAAGAGAAGGAGATCACATTCTGATTATGGAATTTAGGCCCTTTACGCTAATTGCAAACAAATTAGTCTATGATGTCATAGAGGATTTACAATCCTCTTAAATAGTTGCTCATCAATTACTTATTAGACCTTTACTATGCCAGCCATTCCTATGGGTGTTATAATTATGGAGGGCATTGAATATCATTACATGACCTGATTTATATTTTGAAAAAATCATTTATATTGTACTTGGGAGAATAGGCTGTGGATGGAAGAAGGGCCATCTTCGTAGGCATGAGAGGCATGCAATTGCATAAAGCTTCACTTTCAGATGTCTCCACATTTAGTTTAATATTCTACTTTTGTTGTCTTGAAATTTTTGATAATTTTATTTTTGACTTTGTTGTGTAAGTTAAATCTGATGAGACAATAGACCATGCACAAGAGCAGAGGAGGTATGCACAATGTGCATGTCTATTGTCCTTGCCACCTCGTTAACATACAGCAGGTGTGATGCCCCAAAAGTGGAGAGACCGCAAAAGAAAGGGAAAAAGCTTTATATTTTAGAACATTTTTAAAAACACAACTTTCTTTTTTTCTTTTTGAACAAAAGGACTCACATTTTAATTTTGCTTTGGGATTTGCAAATTACGAAGCTTGTATAGGGTGTCAGTTTAGAAGGCAGAAATCACTATAACAGTGACATTATTAATCTCATATTCAGCCTAAGAAGCAAAGTGAACAAATAAAGAGGCCTTCAAAGGAGAATAACCTCAGGAACAGAAAGAAAGCCAGTGTAGCTGGGTTGATAAATCCATTGATAGTGAGATATACCATGGATTCAAGACCCAGCCAGTATCCAGGTCATATAAATTCTTGTGAGAAGAGTGTGTATTTGAATTTTTAAAAATTATGATGTGAGCTATGGGAAAGCTTTAAGCAGGGAGGCAGGGGCAATATAATTAGATCTAAACATTTTAAGTGGTTTTCTCTTTGTTGCATGAAGATCTTAAAGAGAGAGTGGAAATAGTCAACCAGATGGTGAAACCATTTTAAGTCCCCTCTTTAATGCTCTATAGAATTTTTATTATTATGTAATTAACATGATTAAAACTTAATAAAATCCTATATTAGTAAATGTTAATAATTAGTCATTTTAATTATTTTGTATACTTACTACTGATGTCAATGGATTTATATAAATTTATTCTTTTTTTATGTCTTCGGAACTCTACTAAGCTTTTTACATGAACATGTATTTTGTTTCATATCTTTTTTAATCTATTTAACTGAACTTACCTCATCTATGATATTTTTTAAGTGGACGAACATAGTTCCCAGTAAATACGTGTTAAGTGAATAAATGAGTATCAGGGCAGATATGATGAATTGAAAGGAACTACAATATATAGAAGTTTATGGAATATACAACACATCAAAAAGTTTAAATGATTTAGAGATTAGCGAAACAGCCAAGAAGAAATGTGGATTAGGCTGCCAGAAATATAAGGCTGGACCTAGAGAGTGGATAAACTTCCAGACATGGATCTCTGACTCATTCAAAAAGAAGCAAAACAGAGCGAATAAATCTGTGCCAGAAAAGTCAAGAAATCCAAAGAGAGGAGAACTTTGGTTAAATTTTAATAAGCTCATTTAGACTGTATTCAGGTTCAGTGTTTATTTAGTAAAGTTCATAAAGTATCTTCTATAAGTGTGTTCCAAATGTTAACAATATCATTCTGAGTCACTTGCATATGAGATGTAGAAGAAGATGATGACAAAGTCCGTATCTCTAATTATAGATGAGAAAATGGAGGCTCAGAGCGGTGGCTAATTTGCCCAAGGTTATGAGAGACAGAAGGAGAATTTCACTCCACATTGTGCAGATTCCAAAAAAGCCAGATGGCTTGGTGCTCTAATCATTGTCCACAGTGGGATCACTTCTGTGAGATGTTTCTTCCTCCCATAACTGAAGGACACACCATGTTTCATGGTGGCCATGCATGCATGGAGAGCTCTGATACGTGTTTCAGGAAAGAAACCTGTTTCATTTTGCCTGATGTGGTCCTCCCCCATTTTGCCTAGTCACGGACGCCCTTTCTTTCTGCAGAACATCTGTTGTACTTCTAAGAGTCACAGTGTATAGCCTCCACTGGCATTTTTAGGAAATGGGATTTTCTACTCTGGCACAGATATTTCACAAGGGGGTCACTGTGACCAGCCTTCCTGAGTAATAAGCATTCATTTTTATAGAGAAAGAGAAAAATGAGGTCACATTTGATACTGAGTCATTCTTATTTGAGAACTGACTTTTCTGAATAGGCCAAAACATACTTAGCCACGTCCTATATTGTGCCTGGCATAAAATAAAATAATTTCAGGGGCATGTCTCACCATGTCCTACATCCCACCAACAAAACACCAGCTTTTCTTCTTATGAGAGGAGTTAATTTGGTAACGATGGCAATTTTCACACCCTCAGTGAGTTTCCTCGGATACAAATACCTGTCCCTGATATTGGAGCAGTTGGTTACTTTTTATATTTTCTCTTTCCAAAGTTCCTAAAATATCACACTAGTGTCTATATTTTTATTAAGTATTCTATGCATTACATAGATACATTTTTTTTCATTCAGTTCACTATGCCCAGAGCTATTTCAATTTACAAGAAGTGGAGCCCCAAAGGCTTCTTGGGTTGAGAGGGTGTCATCTGCTCAGTTTTCCAATGGAGGATTCTGACCTACTATTATCATTTTGGAGATGAAGAACCACAAAAGCAGAGAACTGAGGGACTTGTCTGGAATTATGGAAACAAACTAATTCTTCCTGTCTGCCTGTATCCTGATAACAAAACCCAGGTACATTTCTAAATTAATCCTTCTTTAATGTATTTAATCATCAGCAAAACAGAGATGGGTACATTTGTTAACTTCATTTTACAGATGGGAAAACTGAGAGGAATATTAAGTTGCCTAAAATCATGTAGCTGTTAAGTGGGTGACCAGTATTATAATTCAGAGAATCTGGCTCCCAAACCCATGTTTTTAACCACTATGCTCTAAGACCATTATTTCATCTATCACCTTCTTGTCTTTTTATATTGAAACTAAAAAAAACTAGTATACAAATCTGTTTGGCTTAAAATAACTAAGATTGCCCATGGTCATTTCTGGCAGTATTAAAATGGTATGCATATCTTTTGCCTCCAAGAAGTCTAAATGTATAAACAGAATAGAAAATTTTCCAAACAGAAATACTGTGATGGTTTCCTCATGCTGACATGTGAGAGCTGATAATCTCAAAATATCACTTTGAGAGCCTCTGCAAAATCCCCAGCCATCAGATAAATAGTATACTTGTTATATTGATTTATTTTGTGAACCTTATATTTCTAGAAGGGTAACAGGTATTTCTAAAAGATTTATTAGTTTGTAGAAAAAAAGGCATATTAGGTCAAAGACCTAATCAAAATTTTTATTTAAACAGATTTCTCTTCTTTCTCTGCTAGTCTCCTTCTCACCCCTCTTAGCACACAGTAGAGAATGGTTATAAGTTTAATAACTGATTCAATCAAAACTTGATTTGCATCCAGTATTTCTCACTTTGTAGTCAAAGACAACTTGTTCATTTTTCTCTGTCTCAACCTTGCCACTAATGAAACTCAAGTTTCATACTTTCTTTGCCAGATATTTTGAAGATTGAATAGAACAATCTATGTAAAATCTTTAATGGCCAGAGAATGTATACATAGGATTAGATTAGGGTAAATGTTAATATATGCTCGTTCCTTCCTCAAGTCATTTTGGATCATTGGGATTTGACCACAGTTTGATCACAGTACATGTTTTTATTTTATCACTGGTATTCATACATATGTTCATAAATTAGGTCACACTTAGGTATGTCTTTTTCTCTTGCTTGATGAATCAGTAAGATCTTATACAAATATTTTATTTTTCCAAAATCACTTTTCAAAATAAGGTTGTCCACAATCATGATAAATAAGTCTTTTTAAAATTATTTATATTCAAATTAGTTAACAAGCAGTGTACTCTTGGGTTCAGGAGTAGAACCCATTGACTGATCTCTTACATATGACATCCAGTGCTCATCCCAAAAAGTACTCTCCTTAATGCCTGTCACCCATTTAACCCATCGCCCCCCCAGCCACCGTCCATCAACCCTTAGTTTGTTCTGTGTATTTAAGAGTCTCTTATGGTTTGCCTCCCTTTCTGTTTTTATCTTGTTTTCCCTTCCCTTCCCCTATGTTCATCTGTTGAGCTTCTCAAATTCCACATGAGTGAATAAATCTTAACTAAATTCCTATTTTAGAAGGGAGTTTTCTAAACCATGCCAACAATTATGAATACTTTTCCCTTTCAAAATAGCATGAGTCATTGAAGATTATCTAAAAATGTGAAAGTAAGTGCTTCTGGGGGTGACGTTTATTCTGGGGAGTAAAGAAGACTATAAAGTTTTTTTTTAAATGCATTTATTACCTTTGTAAATAAAGAAGTTAAGACAGGGAAAAATTATATACTAAAGGCGTGAATGGAAGTTTAGATCTCAGTCCCTATTTATGAGTTACACTAAAAATAAGTGATTTAGCACATTGACTGTAGATGATTTATCTTTATTTTATTTTGAAAATCTACTAAGTTTATTTTTTTTTCTGAGAGACAGAGTGGGAGAGGGCAGAGGGAGAGAGAGAATTCCAAGCAGGCTCCGTGCTCAGCACAGAGCCCCATGTGGGGCTTGATCCCACATGGGGGATCATGATCTGAGCCAAAATCAAGAGTCAGACGCTCACCCACTGAGCCACCCAGGCATCCCTAAAATCTACTAAGTTTAAATGAAAGTGTTTACAGATGTCAGATATTAATAGGGTAATTGCAATTCTGAAATAAATAAAATTTATCTTGTGTGTTTAGGGAGGCAAGAGCTGTCTTGTTTTATATGGATATGGACTGAACATAAGCATCATAAACATAAATTTCCAAGTGTAAATATGCTGAAGACTGGCCTCTTCCTCCATAGCAACAGCGTTTTGTGACTTGTGTGTTTTGTGTGTTGGTATGTACTTGCACATTCACAAGGCAAATACAGTCAGTCCAATTAAACCAGTTTTTTGAAGTCTTAATTCTCGCAGGATTTTAAAAATCTCAAAGAAGAAATTGCTACCAAAAAGGTAAAGCTCATCCATTTTGCCTATATACATTTTAGAGATTCATAAAAAGAAAAAAAAATGTTTAATGGAAAACTAAAAAATATTTCACAACATATTTACTTTGAGTATGCATATGTATGTTTGTATGTATATATTTAGAACATTCACAAGTAGATGTTAAACTAAATGGTTGTGACATAGAATCATGGATTATTATGGCTTAAAACATTTTAAGAGATGACCCACGCAACTATTGGGCTCTTTCTAAAATATTCACATTTTCTGTTGCCCTAGCCCTCCCCAAAACTATACATATATAATTTTGAATTTGTAGCCACTAAACACCATTTTAAATTCATTCATTCATTAGTCTTTTTACTTATTCGATATCTATTAAGCACCTACTATCTATCAAACATTTTTCTGGGTTCTACTGAACAACACAGATAATAATCTCTGCATTTATGAAGCTCATATTCTATAGGGAGTAAAAATCCATAAACAATAATGGCAAAATTTGTAAATTATATTGTGTGTTAAAAAGTAATAGATTTATAAGATAAATAATAGGTAAAACAGAGAAAGGAAGATTCAAGGTACTGAAGTCAGTTTATTTAATGTAAAATTATTCATATATATATATATATATAAAGACTATGTGATTCTATATGATAATGCATTGCTTTATAAGTAGAAGAAATATTTTTAAATGAGAAAGATCACCCTCTATCGATTACCTGGAAATAATCTTAATTGGTTTTCAAGGAGAGTTTGACTTTACAAGCCAAAAATTCTAATTAGTATGGAACCACAGGCTGGTGACCTTCCATTCATGCTTGTTAGGAATTTTGTCATGGCACTGAGAGAACAAGTAGAAACTGTAGACCTCAATTTTAAAGTCTCCATATAATTTCATGAAATCTCCCGAAATTGATTCTGAGACTTGGTGCAGAGTTCTCTAACATTTGTTGGGAATACCAAGCAAGTAGCCTCTTTATTTGCTTCCCTCATTCACTGCCTAGAACACTCCAGCCATAGGTCTCTTCCATATCTGGAGTTCTATTATCAAAGTGTCACCCAAATATCTCACTTTCTAAGATTGCATTCTGCCACTCTATTTCAAGCAATCTCTTCTCTCTGTCTGGACACTTTGTGTATTGTTACATCTTTTACTTTGTTTTAGCACTGAAGCTAATTTTTTTTTTTTTTTGCTTTGTTTCTTTATACTGCTCCCCTCCCTCCTTGAGTCCAGATTCAACTCCCCAGGAGCCCATTTGCTGTCTGTCTCATTTACAGCTATTATCCAAGGTGTTGCCCAAGGCTGGGCAGAGTAAATGTTCAATAAATATTTGTTGAATGAATGATGAACCTCTTCAATTGTTCATGGTTAAAATTTTATGATGACTTTACTTTTCTCATTAAATTAGCATTTACACATCAGTTGAATGTGAAGTTCAAGATCAAGTGGAATTATGGAAATTCACTGCTGGTACAAGTGAAAAATGGTGTAGCTTAGTGGTCATGAATGGATACAGGAATCCAAGTGCTGGCTTTGACACTCTTTCTCTCTACCTCCATTTCTTTAATTGTAAAATAGACATAATTTTAATGTTCACCTTAAATTTTATAGGATAGCTATAATTCTCATCTTTGTGATTGCACCTGTGAATATTACAGAAGGAACACTAGAACAAGTATGATGTAATTGCTCACATTTTCAGCCACACTAGCCTTGCCTTCTACAGTATAGCTGTTTTCAGAGACTCGTTAAACTTGGTTCTTTTTAGGAAAAAAAAAGAAGAAAAAATAGTGCATACAGATGAGGCATATTAAAGCTGCTGAGTATATGGCTATTGACATCAGTATTCACTGGAAATTATCTAGAATTTCTGCAACACACTTTGATCTGATGTTCCTCAGTTCTGCGCTGTGTCCCTAGAGATATCAAATGTCAAAATCAAGGTTTACTGCAGTACATACTTTCAATGTGTTTTCCCTTCTGTAATCCATATTTATTAAGAAAAGTGTTTTTGCTGCCTGGGTAAATATTGTGAGTTAAATTTTACCTATACATGTTATGTGATAGTAGCTTAATAATTCTCTTGGCCCAGTCATTCAGCAGAATTTATATTTAAGTAGGGCCACTTACTGAAAATAAATATTCTCATTATACCTGAATAAACATTCTTTTTATCACTGTGGGAAATTCCTTGGGATTCCAATGTGTCCATTAAGTCCTTTTATAAAAGCAGAGATCAGACTCAAAGCTATTATGAAAATATAAATATTTAGAAGAAAATACATCAGAAAAAATTGGTAATGTTCTTCCAGACCTGAGGAATTCCAATGACTCTTGGATAAAGTGACCTTGAGAGTTGAGTTGTTTTGCAAATGTCACATTCTATGAAGAGAGAGAATTATTTACATAGGATACTCTGTATTAAAATTTTTAGTCCAGGGGCATCTGGGTGGCTCAGTTAAGCATCTGACTTCGGCTCAGGTCATGATCTCATGGTCAAGCCTCACATTGGGCTCTGTGCTGACAGCTCAGATCCTGGAGCCTGCTTCAGATTCTGTGTCTCCCTCTCTCTCTCTGCCCCTCCCCCCCCCACACACACACTCTCTCTCTCTGTCTCTCAAAAATGAGTAAAAGTTAAAAAAAAATAAAATAGGGGCACCTGGGTGGCTCAGTCGGTTAAGCATCTGACCTCAGCTCAGGTCATGATCTCACAGTTTGTGAATTTGAGCCCCGCGTCAGGCTCTGTGCTGACAACTCAGAGCCTGGGGCCTGCTTCGGATTCTGTGTCTGCCTCTCTCTCTGCCCCTCCCCCACTCTCACTCTGTCTCTCAAAAATAAGCAAACATTTAAAAAAATTAAATAAATAAATAAATAAATTTATTCTATCTGTTGTAGGTTAAATTGAATCCCCTCCTCCCACCCCAAATTCCTAAGAAGTCCTAACCTTCAGAATATGACCTGATTTGGAAATTGCTTTGCTACAGGTGTACTTAGTTGAGATGAAGCCATTAGTGTGGGCCCTAAACCAATGTGACCAGTGACTTTATGAAAAGGGGAATTTTCACAAATACCACATATGTGCATACACACACGCGCACGCGCACGCGCACACACACACACACACACACACACACACAGGGAGAAAGCCATGTGAAGATGAGAGCAGAGAATTGGGTGCTATTTCTCCAAGCCAAGAAACCCCAGGGATGGCTAGACATCAACAGCCACAGGGTAGGATATAAGTATGAAAAAGCTTAATCCGGCACAGCCTTCAGAAGAAATCACCTGCTTCCACCTTGATTTTGGACTACTATCCTCCAGAATTGTGAGACAGGAAATTCCTGTTTAAACCACTCCATTTGTGGTCCTTTGTTATAGCAACATTAGCAAACTAATACACTAGCATAATAAAATATGTGTGAATATGAGATTTGGCAACTATTCTGGCTTTAGACAGAAGAGTAGTCTACATGGCATAGGTCCTAGAAAAAAACTTTTGTATGAAGGAGTCCTTTATGACTCCTTCTTAATGCATTTGTGAATGATTTATGCAGTCACAAAACAATGTTTTCCTTATATCACTGTCCTCATATCACTGATTAATGCTGGACCATAAAGGATTGGGCTGGAATTATAATTCTAATCTTCCCATCAATCTAGTTAACATTTACTGTGTAACAACTACACCCAAGTTACTGTTCATAGGTGCTTTTTCCACTTGTATTCATACATATTTCCATCCTTTAAAAAACTGCTGTTTAGTTAGCAAAACAGATATAGACCAGTGGCTTTAGTTCAATGTAATAAGTGCCATATAGCAGCAATTAATGGCTAGTATCTATAGAACATTACTACATTCCAGACCCTCTTCTAACACTTCCTATAGGTTATTCCAATTAATGCTCCCAAGACTAGTTGGCATAGGTACTGTTTTTAAAAAAAACCTCACTGTACAAATGAAGAATTTCAGACCCATTCCCTTAACCAAAATCCTAAAATCAAGGGTTGATATTATTCTATGATAACAGAGATGAGCAAGAATTATGCATTTAAAAGAAAGGCAATGCAGAAAGGTTTCAGAGAAAAACAAACAAACAAAAATATGTGGCATTTTAAGTGGAACTCAAGATGTATAGGAGTTTCCAGGCACATAACGGGAGGAAGAAGCATGCAAGTCTGTGAGCAAAGAGAGGGTACAAGAGTACATGGTGGCTTTTGTGTGTGCCGTGCTTCCCTAGCATATGACAAGGAATAACTAGATGGATAACATTCCAAACCCTTAATCCCCAACCCCTCCCCTCCAGTCTTGCGAATAATTTAACAATTAGTTATGCTGGTATTTCAGACCTAACTGGCTGAACCCCCAGTCTAAATGTCTCATCCTGTCTTCTGCTACTCTGACCCTTTGCATGTTCAATCGGTTGCACCAGCCCCGTGCCCATCCCACCTCTATTACTTACACTATCTCTCAACATACAACATACCTAGCTGCCATACAGCAATCTTCTTTTCTTGAATGCACCCAGGTGATTCTGGTTCAGTTGAAGCATTGACCGTAATTTGAGGAAACAAATTATGAGGTGGTGTGTCTGATGTACATTAACTAGAATGGCGGCATGCTTATCTAGTTAAATACTGCTGTCCTAGATAAAGATTTTTAAATTTTTTAAAATTTTTTGTTTATCTCTTTTTCATATAATTTTACAGGAAAAAAGACTGCTTGGTTTTTCTTACAATATCTGCCTAGTTTGTATATACCTTGCTTCAAAGGGTGACAAGAACATTACAATAATAAGATAGCAATAATAAATCTACACACTAATTGTGAAAGTGAAATTGAGTTATTGCTTACAACAAATGTTCGCTCCAACTTTTGTAGACTGAAACTGACTTTGTTCTGAAAGTGCAATTTAACGTGACTCCATGAGATATCTAACTTTTAAAAACAAAAGCATGCTTTGTTCCACAGAAAGCTACCACAAATGTCCGTGGTACATGATAATGTAAACTAACACTGATTCCCAAATCAGAACTCTACAGAGATCGGTTTTGTTTCTATGCTTCCTTGTTTTGCGTCCTTGAGATTTTTAAAGTACAAAACTTGGATCTCATTTTAGAAAGTCTGAGTAAATAGGTCTTAGCAGAGAAATCCATAATTTTAAAAACCTCTTCAGGTAAGTCTATGATCAGTCAGGTTTGGGAAACACCAGCTATCGAATATGTGTTTCTTAAATCAATAACTTCAGACCACAACAGAGGATTCCTATGGGAAACTGCATACTAAACACACAGATTCCTCAACTCTTTTTTGACACTATTGCACTGGAACCTCATTGCTAGGGTAGCAATCCTAGGAATATACTTTTAAACAAATGTTTCTGTTTATTCTAATGTATGCCAGGCTTGAGAATGATAGCTTGAGAATGATAGCATTGCTCCTAATACAATTCTAATTGGTTAAGTGAGGAAGTTATTACACGAATAGTTTCCCAGGCATGCATTTTTCCTATTGCAGTACATATTTTTCAAATAGAACCCTATCTATAAAACAGATATAAGGGAAGCTACTCTAATTGAAATCGGGCCAAAACTCCCTATGTCAGTCTCAGAGGCTCTTTTACACATGTGAGGGGTCTAAGGAAAAAACAATTTGAAAAGCAATGAACTAGATGATCTTGATGATTCTTCCACGTCTTATATTGTGTATTTGCACAGTTTTGGAGAGAGAATGGAGCTAGTTTTATCTTCCTTTTGTAGGTCAGAATTAATAATTCCATAGAAACATAGACTAATCTGTAAGTTGAATTTCCCTTGAAAGAGAAAACTGTGTCCTAGAAGTTTTCTATTGTTTAAACAATAAAGACAACAGTAAAGATCTTTAAAAAGCTGAGTTAGTGCCGTGCAAAAATAAACCCCAAAATATTCTCATGTTATCCCTTCGTCATGGGAAATATTGTGTGTCCTCGAATAGTTTTGACATTTCTGTTTAAAAATACAAAATGATGGGGCGCCTGGGTGGCGCGGTCAGTTGGGCATCCGACTTCGGCCGGGTCGCGATCTCGCGGTCCGTGGGTTCGGGCCCCGCCTCGGGCTCTGGGCTGATGGCTCGGAGCCTGGGGCCTGTTTCCGATTCTGTGTCTCCCTCTCTCTCTGCACCTCCCCCGTTCATGCTCTGTCTCTCTCTGTCCCGGAAATGGATAAACGTTGAAAAAAGAAAAAAAAAATTTTAAAAATAAAAATACAAAATGAGGAGTCTTGTTACCTTGTGCAATGTATCATGTTTCTGTGTTCATAAAACCAGATTTATCCTAAACCCTTGTGCCAGAAGAGACACTAACAGTCCTTTTCATGAGCACAGGTAACAAACACTATGGTTGTTTTTCAGATTATGATTCAAATTAATGCTGGAGGATAAACTATCCACAACATTAATTAAGAAGTTACATTAGGGGGCTCCTGGGTGGCGCAATCGGTTGAGCATCCGACTTCAGCCAGGTCACGATCTCGCGGTCCGGGAGTTCGAGCCCCGCATCAGGCTCTGGGCTGATGGCTCAGAGCCTGGAGCCTGTTTCTGAATCTGTGTCTCCCTCTCTCTCTGCCCCTCCCCCTTCATGCTCTGTCTCTCTCTGTCCCAGAAATAAATAAACGTTGAAAAAAAAAATTAAAAAAAAAAAAAAAAAAAGAAGTTACATTAGAAGGACTTCATGTTGACCAAATTCATAAGTTATTGGATGCCTCAAAATCTATCTTTTTTCTTAATGTTGTTATCACCTGTGTATCCCCCAACATTTATCATAAAAATTTTCAAATTTATGGAAACTTTGAAAGAACTATGTAATACCATATACAGTCCATAATAAATACTTTGCTATATTTGCATTAACACGGGTATATTCTTCTAGCCATTTCTCTATCCTGTCATCTGTATGTCCTTTTTGTGGATGCAGTTCATCCATCCATCATAGTTTCGACGTGTTTAACCCCTAATTATAAACTCGGTACACGTCACTGCTAGAGACTTCAGCCTGAATATCATTAACCAGAGTTCAATATTTTCATTTATTTGTTTTAGTGGAAGTATCATTAATAAAATGCACAGATCACAAATTTGCCATTTGTTGAGTTTTGACAAATGAATATACTTTTGTTACATCAAGGTATTGAACATCACCATCCCCCACCAAAAGGCATTTGTGTCCCTTCCCAATCAATTTCTGTTTCTCCCAACCCCAGCCAGACGCAGTGATAGTTATAATGATTTTCATCACAGATTAACTTCGTGTATTCTAAAGTTTTCTTTCACTCTGCATAATGTTTTTAAGATACATCAATATTTTTGCATGTACCCATGACTTGTTCTATTTTTATATTCTGGAATATTCCATTTTATGAATATATTGCAGCTGTTTCCTTTTTCATTCTCTTGTTGATGAACTTTTTCGCTGTGTAAAATTGTCAGTTATCATGAATAAAGCTCTTGTGAACACTTTTATGGATTTCTTTTTGTGAATACATGTATTTTTTTTCAAATATGAATCACTGAGGAGTTTTATATTTAGCTTTAAGAAAGTACCAGATTTTTTTCAAAGTTGCTGATAGTGTACACATTCAACCACCTTCAGTGTGAGAAAGTTCTGTTACCCCATATCCATATAAATATTTGATGCTGTTAATATTTTCAATTTAAGCCCTTCTCTTCTTGGTGCTGTAATTTTAATTTGAAAGTCATTGATGAGTAATAATGTTGAGTGCATTTTAATATGCTTACTAGTCATTGTATAACTTATTTTTTAAAGTACTCAAACATTTTGACCATATTTCTATCAGGTAGTTGCAATTATTAGGTTATAGAAATTATACATTCTAGACACCAGTTCCTTGTCAGACACACACACATGCACACACATGTACACACACATACACATCTCACAAGATAACAAGTAGGTATTACCCCATTTGAGGGAACCAAGGCTCAGAGAGATGAAGTGTTTTACCTAAAGTCACACAGCTGATGAACGGAAAATCCGGGTTCATTGTATTCCACCCTACTGACATTGTAAAGACAGTTTGTAAGTGTCTCTAAGGATGCAGAAGACGTAGGCTAGGTGCAGACCTAATACAGTGCACAGGACCCTTCTCACTATTATGCTCTGGCAGGATGTTGACATAGATATGTTTTTACTCTCGAAAATCAGAGTCTTGGCAATTTACATGTGGCATGTGAAAAATGTAGACACCAAACTTAGGTTTATGAGGAGATGATCAATTTCAGAAATAGTTAAAAGAGACTGAACTTTGGATCAGAAAATTTTGTGTTTAAATACCAGTTCAACCACTCACTAGCTAAACAATCCTGAGCAAGCTCTTTGCCCTCCCTGAACGTCAGTCTCCACATGTATAGCATGGAGGAGCAGCCTTTTCATCATGGCGTTGTCTTGTAAATTGCAAGAAATAATGTACGCAAATCCCTAAGTACAGGGTCAGTTATAGTCCGAATAATGACTTGTGCACTGGTTTCTGATGATTTTTATAGCTTCATACCTTGGTACATGTTTTACTTCTGGACTTAGGATATATTTTTGGTTTTTCATCCATGTTTTAATATTCATTTTAAGGAAAGCTTTTCTGGGGCTCTCAATCAGTTGAGCGTCTGACTCCCAGTGTCATGGGTTACAACTCCATAGCAGGCTCTGTGCTGATAGTGTGGAGCCTCCTTGGGATTCTCTCTCTCTCCCTTTCTGCCCCTCCCCTGCTCATGTTGTCTATGTTTCTCCCAAAATAAATAAGTAAACTTAAAAAAAAAAAAAGAAAAGCTTTTCTTTCTCACTTCAATTTTCTGTCTGATTGCAAAAGACAAAAATCCAAACAGGCAACATATTAGAGTTAGGAGACTAAGATTCTTTCAAGATTTTATGTTACTTTATTCATTCATCAAACATCTCATGAGAAACTCCTATAAATCTAGGAGCCAATTTCATTGTATTAAATAGGACTTAATGGCCATTATTTGTTATTTTTTATGTTTATTGGTATATTTGACGTACCTAGCCCAGGTTTAATAGAAAGGTAATTCTTTTCTTTTCCCTTTAGAGAGAGAGAGAGAGAAAGCATTAGCCACAGAGAAGGGCAGAGGGAGAGAGAGAAAGAATCTTGAACAGGCTCCATTCTCAGCACAGAGCCTGACATGGGACTCAATCTCATGACCATGGGATCATGGCCTGTGAAATCAAGAGTCGTACACTCAACCAACTGAGCCACCCAGGTGCCCCAGAAGATAATTCATTTTTTAAAATCCTTAACTTTTATTGGAAATTGAAAAAAAAAAGCCCATCTCAGTAATCAAAAAACAAATGCTTGTTATTAAGAGTTATCTTGTTACAAAATCCTTTACTTGGAATTATTCTCAAACATTGGGAGCTAGGTAATAGAAATGAAAGTTTCATCAGAATTCCAACTACTAAATAATACCAATAATAATTATCCAAGAAAACATTTATTGAAATTAGTTGACATCCATAATTAAATTCAGCTTTCTTTCAATGTTGGTCCTGTGAAAAACAGTAGATAGGAGTGTCTATATAAAAAAGTATACATTCATGAAGACTGTAGGCTACAGTGAATATAACATGTTCAATGTTCCTAATTTTCTTGTAATGATTAGTGATGTATAATATATTTTTAATAATGGTTTTCAGACTACAATGGAATAACAGTATAATGGCTTCTGTAATATACAGTGGTATATATTCAGTATATCGTTAGGATAGTCTTATAACAGTATAATAGAATAATTGTATAAGTTATATACATATTACAATTTTCTATTTACATAACATCTATATGTATTACTGCTGTTCAATAAACTTTATCTGTTAGTCTTAAAAATAACAACAACCACAACAACAACAACAAAACCCACCGAATCAATACCGGGAAGATCTTACCTGAAATATTGTGTTTGTGGCTTAATATTTTTAGATATAAGTTGTCCAAAATATAATTAAACCTTCCTAGGGCCAACTTTCTAGAGGCATCTTCCTAAGCCTGAACTTTCAGAGCTCAAACATTGCCACTATTTATTACATTAAGGTAGAAAAACAAAGCAAATAGGATACTTTTAGTCAGAAATACCTTGTTTCAAATTTCAAGTTGGTGTGTGATTTCAGTGTGTAACCTTGGATGAATTATTATTTGATCTTTATCTCGATTTCTGTACTAAAAAACTAAACAAATATCCTTTACAGAGTTGGAGGTTATTTTGTGGGTGGGGGGTGAGTGTAGTTCAATTAAATATTTTCTTTATGTAGGACAATGAAGGATACAGAATAGGCACTCTTTAAATGTCAGATCACTTTTATTCCTTTTCTAAATTTTAAGATGTTTTCCCTAGATTCTGGATCTTTCCTCCATTATCCAATGAATACTCTTTGCCCTATTAAAACTGCATTGGTTTACTGGGCTCTTCGTCATTCACAGATTGCTTTTTTCATGGCCCAAAATAGTTTCTATTCTAATTTTTCATTTTAGCATAACATCCAAAGACTAAACATCAAGTAATTGCAGAGAAGTAATAAAGTGACGTAAAACACACACACTCACACAATCCAGTGGAGACAATTGGGGTAAGTAGGAGCTTCTGCTGCCGAGATATTCTCCTAGTAGAAATGCTAGAAGTAACATGTGTAAAGATACACACAGGCATTATGTTGAGTAGCAGAAAGAAAGTGAGAAATTGCCACATTTAACTGGCGTCTACCTGAACAGTAGAATTGACCTAACTGCTGCCGAGTTGAAAATAGATGTCTGCTCTTCTTTTTAAAGCAATAAGATAACATTATGGAGAATGAGAGTGATTGTACTCACAAAATGTTTCCTATCCTCTTACCTGATAGCAGTATTTTTAGAGTAGTTGACGAAAATATGAAAAAAAAAAAAAAAGGGATTGTGTGTAAAATAACCTGCTGTAGTAAAGGCAGAATAAAGGACTTTGAGAAATCAGAGAAATACTCTTTTAAAGTTATGGTTTTACCACATTCATTCTCAAATATGAGGATTTCTTAACATAAACTTTCTATAAGTATAATGTCTAGATGTACAGGTAATCACATGATTTAAATTATTAACGATAACATTTCTGACATGAGGTTTGAGGTAACATCAAGCATTTTGTTTTTTGGTATATTACCTCTGCACTTTCTTATAAATACTGTAAAAGAACAATTTTTGAAGCTGTTAATAATATATGAATATCACAGATAAATTAGACTTGTTCTTTGCACGTTGTTCATTTCTGGTTTGTTTCTGTGCCCGTGTCCATCTTAACTTTTATGGATATGAAAGTCAAAATTTTTTAAACTTACCATAAATAATAAGCAGTAACACAGTCCCTAGAAAAATTCACATTTGAAGTCTGAATAAACTTTTCATTGTCATAATATGTGTCATTTGACCAGAAATCTGATCTACTGGGTTCCTTGTTGTTGTTATTGTTGTTTGTGTTTTTAGAGAGAGCATGTGCAAGTACGGGAGAGTGGCAGTGAGAGAGAGAGAGACAGAGAGAGAGAGAGAGAGAGAGAGAGAGAGAGAGAGAGAATCTTAAGCAGTCTCCATGCTCAGGGCAGAGTTTGATATGGGGCTTGATCCCATAACTCTGGCATCATGACCTGAACTGAAATCAAGAGCCAGATGCTCAACCAACTGAGCCACCCAGGCGCTCCTGATCTATTTTACTCAAAGGTATACTCTCTGTGCCTAGAAGAGTGTTTTTGTATAGTAGTTGCTCAGTTAATAATGTGTAAATACATTAATAAATGCTTTAAAAGTAATAAATCTTCTTGTATCTGAAATAGTGTTCTGGGAAAGAAGAGAGAAAGAAAGGGAGACAATTAAGAACTGATATGTTATCATGAACAACTTTGGAAGAACTTTTTTTCCCAAATGGAAGGACTTGACAAAGTTAAACTCACAAATCCTCCCGGATAACTCATAGAGAGATTTCCTGAGCCCCAGAGTAAACATCCGGTTCGATGACTGCACTGGGTCATGAATATCATCCAAGAGATGAGAGGCAGAAAACATCTTTGAAAAAATGTCTTTCATGTCCCAGGCAGATTCTGATAAAGGTGAGCCGATAATGACAGGCTGACTTCTCCCTTCCTTGTGGTTTACAGAGTATAATAGTTATAATTGTCTTAAAGTTTTGGTTGAATTTATTCCATTTATCATTGACCACTTCTGAAATGTAAAAAAATGTTGTCTTTGGCTTTTTCTTCCTTATAAGTTAGCATATATTGTATATAAGAGAAAATTAATTTGCCCTGAATAAATCTATTTTCTTCACCTGTTCTCTGAGAAAGGGCTTTAAGGTTCAGGATGATTGATTCACTTTATAGCTCTGGTTTGGGGTCACTGTCATTTGTCACGTTAAAAGCTACTAAGACAAAAAGAAGCTTTTGCCCAAATAATAGAACATCAGACTTACTCGTGATATCCTACCCAACTATATAGCAGGCACCTAGGGATGCCTTTTCACGGTTGTGCCTGGTGGTGCTGCTGGTGTAGACAGCAGGTGGCTTTGTCATTGCTTTCAGTAGTCTTTCTTCAGTTTGCGCAGGTCATCACGGCAGGCACTCATGTCTGGTGTTTTATCATCAGAGCCTGTCACAGCGCCTGATATATAGTAAGTAGGTGTTTATTGTTGAATGATGTATAAAGTTGATAGCATTAAGAGGTGCCAGGATAGATGTCAGTGATAAGAAATGGAATAGACTCTCGTTGTAGTCAGAGACCCTCTGTCTCATGGAGGAAATAGATGAAATAGATGTGTGTGTGTGTGCATTATACCTATTGGTAAAAACAACCACGATTGCCAAACAGCCCAATGCCATGCCGGCATTAATTCAGACTCATGTGGGTGGACAAGATCAAGTAAAGTTTCCGGGAGATAGCACCTGAGTAAACTGTTGAAATAAATCTAGGACTTAGCCTATTAGGGAGAAATAGTATTCTAGGAAGAGACAATACACACCAGTGTGAGAAAGAATGCCTGACTGGTATACACCTGGCTTCAATATAGCATGAGGACACTTTTCTCTCTTTTTCTTTTCTTTTCAATTCCTCACTATTTCTCTTCTTCTCCCTTTACTCTAACAGCAGTACCAACACCAGCCCAAATATATATTCCCTCCAAAGAAATAGAAACTCAGTTACTATAAGAATAATCACAGCATTCCCCCCAATGGCATAAAAGTCAGATTCTCACTACAGAACGTGTAAAAGTAGAGATCCTGCATAGAGCGTCTAGCACATTAACGACTATGTCTTGTTAATGCTGTTTGATTTTTAATTACAGGGCTTGTATCTGGAAAATCCTATTTTTGCCAAGGCTGTACGGTGCTAAACTTTCCAGAGGGCATTGGTTGAAAGTGGAAGCAAGATTTTCTATGCAAGATCTGGGGCACATGGATTATGAGGCAAAATTTGGAGAAAAAGAATTCCCTATGATTATAGTGAATCTCAATTCTATTTTCCTCTTTGTTGGTGCTTAAAACCTTGGAGTCATTTTTTGATGCCTTTTTTCCCTCTCATATCCCACTTCCAATTGTCACATTCATTTTGGCCTTAACATATAAATATATTCAGAATCCCAAAGTATTGAGCATTTTTCCACCTTCAGCCTATAGCCAAACCCTCTTTACCTTTTACCGAGATTATTATAATAGCCTTCTGATGAACCCATACTCCTAATTCTCTCCACTCACTCAACATACACTTGACCAAAGATGCTAAAACTTCTGTTAAGGTATAATTGAGATTGTGTCACTCCTCTGCTCAAAACCCTGTAATGGTTTCTCTTCTCTCTCTGAATAAGAACAAGGACGCCTGGGTGGCTCAGTCGGTTAAGTGTCCAACTTCAGCTCAGGTCATGATCTTGCAGTCTGTGAGTTCGAACACTGCGTCGGGCTCCGTGCTGACAGCTCAGAGCCTGGAGCGTGTTTCAGATTCTGTGTCTCCCTCTCTCTCTGGCCCTCCCCCGTTCATGCTCTGTCTCAAAAATAAACGTTAGGGGCGCCTGGGTGGCGCAGTCGGTTAAGCGTCCGACTTCAGCCAGGTCATGATCTCGCGGTCCTTGAGTTCGAGCCCCGCGTCAGGCTCTGGGCTGATGGGCTCAGAGCCTGGAGCCTGTTTCCGATTCTGTGTCTCCCTCTCTCTCTGACCCTCCCCCGTTCATGCTCTATCTCTCTCTGTCCCAAAAATAAATAAACGTTGAAAAAAAAATTAAAAAAAAAAAAATTAAAAAAATAAACGTTAAAAAAAAAAAAAAAAAGAAATAAGAACAAAGTCCTTAGAGTGATTTAAAAGACGACCTACATGATTTGCCTCCCACTCACCTTTCAGTCTTTATCCTTTCTATTTTTCCTTCCTTACTGCTCTGTTCCTGCCAACCTGGCTTCTTATGATTTCTATAACTTGTTAGGCCTGCCTCTGTCTCAGGGCCTTTGCACATGAGGTCCCTTTCAAATGGAATGCTTCTCATCTGTTAGGTCCCTATTCAAATATCATGATCCCTTAAATGATCAAATCTTTTATCCAGCTAATCTATTTGTAGAATGTTTTCTTTTTTTAAATTTTTTAATGTTTATTTATTATTTTTGAGAGAGATAGAGACAGAATGCGAGTGGGTTATGGTCAGAGAGACAGGGAGACACAGAATCAGAAGCAGGCTCCAGGCTCTGAGCTGTCAGCACAGAACCTGACGCGGGGCTTGAACTCACGATCTGTGAGATCATGACCTGAGCCGAAGTCAGATGCTCAACCTACTGAGCCACCCAGGTGCCCCTAGAATGTTTTCTTTAAACAAAAAACAATGTTCACAAAAATATTGTATGAAAAAATAATAAATGTAAAGCTATATATATATATATATATATATATACACACACACACACACACACATTTGTGTGTGTGCACTTTTAGAAATATTCTGTAGAATTTTTAAAAATGCATTGCTAGTCATTGGTTAGAAATTAGGGGGGCACCTGTGTGGCTCAGTCAATTAAGCCTCTGACTTCAATTTAGGTCATAATCTCACAGTTTGTCTTCGAGGTCTGCATCGGACTCTGTGCTGACAGCTCAGAGCCTGGGGCCTGCTTTGGATTCTGTGTCTCCCTCCCTCTCTGCCCTTCCCCCCGTCCCCAGCAGTCTCTTTCTTTCTCAAAAATACATAAACATAAAAAAAAAAGAAATTGGGAATATTGAACATGTTACATTTTCTAAGTAGACTATAAGTCTCTGTGAAAATACACATTTATATAGACGCTCCTAGCCACTGTATTTTACAGGACCAATACTGAAGAAAAATAATCTAATTATTGATGTCAACTAACTTCAGTAAATATTTTTCTGTTTAATTATTACTGGTTTTATTGGTAATTGCAATTCTGATGAAATTATCATTTCTATTATCTAGCTCCCAATGCTTGAGAATAATTCCAAGTTAAAGATGTTGTAACAAGATAATTTTTTAATAACAAACATTTGTTTTTTAAGTAGCAGAATGGGCTTTTCTTCAATTTCCAATGAAAGTTAAAGATTTTAAAAAATGAATGAACTTTCTATTAAATGTGGGCCAGGTATGTCAAATGCAGGTACAAACACAAAAAAGAACAAATAATGGTCATTAAGTCCCATTTAATACAACAAAATTAAGCTTCCAGATTTATGAGCTAATACTGGCTCTGTAGCTGAAAGCCGGACACAGTAAGATGGTATGCTAGTGATTATGAGTATTCAATTATAACCACTTTGTTTATTCATTGGGTCCATGTCCGTTATTATTACTTAAATTTGTAAGCAGATTACTAGTAAGAATTGCAGTCAACATGATTACAGAGATTCATGTGGAACCATAATAGTCTTTAAGGAAACACCAGGAAAACCTCATTCTGACCTTGAAAGTTTTGCTACCCATCTCTCTAAAGTCTACTCTCTGAAAGACTGTATTTGTCAGGATAAAAACAAGAAAACAAAAACATCTGCAAATATTTATGATGGGAGGGAATTTAATGTAGAAAAAAAAAGTTATGGAAGAGATGAGAGGCCAAAAAGGGAAGGGGAGAAAATCCAGAAATAATTAACAGTAGGAAGTCCCTTTCACTCCTAGACTGGAGAAACTGAGGGAGGAGGTAAGGTTATTGGAGCCAGGGTTTGGTCTCGTATCTGAGCCTGGATCCATGACAGGGTTTTTCGTTGTGTTTTGAACGGTATAAGTTAGGAGCAAGGGATCAAGAGGGACCAGCAGTGAAGCAGCTGGTGAAAGAAAGCTGCCTTTTGATGGGGAAAAGAGGATAAATTGCAGAATGGTCGTGAATATTGTTGAGTTGAAAATAAGGGCAAACAGGAAGTACACCTGATAAGAGTAGTCATTTGTTCAGTCAACAAACATTCATTGAGCACTAACATCATGTGCTGAGAAAGGAAAATAATAGGACATCAGTTTCTGTGGACCAACAGTACTTAGAGCCTTATAGAAGAGACAACAATTGCAATGGCAATTCAATGTATACAATAAACTAATGGAGGTATACTTGGTGGACTGTTGGAGCTCAGAAAAGTAAGAACCAAGCTAGAATGAGAGTCAAGAAAGGAAGTAAGACTTAATCTTGATTTAAAATGTTAATGTGGGGGCGCCTGGGTGGCGCAGTCGGTTAAGCGTCCGACTTCAGCCAGGTCACGATCTCGCGGTCCGGGAGTTCGAGCCCGCGTCAGGCTCTGGGCTGATGGCTCAGAGCCTGGAGCCTGTTTCTGATTCTGTGTCTCCCTCTCTCTCTGCCCCTCCCCCGTTCATGCTCTGTCTCTCTCTGTCTCAAAAATAAACGTTGAAAAAAAATGTTAATGTGGGGAGAGGGGGCTGGTTGGCTCAGTTGGTTGAGTGTCTGACTCTTGATCTTGGCTCAGGTCATGATCTCATGTTTCTTGAATTTGAGCCCTGCATCAGACTCTGTGCTGATGGTGCAGAGCCTGCTTGGATTCTATCTCTTCTTCTCTCTGCCCCTCCCCAGCCTGTGCTTTCTATCTCAAAATAAATAAATAAAACATTAAAAAATATTAATTGGCTTTCACTGGTTGAAATGAATGCTGACAAGTGCGTGCTGCCATAGAAGTATAAGAAGTATATTTTGATGGTGGAATCATAGGCGTTCAAGAAATCTGAAATGGCTAAGACAAAAAGCATTTTTGTAGTATTGGGTAATGCTAGAGAGGTCAGCAGAGCCCCGTGGGCTGAACTGCATTGATATTTTGCCTCAGTCAAGCCCTGCAATGACCAGCTATCTTTCTCATTTAGACTCACTCCATGGATTTATAGAGCATGCCATTGTGGGCAATGAAAATGACGCTTAAAATTTGAAAACTATTCAACATTACACATCCTCAAAGAACTCACGCCAATGATTATCTTTTTACAGTCTCTACTGGTGAGCTATTTTATTTTATTTTTTTACTTTTTTTTAGAGAGAGAGAGAGTGTATGAGCAGGGGAGGGAGGCAGAGGGAGAGAGAGAGTGTGGGAGAATTTTAAGCAGGCTCCACACTCAGCATGATCCCACACAGAGCAGGATCCCACAGCTCTGGATTATGACCTGAGCTGAAACCAAGAGTCGGACGCTCAACCCACTGAGCCACCCAGGCACTCCCATTATTGTGGAATCTGGGTAAAATTTTACTGAGTTAGATTCAAGATCTTTTGTATTCTTTAACATTCCCAATATCCACAGTTGTGACCTACATCCCTTCCTTTGTTCTGAGCAAACTCTCTTACTGCTTTGGCCAATAAAATGCTGATAAAGAAAGCCCTGTGAAATTAGGGACCAGAACTTAAGAAACTGTCAGATTCCATTTCCTGCTCCATGAGCACTGTCTGGGAGAGCAATAAGAAGTCCACTTACTTTGAGAACAGCAAGTGTAGGCGCTCTGGCTGAGAGACCCAGATGAGCTCATCCTTCCAGCTATCCAAACAATGACACCAAATACATGAATAAAGCCAACTGGCTGCTCCAGATAATCAAGATTTCTAGCTGACTAAAAATGTTAATCAAAACCATGTGATGGGGAAGAATCACCTAGCAGACCCAGCCTGAATTTCTTTTATGTCTTTTGATTAAGGTTTTTTTTTTTTTTTGGGGGGGGGAGCATTTTACAATAAAATTGAGATGAAGTACAAAGATTGCCCATATATCTCCAGCCTCCACATATGCATAGTTTCCTTTGCGATCAACATCACTCCCCAGATGGTGCATTTTTTACCAAGAATGAACATATATGGGCACATCATTATTACCCAAAGTCCATAATTTTATCTTAGTGCTCAGATTTTCCTATCTTGACACTGGTTATTGTTGTGGTTTCAGCTCAGGAGTCTCTGCTCTGGTAAACTGTGTCACTCTGTCCGCCTTTACCTGTTCATCTCTTCAGTCCTAGTAGCAATTTGCTCTGTGTATTCTTGTCTCTATGGGTCCAAGAAGATTTGTTGATTTTTCAGTCTGTTCATCTTCTTACTTATTAGGGTGGAACAGTGACTTGCAAGCTCCCAACGTAAAAAAGTGGAAACTTAAAATCCCCCTGCCTGCTGCCTGACTTTCTGACCCTAACAGTAATCCACCAGTATAATAAAATGTGCTGTTTTAAGGCACTATGTTTTGGGGTTATTTGCTATACAGCAGGACTCAACCAGAAGCATTGGCTAAATAAAAATCTTTAGGATCCAACCAGATGTGCAAATCTATACATTGAGCCATTGATTTTTCAAAGCAAAATTATTCTCTGTCTTTCAAAATTCCAAACTTGTTTTTTGTGGTTTTGTTTTGTTTTTCTGTGAAATGAAGTTCGTAGTCAAGCTGATATTGGTCACTTTATCTTGTTAGTTATTGTCTGGCAGTTACAGATGTGATATATGGGAAAGAAGCACTAAGGATGCCAGTTCCAGGTAATCATGGGTCAAATAATCAGACAGTGACTGTTAGGAGACAACAGGGACTGGTGAGAAGAGACAGATGGGAGATCCAAATAACTCAGAAGGAGAGATGCAGTAATGTGAGGCATAGGGAAAGGCAAGGAAAATGAATTTTGGAGAAAGAAATAAGCTCAAGGCCTTTACATTTTTTCAACAGCTTTGTGAGCCAGTTCCAATATACATCCTTCTAGGGTCAAAAAAATTTGCAGGGGATACCTGGCCATAGACATATAAGGAACATAAATTATTTAGGTCTTGATAAAGGGCAAAAAACAGGAGGGGGAGAAGGAAGGCTGTTCGTTAAATTCCTGGGCATGTACAAGTCTAGAGACTGGTAACACAATGTCACATGAGACTTTTGCTTTCCAGAACAAGAAAAAAAAATCATCCTAAAGTGACCTTTAAATGAAACTTGATGAATAGAGCTAGTTGGACATGTTCTTTACAACAAATTTCAGACAATTTAGAATGATCTAAATGTCAAGGTTTTGGGTTTTTTTTTTTTTTGTTTTTTTTCTTTTTTTACTTTGTTCATGATGTTCTCTGTGGAAGGTTATACTTATCTTTTGACATGAAGCGAGGTTTCTGCATGGAAAGAATGATCTGCTAAACCATGTGATGTTGTGATTTCATTTTTTTAATTTTGTTGTTCAGAGATAAATTTTTGGAAATAATACATTATGCTTTTTAAGTTTCTGTGCCTTTGTGATTTCTATCTGAGCTACTGTATAAAAGATCTTCTGCATCACGAATTATTACACCAGTAAAAGTCTCTCACAAGGGTCTCCAGACTTTTCCATTCCATTCCATTCCATTCCATTCCATTCCATTCCTTTCCTTTCCGTTCTCTATCACCTAATGACCAAGTTCCCTTTTTCATATATAAATAATTGCATTATTCTCCTTCCAAGCTATATTATGATAAAACTAACCACGTACTTAGACTTAATACATAGCAAGGAATATATTTTATCTGTAGTTATATTAAAATAAAATGCATAAACTTTCTAAAAGGCAGTATCCATGTAGCATGTAAGTGGAATATAGTTCTGCCATTGATTAAAGAAATAGGGTCTTAATTTTTTAAATAAAAATAAATCCTTTTTTAAATGGAATCTTATCAAACTGAAAAGTAGAACTTAATGTTGGGACAGAGGATGCTATATGTATCCCAGCTGCCTGGTTAAGATGAGACTCCTCCCTTTCATATAAGTTAAAAAAAAAAAAAAAGAATGTGTGTGTTTTCCATCTATTAGTTACACCTGAAATTAGAATGTTATTTGTACTCAGAAACTGGCTTTGTTCCCTTTTCACCCACTGATAGCACAGGTTTAGCCAAAGAACCAAAAGACATATAACTTTTATTTGCAGATAAACTTCAAATTCAGAACTGAAATTTTAAATGGACTCTACGATGTTGAATAAAATATCATTATTGTTTATACTCTTATTGTCATGATGATTATAAGGGATTTTTATGAGTGGATATCAAAAAAAATGAAAACAAGAAGTCCTTGTATTTTCTCACTTTAAATTTTTTAACATTTATTTATTTTTAAGAAACAGAGAGAGACAGAGCATGAGTGCAGGAGGGGCAGAGACAGAGGGAGACACAGAATCTGAAGCAGGCTCCAGGCTCCAAGATGTCAGCACAGAGCCCTATGCGGGGCTTGAACCCACAAACCATGAGGTCATGTCCTGAGCTGAAGTCAGATGCTTAACCAACTGAGCTACCCAGGCTCCCCTATTTTCTCACTTTAAAGTGAGTTGTTTTCTTAATAAACCATTTCAGTTATCTATTTTTGTAGAAGAAACTGACCCAACTACAATGACTTAAAGCAACAGTGATTTATTATGTCTCATGTGTTGACTAAGCTCATCTGGTAGTTCTGTTCCATGTCACGTCAACTGGGGTCATCATGTGACAGCACCAGAGAAGGTCTAATCATATGTCTGTCAGTGCTTATTTTTGGCATGGGCACTTGAATTCTATACATGGAAGAATAGCTCTTCTCTACTCTGTTCTCTTCTATATTTTCTGAAGTCTAACAGCATTAAAGCAGAAAGTTGTATGTCTTTGAAGGGCTAAACACAGAACTAATACAAACTGCCCACATTCTATTTGCCAAAGCAGATCACAAGGTCAGTTCATCTTACAGGGGAAGAACGTCTCTTATGCCTACAGGCTGAGGAAAGATTATTAATATGTATTTAAAGTGCAGTCTGCCACAGTTCACCCTCTGGTAAAGGAATCCATGTCTTCTCCACTTACAAAATACATTTACTCACTTCCCTGGAAGCCTCACCCTGTTAAGGGATCAGGTTCAAAGTCCAGGACCTTATGACTTGCTTTACTTCCAAACGTGGATGAAGGTTCTTCTGTTCTTAATATGCAGACCTATGAACTACAGTGACAAGTTATTGACCTCAAATAGACCTAATATACAAAGTTAAGATTGGGACAAGTTAGCCACCATAGGCAATCCCCTTCACAAGGCTGTGAGTGGAACGTAGGGCACATAGTTACGTCTAAGGCAATTCTGATATCCAGCCAGCCAAATGTCACCAAACTGCTGACTTGAGGCAGGAAGTGGTCCCTGTCAGAACCTATTTGGTTGCTGGTTTCTTCTGCATTGTTTTCCATAGTTTCTGGTTCTCTCCTTTGTATTTGGGGCCATGTCCTTTGAGTCATGTGTGTCCATGAGAAATGGCCTGTGTTTTCAGCTGAGAGTCTTTCTTGGCCTGTTACCTACCTATGGAAAGTTGAGGTCCCAAAAGTGGAACTCTTTGCTCTTTTTACTTCAAACTGGGACAACTCCCTTAAAAACATTGTGGGATTCCTATGTAACAAATTACAATCTGTTCATTAGAAAAAAGCCTTTGAGCCACCCAGAAATCTGAGACACTCACATTTGTACTCTGGGCTCTAAGATCCATAGAAATTATTTTGCCTAGCTGAGAATGTCTAACAGGCAATTACTCAAGTTCTTCAGACACACAAAAGAAAAGTCTGACAGCCTGTGGCCATATTTCACTGTCATTGCCCTGGATTTGGTCTTTGCCTATCATGCATTTCTTTGGTTGATTGGACTGAGGTCCTAGCATATATATTTTTTCTCTAATTTCTGCTTGCAAATTTAACAGTTCTTTTATGCTTCTAAAAGATGCTAATTGGCACATTTAATGTTTATCTATAAATCTCCTTAGCCAGATCCCCAATTTCAGTGGGTACATTTCTATCTTTTATGTTGCCATAGTTAATAGCCTCGCTAATTGATATGCCAGTAATAATCAGGACAATGGAAGCATCTTGTTAATTTTATGTTAATTGTCTATGCCAGTGCCTGACACATGGCAAGACCTTAAATATGTGTAGCTATTTTTTTAACTGTTTTAATTACCAAAGCTTACAATCTGTATCCTGGCATTCAAGGCTAGATCAATCAATATATTAAAAAAATTGCTATCTAGCAACTTGTTCTGTAGTTTTTACAAGAATCTCCTATTAGAGTCAAAGTAGTGTCTCACTATACACCAAATTTATCTCTGACTTTCACATACATTTCTTCCTATATATGTTTGCCCAATTTTTATAAAATTTATTTTTTAATATTTCTTTTATTTTTATTTGAGAGACAGAGAGAGAGAGAGCAAGCAAGGGAGAGGCAGAGTGAGAGGGAGAGAGAGAATCTCAAGCAGGCTATATGCACTGTCAGCGTGGAGCCTGATGCAGGGCTTGAACTCACGATCTATGAGATCATGAGCTGAGATGAAATCAAGAGTCCAACGGTTAACATACTGAGCCACACCAGTGCCTCCATAAAACTTATTTGCTTCTCTGGTAATCTGGGGACAACTCTCTCCATCCTCTCTTTGAAGAATTCTCAAACCCTCCCAGAGTACATGGAGTTTCTATTTCATTTCTTTTCTGTGTCATATAATACCTGTTTGTGGCAGTAGTCAAGAGACTTGACATTTCTAATCAATAATATTCTCTTTTGTAAAAGAAATGCTAATGACTATGGTATACCCCAGGGTATACCCCATGAATGCTCTGTGGATTCATATTTAGTATCTAAAAGTGAATGGTAAATCCCTAAGTATTAAAGCACAAGTCTGAACCTCAGGTGCCTGATGCCAGCACTTTAATTCAACCACTAGGTTCTGCCACTTTCAGCCCATCAGTTCTGAAGACTTTTAGCAGATCCATATTAGAAATGGAAACCTGCCATCATCCACACTCATACTATCTTCTCGTTCCTCCACTGTAGAAGAGAAAGTTTTTCAACTGTTGTATAAGTCTAATTCCTACACATGTGCTTGAGAGCACATACCCATGTCATTCTCCCTTATTTTCAGAAACCCTCAAGCAACTATTGTCATTAATTGAAGGTCTTAAGTGATTTCCAGCATAATTCTCAGGATGAATGAAGAATAAAAACTAAAGATTTATATGCCTGTAATTGAAAAGGGTTTAAACTATACTGTTTAGATAACACCATGAAATGCTCTATTTAAGCTTGAACATTAAACTGTGATTTCACCCTATATGCTAGACGTGATTAATTCACACTGCAAAGACTGTTACAACCACAAATAAGCACGTGGGTTTTAAAATATTTACAGTCAATTATGTTTGGCACTTTTTGAGTTATTTATGATAATATTTCTTTGATACTTATTCTCTGGATTAAGAGTGTTGCACAAACTTTGATTTATTTTGTTTCATGAATTGGAAAAGAATGGCATTACTTCATGGAAGCAAGAAACATCAGCTCTGTGTTAGAATCTGGGATGGGTGAGGGAATAGAGATTATCACAGGGTTGATCAGAATTCATTATTAGACCCGATGTAGTCACAAAGCTTATAAATAATTGATTTCTTATGTAACTTGTGCCCACTAGGAGAAAAGGCATGAAACAATGATGAACAAAGCAAAAGCATATCAGAACACGGCAGACCATGCTTCCTCCTCTCTCAAAGGCAGGATAGCCCTTACTAGACACGTAAGTGTTCACTTTTTAATGACCAACAGTAAAGGTAGTTTTGTACTCTGCCTTAGCACTGAAATTATGCATTTTTTAGGAAAGTTTTTTGTCACGTACGTTTGGAATGATGAAGCTATTTACAAAAACAAGGAAGAGGAAAAAAAAATAATGTGAGACAAAGGCAGATATACAAAGGCTGATCAGAAGATTTTCAGATCTGAAAAAAAATAATTGTATATTCTTTGCATTTATCAAACCTGATCTAAAAATAACATATGGACAAGTGTGTATGTGTTGATACATATTCTGTTCAGTATTGTTTCTAATGAAATATGTGAAATATGTGAGACCATCGAAAGTATTCATCAATAGAAAAAGGGTTACATAAATTAGAGTGCATTCATATTGTGGACTACTATTCAGTCATTAAAAATTGTTAAAGGGGCACTTGGGTGGCTCAGTTGGTTAAGCATCTGACTTCGGCTCAGGTCATGATCTCACAGTTCATGGGTTCAAGAGCCCACATTGGGCTCTTGCTGACAGCTCAGACAGAGGCTGGAGCTGTTTCAGATCCTGTCTCCCTCTCTCTCTGACCCTCCCCCACTTGCATTTTCTCTCTCTCACAAATAAATAAACATTTAATAAATAAACAAATAAAATAGTTAGATGTGACAGATTATACTAGTGTTTGAAATATCCTCTGTTAAAATTCTATTCTAAAATACATATCTGTCTTGATGATGACCAACTTGGCCATGAGTCTTGCTTCACCAATGAAATGTGAGTAGAAGTAATACATATAGCATCCAAGATGGAGATTTAAGAGCCCGTATATCCTTCCTACATGTTATTTGTAGAGAAACTATTCCAAATTGGGCTGCCCCATCATTCTGAGTCCCACAGAGAAGAATTCATGAAGCTGGGGGAGTAGTTGTCCCTGGTAGATGTGTAGCAAAGAAACCAGTGTGATGGGGATAAGTCAACGGGATTCTGACATTATAGAATCATTCATGATTAGCATAGCAAGGTTTATCCTAAACTTAACTGATAATGTAGATTTGTGTGTGATAGACAAATGGTTGGGTAGTGGTGGAAAATCAAAAGACATACATGCTAGTTAGGTCTTTGGAGTATTAGGGTTTTTCTTCCATTATCCAGTTCAGCATATTTCAAGCTGGGTCATGCTGTGACCTGACTTTAGTTATAGACCTAGTAAAGCGGAGGGGAAGAGGGGCAGGTCTTAAAAGCAGCTGTTATCTTGTGGAGGGGAGGCATCTACATTTTCTTCAATCATGAGGGAGATCATTGCTGCCACTTAACAGGGAGGGGTCAGCCATATGTTTAAGCTGAAGGGATTCAGAGCATTCAGGAGAATAAAAAAATCTCATGGGGCGCCTGGGTGGCTCAGTTGGTTAAGCGTCCGACTTCAGCTCAAGTCATGATCTCACGGTTTGTGAGTTCGAGCCCCGCGTCGGGCTGTGTGCCGACAGCTCAGAGCCTGAAGCCTGCTTCGGATTCTGTGTCTCCCTCTCTCTGCCCCTTCTCCACTTGTGCTCTGTCTCTCTCTGTCTCTCAAAAATAAATAAATTAAAAAAAAATAAAAAAATATCTTCACCGGCACCCACTCAGATGTTTTCATCATGTGAGTCAGGGTTTTCTCAGCCTGGGCTTTTGCCTTGTCAATACAGACCTGTCTTAGTTCAGCATTTAGCTGTCTTTGATATTAAGTCTCTCTAGTGGGTCCTGTGCTTGGTCTTTTATGTCTCCCATCTTCCTGCAGTGGATGATGAGAGCTCACCAAAAAGTCCCCCTGGATTTCATACCTTTATTTTAACTGGCTGTTACTCATCCTGGAATGTTTGTTACCTTTTTCTGTATATAAACGGCACTTTGTAATAGCCATAGATCTCACCATTCTTTATAGCTACAAATGTTTCACACACCTTGAATACCTGATACATTGCACCTGCTAGTCCAGTGTCTCATGGGATATTAGTACATTCAGCACCAGTGATATATTTTAAACAACTGGACTACCACCTGTGTCCAGGGATAGAATGTTTCTTTTCACAGTGGTAAAAATATTTTAAATAAGATTGTCCTGATGGCTGTACAATTCTGTGAATATACTAAAAACATTGAATTATATGGCATGGGAATTACATCTCAATAAAGCTGCTCAAAAAAACTTAGAAAAACAGGTTTTGTAAAAAGGATGGTGATATAAAGGTGCCTGGGTGACTGGGTTGGTTAAGTGTCCAACTCTTGATTTCAGTTAAGGTCATGATCTCACAGTTCATGGGTTCGAGCTCTGCATTGGATTCTGCTCTGACCTCACAGAGCCTGCTTGGGATTCTCTCTCTCCTTCTCTTTTTACCCCTTCCCTGGTCTCTCTCTCTCTCTCAAAATAAATAAACATTAAAAAAATAATGGTGATATAAATTTAATAATATCCTATTCACCATTAATTGTTGATGTTAACTCCCAAATATTTTCTGATATTGTTTCCCAGGGAATATGCAATTTTTGGGAAGGTCCAATATGCTTTATTTTAAATATCATTTTATTTTAGTAGCTTCTATTATAAGTTTGTGTATTGTACCATGTATATCCATTTTCTAGTAAATAATGAGGACCTTTGTGTCAAGTATTGTACAGTATGCTTTTATACCTGGTTCATACAAATATCCAACGAATGCTTGACAGAGGAATGAGTGTATGGTAATGCAACTATAAATAAAGAACATAACTTCAAAGGTGATATTTGAAGTGCTTTTCGAGACCATTGTAGATATACAGAAAGGTAGCCTTGGGCTTGGAGTACTTCAAGTATCATCATATAAGAGAATCATCTATAATGCTTCTGTAATGTAGACACACAATGATGCCTGGAAAATGAAAATATCCATTCACATGTGGAAAGTTCATATGTAGGTAACTGACTTTCAAAAGAGAACATTTGTACAGGGCAACGTGTTTCCTATAAGCAGCCATGGTTCCTCTCACAACATGCTTGGTCATTTGGCATGCAATTACTGTGATATTATGATTCTGTTTTTAAAGAGCTAGAAAGGGGTGCCTGGGTGCCTAGTTCAGTTAAGCGTCCAACTTTGGCTCAGGTCATGATCTCATGGTTCCTGAGTTTGAGCCCCGCAACAGGCGGTGTGCTGTCAGCACAGAGCTGCTTTGGATCCTCTGTCCTCCTCTCTCTGTCACATGCTCTCTCAAAATAAATATTTAAAAAATAAATAAATAAAAATAAAGAGCTAGATAAAGGAAGACAAACTGGTGGCATACTTATTTAGGATTTAAAGTTATGAACAAAAGCATCTGGACAGGACTAAGCAAGCATGTGCTTAAGATGATGGCTGTAGCAGATAAGTGCTGTGCTAGTTAAGGTGCATTTTGACTGGTGTCAAACTGCTTTCATCCTTTCCCATCTAAATCCCTGAACTAATTTTGTTTAATGGAAAACGCTAAGCAGTTCATCTTAAACTGTCTGTTAGCCCTCCTCAGACTCAAGAATGATTTGAACGAACATCAAACTGAAAACATCTAACCAGTGGTAAAGACAACACAACTCAATTTGTTCTATTCTCCACGTTAAGTAGATCCAAATTGCTCTGCAATAGATGACATACAGCAGTCCTAGGAAAGGGAATGATATTAATCATTCCAAGCTGTATTCTAAGCAAGAACCAGGGTTTCAATCAATACCAACTTGACCTGCCCACGGAACCAGCTTGTAAACAGGTTTGTCTCTCTAAAGAGTGTACAAAACCGCCTTTATCAATCCCACGTATTCCTCGGGCTAACATTAAACATTGGGATATTCTTACTACTATAATTTTTTTTCCGATTTCAATGTCTTAAATCCACATATGTCTAAGTGTAATTAATTTAGTATTCACTCTGTAGCATGCTAAACTTTAAGAAATTATTGGGCTTGTACTTTATTTTCAGGTAGCTTAAATGAGATTTCATCCTTATCTTTTGAGAATATTATCTCACTGCACTGTTCCAGCCAAGCAGATTCTCCATTAAGAAATGACTACTCTTTTTTTTTTCTAGACTTAAATTCTGTACAGCACTGAGGAATATGATGGCACAGATGAAATACATGCATACCTTGAGAACTATTTATAAATGGGTCAATGTGTAGCTTACATATTCTACTACTGCACAGTTTCAAGTTTGGTTGTATGTGTTAAGCCAAAATTTTCTTAAGTGCATTCTGTTTGAAGAACACTGTCTGTGGCATTGAGAAAAACATAGTTTTGATTTAATGTAACACATAACCTTTTCCAAGACTTCGTTCTTTTTAAAAAGACTTCAGATTACAAAACTAAAGGAAAAAAGCACAACACCAAGCTGAAAGCAACAATAACAATATGGAATTGAGAAGAATGCAGTGATAAGGGGCTCTTCAGTAAGAAGTTTCTAGGGGTGCCTGGGTGGCTCAGTGGGTATGTGTCTGACTTTGGCTCAAGTCATGATCTTGACCTCTGTGAGTTTGAGCCATGTGTCTGTCGGGCTCTGTGCTGACAGCTCAGAGTCTGGGGCCTGCTTTGGTTTCTGTCTTCCTCTCCCTTCCCTCTGCCCCTCCCCTGCTCACCCTCTGTCTCTCTTTCTATTTCAAAAATACATTAACATTTTTTTTAAGTTTCTAGAAGGGGGAAATTTGCATCTGGGGTTTGAAGGTCATGTTCAACTTGGAAAGTACAAGGTGGGGTGGTAAATAGATATTCTAAGCCAGTCTTTATGAGTAAGGAAAGGCAAACAGAAATGTGTAAACTATAGAGATCTATACTGATAATAATGAATAAGGGCAGCTACTATTTATTGAATACTTTTTTTTTCCAAAATGCTTCCTAAGTGCTTTACAGCTCTGTTATCTCAATACCCTTATCGACTGTAAGGGACAGGTACTATCATCATTCTCATACCCATGACTAGGGCCTCTAGGCCAGAGAGGTCTGTCCAAACAGCTAGTGATTTATGGAGCCATGGTTTCAGACCAGCTGAATTTAACTGAGAGCTCATTCTATATTCCACAGTGTACTTTATATCCTTACTCTAATCAAATAGATTTTGGGTAATAGATATCATTTCTGAAAACCCCTTAAAATAATTATTTAATCTTACCCCAAACACTTATAAAACTAATAAATATACTTTTTAAAATAATTCTTAGAATACTTACTTTAGCACTCTTGTATGAAAAAAAAAATAATGATTGAGGGCCTGAATTCTGTTTTGTTCCAGACATTATCCTACACAGAAAAAGAAACAAAAATGAGCATATACTTGCTGGATTTAATTCACTTATTAATCAAAGAGAATGCTTCTAATATGAAAATAACATAGGGGGAACAGTGTTTTTGGAAAAAAATGCCTGAGGAACTGATACTTGATATAACAAACAATTAGATGTCATTATGGTCTTCTTCAATAGGGACATAATATGATGAAAGTGAAACTATATATGTAAACCATAATAAATGTTTATATACATATATACTTGGTTTTTAATTCAATTATATATAGGTACATAGTTGGGGATAGGAATAGACTTTGAATTGTAGATACATATAATTAAAAAAAAAAGATCTTTTCTAGCCATGCCAAAAGAAACAAATTTGAGGAGGTAGAAAGCAGGTGGAGAGTAACTCTTGATCCCAATAACTTGAATTGAGACTACCTTTGATTAGATAAAGGAAGAAAATTTCATTATTTGCTGGGCAGAATCGTTTCAAAAGATTTAGAAAAATATCTAAACATATAAAGAGGAATGGACAAGTGATATACAAGTGCATATCATAAATCAAAAGATATTTATTTATTTATGTATTTATTTATTTAAAAAAATAATATTTATTTATTTATTTTTTTTGAGAGAGAGAGAGAGAGAGAGAGAGAGAGAGAGAGAGAGAGAGAGACAGGGTGTAAGCAGGGGAGGGGCAGAGAGAGAGGGAAGCACAGAATCTGAAGCAGGCTCCAGGCTCTGAGCTGTCAGCAGAGAGCCCATGAGGGGCTTGAACTCTGAATTGCGAGACCATGACCTGAGCCAAAGTTGGCCGCCCAACTGACTGAGCTACCCAGGCACCCCAAAGGATATTTGGAAATTAATGGTGGATTCCTTGAAACCACAAAAGTCCTAGAAGAGAGCACAGGCAGTAATTTCTTTGATATCATACATAGAAACATTTTTCTAGATATGTCTCCTGAAGCAAGGAAAACAAAAACCAAAAATAAACTATTGGTACTACATTAAAATAATACCTAATGCAAAGCAAAAGAAACAATCAGCAAAACTAAAAGATAACCTACTGGGATATCATATTTATAAATCTAACTAATAAATCTAACTAATCTGTTAAAGGTTAGTATCCAAAATATATAAAGAACTTACACAACACAACACACACATAAAAATAACAAATAACCAATTTAAAAATGGGCAGAAGACATGAACAGACATCACTCCAAAGAAGACATACAGATGGCCAATAGACATGTAAAAAGATGCTCGACATCACTAATCATCAGCGAAATGCAAGTCAAAACCACAATGAGATATCACCTCACATTTCTCAGGATGGCTAAAATCAAAAACACAAAAAACAAGTGTTGATGAGGATGTGGAAAAAAAGGAAATTTCACACACTGTTGATGGTAATAAGAACTGCTGCAGCCACTGTGAAAAAACATTGTGGAGGTTCGTCAAATAATTAAAAATAGAATTACCATGCAATCCGGTAATGTACTATTGGGTGTTTACCAAAGAAACACTAATTTGAAGAAATATATGCACCCCTATGTCTATTGCAGAATTAATTACAATAACCAAGACATGGAAGCAATCCATGTGTCCATCAATAGATGAATGGATGAAAAGGATGTGGTATGTGTATATCTATTACTATGCTATTAAAAAAAAGAATGAAATGTTGCCATTTGCAACTACATTGGATGGATCTTGAGGGTACAATACTAAGTGAAATAAGTCGGTAAAAGAAAGAAAAATATATTAATTCAGTCATATGTGGAAGTTAAGAAACAAAACAAAGAAAAAGAGACAAACAAAACCAACCGAACAAAAAAAAAAAAAAAAAACAAAAAAAACAAAAAAAACCCAGACTCCTTTAATATAGAGAACAAACTGATGGTTACCAGAGGGGAGGTGGGTGTGGGGGTGAGGTGAAACAGGTGATAAGGATTAAGAATACACTGATTATCATGATGTGCACTCAGTAATATATAGAACGGGTTAATCACTATATTATACGCCTGACACCAATAAAGCACTCACCGTATGTTAACTATACTGGAATTAGAATAAAAATTTAAAAAATAATTTCAAAAATAAGTTAATAGTGGATTCCATAAGTTTAGACTCAGTTGTATAACACATAGCAATAGCAGAATAAAATAAAAAAGGCCCATAAAGAAAACCAAAGCGAAATACGTTGGCTCAAAAAGAATATAGACATTTTCTTGGGACAACAGCAGGAGAGATTCAGAGCAGAAGTTTGCTGCTTTCCGAACTTGACAAAATGTGGAGGCAGCTGAGAGTTCCTCTTCCAATAACTGTAAGAACAAAATATGCCCAAGCAAGAGAACACTAAAGACAAGCTCATAGGTTGAAAGGAGGACCAGCTTGGGATTTCTCTACTTGTAAAAGGAGCGCCTCACAATCTGCAAAGAAGAAGAAAAAGAAAGGGAAGGGAAGGAAAGGAAAGGAAAGGGAAATAAAGAGAAAGAAAGAAAGAGAGAGAGAGAAAGAAGGAAAGAAAGAAAAAAGAGAGAAAGAAAGGAGAAAAAGAAAAGAAAAGAGAAGAAAAGAAAAAAAAGAAAAAAAACAAAAGAAAAGAAAAGAAAAGGAAAGGAAAGGAAAGGAAAGGAAAGGAAAGGAAAGAAAAGGAAAGGAAAGAAAAGGAAAGGAAAGAAAAGGAAAGGAAAGAAAAGGAAAGGAAAGGAAAGAAGAGAAAGAGGCGCCTGGCTGGCTCAGTTGGTTAAGCATCTGACTTCGGCTCAGGTCGTGATCCCATGGTTTGTGAGTTTAAGCTCTGCGTCAGGCTCTGTGCTGACAGCTCAGAGCCTAGAGCTGTTTCGGATTCTGTGTCTCCCTCTGTCTCTGTGTTCCTCCTCTGATCATACTCTGTATCTCTCTGTCACTCAAAACTGAATAAACGTTAAAAAATTTTTTTAAAGAAGAGAAAGAAAAAAAGAAAAAAATGTGTCTCGGAATGCTCAATATTTGTATAAATACACAGCGTGTAACTTGTGGCTGAGATGAGTTACTAGCTTCTTGATGGTTAGACCTCTGATATTGTTTACAATATATCCCTGTTTTTATTCATTTGTTTTGTTTTTTTAGATTCCACATATAAGTGAAATTGTATGGCATTTGTCTTTTCCTGTCTGACTTATTTCACTTAGCATAACTTCCTCTAGGTCCATCCATGTGGCAAATGGCAAAACCTCTTTTTTTTACGGTTGAATAACATTCAATTCTATCATGACGGCGAATATTTGGCAAATTTAAATTAAAGCAAACATTATAAACCAAGTATGAATTTATTCTCTTTAATAAATTAATTGATATTTTTGCTATATTGAGTTTACTAACAATGGTTTGACCTAACACTATTATTTAAACAAGTTACCTGAATGTGGCTTGAGAAGCTAATACATTTTCCCCATGAATGTGGAAATATGTAGCATATGTCTCTATTCTGGGCCTGGGGAAAAGGGAATGATAATTTTCATGATAACATTAAAAAAAAAACAATTTGCTTTTCCTGTAGGTTGAGAGGAGAGATTATCTGTTTTCAACCACAGCAGTCAGTCACCGTGCTTCCTAATTGGGTAGGCGGGGAAGAGAATACCCCTGGCAGTAATTCTGATGGAATTACTAACCCTTTCTAATGATTTCACAATGTATTTTCTTTCAGTTTCTTTTCTAGGAACCAAGATGCTTTTTAAAGCATAATTACTTACATTGCCTCTCCAGGGCGCTGTAGCCTTCTTAGAATAAAAATTCATTAATGATCAAATCAATGGATATATGTTTTGTTCCCGGAGATTCAGCTCGTTTGTCCATGAGTTACACTGTAGACCTAAAGTATTTGACTTTTTAGGTTTTTTCTCCTTAAGATAGAGAAATTTGAAAAGACCGCATAGTTGACAGAGAAGATTCTGTGCTTTATCAATAGCTAGACAAAACTTAAAGCTCAGCTTTGCAATTTATCATTTTGGTGGCAAGAGGGAAAGAAGATTAACTGTCTGAGCCTCAGATTTATCCTCTACAAAATGAAGACTATAATATTTGCCTTGCAAAGTAGATACGAATATTAAGTAAAGCCATGTATTAAAACACTGTTCAGTGTCTGTGTACCAGTTATCCATTGCTATAATAATGTGCATTCTATATCTACTGAGCTCCAATGGCTTCTAACAATTAACATTTATATTTTCCCATAAGTCTCTGCATCTGCTGACAGGTTTTTGATTGGTGCCACACTCAACTGACCTCAGCTGGATTTCTTCATGGGTATGTGGTCACTTGGTAGGTCAAGGAAGGGATACCTGGGTTTCAGATGCCCTTAACTGAGGTGAACTGACTCTCCCCCATGTGGTCTCATTGTTCAATATCCCATCCTGCTTGCTACAGGTCTGCAAAGTGATGACGGTACTGGAGAGAGGGGTCTGGGGTTCAAGAATAAAAGTAGAAATGTATGTCTTTTGAGTCCTTAGGCTTGGAACTAGCACACAGCTCTTCCTGCTTCTTTCTACCAGCCAAATGAAGTTATAGGGGCCTCTCAGATCTGAGGTATGGAGAAATAGATTCCTCCTCTTCTTAGGAGGGTGGTGGAGTCTATTAAAAGGAGCACAGATACAGATGGGGAAGATTCTGTGCACATTTGCAATCAATCTACTAAAATTTGGTCCAAAGGAAGCAAAACATAAACAGGATCATTCTATTCTCCATCTGTAAACACTGTGCATAAGTTAACTTCCAGATGCCCCTTAAAGTGCCATATCAGACATATAAATGAATTAAGAATCCAGAATACTTATCTTTCTAAAGTGTAAGCATGATAATGTGATTTCCAGTAAATATTTTCAAAGATTAGCTTTCATCTGGTGCAATGGACCATACATAGCTCATGGCTAGGCTACCTCTTCAGTCTTGTCACTCATGCCTCTCACCAGCCCCTTGTATGTAGCCACAGGACTTCTACACATGCTTTGCTCTGTTCATTTCTCCTTGTCTGGCCGGTATCTTCACTCTCATGAACTTTCAGCTCAGGCATCCGCTGGTTTGATGTTCAGTTACCTCCTGTGCTTATGTCTTTCACAGCTTGGGATTTCTCTGTCAGCCTCCTCTACTGAATCACAATTTTTCACCTTTACTTCTGTTACCCCAGTGCCTGGAACATACAAGGGCTTAATACATGTTTGATGAAGGAAAGCTTGTCTTTCACAAAATAATCCTCTGTAGTGAATGGCTTGCCATATATGTACTCTCAATGTCTAACCCAGGAGGGCAGGGCACTGTACTAAAGGCAGAGATATAATGACAGAAGGAGCAGATTCTATTGCCAAGAGGATTGCTATTTTAGGGGAGGAAAAAAATAGATCTAGAGAGAATACTATGAAGTACAGTAAAACCTTAGTTTATGAGCGTAATTCATTCCAGAAACATGCTTGTAATCCAAAGCACTCGCATAGCAAAGCAAATTTCAAGAACCATTTGCCCAGTTGTGATCATGTGACGTTCAGCATCATGTACTACTCGTATTGCAAGATATCACTCATTTATCAAGTTAAAATTTACTGGAAATTTTAACTCTCAGAACAAGTTACTCACAATCCAAGGTTTTGCTATACTAGTTTTCCACAAGGGTGTCAAGTTTGGAAGTATGCAAATAAAGGGCAGCCCCATTTAAAATGGAGTCAGAGGCCACAAGGGGGAGCCCGCAGCAATACCACTTCATCTCAATTACAGATCCCCGCAGGAAGGATCATCAATTACAGACCTCAACACGAAGAGATGCACCTTGCAAGTCCATACTGCTTTCCTACTTCAACAGGAGGAAGGACAGTTTCCTTCCTTGCCCAGCAATTCAGTCAATGAGAAATGGTTACCACCATGAACCAACCCTCACTTTCCTCCAATGGGCTTTCATTTGAAACAACCCTTCTCCTTTTTCTCTATAAAGTAACATTCCTTTCCTTTGCTTATTGGACTTGCCTATGGTTTTTGCTATAGCTTGTTTGTCCCCAACTGCAATTCCTTTGCCGATAAACCCACTTTGTTATTGAAATAACTGGCCGTTTTATTTTTAAGGTTTAAGGTTTATGTTTTAAGGTTTTGAAAACTCAAAATCAGGCAATACTTAATTTCAAATACCTGCAATATGCCTAGTATTTAGTTATGTTTTAGAGACTGATATTCTTATCATCTCAAGGAATGCTCTAGAGCCCAGTTGGTGAGGTAGATTTGTAAACTGATCATTTCACCACTATATGCTAAGTGTAAGAGCAAAGAAAGAGTCTGTGTAAAATAAAGGAAAGGCACAGGATCAGGATTGGAGAGTTAGAGGAGTATTCCTAGGGAAGGAATTCCTCCACTAACGCTTAAAAAGTGAATAGTTTTATCAAAAGGCGATGAAGAATTTTATAGGCAAGATAAGAACCCCATTTCAGGTGAAATTGTATGTTGTTTTGGGCAAATATTTAATAACTGACTACAATTACTTTAAGTCTTCAGAAGTGAAAATGGATTACTCACCTATAAATCTATCTAGAATCTGTTATTTTTAACATTGGTGGTAACACCCACAAAAGGTGTTGTGGGAATTGTAGGGGAGAGTACACTATTGCAGTTTTCACAATGATTAGGAAGAAATGGTGGCATGGGTCATCCTACAATGCCCAGGACTGTATTAAACAAAGAAGTATTGTTCCACACCCAACATGGCTTTCAAATCCTTACCACATGATCATGAGGATGAAACACACAAACACATTCACCTATTACCTGAGTCTAGACTATAGACTGTTTCTATAGATCAGCATAAAGTGTTTCTCAAGGATTTTACCTATTTTGGAAGTTGTTTAATTTACAATAAATAAATGCGTTCAACTACAAAACAAATAAAGGAAAATAATACCTGTGTCACTCAGAGCTTTACCAAGGACTGTTCAAATCCCACACAATCATGTCAGTAAGAGCACTGCTAATTATGTGATTTGAGTTATAACAACTCGCCTGTGACAGTCTTCACCGGAAATTGTTGCATTAATGACTACTTTACATATAGGTGCAAACCTCCAGTCACTTAATTAGGTTTTCAAAGTAGTCACACTTATTCATTTACATATTGAAATAGGTCTTAATTTGTTATAACTTCCCACTCATATTTCTTTTATATTAAAATGAGGGCATTATTTTGATTGTTTAAATTATGATGTGGGTAAGTTATATTACCCATGAATAGCTTCTTCAACAAGTGAGTGTTGATTTTTGTGAAAAAGGGACACGGCTTTGATAAGATTAAAAGCCATCCATAGTTGAAGATAAAGATATGATTCATCTGTGTTTGCAAAGTGCAGAGATTCTGTTCTTGATGTGCATACACTAGAAAAGTGTAATTGACCCTGAAATTACAAACAAACTGTATCAGGAGGGAAAAAGAGATATATTAGTGAATGGTTTGAGAGTTAAGATCCTCTCTTCAGTTACCTGTGCTCTCCATGGATCTAATGTGATTGGGATTAAGAAAATCACAGTGGGAGACTTGATAAGGCACCCCCTCCCTACCTTCACCACAGATAATTTTCAGGTACATTTGGATCAGCTGGTAATTTGGCTTCTGATAACGATGCCTAGTTACAAATATCTTTGAAAAGAATAAAAGTCTCTAACTTGGATTGTTCTTAAAGTGTGGTCCTGAGACCAGCAGCTTTGATATCACATGGGAACTTGTTAGAAATGCAAGATACCTGGACCCATCACAGAATTACTGATTCTGGGGGCTTTTCAAAGAAATCTGTGTTTTAACAGTCTTCCAGGCCACTCTGGTGTTGTGCTCTAAGGTTTGAGAAACTTTGTGCTAGCTTTTAAACTCTGAGTATGAAATTTAGCATGATGGAAATATGTTGCTTTACTCTGTTACCTAGAATTCCTGCCTTCCAGAGGGCAACACAATCATTGCCAATTTCTAGGTAGCTACATGGAGAGACATGTTGAGGTTCTTGAGTCTCCTGTATACCAGTCCAGGTGTATTGGCCAAAACAGTAATTTTTTTTTTTTTTTTTTTTACTAAAACACTCACTGTGCTGCCTAGTTACCTTGGAATATGACAATGTACAGGAGAGACCTAAATGAACTTACCTTCGCTAAAACTAAAATACATTTTTTTTCCAATTTGAATTATTTAAAAAAAAATTATTTAAGTATAGTTGACACTCAATGTTATTTAGTTTCAGGTATAAAACATGATGATTTTACCTTCTCTATACCTTATGCTATGCTCACCACAAGTGTGTATACCATTTGTCACTATACAATGGTATTAAAATATCATTGACTAGGGGCGCCTGGGTGGCGCAGTCGGTTAAGCGTCCGACTTCAGCCAGGTCACGATCTCGCGGTCCGTGAGTTCGAGCCCCGCGTCGGGCTCTGGGCTGATGGCTCAGAGCCTGGAGCCTGTTTCCGATTCTGTGTCTCCCTCTCTCTCTGCCCCTCCCCCGTTCATGCTCTGTCTCTCTCTGTCCCAAAAATAAAATAAACGTTGAAAAAAAATTTTTTTTTTAAATATCATTGACTATATTCCCTATGCTGTGTTCCTTTTTATTCCCATAACTTATTAATTACCTAACTGGAAACTTGTACCTCCTACTCCCATTGACCCATTTGGCCCATCCCTTCACTCCTACCCCTCGGGCAACCATCAGTTTGTTCTCTGTATTGATTGGTCTGATTTTGCGTTTTACTTGTTTGCTCATTGGTTTTGTTTTTAGATTTGTTTTAGATTTGTTTTTTAGATTCCACATGGGAGTGAATTTTTCTTTCTCAGCCTGATTTATTTCACTTAGCTTAATACCCTGTAGGTCTATCCATGTCGTCACAAATGACAAGATCTCACCTTTTTTATGGTTGTGTAATATTCCTGTGTATGTGTTTGTGTGTGTGTGTGTGTGTGTGTGTGTTTATGTACATCTTCCTTATCCATTCATCTATAAATGGAAACTTAAGTTGTGCCCATATCTTGACTATAGTAAGTGCTGCAATAAACCAGGGGGTATGTATATATCTTTTTGAATTAGTGCTGTCATTTCTTTGGGTAAATACTCAGTAGTGGAATTATTGGTTCGGTTGATATTTCTGCTATTAATTTTTTGAGCAACCTCTTTACTGGTTTCCACAGTGGCTGTAAAAATATATATTTCCAACAATATTGCAGGAATATTCTTTTTTTCCCCACATCCTCAGCTACACTTGTTATTTTCTTGTCTTTCTGATAATAGCCATATTGACAGGTATAAGGTGAAATCCCACTGTGGTTTGGATTTGCATTTACCTGATGATTAGTGATGTTGAGCATATTTACATGTGTCTGTTGGCCATCCAAATATCTTCTTTGGAAAATGCTTATTTAGCTTCTCTGTCCAGTTTTTAACTGGATTATTATTTTTTTTTTGATATTGTATAAGTTCTTTATATATTTTGGATGGGTGAGTGGTCTATGGCACCTGATTCAAGCTCCTGCTTTAATTTGGATTATTGCATTTTATTTTATTTTATTTTATTTTATTTTATTTTTTTAATTTTTTTTTCCAACGTTTATTTATTTTTGGGACAGAGAGAGACAGAGCATGAACGGGTGAGGGGCAGAGAGAGAGGGAGACACAGAATCGGAAACAGGCTCCAGGCTCTGAGCCATCAGCCCAGAGCCTGACGCGGGGCTCGAACTCCCAGACCGCGAGATCGTGACCTGGCTGAAGTCGGACGCTTAACCGACTGCACCACCCAGGCGCCCCTGGATTATTGCATTTTAATTAAAGGAAGTTGATTGGACCACATAGTATACAAGATCCCCTCTAGAAATAAAAATGGTATTAGTACTAAAAGCACTGCTAATTACAAATTTTAAAATTAGACAACCACACATAAATATGATCATATGGAAATAGAGCATCCTGAAATCATATTAGGACACAGCTGTGTTAACAAGAACATGCACTTCTCAAAATATGTCTGAAATTTAATAATAACAGAACAAACAAGTTAAACACACAATAAAGAGGCAATCGATGTGGCATCTATAAGAGCCAACCAATTAAATGATTTCATTTTGAACAATGTGATTCTGTATGAATGTTATACACATAAATTAGATAGCAATCATTTTTCCATAAGGTATTTATGGATGTTACACACAGGCATAGACTCATGATTTTGCTTGTTGAAATGACCAAATGGAATCATTGTTTGTAAACTAGGCAGGTGCTCAGTGGTGAATAGCAAACAGTATGTAACTTAACCCTGATTTATGAATAAGGATTTGTAATGAGTAGATGTTGAGCCCTGAGAGCACATCAGAATTGGGTCATGGGGAACTTCATACATAAATTAAGTATAATGAGATTCTGGGGACACTGTTCATTGGCATCAACTGAGAAGATGATTCATTTAGACAGTAATATAACTTTAATTGTTTTATCTAAAATAAGTCATTGCAAAAATGCTTACTCCTGAACATATAATTTTAAATATTCTATAAAGACAAAATTGTACATATAGGAAAATACCTTTTACAATTGTTTATATACATTATACACATCTGGGGCCACTCACAGGAGCAAAAATATCATCATTCGAGTCTAACAAATTAATTCACTTTCATAATAGAGATCTAAATATCAAAAAGAAGGTACAAATATATTCAGCATATGGACACATGTAAAACATTTTTGTTAATACTTATTCCTAAAATATTATATTTTGAGAAAAAATATTCTAATATTTCTGTTAAATGGTAATATTTGGAATGTATTTGGATTAAAGAAACAACTGAGCACATTCCATACTGAGTAGCCAGTGGTGTGAATATGTCTGACTATATTTGGCATTTCATTTCATTTCATTTCATTTTTTTATTGATGTTTAATCTTATTTATTTCATACTTTTAGAAACTCTCATTGTTGACTGGACCTAGAAGGAGAAGCTCTCAGAAATGACAGCCTTTGTCTCTTGGCAATCTGTTCCTGCCTTTTTTTTTTTTTTTTTTTTGGCCTACTTCATTCTCTTGGACAAAAGTTTAGCATATTCTGTAGCTTCTTCCTTATTTTTCTTAGTAGGCTGTTTTTTTTTTTTTTTTTTTTCAGAGCAATGCAATAATGTTTTGTTGGAGGACACGTGAAATAATAAGACGTTGAAACTCGATTCTAGGTTCTTATCTTCTTTGGTTGGTGGCTTTCTCACAACAGACTGGTGGACATCAGGTTTAGAGAGATCGAAAAGTTTGCAGATTTGCCTAGCTCTTTTGGGCCCCAGACAAGGCACAGTAGTATCAGTGAATCCAGAAATTACCCTTCTCCTCTTTTTTTTTTTTCTTAACAATGACCAAGTTGATAAGGCTGAGATTGGCATCCACAATGCAACCCTGGATAGATTTTCCATTTTCTTTCTCCAGTCCTCCTTGCTCTGTACCAGGAATGCCTCTTACTAAGCAACAGGTGGACATGGCCATGAGTCGAGACACACTTCATGGGGAAGCCTTGTTCATCATTGCCGCCAGAGATTTGGACCACATAAACTATTCCATTCTTCACTCAGAACATCAGCAGCAATTTCTGTGGCTGTATGCTTCTCATAAAAGTTATAATGTTTGGGGAGCCTGGGTGGCTTTGTCGGTTGAGCGTCTGACTTTGGCTCAAGTCATGATCTCTCAGTTTACAAGTTCGAGCCCCGCATCAGAATCTCTGCTGACAGCTCAGAGCCTGGAACCCGCTTCAGATTCTGTGTCTCCCTATCTCTCTGCCTCTCTCTCTCTCCTGCTCGCGCTCTGTCTCTTTTTATCAAAAATAAATAAAAACATTAAATCTTTTTTAAAAAAGGTATAAAGTTTGCATTCATCATCCACTTCAATGAGTTTCTGGCAGCCAGTAGCTGGGAAAGAGATGTTCAGCTTCAACCTTAAGCAGACTATCACCCACCAGTTACCATAAAAAAGAGCTGTATTTGGCACTTTTTTTTATTATTTTTAAAACGTTTATTTATTTTGAGAAAGAGTGAGCAGGAGAGGGGTAGAGAAAAAAGGAGAGAGAGAATCCTAAGCAGAGTCTGCTCTGTCAGCTCAGAGCCTCATGTGGATCTTGAACCCATGAACCTTGAGATCATGACCTGAGCCCAAATCAAGAGTTGGACGCTTAACCAATGGAACCATCCAGGCACACCTTGGCATTTTAGATTTAAGGTCCTCAGACTGAGGTTACCACCCTTCCATTGTGTATTAAATTCATTCAACAAACACTTGTTGAATGTCTAATTTGTCCTTTTCACTAAGGATATCCTTAAGAACTTAAAAAATAATAGAATAGGGGTGCCTGGGTAGCCTGAAGCACCCAACTTAAGCTCAAGTCATGATCTCAGGGTTCATGAGTTCAAGCCCTGGATTGGGCTCTGTGCTGACAGCTCAGCACAGGGTGCCTCAGCATGGAGTCTGCTTGAGATTCTTTCTCTCCCTCTCTCTCTCTCTGCCTTTCCTCAACTTGTGCACAAGCTCCCTTTTCTCTCTCAAACCAAAATCAAATAAATAAATAAATAAATAAATAAATAAATAAATAAATTTAAGTTTGAAGTCTGTATTAAAATCAATAGATTTATAGATTATTTTGTAATTATATTGATATACTAAACTCTACTAAAATGACATAAACCTGTAAATAACAGAAAGTAGCACAAGCGATAAATTGATGAAGAAAATTACCGATAATCACATAAGCTAATCAATCAGAGGTTTCCATTTGCGCATTTTGCCTGATAGTCTTTAAATACATTTTTGTGGTGAGGTGCCTGGGTGGCTCAGTCAGTTAAGCAGTCAACTTCGGCTCAGGTCATGATATCACGGTTTGTGAGTTCAAGCCCTGTGTAGGGCTCTGTGCTGACAGCGTGGAGCCTGAAGCCTGCTTTGGGTTCTGTGTCTCCCTCTCTCTCTGCCCCTCCCCAGCTCGTGCTCTGTCTCTGTCTCTTAAAAAAATGAAAACATTAAAGAAAATTTAAAAAACATTCTTATGAATCTTTATCTATCTCAATTTGAATTATAATTACTGATAGAGTTTTATTTTCCATCCATTGCAACATAACAGGATGAAATTTAACAAACTAGTATATGCATTCCCTTATTTCTGAAATTACATGTAGTCAAACACAGGTACATATACACTTTGCATGGTTGTTTTAAAAAATGAAATCAAGGGGCGCCTGGGTGGCGCAGTCGGTTAAGCGTCGGACTTCAGCCAGGTCACGATCTCGCGGTCCGTGAGTTCGAGCCCCGCATCAGGCTCTGGGCTGATGGCTCAGAGCCTGGAGCCTGTTTCCGATTCTGTGTCTCCCTCTCTCTCTGCCCCTCCCCCGTTCATGCTCTGTCTCTCTCTGTCCCAAAAATAAATAAACGTTGAAAAAAAAAATTAAAAAAAAAATGAAATCAAAACTCACGTGTTTGTCTACTACCTGAATTTCTTATATGATAATGTAAAACAGGACAACAATTATAGATCCAATTCATTGTTTTTAATATGTATGTAATTTTCATTTGGTATATATTATATATGTAATTAAAACTACATGTGTACACATTTATTTTGTGTATATGTTATTTATATGTGTGTGTATTAAACTACATGGTTTTAATTGCTTATCTAGGTATGTATTGCACCTTACCTGAACGTGTAAGATCTGTGAGTGCCAATAGCCCCCATATATATATATATATATATATATATATATATATATATATATTTCTATACCTGCGTTCAGACATAATGGATCATTCCAGTGGACTATCCAATTTGCTCTTTTGCTCATTTGCTCATCACTGAATGGCACCAATTGTTTTTATCCCGTTAAGGCTGAAAAATAGAAACTCAATTCACTTCTGTCCGGATGCCACCAACTTCATTTTTTTGGTAAGAGGCTTTTCTGGACTTTTTTTCTGAGGAAATTAATAGATTTATTACTGAGAATAAATTGTTGTGAATATGTTTCTGATGTGCAAATATCCTCTATTGTCAAACACTTTTGTGATAAGACAGCTTCTTGCATTCAACCAGGTGACCAATATCCCTCAGTAAAGAAATGCCACAAAGAATTAAATATGGCCCTTTGAAGCAACGTGGATGGAACTGGAGAGTGTGATGTTAAGTGAAACAAGCCATACAGAGAAAGACAGATACCATATGTTTTCACTCTTATGTGGATCCTGAGAAACTTAACAGAAACCCATGGGGGAGGGGAAGGAAAAAAAAAAAAAAGAGGTTAGAGTGGGAGAGAGCCAAAGCATAAGAGACTCTTAAAAACTGAGAACAAACTGAGGGTTGATGGGGGGTGGGAGGGAGGGGAGGGTGGGTGGGTGATGGGTATTGAGGAGGTGCACCTTTTGGGATGAGCACTGGGTATTGTATGGAAACCAATTTGACAATAAGTTTCATATATTAAAAAAAAAGAAAGAAATACCACTGAGGGAGGGAGCAAAATTGAGTTACTGGTGAAAAGAGACAGGAAAAAAATAATTTAAAAATTATTTTGTAAATTTAAATATTAGTCTTATAAAATAATGTGTTTACAATTGTAATATACATTTGTATACAATTGTATATACAATTGTATATACAATGTCATATGTATATGTGTGCATATGTATGGATGTGTGTGGCATTGTCTTCTGAATATTTTATAATTTCTTATCATTTTTGAAAAAATGTAACTGATGCTTCTTTTCATTCAGATCGTCTGGGACCCATTTTAGCTCTTGTGATCGATATATGCTCTTCGGTGTTATTTGATAGGTTCAGTGAAAGTATATGAGTATTTGAATTTAAACATTATTTTACTACTCTTATGCAAGACATTCGATTAAGCCTTGTATTTGAAATTCACTTTCTTTCTTCATTATTAATGAGCTGCTATCCACTTTTCAAAAATGTTGTATTTCTCAAGGAATTTTCAGACTACTTTATCAGAGCCTAAAACTATTACTCTTTCCTTTTCAAGAAATATGTTGCACCTTTTTAATTCAGAACCCTGTACTTTTCAATCTTTGTGGAACTGTATTCCAGGCCAATATTTCCTCTAGCCACATAGCTGCCCTTGTAGGTCAGTTGAGAGCAATTTAATCATTTCACCCGAGGTAAAGCATTTGTTTTGTTTATTTAACACTGTAGAAGCAAGAGCTTCCTCAGCCCATTCAAGAGGGGACTCAGCTTATCAAAAAGCAAGATCTTTATAAAGCTTTTCTAAAATGAGATTAGCACCGATTACTTTGTCCAAGTAGAAGTTTTACATAAGCTTATTTATTAAAGAAGAGAAATGGATATTGAGAATAAGCACTAAATGCAGTTATTAACTTAGCTGCTGCCAATTGCTATCTGGAAAAAAGATCTAAAAGGTTATATTTTTTTTTCTTATCAACAGCTAATAATATATTTTTCTGGGAATAATAGATAAAAGCTCTAACTTTGATTATATATGTAGGAGTTTTTGCTACAATAATCTTGTTATTTTACTTAAGCTTCTCTTAAGTAAACTTAAATGCTGATTTGCTGATCATATGTGTATTAAAATTTGTCAAATTCTCAAAATAAACTGGAAAAATGTGGAATTGGAAAACTGCACAGATTATGGGGATAGTGTGAGGGGGCTGAAATGGTTGAAGAGTAGTATAAGAACTATTTCAAAGAGAAATTAAACTTCGAAGTGAATTTAGAAGAAGGAATCAGCCGAGTGTAGGAATGGGGGAGCATAGAGGTCATTGCATGAACAAATGCACAAATCCAACAAGAGCTTGGATAAGATAAATAACACAAGGTAGCAGTTGTGTTCTGTCTGGAGTTCAAAAGGTATTGGGAGCCTCGTATGACAGGCTTAAACTTTACTATTCATGAGTAGTAGTAGCTTTCTAAGTTTAATTGCAATTTGATATGGATAGAGCACCTTAAATGAGATTTATATGCTCGTAACTGCATCCAAAGTTCTGATTCAGGTCAATGATGTTGAAAGCAACAAAAGCAAATGATTTCCCCTGAAATCTTTGTAGTGAAATTCTAAGTCCTTTGCAACCTGGAAAACCTCTCAAAATGACCTGCCGGATGCTACTGGTCACAAGTATATTTCTCAGAGTAGACTCCCATTTGCCGGTTTCAGAGATTTAGCAACATAGTCAGATGTCAAAATACATCCCTTCTACATCTTTCTCCCTGTTATTTTCATAATCAGAAATCCCCAGAACAAGAAGCAGATGATCTTACTTATCTAATTCTGGAAATCAGAAGCAGGAGGTATAAGAGACATTCCAATAGTGATTGCACATGTATTTACGATGACACAAAGTTAAAATAAAAAATCATTCTAAATATTCTTCTGCTACCCCACAGTCACTGCTCTCTTCCAGATAGTATCATCTCCTCTGAATCACTGTAGGGCCTACCACACAGGTCCCCTGGCCTCAGTCTTCTCTTCCACCATGTACTTGAAGAACATGGGTGGCATCTCCCATATGGAGCTTGAATAGTTATCTGTCCAAAATGCAGATGTGCTCATTTCCTCCGTTCTCAAATGCCTCAGATCTCCCCAGATTTTGGAAGATTAAGCCCAGCCTTTTTATCATGGCATACAAAGCCCTCCATGAGCCACCCCCTCAGCTACCTTTCCAAACTTACCAGCAGGGAGTATTAGGCCATAAAAGTTTCATGTAACATTTATTTCTCCTTTTCTTATCTTTGAACCTTAAATCTGTATTTTCATATGAGAAGTGGGTTTAAAAGACAGATCCTAGACTACAGTACAAATTACAGTCTAATTTTATACAGAGAGAGGGGCTCCAAAAATGCTTCTAGATAGCAGACTTTAGGGTGCAAATCAACTCTGCTTGTCATAAAGACTTGGAGGTGGATGCTTATTACACAGGGAAACGTTTCAAAAGAGGAGTAAGAGAAATCACTAAGGAACAGATGACTTTACCTTAACTGTGCTGAATAGAGAGAAAAAAAAGTCAATGGATTTTAGACTTTCAACCCCCCATTCACAAGAACACCCCTCCTGCCTTAATGAACTGTGACAGGAGAATCCAGAAGTATATCTTCAGCATTATTGCTTCCTGGAAAATGGATAAGGAGTTTCCTATAAAACTGTAAGGAGAATAAAACATAAAGATATCTAACCTTTTTTTATTGATAAATGTAAGTCTGTTATAAAACATACTATTTCTTCTTTCATTAACATGTAGGTTTTTGTTAACAACTGTAATTACACACGCTTTAAATATGTTGGCTTATATTGATTTTTGTATATCTTTGCACAAGGTGAGATTTACACTGTGTGATAAGCCTGATTTTTATATATATATATATATGTATTATATATATAAATATATGTATTATATATATAAATATATGTATATATATGTATATATATGTATATATATGTATATATATGTATATATATGTATATATGTGTGTATATATATATATGTATATATATATATATATATATATATGTTTTCCTGAGATGAGTTATGGTAACTTACTATTGAATGAAAACTACACACCATAGGATTTCTCTGAAGCCAGTAGTTCTCACTGTTGGCTATACACCCAGATCCATGTGGTGCTATCAAAATATTTGATGTTCAGACTGAGTTGTTGGATATTCTACAACAGAAAGGTTGGGTTGGACCTGGGATATCTGTATATTTTCTTCAAATTTCACAGGCAATGGCTTATTGGTGTGACCATGTTTCTCTGAATATTGATGATTTAAGTAAATAGAGACAAAAAGATGAACATCAAAAAGTTGTTTGAAATCATTTACATCTTAAAAAATTTAATAACTAATAAGTTTCATCTCCTCTCTTGTTTGAGATAAACTTTATGAAATTCTTTCTTATTACTGAAATATCTATTATGGCTTAATGCCAAACTTACAGTCAGGTTTAGTAAGTAATATTGGCTTGCTATGTGATGGTGAGTTAGGTAGATGAATGGATGGATAAAGGATGGATGATGGATGTATTGGTAAGAGCATAGATATACCCTATATGGATGCACAGATAAAGCATTGGAGGTATGTAGTGAATGGAAGACAAAGGATTAATGGAGGGGGGATGGCAAGTAGATGGGTTGGTAATTGGAAACACTAGTGAAGCAATGGATGAATGAATGAACGAATAAAGGATAATTAAAGGATGAGGAACAATAAAATTTCTAGAGTCTTCTTGCAATGTTTAACATACTAAACTTCCAGGTTAAACCAAAAAAAAATTGATGTTTTTCATGTTTAGTAAAACAAATTCAATTTGAAGGAATCTATTTGTTAATTTTCTGGTTGTGAATTCCATATCACGATACAGAAAGAAATTAAGTGCTGTGAGGGTGGCAGTAGATAAAACTGATGTGAGTAATTGTGAAGATTAGCTGGATGAATATTTTGCCCTAGATGAGAGCTCAAATTTAAAGTATGCAAACTCTCTGTTAGAAAAGAGCAATGCCAGATGAAGTAGGTCAGCGGAAAAGACAAACGGCCTTTTCAGAAGTCCGTGGGGAAGCAATAAGGCTAAGAAATGGGGTTATAATGATAAAGAATTTTTACTGAAGCCAAAATCACTGATCTAAACTCAAGAAGATTATTCTAAGGGCAAACAGAACAGTTTATTGTGTGTCAATCTTCTAGTCATGTAGGAGCACACAGAATGTGATCACGCTTTGCAGAGAGTGGTGTAAACTCTCGTTATGAAGGATGTGTATTTTAAGTTCATATGCAATAACTAGCTGAAAGGCCTTTATCAAAAATAAAGACTATATTCAGACCCTATAAAGCAAAGATGTTTACTCTAAAATTCATTATTAAGCATTTAAAATGTAAATTTAAAGTAAACAAGTAAATGAAAGACTATTTTTCTGCTGAATCTCACATTGTATGTCTAATTTTATTGTTTTTTTTCCTAATTTTTAAGTGGCTTATTTTATTTATTTTTGAAGAAACACAGTTTATTGAAACATACCTTAGTAAAGTATTATTTATATACAAAATACAAAAGTGCGTAGATTTGAGAGGACAGCTTTATGCTTGACAAATATCTAAATCCATATAAGCACTAATGCAACCAGATTATGGAACATTTCCATCACCTCAGAGACATTCTTCTGATTCTAAAACTATAGATTATCTTGCCTGTTCTAGAATATTCATATGAGTAAATTTATTCAGAACAAATTACTTTGGATTTAACTTGTTTCATTCAGCATAATATTTCTGAGATCCATTCATTTTGTTGTGGGTTTAAGTAGGTCATTGTTACAAATATGAAGTATTATTCCACTGCATAAGAAGGTCACAGTATAGGTTTCCATTCACTTTCTCGCATTTTTCATCATTTAATTTAATTTGATTTAATTTAAAATTTAATTTTTACTTTATTTCATCACGATAAGTATACTCTTTAATCCTCATCCCCTATTTCACCCATTTTCCCACCCACCTCCCTTCTGGTAACCATCAGTATGTTCTCTGTAGTTAAGAGTCTGTTTCTTGGTTTACCTCTTTTTTTCCCTTTGCTCACTTTTTTTGTTTCTTAAATTCCACATATGAATGAAATCATATGGTATTTATCTTTCTCTAAGTGGCTTATTTCACTTAGCATTATACTTTCCAGCTCCATCCATGTTGCTGTAAATGGCAAGATTTCATTCTTTTCTAGGGATGAACAATAGTCATATATATATTATATATGTATATATAATATATATAATGGATATATATGTGTATATATAATGTATATAATGGATATATATGTGTATATATAATATATATAATGGATATATATCCATATATATATATCCATATATATACCCATTTATAATATATATCCATTCATCTATCGATGGATACTTGTGCTGCTTCCATAGTTTGGTTATTGTAAATAATGCTGCTATCAACATAGGAGTACATATAGCCCTTCAAATTAGTCGGTTTCTTTGGGTAAATGTTTTTAAGGATTCAAACAATTTTGAAAAATGTTTTGCATTGGTAAAATATTTTATGCTTATCATAAACTTATAGGATCTAACTTGATCTGACTCCTCGCTATTAGCACTACCCATCAGACTGATAGAACAGCATTGTCATTCCTTCTCTGTGGGAGAGAAGTGATAAACACATTGAGAACTATTATCATTTTCAGACCTATGTGCTTGGAGATGGAACCAGGACTAGACCCAGGCCTTTGCACTCTTCCTCAAAAGCAGTTTTTAGAATAATAGTGTAATTTCTTCATCTTGATATTTCCTTATGCACTTAGTAAATGCGCTATATTAAATAAATTTTTAACTCCATTTAATTAATAAATATTTATTTTAATTAATTAATTTTTGGAATATGTATATCAGGATTCAGGAGTCTTAAGCCAGATTCCACAACTTCTCCCTCCCTAGTTTACACACTGAAGAAATTTGTTCTTGGTCATATGTGCACATATCCTTTTTTGAATAAATAATTCTTTTTTTTTTTTTTAATTTTTTTTTCCCAACGTTTATTCATTTTTGGGACAGATAGAGACAGAGCATGAACAGGGGAGGGGCAGAGAGAGAGGGAGACACAGAATCGGAAACAGGCTCCAGGCTCTGAGCCATCAGCCCAGAGCCCCACGCGGGGCTCGAACTCCCGGACCGCGAGATCGTGACCTGGCTGAAGTCGGACGCTTAACCGACTGCGCCACCCAGGCGCCCCTTGAATAAATAATTCTTGATTGCTACTGGTTCCATGAATCTTCTTTTAATCTTAACGTTTATGTTGAGGTATACTTGAAAATACAAGTATAACATATGCATCATTAACAAATATATTTTGGAAGTTATCTGTTAAATGATTAAAAGGTAACTCCAAAACTAAAAGGATAAACGGAGAAATCCACAAACACAGTAACAAATTTTTAACACACCAATCTTGGTAACTGGTGATGTAACAAGTTCATAGAATAAATAGAATAAAAATCAAGAGAGATCCAAAAAATTTCAACAATATTACAGAAAATGACTCCAAGAATTGAGGAGAGCTTTACATCTGGGAAACAAGATACCTAGATGTCAAATAAATTGGTAGCAGTCTGATTACAAAAAAAAAAGAGAGAGAGACCATATATCTTTAATACTAATATTAATATTAATATTATTATTATATTTATTGCTTATTGAACACTGACTCAATTCCAATGAAGTGTTTTGATAGCAATTTTTAGTACAGGATCTAAAACCTTACAGTTACCTGCCATAGCATATTACAGTGTAACTATCATATTCATTTAATTGAATATATATGGAGGTCCTTCTATATTCTAAATGTTTATGACACATCAGACAACAAAGAAGACATGAATTCCTCACTTGATCTAGCTTATATTAGAGAGGGTGGAGACAGGCATTGATTAGTAAACAAATAAATAAATCTCAATAAACATAATTATATAGTATACCAAAGAGTTAAAAGTTACATTTAAAAAGGAAGAGGAATGATATTTAGGCAGTTTGGAGAGAGAACAAAGGAAGGGAAGGTTGCAGCATCCACAAGGTACCAATGAGGCCTCTTTGACAAAATAATACTATGGGCTAAAGGAGATGAAGTAGAGGGAAATGAAATTGAGGTTTAGATCATTAAGACTTGGGTTATGATTATGTTTTGTAATTTACTAGCCATAAAGCTTCCTTAGACTCTACAAGTCTCATGGAGAAAGTGAAAATTGGAATATTCACTTATAATTTTTTTAATTAAAGTTTTAAGTTGAAAGCCATTTTAAAGGTAACAATATTTTTAATTGCTTGAAATATGACTTGCATAAAATAAACATTATGCATGTTTTTCTTAAAAAGCATATTGAATACACAATAGAGAATCCGTATGTAAGACATTGAACACAGTCTTATATAGAATTACATAAGACACTGAATACTAACATAAAATTCACAAGGTTTTCTAACCCCTCTCTACCAGGTGCCCCCATATTTTGGAGGCTCCTGATAAATTATAGGGTTTGTGTTCTACTTTGATCACTAGATTCCACATATGTTGCAGATTCAAGGGAAAATAAGTAACAAATAACTAACATTGAGCAACAAGACAGAAGAATGTATTAAAATCCTTAGAGTGAGTAAAAATGAATTCATATGAAAACAGTTTTGGAATGATGAGGAATTTGAAAGGCTAGTATTTGGTAATTTAATTACCTGCTAACTTTGTCTGAGACAGTTCTTTTAGTTAAAGCAAACACTGTTAAAGTATTTAGGGGATGGGGTGCCTGGGTCTGTCAGTCAGTTAAGCATCTGACTCTTGATTTCAGCTCAGGTAATGATCTCTCCACCCAGGTCATGATCTCACAGTCATGAGTTTGAGTGCCTCATCAGGCTCTGCATTGACAGTATGGAGCCTGCTTGGGATTCTCTCTCTCCCTCTCTCTGTCCCTCCCCGGTGCTCTGTCTCTCTCTCTCAAAATAAAAAAAAATAAATAAACATAAAAAAAATAAAATTTAAGATATTGATTTAAAAAAATTAAAAAAACAAAAAATAAACATCAATGCAGCTATTAGGTTTGTTAGTGACATACTCAAAAATTGTCTCTGTTCAGGCTTCAAGTGGCAGGATTTGCTCAAATAGAAAGGACCGTTACCTTCAATCATACTCAACTAGATTAAAGTGCCTATAGAACATATTCACAATTGACTTAGTAATTTTAACATCTATACAATTTTGTTATATACTTTATCTCTGGCTTCTCAGCACGATTCTTCATAGTATTCATAAACCACCCATCCCTGTGCTTTGTAGAAGGAAGTATAGCCATTGTCTGTCAGGTTAATTTCATGGTGAACCATAATAGTTCTAGAGAAGCATTCTTCATTCTGTTATGGGGTGAATTCAAGCTTTCCCAAGTTGCTAAACTAGGCTGACTACCCCTACTTATATGGACTGGGCTTTTGTTGAGAAACAATAATTCTAGATTCTTTGGAAGAGAATGTAGAACTTTTTTTAGTAGAATATATAGTCAAGTATCAAGCATCAGCATCAGTCATCTATTTATTCATTAGTCATCTCTAATTATTACAGTTTAAATGGCTATTAAAACAGAGGCAGTGTTTTTTGTGATGGAGAATAGTATCTAGTGAGAGTGATGAACAATAAAGACTAACACAGGTAGAGAGACAAATGAAAATTTGTGAAGACTGATATGGAACTATATGTGCCAGTATAAACTTGAGAATGCTTCAAATATTGAAATGCTTCTGTAACACTTGGTAAATAGTCACTACCTAGGTCATCCTGACCCATTCCTCTGAACTGTCCTGAACTTACTATTATTCAGAAACTTAGTGGTTAATAACCCTTCCAACAGGGCATTCTAGGACTCAAGCATAAAAGTAGCACAGTTCTGTTGTTTGATGTCTGCTGCTATGTAATTTGCTGTATATATTATAATAATATACCTAGTAAAAAATACTTGAAAGAAAAATATGACATACTAAAAAAAACCCACAGTAATATGACAAAATTATAGTGGAGTGATCAGAGATGCACATCTTTGAGAAAATGGATTTAGAGCTAAAATCCAAAGAATGAGTAAGAGTTAGGCAGTAAATATTTCTAATTGAGAAGCTAGCAAATATTTTTAAGTGTATAGTCTTTGGGGCAGAAGGAACATGGCCGTGCAAAGGTCCTGAGATGTGATGAAGCTTGGCATAGTCAGTCAAAAAAAGAAAACCAAAGTTTTTATTATAGATGGATATTACCTGGGGCAAGGCACAGCACAATGTGGCTGTGATCTTGACATTCCAGACTTAGCTTGGTTGCTCTGAAAATACAATATAAAATTCAATTATGAACATTTTCATAATTGATTGATGCCCAAAATGCTTGGTGTTGAATTTTTAATGTTTACTCAGCCATAAAAAAAAAATAAAATAAAGAATGAAATCTTGCCATTTGCAACACCTGGGATGGAGCTAGAGAGTATTATGCAAAGGGAAATAAGTCCGTCACAGAAATACAAATACCATATGATTTCACTCATATGTGGAATTAAAGGAACAAAATAAACATGCAAAGAAAAAAAGAGAGAGGGGGACACCAAGAAATGGACTCTTAACTATAGAAAAGATTGCTACCAGAGAAGAGCTGGGGGGAGGTGGGTGAAATAAGTGATAGGGATTAAAAAGTGCACTTGCTGTGATGAGCACCGGGTGTTATGTGTAAGTGTTGAATCACTATATTGTACACTTGAAACTACTATTACACTGTATGTTAAGTAAGTGCACTTTAAATAAAAACTTAAAAAATACATTGTTACATGCTTAGTCCTAAAATTTAGTAGGGAAGACAATCACCACTTTGAAGCAGATTGAGTAGCTAAGAAGAGAACCACTGAAAAAATCAAAGTATCTTTTCTGACAATAAATTCTAATAGTAAAGGTGAAGTTCCAGATACATGAAATATAGCTTCAAAATGCATTTTGGTACACTGCTATGGGCAAGATAGAGGTTTATGTGAATATGAGACTATTTGAAAAACCTGTTTATTATAAGCCTCATAGAGTCTGAGATTTTATCTTATTTTGTATTTTACTTGTCTCTTCTCTAGCTAAATAAAGAATAAAACTAAATAAAGGGGTGAAGAAAGGAAGAAAATAAAGAAGGGAGAAAAAGACACAAAACATTTATTTTCTTGAATAGCCTGAAGATTACAAATGCCATTAATTTAATAGGTTGTTATTAAAGATTTGTGAAAAATCGAATGAAAGAGGAGAATGTATATTATGAAGAAATTATATCTAAAACTTTTTGCTGTACTTTCCTCATGGGATTAGATACTCCAGAAAAGCTTCCATTCTTTGTGATTATACATATAACAGGACCATCATTTTTCATACACACTGTGTGTGTGTATGTATGTATGTGTGTGTGTGTGTGTGTGTGTGTGTGTGTACATACTGTTTTAAAGAGAATAGACTTTAGGTAAGAAGGAATGATATGAAATAAGATTTAACAAATCTTTCTGCACTGTCATTTCTTTAAAATAGCTAAAAGTCAACTGAGGATTCATCAAAACTCCATTAATAAATAGAATTGCATATCATTATGCCATGGAAAATCTGTAAATATGTACTAAAGTTTACAATGTTAACAATTAGCTCATTTATTAGAAACAATAATTTTAACTTTAGAAATAACAGTAACTTTAGAAACAAAGTTATTACTTATTAATAAAGTCAATAAATAATAATAACTTTACAAAGTTGAAATAAGGGGCGCCTGGGTGGCTCAGTCGGTTGAGTATCCGACTTCAGCTCAGGTCATGATCTCACAAGTCCGTGAGTTCAAGCCCCGCTCTGTGCTGACAGCTCAGAGCCTGGAGCCTGCTTCGGATTCTGTGTCTCCCCCTCTCTTTCTGTCCCTCCCCTGCTCATGCTCTGTCTCTGTCTCAGAAAAAAAAAAACAACATTAAAAAAAAGTTGAAACAAATAGCCATTGGTTAGGTAAATTTAAATCTGAGACTATTTTATTTCTGTACATGAGCTAGGAATGTTTACTACTTTGTAATGAACCCAAACACGCATAGACTCTTATAACTAGAAAAGACACTAAAAGTAAACATAGTCCAAAGTACTTGCCTTCCAGATGAATTAACTGAAGTCACTAATTGAGTGTTTTAGATCCTGTAACAACTTAGTTCTGACCTGAGAAAACTAATCACTACTGGAATGGCTTTTGAAGAAATTCAATATTGATCTACAGCATTACACTTATTTCTTTTCCTAATGCTTGATCATCTGAGAATCTTGTAAAAACCACAAATCCTCTCCAGAGAAAAATGTACCCATATTTATACACACATAATATAATTATTCACCTTGTCTATCCATAGATATTTATTATTCAAATGGACGAGAAAGGGGGGCATAAGAGGTATCTTCAATGTCTCAAATTAATCATCCACAAGGTATTTCAAATTAACCAACTGTACGACGGATGCCACAGAAATTGGAGAACCTTGAAGGAAACATTAGAATGGCAGATTTAAGCAACAATAGGTCCCTGTTGTATATAGGAAGCAATCTCCTCCAAAATCCATTATCAAAGCTAGAGGTAGAGCAGATCCCTCCATTCTCCCAAAATACATACCAAAAATAAATAAACAAATACATACATACATAAAAAACCAACACGTTCTCTTGAAAGAAAAAAAAAAAGGAAATTGATACAAAACATGAAAAAATAGTCATTATTTTAGATTTTTATAAGTCTAAACTGTTACATATATACACACCCCACTTCAATAATAATGTTCCCACTTACAGAAATTTGTATTACACATAATTCTTACATTTTAGAAAAATTCAATTTGTCTGCTCCTTCTCCCAAAGGAGACTTATATAACTTTAATCTATTAAAATGAAATTCATTTTTAGTAGCACATTAACCAGATGTTATGCCAAGCTATTTCTGTGTAATTTAGAAACTAAATCAGCTTCTTACACATATGTTAGTGATTCAAGGCCAACTCTCTCAATGTTAATCACAAGATATTATCATTGACAGGACCAGATGTTTCAGCAAAACCTGAGGTTAAAGTTAATCTTAATTTTAACGGTGTGTGTGTGTGTGTGTGTGTGTGTGTGTGTGTGTGTTCAGGGATTGTTGACTTTCAACCTCCTTAAAAAGATGGTAAAGTGACAAGCAGACATGATCTATAGATGTATGCCATAAATATCAAATATTTACCATAGGGTGTAGATCAGTGCTACTGAACAGAATGCATATGCTTAGTAAATACTTACAAGGAGCTGAATGGTATATAATAACAATTCACTCATTGTCATTCTTCCAACCACTAGTACGTACTCCCATTTCATTAACTCATAAGTCTCATTAGATGAATAATCTTAAACACATTAAGATAGTCTGTCTGGTCTTCAATATTTTAAAAAGCTTATTATTCCCATTAATTTCTTGAGCACATGCCCCTAGATATGTTCATATTTTATTAATCACATATTATATACATATACCCCTGTTGTGCTCAGAAACCAATTCTGGAGTCAGACTGTTTAGATTTGAATCATGCCTCTGTCATTTTCTAGATTTGTGAACTTAGGTAAGTTATTTTACCAGTAGGTACTACTGTTAACTTCATCCTAAGAGATGGGTAGTAATGCTAACTATTTTATTAAGTAAAACATGCATAAACACACTGAAATCCTTATTGTGAGGATTGAACTGTTAAATATATGTTAAGTGCGTACAATAAATGAGGGCATATATTAAACACTCAATAAGTGAGAGATATTATTCATATATTATTATGGTTAATATGGTATATTATTACATTATAAACAAATTCCCAAAAAGAGAAAAGAAATTACACACACACACTACTCATGCACACATGATCTAGATGTTATTAAATTATTTGTTTTACTTATTTTTATAAATATATTATTTATATTCATGTATAAATCATTAAATATATTTTTATATGTAATGTGTGCATGAGTGTGTATGTATATATCTATATCTATATCTATATCTATATCATCTATATATATCTATATATATACACATACAAAGAGAGAGAGAGAGAAGTAGGAGGAGGAAGAGGAGGAAAAGCAATTTCTTTCCACAACCCATCTTATGCACCTCTAGGGTGACTACAACCCAGTTTGGAGATCACTACTCAGAGCTCTTTTGTTGTTGCTGTTAACATTTATTTATTTTTGAGAGATAGAGACAGACAGAGCATGAGTGGGTGAGGGGCAGAAAGGGAGGCACAGAATCCGAAGCAGGCTCCAGGCTCTGAACTGTCAGCACAGAGCCCAACCCAGGGCTTGAACTCACAAACCGCAAGATCATGACCTAAGCTGAAGTTCGACGCTTAACCGACTGAGCCACCAAGGCACCCCCCACTACTCATAGTTCTAATCGTTATGTTGAAACACATTTGTGCTCTGTTATTGTTTCCACAGTGACTGACAAGTTCATTTTTTTTAATAATAGTTAAAATAACAACTTCATGTATATAGAGGTCTCTCCTAGAATTTTCTGATCTTGGTTCACTTTTGCCAGATGCAAACCTGTTGCACATCCTGTTGTCTTTGCTTTGCTCTCAAGATCTCTTTCTCGTGCTGCAGTGGTTAAAGTTCTTGAAGGTTGTGTCATCAAAATTCCCTAATTTTTGGAAAAATTCTGTACTTTTTCATTAGGACGTTGGAGAGATGGTGTGTTTGTAAAAAACCAAATATTCCCTGGATCTGTTTTTAACCACGTGTTTGAAAAATCTGATCCACTTGACCTTCTGGATCTTGCCTGTTAGTATTCCAGACCCCAGCTGTCTCTCCAAGCAGGAGGCAGTGCCATAAGGAGTCTGCGGGTCTGAATATCTTGATTCTTAGTTTCTGTTGCGTCAGACTTCCCCACCAGGCTTTGTCATCGGATAAATTAGAATGTAGGCAACATTCAGAGATCCGTGCTTGCCCCTACATCCCCTTAGTTTAATTCAATATTATTCAAGACTGATTTTTAGACATTTAAAATTGTCTATTTATACAAAATATTGACTGTGTGTCAGATACTGCTAGCTGTTAAGAATGTACCACTGAGGAAACTGTGCTAGCCTCACATATCACAGAGTACAGAACCAGCTCTCCCTGGCTTTCATTGTTCATTGTCTAGTGTAAGAACACGTGACATGGAGGGTGCACAACGGCAAAAAAGAAAGTTCTGACTTTTCATGCCACTTTGCGTGTGTTGAGAGGTAAAACAAAATATTTCAGTGTTATCTTTGGTTTAAGAAAAGCCACGAATTTGGACTATATTATCTTGGTTTCTGGAACAGTTCATTTTCTTGAGTGGAATTATGGTCTTGATTTGTGAGAATTCTCTTTTACAGCCTACTGCTTGGAATAATTTTGCTCCTTCTATGTCTCTGGTATCTTTTCTATTCCTTGATGATGAGGATTGTAAAACAGGCTATGTTTTACTATATATTTGGCATAGAAGAAGGTTGGAATTAAATTTACACCTCAACTATGCAAATTCCTTGAATATTATGACCTTATTACCAGAGCAATTTTCTCCCACCTTCCACTTGCACCCCTATAGCCACACCCCATCACACCCTATAATTTATGTTTTTTTCTGGATCTATTGTGCTTCTGTTTACATTTCAGATTTTATTTGTGTTTGAAGTTGGGTTGTATGATATTATAATCTATAAACATCAGAAAAATTCATACTGGAATTATGTAATTTTTTAGTTAACGTCATGTAAAATAAAACAAATCTAACAAAGGCTCTTTGCCTTCATACGTCTTCTGTTAGTTTAACACTCTGGAATCATGTTCTTTTATTATGTTTTATGACTTTAATGCAACAATAATGCAAGCAGATGATTCTTTTAGGAATAGGATCAAATCTATCACAACATGGGACATTAATCACCATGCCAGTAATTATCCTGACTTACTTTTCTGTAATAATTCAACCCCCAAGATCCCTTAGCTAGTTTATATGAGGTTCACGGAGGCCCTCAGCAATTTAAATAGTGGAAATCCTGTGAGCTTATGGGTCTGTAGCTCTGGACACATTTGCAATGCCTGTTAGAATCTATTATCCCTGCCAGATCACAAACTTGAAAGATTGCTTCTTTTGACTCTTTTTATGATATATCGATAGCAAGCAAAAGAAATCTAGAAACCAAATTCATTTTTACTTACATATAAGTATATATAATAGTATACTGATACATATGTGTGTGTGTGTGTGTGTGTATATATATATATATATGTATGTATCAGCTAATATTCAAAGTGCTTTATGAATACTGATTTATTATTTTATTATTTAATTTTTAAAAATAATTTGTCAAGTAGCTCACATACGGTGTAGTCCTTGCTTCAGGAGTAGATTCCTGTGATTCATCACTTACATACAACACCCAGTGCTCATCCCAACAAGTCCCTCCTCAATGCCCACCACCCATTTTCCCCTCTCCCCTGCACCCCATCAACCCTCAGTTTGTTCTCTGTATTTAAGAGTCTCTTGTGGTTTGCCTCGCTCTCTGTTTGAAACTATTTTTTTTCTTTTCTTCCCCCATGGTCTTCTATTAAGTTTCTCAAGTTCCACATATGAGTAAAAACATATGATAGCTGTCTCTCTCTGACTGACTTACTTCACTTAGCATAATACCCTTCAATTTCATCCATGTTGTTGAAAATGGCAAGATTTAATTTAATTTGCTTACCAGTTTAATTCTTTAAAAATTGTATGAGGAGGTTTCTGACATTATCCTCATTTTACAGAAGTGAGACTTGAGGCATAGAGAGGTTAGTAAGTTGCCCAAGTTATATAACCAGAAAGTGATAAGAGTCAGTATTTAAATTCCAGCTCTCTTATTCCAAGTTTCACCTCCTACCAGCTCAGCTCTGCTATCTCTCCAGAAATAAATAATTAGCATATTCAAAGAGAGAAAACGGGGAGAGTTGATTCTGTATAAGTAGTTTTGTACATTAATTGTGAAAAACTTCTAGAAGGCTGGATCTCAGCTTTACAATGGAACATGTGACACCCAACGAGAGTTCCCAGCTACTCCATAACCAATTTCCCCATTATTAACATATGAACTATGGTATAGAACTAATGAACCAATATCAACACATTATTATTAGCTAAAATTCACACTTGATTCACTTTTCTTATTCTTCACCTTATATCCTTTTTCTTTTCAAGATCCCATCTAAGATACCCCATTACATTTAGTCATTAAGCCATCTTAGTCTTATTTTGTCTGTGAGTTTCTCAGATTATCCTTGTTTTGAGAACATGGACATATTTGAGGAGTATTGGTTAAGTATTTTCCAGAATGCCCATTAAATGGCTTTTTCTGATGTTTTTCTCATGATTAGACTCATGTTATATGTTTAGGGGTGGAAAACCACAGAGATAAAATGTCATTTTCACCTCTTACTATCAAAAGTGCATACTATCAACATGACTTGCCACTGTTGATGTTGAACTTAATCACAATGCTGTTTGTGAGACTTCTATACTGAGATCACTATAAAGTGACTTTATTCCCATTTCTGTCTGTACTTTGGGAAAGAAGTTACCTTTGAAGGAAGACACTTAAGAGGTAAAGAGTTAGACTCCACCTCCTTGAAGGCAGAGTATCTTACAGATAATTTGGAATTCTCCTGAACAAGGGTTGTGTTTATCCCCTCTCATTAATTTATGTCTTCAGTCACTTATTTATATCACTACGGTCTTGTGGATATTTATTTTACACATTGGGTTATAATGCAAAATTCTTTTTATTTCTTTTGTTGTCCAAATTGTCTGAACTTTGGCAATTAGGAACTCTTCCCATTTCAGTTGGTTCCTGGATACTTTTTACATACCTCTAATACTGTGGTGTGTGTGTGTGTGTGTGTGTGTGTGTGTGTGTGTGTGTTTTAAGCACTTTCTGACTTTCTGGCACTTTGAGATTCTCTTGTATATTTCTAATGCCTGTCCTAGAACAAGCCTTTTCTCTAAGGAGCTCGAGTACTTTTATTGGGGGGTGGCTTTAGAAACCAACATTGAGCCACTAGGTTTAGGCATTGTTCTTGAAGGGTGATTGTTTTAGTCCCACTCATATATATTTCTGTGTATAGCTAGTAAGTAAATTTATTAAGTGAAATATGAGTTCCTTCTGATGATTCCAACTCTAATCCATTACTATCTGGATCATTCTAAATTCCTTTTTCTTGTTTATCTGAAAATTCTCACTCCACAAAGAAGAAACCTGGTTCCTATAATCTTCATCTATTTGTTTAATTGTTCAATTCTAGGGTCATAATTCTTAAATCTTGCCCCTTAGAGAAACAACTCTGCCATCTAGAGAACAGCACTCTGTATGGTTCCTTTTGCCTGTAGTCCTATTAGACACTCCATTTATTTCCACGATGATGATGACTTGGTCAGCTCCTTTATATTCCAACTCCTTTCAGTGGTATTGTTTCACACATTTGTAATGCAGCTAGACTGGTCCCTTTTGTATCCTGCATTCCATGCCATGATCCTCCAATGTCTTAAGTGGTTTGTTTCTAATTTGTAAATTTTACTTGTGCTTAAAGTTCTTTGAGTTCATACAAAAGCAGAGTGTCATGTATTCCCCCATTGCAGTATCATGCAGAATAGTGTCACCTCCTTAAAAATTGCGTGCGTTTCACCTGTTCAACTTCTCTCTTCCTCTGACCTCTTTAGGTTCAGAAGGAGCCACTGATCTGTTTACCAACACCATTGTTTTGTCTTTTTTAAAACTTAATATAATTGGAATCATACACAATGTAGCCCTTTCAGACTAGTTTCTTTCACATACCAACATACATTTAATATTTATTCTTACATTTGTATTGTTTTCTGGCTATGAAAATAAAAGTGTATCAACTTTTCACATGGATCATGTTTTTGCTATTGTATCTAAAAACTCATCATCAATCCAAGGCTGCGGAGAGTTTCTCTTATTTTTTCCTCCAGAAGTTTTATGAGCTTTTATCTTTTATTTGGATTTATGATCTATTTTGAGTAATATTTGTTAAAAGTGTAAAATCTGTTTCTAGGTTGAATTTTCTGCCTATGAATGCCCACTTTTTCTAGCATTATGTGTTGAACAGATCATTCAGTTCCATTGAATTGTGTTGTTCCTTTTTCAAAGATCAGCTCACTACATTTATGTGGACCTATTTCTGAGTTCTCTGTTCTATTACATTGATCTATATATACACCTATACTTTCACCAGTACCTCTGCTGTCTGGTTTATAGTAGATTTATAATACAATTTGAAACTGAGTAGGAGGGGTCTTCCCACTTTGTTCTTCAGCCATGCCTTTTTATGATGATGCAGAAGTGATATAGAAAATCCAAGCATAAGCTCTTTAAAAGTGTTTGCTTACATTATGTATGCTGACATCTCACTTGCCAATGTAAATTAAGTGGCCAATTTCAGGAACAATAGGATGGGAAGTATATTTCACCTCTTGATGGGGGAAAAACCACCTTAATCATATGCAAAGGGGTGGTTTCAGAGAAGGATGAAAAATTGCTTTCATTAATTATATCTACTACATTCTAGTTTCCTTTGCAGCTTTGTTTTCTTCATAGAACCGCTGTCTACAATTATCTTTTTATATTTACATGTGACTTTTTATATTTCCATTTAGAACATAAACTTCGTGAAGGGATGGGATTTTCTTTTTAATCATTATACCTGTAGTACATGGAAAAGCAATTAGTATATATTAAGAACTCAGTGAACATTTGATGAATAACCTATAACAGCAACCACGAGATGTATTTCTAATGTTGACATCAGGTATTTAAACCGTAACTAAAGGCTGGCTCTGTTCCTACACTTTGACAGCAAAAGTAGAATTTCAAAACAGTTTGGATTGTAGACTAGGACAGAAAGATAAAATAATTATGAATTAAGAAGACAAATTAAATGGCTTCTCTTCTCACCTGTCTCTCCTGGACTCCTCCTTAGCCCATCATACTGTAGACACAACTGCCTCATGGAAATTGTTTTGTTGCCTTCTCATCTGGCATGGCTCACTGTCTTGACGATCTACTTACACGTTTGTCTGCCTATTCATTTGGCTCTGCACCCTAGTCTCTCTTCCACAACTTGTGACTTTCTCAGTATTCTTTGCTTTCATTTTCCCTGCACAATCATTCACATGGCTTCAGCTATGCTTTTCATTAGACATTTCTTAGTTTTCCATCTAATAACTCATCTTTATTTTTGAACCCCAGGCACTCATTTCTAAGTGAGAGCTTGTTACCTGCACCTGAATATAAAACATATTCCCTAAGTTTCCAGCTCAAGTTTATTGACACAATTCCACAATTCTTTTTTTTTTTTTAACGTTTATTTATTTTTGAGACAGAGAGAGACAGAGCATGAACGGGGGAGGGGCAGAGAGAGAGGGAGACACAGAATCGGAAACAGGCTCCAGGCTCTCAGCTATCAGCCCAGAGCCCGACGCGGGGCTGGAACTCATGGACCGCGAGATCGTGACCTGAGCTGAAGTCGGACGCTTAACCGACTGCGCCACCCAGGCGCCCCACAATTCCACAATTCTTTATAGTGGTCAGTATTTTCCTAGCCCACCTCCCTCACGTACATGTGCCCCTGATTTACATCAACACATCAGTGAGACAGTATAGGAGAAGCAAGAAGGACTTCATTCCTGTGAAGCTGCTGGTCTGAGGCAAAGGTTAAAAGTTTTCATACATTTTGAGACAGATATCTCCTTCTGGGGAAGAGAACAATGAGAGATAACAGCTGATGGGGAGTGATGGTTCTCTGGGCAAAATCAAAAGTAACCATTTAAAGCCTGTTGGTGCAAGTATTTCTATTTTCCAGGAGCTCTGGAAGAATGTTGACCATGGAGAAAGGCATCCTGTGATTGTCTCGTGTCCACTAAACAGCAACAACATAATGACCGTGGGACTGACAGACTTCCCCACTCCCAGCCTCTCACCCTTTGGAAAAGTGCCTTTATAAGCCTGGCATGCTACCCCTGTGGGGGGCAACGTTTATCTTTCTTGCCAGCTCCCTTGCATGCAAGCTCTCTCTAATAAACTCGGCCTTTTTTCTTTATCTCCAGTTCAGTATTCATTTCTGTGACATTGAGACTCAAGAACCTGATCTTGGGGGTCCAGTAACAGTAAGGATAAAGTCTTCTGACCCCCATTGCTCATGATTATTACGTGGTCATTGGCTGATTTGTACCCAGATCATTGGGGAACTTTGTATGTTCATGTGAAGTTAAAGGGATAAATTCTGCCATATTAATTTCCATTTGGTCAGCAATTACCTGATCAAGTCTAAATATGGCTCCTTATAGTCTGGCCCCAATCCACCCTTGTAGCCCATAATTTCTTCCTTTCAGTCTCACTTACCCTCTTTCCTACTCACATCTGAATACAAGTTAATGACTTCTTTGCTTAGAGACCTAAATTCATTTTGTTCTCTTAGTTTGGAATATCCAAAGCAGAGTAAATTACTTTCTAGAAGACGCCTACTTACAGAGCAAGTTCATTACAAATCTGTTTTCATAGAGAATGCTTCTTCTCAATCACCAAATTAAATTGTCCAGGAAACATTACTATGCTATCCTGATAGCCTAAGGGAGATTCTCCATGACTTTAACTAAATGCAGTCTGCATTTCTTTTAGTATTTATGAAGCAAACTATATGGGTTTAAAATTGAATTTCTAGGGGCACCTGAGTGACTCAGTAAGTTAAGCGACTGACTCTTGGTTTCAACTAAGGTCATGATCTCACAGTTTGTGAGTTCAAGCTCCGTGTCAGGCTCTGTGCTAACAGTGCAGAGCCTGCTTGGTATTTTCTGTCTCCCTCTCTCTCACCCCTCCCCTGCTCTCTCTCTTTCTCTCTCTCAAAATAAATAAACATTTTTTAAAAATTAAAAAATTAAACTTGAATTTCTATTGCATAAGCATTCCTTATTATTTTTTTCACTTATTTCCTGAATCTCTTGAAAATGTTGTCTAACTAACCACTTTCATATTCAGAGTAGCACAGAAAATATGTTTTCTATTTTTTAAAGCCCATTAAATAATAATAATAATAATAATAATAATAGGTAAATATTAATTAAAGTAATTTACTGGAAACTTATAATGCAGAAAGTACTATTACAAAACCAACCCAGTACTGAAGCTTTAATTCTAGTGCAGAGTATCTGTTTCCAAGTTCTGCAAATGATGAACTCATCCTCAAATATACCTTCCTTGTCTATACTAGGAAATAGGGGAATTATTATGTTTTATTTAGAAAGAGAAGGAAATAGTTGTTTTATGCTCTTTTTCAAGGGAGTGAATTGAATTTTATATTAAATTATATACATTTTTTTGGACTTCAAAATTATGGCACAGAAATATAATAATATGCCCCAAATTGGCACAGCAAGTATTAGCTAACAATTGCTATGCTTATTACATAACAATTTCCCCTTTCCTTCAAGTATAAAATAGTGTCAGTTTGTCCGAATGTGTGAACCCTTTCAGTATCTAGCACATTGTTCACTAAGATCCTTCAATAAGTGTTTGTTGACATGTAAATACACTTTTCAGAAATGCATAAATTTATAAAGGTTTTCCTTCACATAATCATGCAGGATCAAGGGGAAATTTGTCATTTAATAATTTTTCATTATAATCATTACTGTTAATTTAATTACTTTATTTATGGACAGTATATTATAATTCCAAATGACCAATATCCCCCTTCCTTATCCACTTTTTCCTATGCCAATACATGTTAGATAGAACCCTGAGACAGTCACATTAAATGTGATTTTATTTCACCCTCAGCACAAAAAAAATTTTGAGATTTTTTTTCATAAATTCCACTAGTAATTAAATTCAGAGTCAATGTGAACAATTTTACTTGAACTATCTCTTTGTGCCTAATTATAACCAGTTCTCCTGATGTGTAGTATCACACAGTCTCAAATCTTGGAACTCTAACTATTGAAAAGCAAATTAAAATCTAACTTTTTTTTAGAATATTAATTATAATACTTTATACTCTGTTAGTATCTTTCATCTAAGGACCTCAAAAAACCATACAAGTGTTAATTAAAACTTTGTGGGATTTTATTTCCTTTTAGATATATGTGGAAAGGAGTCATAATATAATTATATACTATTAGACATTAGAGTCACCCAAATGACTTTAAAGAAAACCCTACTGTTTTGCTATTTTCTCCTTTTGTGAGTTTTGAGTATATATGAGAGACCCATGATTAACCAAATGTAGTACCTTTTAAAAAGCCTTAACACATTAGAATTTAATATTTCAAAATTGATCAAAAGGAAGAGCTTTATCTTCATGGACTAGAAAAAAAGAATAATAACTTTGGTCACAGTTAATGCAACTTTTTTTTTCAGTCACTGCTATGTATGAACTTTCTTTTTTCCACCTTCATTTTACCTGCACTGTGGGTACCCTTTTAAAGATATTTCAATCTATCTTGAGTTTAATATTCCCCTCAGATGTGCTTAAATAATATTTGTTGCAAGAAGCTTTATGTTTTATTTCCTAAATCATTAATTACTTAATACTCAATGTGGGCAATATCACACATTCTCATTTCCAGACCTTGCCTAACATGAACAGTTGCATCACACTCCATGCCTCTTCCCAATAAGATGGCACAGGGGGGAATTTACAAAGATGAAAGAGGCACTATTTTTGCCCTGAAAAAGCTCACAGTTTTATTTTAGCCAGAAATTCTGAGACTGAGATGAGTCAGTCACATCATAATTCCAATAACTGCATTTATGTCTGTGTTCCTCATCACAAGAGGAGTTAGCATGGTCTGCCTACAGTTAGGTTGGCTTCTTGGAAATTCCATTTCATTTATTGGCCTTCGCAACTAAAAAAGGAAAATTTCCTTAGGGAGCAAACAATTTCATGGTGCTCACCCTATGTTTTCCTTGCTCTAGTTAGTAGTCTAGGCAAATATTTATAGATAGTGCTCATTGTCAGAAGGCTGACAAGCCTTGAAGTTTGGCATAATCAGAAAGACCATAAAGGAATGCTTCAAAGTCCATGATGGACTTCCTCTGCTGATACTGTCTAGTGAATAACTATAACTGATACCGTATTTTCTCGCTCTTGAATTCCTGGGTGAAAAATATATATTGAACCCAATTTAAGTGAACAATTAGGTGAATTTTGACAAATACAACCACAATCATAATTATATGGAACATTTCTATCACCCCAGAAAATTTTCACATATTTATTTAAAGGCAATCCCATCCGCTTCTCAACAGCTGGCAACAACTGATCTGCTTGCTGTCACTATGGGTATAAACCTATTGTGTTTGGTGTATGGCTTCTTTAGCACAGCATGCTTGTAAAATGTATCTGTAATGTTGCTTGTATGTGTACCAGTTCTGCTTTGTTGAGTGTTATATTCCATTGCATACATACTCCACAATTTCTTTATCCATAAACCTGGTGATGGGTGTGGGGAATAAGCTTAGATATCTCCTGGGCTGACACCAATGGGTTAACAAGGCATAAAGAATTACAAAGCCATAGGATGCTCACACCCGTGTTTGGGTAAACAAGACAAGGCAACCAAGAATAGGGAGGTGCATAGGCACCCCAGAATACAGAGGGGGTGCAGAGCCCCCAGAATAGAGAGGGAGGGGCAAAGACCCCAAAATAGAGAGGGATGAAAGGTGCTCAATACATAGGTATATGAAATAAACAAGATTAGATATTTAGGGTGGAAGCACCCCCATTTTAGTACTATAGCAGAAAGCTGCTTTCACAGGAAGAAAGGACCAAATTAGGTAAACAGGTAAATTGGGCTATAGACTGCTGCACTGCAGGTGTAGCAGCCCAGAACAGAGATGATCAACAAAAGAAAGGTGCCTTGTTAACTCTGAGGTTATTTGTCCTTTCTTATCCCCTAGGTTAGCTAAGATAAACAGAGGTGGTGCCTCTGTTATGGCTCTCTCTTATGGAGTTTTGAGATCATTAAATGAAGGTTTGCATGCACCATGCTTATAAATCTACCTGGAGTAAAATAAGTATTTAATATATATCATTAATATGTTTAAATTGAGAGCCCAGAGGAGTCAAAACTAATGACCAGCATCATCACCTTCACCATCACAACGCAGATCATCATTGTGGATCCTTCTACTGCTGAGAGATTGGCGTTGGCCTCACTTAGTTATTTCCTTTAATGAGATTACTCCCCTTAAAGAATTTTAGACATGATTTCTCACATTTTTTTTTATTTTACAGAAAAATATGTACTAAAGTATATTAAAAAGCAGGTAAAATTATTGCAAAATAATTTGTGTGATTGCATGCTATGCATTCTACTTAAGGACATGGAAAGGAGCCATGACATCATTTTTCCTGGAAATTTGGATTTGACAAGTGCCTACTATGGATTCGAGTTTGATCAGTTTAGAAAGCATCTTATATAAATGAAACTTCCAGAATACTTAACATGGATTCTCAGGCAGGTTTTAACTTTGGGTTTTGGGCTTTTTCAGAAGAGAATACAAATGAAGGCCTGGGAACTCTACTAAGGAATTATTTAAATGTATAGCTTTGACTTGGGTCCTAGAAAACATTCAAAGTGGAGGGAATGAGTCTCTAAAATGTTTCTAAATTACTAGAAGGAATAGCCAGTTTCCTCAGGCCTACATCTCTCCAGGAATGCAGAACCCTATTTGTTCAGATAAGTGACTTCAAATAACAGTTGTTACAATGTGGTGTCGAATAGATGCCAAGCATTTAATGCCCATTTTCTCCATTTGTAACAAAAAACTCGAAGCTAAAGGTTTTCTTGTCCCCATTTGGCAGAGAAGGAAACCGAGACTGAAAAGTTACACAGTTTGGATGGTGTCCCATTGCTTCTAACTGCCAAGCCAGAGTCAGAATACAATTTTTCTTGACCCCAAAACTCATTGTATTTCCCTGAGTTCAGTGGTATCTTATTCTGGCATTAATGTATCAGAGTCAATAAAATTTCTTTCCAGAAATAGTCATCCCATTTTCAGAAGAGACTCATTTTGAAGATTATGTTCATTTTTGTGTAATTAGAAGTCACCCTGTAATCAGCAAATAATATTTGTCAAAATTTAAGGAAATTTAATTTTTTTATCTTTATGTTTCATTCTGTAGAGAAAGTCTGAGAATGGAGAAGCTGTATATAAATCTTTCTCCTTGTTTGAATTCTTACACAGCTTTCTGCCTCCTGCTTTATTGACAAATAAAATTCTAAGCACTTAAAGTACACAATGTGGTCATTTAATATATGGATACATTATAAAAGGGTTTCACCATCTAGTTAATTAATACATTAATCACTTTCTTTCTACTCTCTTGGCAAGTTTCACTTACATAATATAGTGTTACCACCTAGTGTAGCCACCATGTCTTAAATATGGCTTTTTATTTCTTGTCCAGTGGATTCGATAACTTTCCTGCTCTTACACAAGTTAACAAGTCAGGCTTGTCAGTTGCTAAATGGGTAGCGTTAATTGAAGAGTGAAGTGACCCTGCCATTCTTGCCCATTCTCTGTAAACCAGCGTCATTATTTCAACCTTTTTAATCTTCTGTGTGGTTAACAAGGACCTTCAACTCAGCATGACAAATAAATAAATTGTAAAATGAAAATGGCAAAGGCACCTTATATTCTGGACACATTTCTTCTTTCTGACTCCCCATTAAAAGCTAGGATAATTCCCTTAAATGCACAATATTTGCAGGAGATAATACAATTAACAAACATAGGTATGCAAATTAAAACAATAATATTTGGGGCGCCTGGGTGGCGCAGTCGATTAAGCGTCTGACTTCAGCCAGGTCACGATCTCGCGGTCCGTGAGTTCGAGCCCCGCGTCGGGCTCTGGGCTGATGGCTCAGAGCCTGGAGCCTGTTTCAGATTCTGTGTCTCCCTCTCTCTCTGCCCCTCCCCCGTTCATGCTCTGTCTCTCTCTGTCCCAAAAATAAATAAACGTTGAAAAAAAAAATAAAAAAAAAAATAAAATAAAATAAAACAATAATATTTATCTTAGAAATATATTAAATGAGGTAATACAGCCATCTGTCTTGGATAGGCTGCTGTTACTCTCTGAGCTGGGTTACTGCTGTTACTCTCCACAGCTGAACAAATTCTCTCATTTGGATTCATTGGTTTGATTAATTATGTACACAGACCTCGTTGGTTACAAGCAAAAACACTGATTCTGGACAAGTTCAACTAAACAAAGGAGTTTTGGAACACCTGGGTGGCTCTGTCGGTTGATGGTCTAATTTTGGCTCAGGTCATAATCGCTCGGCTTGTGAGTTCAAGCCCCACATGGGGCTCACTGCTGTCACCACATAGCCTGCTTTGGATCCTTTGTCTCCCTCTCTCTCTGCCCCACCCCCTCTCTATGTCTCAAAAATAAATAAACATTAAAAAAAAAAGGAAAGGAGTTTATTGACAGAACATCAGGATATTGCAGTAAGACAGAATGGGAGAGACAAGCTTGGGAAAGGACTAGAAGAAAGCCTGTTCCAGAAGATTGGGAAGGAAGAAGAGAAGAAGAAAAAAAAAGTTTTGTAACTGGAAAATCTGGAATGGAAGTACTCAATCACTTGTAGATGTTTCCTACATTCACTTCCCTTCCATTCGGTACATGTTCTTTATTTTCCTCTTCTCCCTACTCTAATGAGTGATGAAAAGGAAACAAAAACAAAAACAAAAAAAACATAATACAAGCACTTTTTAGGGGCACAGTATATGCAAGGTTCAGGAGATACAATGGGGAATAAGGCAAAATGTCCCCCGAGTGGGTAGTTAGCAGTCTAGCAGAGAGGTTTAGGGAAACACCTGAGATGAACTGACAGGATGTAGAGAAGAGGCTTGTAGTATGCAGATTGATGTTAAGCACAATATTAATTCTAATGATTGAAAACCTCAAAAGAGTAACACTTCAACCACTGAAGAATAAATCTACATTTGTATCACAAATTTAATCAATGGAATATTGTTTGGACATTTAAAATATAAATCTATAGGGGCACCTGGGTGACTCAGTCTGTTAAGCGTCTGACTTCAGCCAGGTCACGATCTCGCGGTCCGTGAGTTCGAGCCCCGCGTCAGGCTCTGGGCTGATGGCTCAGAGCCTGGAACCTGTTTCCGATTCTGTGTCTCCCTCTCTCTCTGCCCCTCACCCGTTCATGCTCTGTCTCTCTCTGTCCCAAAAATAAATAAACCTTGAAAAAAAAAATTAAAAAAAAAATAAATAAAATAAAATATAAATCTATAGGGGCACCTGGGTGACTCAGTCTGTTAAGCGTCTGACTTCAGCTCAGGTCATGATGTCACAGGTTCGAGCCCCGCATCGGGCTGCCTGCATCAGATTCTGTGTCTCTCTCTTTGCCCCTCTCCTGCTTGTGCTCTATATCTCTGTCTCTCTCAAAAATAAATAAATGTTAAAAATTTTTTTTAATTTTAAATATAAATGTATAAACCACAAAGCAATATGAAAAACACTTATAATTTATATGTGTAAAAATAGAATACAAAACACTATAGGCATCATAATTATACCTGTATAAAATATGCACACATAAGGATATGGACAACCCAGAAAAATAAAAATAGCTAATGCTAAAATAGTTGATGAGCTTTATTTTTAATTTTGTTTTGTGTAGTTATAATACAATTATACAATAAATATTATTTAGAGAAATAAGTTGGACTATTTACTCCATTTCGTGATGATTCAACAAAAATAAAACATGCTACAAATGCTCTGATGCCAATTAATGTAATTTAATTCCATTCTTTAACCTAGCCTATTTGCAGCTAGAGTTTTGTTGTGAATGTCAGGAGAGACAAATTGTTTAAATGTTAGTGTTTACATATGCTTCTTTGTTTCTTACCAGCTTTATACCCTAAATGTACCTACAGTTTTTCAGCCATAGGAAAAACCTATTGAATGTCAAATAAATTTTAGTTGGAATAAATGCTTCCCCTGACTCTTGCATTCTGCATTTTACTGTTCTCAATCTTTTCTGAAAGTTGTGAGTGCTTTAAAATCTTTTTTTTAATTTAAACTAAATACATACCCTTTCCTTTTGACTCTATTTAAGTTGACTTTTCCAAATTATGCAGGTTCTTTTTTTTGAATGTTTATTTATTTTTCAGAGAGAAAGAGCACAACAGGGGAGGGACAGAGAGAGGGGGACAGAGAATCCGAAATGGGCTCTGTGCTGTCAGCACAGAGCCCTTGCAAGGCTCAAAGCCACGAACTGTGAGATGCTGACCTGAGCTGAAGTCGGACACTCAACAATTGAGTCACCTAGGCTCCCCCAAGTTATACAGGTTCTAATCTTTCTTTCTCCAAATAAGAGAAGTGTACTATTATCACATCTCCACTGTTGACACCTTAATTCAGCCCTTCAAGATCTACTGATCTGAAGTAGCTCTTTAACTGGATTCATCCACCAAAATCTTTGGCATTTCCAATTTTCCATTTTTGCACTGACTGCTGCCACATCATTCTGTCAGGAACCTAATGATGACGTACACCTCCGTTAAAAACATGTAGTTGGCTCCACATGAATTACTTAAGTACATACTCACTAGCTACACATTTGAACCCCCTTTCTTCCTTTCAAGCATTATCTTCCTGGTATATACCCATCTTATCCCATAACCAGCCAAATTGGCCAATATACTGTTTCTTGATCGTGATTCTGACTCGCCCACCTCTATGTCTTTGTTCATGTTATTTCATTTACCTGGCATGCCCTCCCTCATTGTTGCCAAATTTGTCAAACTTTGTTCTATCCTTCAGAGCCAAACATACGGGGTGCCTGGGTTGCTCAGTAGGTTAAGTGGCCAATTCTTGATTTCGGCTCAGGACATGATCACCCAGTTCATGGGTTTGAGCCTTGCATTGGCTCTGCACTCATAGCATGGAGCCTGCTTCAGATCCTTTGTCTCCCTCTCTCTGCCTGTCCCCACTCACTTGCTCACTCTCTCTCTCTCCCCAAAAACAAACAAAACATTAAAAGTTTAAAAAAAAAAGCCCAACATAAATTTTCTTATTATCCCAAATAGATTTGCTTTTAAACCTTTCAGTCAAAACAAAATTTGCTTCCATTTCTTGGCTATTGCAAATAATGCTACAATGAACATAGGGGTGCACATCTCTGGATTAGCCTTTTTGCTTACTGGATAAACATCCATAGTGGAATTACTGGATCATATCATAATTCTATTTTTAACTTTTTGAGGAACCTCTATAGTGCTTTCCACAGTGGTTGTACCAATTTACATTTCCACCAACAGGGCACAGCGTTCCCTTCCCTCCACATCCTCACAACATTTGTTATGTCTTGTTTTTCTGACATTAGCCACTCTGATAGGTGTTAGGTGATATCCCAGTGTGGTTCTGATTTGCATTTTCCTGATGATTAGTGATGTTGAGCATCTTTCTGTGTGTCTGTTGGCCATCTGTATGTTTTCTTTGGAAAAATGTCTATTCAGATATTCTGCCCCTTTTAAAATCATTGGCTTTCTGGTGTTGAGCAGTATAAGTTCTTTATCATTTGCAATATCTTCTCCTAGTCAGTAGGTTGCCCTTTTGCTTTGTTGATGGTTTCCTTTGCTGTGTGCTTTTCTGCAACAACATGGATAAACCTAGACAGAGAAAGACAAACACCATACAATTTCACCTATATGTGGAAAAAATTTTTAAAAATGAACACACACACACACACACACACACACACACACACACGCACACACACAAAATTAAATACAGAGAACAAACTGGTGGTTGCCAGAGGGGAGGTGGGGGAGGATGAGTGAAATAGGTGAAAGGAATTATAAGGTATAAACTTTCAACTATAATATAAATAAGTCATTGAGATGAAAAGTACAGCATAGGGAATATAGTCAATAATACTGTAATAATACTGTAGGGTGACAGATGGTGACTACACTTTGTGTGGTGAGCACTGTATAATGTATGAAATTGTTGAATTAACATATTGTGCACCTGACACTAACATAACTTTGTATGTCAACTATATTTCAATAACAAAAATTGAAAGATAAAAACACAACTCTGTGTTCCCTTTTGCAATATTCAATCTGCTTTGTATTGAAGTCATTTATGTAACAATGAGATTTTATAATCTCTGTGAGAACAAGGGCTACCCATTTCTGATCTTGGATCCACCCTTAACATCTAACTCAGAGTGATGGCTTATTTACTAGTTTAGAGGCCACTCCAAAGCTTGATTTCCAACTTAATCAGCTTAGTTTTCCTAGCTTAGGGGAATATTCAGAGTGGATAACAGAAAGCACAAATGTGAAGAAGGAGGACAAAAACAGAAAGATTGAAAAAAACAAGGAAAGAGCAATATACCCATAAGCATGCCACATACAACAAAGTGAAACTTGTATAAATATAAATCAAGAGGGACACCTTGTTCAGTTGTTTGTTTGCTTGTTTGTTACTTAAGACCAAACAGGTGAGGTTAGCATATTTAGGTACTATTTTCGTGAAATGGGTGCCTTATTTTATTTTGGATTCATATGATGCCCTGCCTGCTGACATATTCTTCCTCCAATCCTGGGATCACTAACCATTTGTTTTCCTTTTTCCGCCTGTCAGAGTTCCCTCTTAATCTTACACTATATTCAAAGATTACAAGTCATATGGGGCTCCTGGGTGGCTCAGTTGGTTACGTGTACGACTTCGACTTCAACTTGTGGGTTCCAGTCCCGCATCGGGCCCTGTGCTGACAGCTCAGAGCCTGGAGCCTGCTTCAGATTCTGTGTCTCCCTTTCTGCCCCTTCCCTGCTTGTGCTCTCTCTCTCTCTCTCTCTCTCTCTCTCTCTCTCTCTCTCAAAAATAAATAAATACACATTTAAGAAAAGATTACAGCTGTGCTTTATGGACATGGAACTTCATCATCTTATCAAGTGAGAAGTCTCATAAATAGAATTTTAATTACCTTTAAAGGTTCTCTGTTTGTTTGTTTTGGGTTGAAAGAAATTTGATAATGTGGAGTGTACAAATCATTATGTTCCCTTCAACACTTATCAACATACTTGTCATAGAAAATGTTTAATATCATTTATCAAATAGAAGTGCATGTATTTGAAGCTAGAGGAGAGGTATATCTCAGAAACATAATAATTTAAGTACAAACTTGAGAAAAGAAGGAGTGAAGACTGTCTAGGGTCCGCAGGTCAGGTAATGGGGAAGGAGAATGAAACTTCCAAACTCATTCCTAGTCTAACATCTCAGTGGTTTCATCCACTGGCCTCAGATTATTGCTTTCATGCAAAGTCGTACTTTTCTTTTGTAACTTCTTTGTTTCTCCCGATTTAATTCCAATATCTGAAGGTTTCTGAATAAACACGACTGAAGTGCACTTTGTAATAAATGAAACAATCGGTGGTAGTATCACAGAAAAATTGTCTCAAAAAGCATGCATTTCTAAGCAACTTAGAATTGAGTTGCGATTTTTTCTCCTTTGTAAATTCTAGAAAACAAACACTTAATTTCAGCTTCTAGTCTCATCTCCCACTTAATTAAGTGGGTATGGAGTGTTGATTTGCTCTGTCATAGATAATTTTAGTTGCTATAGTTTCTGTTTATCAATTATGCATTTTCTTTTGATTTTGGAGTGTTTTTTAAGGGTTTTATGGCAAATGAGTTAGAATCAATTTAATGTGCCTCTCTTGCCATATAGAACCAAAGTAAGACAGACAAGGAGGATAGGCACAAACTCAACCAAGACTTGCCAACAAATCACTGCAAAACCTTAATCCTTCTATTGGTTTTACTTATGTCTGTTTCAAGACATAAGCTGTTAAAGAGCTTCTTGGTACAAGCCCTTCCGTTTTTGTTTGTTTTGTTTATTTTTTAAGTTTATTTATTTATTTTGAGAGGGAGAGAGAGACATGGGGAGGAGCAGAGAGAGAGGGAGGGAGAGAGACTCCCAGGCAAGCTCCACACTATCAGCACAGAGCCTGATGACAGGCTGGAACCCACAAACTGTGAGACCATAACCTGAGCCAAAGTCAAGATTTGGGCGCTTAACTGACTGAGCCACCCAGGTGCCCCAGTACTTGCCCTTCTTAATACAAATTAGATTCAACAAACATTTTCAAATGAGATATTTGCATTGAAACCAAACAGGTGCATATTAAAGTTTGAAATATAATTTAAAAATTCTAAAGGATAGATAAGATGGTCTAGACTGATTAACTGATAGCTATGTTTTAGCCAATGTAATGCCATAAAAAACTGCTTACTATTGGATATATTTTGTGTTTTCAGTGTTAACATATGAAAGGTAATAGTTGGGTTTGCTCTTTAGTTTGTTTTAAAGTCAAATTTTGCACTTAGTAACCTAATTATTGTTATTCGTTACTGTTATTGGTAATTAATTTTACTATTCCATACAATACCAAAGTTTTGAAATCTATTTGTTTTTAACTTCTATTTTCACAGCTGGTACTAGGTGGGGTTCAAACTCAAATCCAGATCAAAGAGTGTCTCTCCCCACTGCAATGGCTCTCCGCTGACTATTTGGGAATACACCACTATAACACCCCTCCCATCGTGGACTGTGTGTTGTTTCTCAGCAAAGAGGTAAGTAATTAGGGGGATTTACTTATTTCTGTAAGTACTTATCTTTATTTACTTATGTAAGAGTTTTGGTGTTACCTTGCAGACTTTTGTTGCTAGATTGTCACATTTTGGCAGATGGCAGATTGTTGTCTAAAAGCACAGAAATAAACAGATCATTCTGATATCTTTTGGTAGAGATTTGTATGTAGGAGAGAGGTTGTATAATCATTTTAATAAAGATGCATTCGTGGTTCATCCCATTTCATAATGTACAGACCTAGCTGTGCTCCTCCCTAGGTCTCCTGTATAATTAAATGGGCAAGCTGCATGTTGAAGCAGCTGAATTTGTGCATGATTTCCTGATCAAACTGCATATTTTATTACGTGAATTTCCAAAGGCAGGTACTTTTCCTAATCAAGCTGAATTTTTAACTAATCAAGATAATTGTTTCCATGAGCTGTTCCTAGACTTTCACTGTACTCTTTTGTTCAATTCTTTTTTTTTTTTTTATTTTTGGGACAGAGAGAGACAGAGCATGAACGGGGGAGGGGCAGAGAGAGAGGGAGACACAGAATCGGAAACAGGCTCCGGGCTCCGAGCCATCAGCCCAGAGCCCGACGCGGGGCTCGAACTCACGGACCGCGAGATCGTGACCTGGCTGAAGTCGGACGCCTAACTGACTGCGCCACCCAGGCGCCCCTCTTTTGTTCAATTCTTAAGCTTACTACTTTCATTTTTTTTTTGTTTCCTTTAATATAAATAGTACTTCTTCCATAAATTTAATCAATGACCTACTATATCTAGATACATGTGGATTCATTATTTCAAAATTATAGTATATTGCTTAGTTTAATGTGGATAAAGGGGAGATATCAACTTTTTATGTATTCAAGAAAGATAATCTTTGGTTCAAATTGATGCAGAATGGAGAGCCTATGTTCTCAAACTCTATACTGGTTTAAATATACATATGAAGAAGTATACGGGCCACCTGTTTGCAAATACACTGCTTTTAGAAATGGCTGTACTTCTTAAAGTGACAGAATAGTTCTGTTCTTACGAAACTATTTTTTTTTTACTTATAGCTAGATTGGTAGATTGATATGCACTAGTTTAAAAATAACTTAATCGTAAAAATGTAAAATAAGAGAAAGTGGAAAGGAAAGAGGAAGTGGGGATTCAGAAAAGAGAAAGAGAGAGATTGAACTAATATTAAATGTTTGGCACATTAAATGCCTACCTTAAATATATCATTTACAATAATCCTATGAGCTATACATTATTAACCTTTTTCTGATGATGACACTAAAACTGAGTACTTAAGTAGTTTTTCCAAGGTCATACATCATCAAGCAACAGATCTAAAACTTAGCTGAAGCCTGTCTAATGTCAAATCTCATATCTTTACCTTAACTGATGCTGTATTTTCCCAGAGTCTGGTTGCTGCTGAGTAGAAATAGCACGAAGTTTCAAGTCAGATCCACCCAGGTTGAATTTTCATTCTAATACGTATTAGAAGTTTGATTTACTGCTAGTGTATTAAATTTTATTGTCCTTTTCTCCTCTTTTGCTAAGTATGGAAAAACGAGGGAGAGGAAGAGGGTCATAGTTGAAGGGCGAAGCGCGAATAGAAATAAAAAGAGCAGGAGGAAATGAGCAATTTGATAGTTTTAATTTTCTCTTTCATTCTCCCTCTCCCACCCTGCTTTTCACCCTTCTTTCTTCCTTCTTTCCCTCCCTTCCTCTCTCTTCTGCTTACCTCCCCATCTTATGGTTATTCCAAAGTGTATCCATTACAAAGGGCTTATTCTGGGCTTTTAGGTCTGTGATGAGTAATGAATAGGTTACTTCTTAGTAGACATTTACCAAAACACGGAACGTCCATATTCTACGATCAGTGCACAATCAGTCCAGTCCCGGATATCCCCTTTAGCAGCATCAAAACACTTGTGATTTTCATCAGTGTATTCAGAAAGCTTATCTCCAGAAGCACGAAGATTTTCAGTTATATAAGGTGTCATTACACGTCCCCAGAAATTTGCAAAAGTGATGAGCAGTAGAAGTGTCTACCTAAGACATATCACCCTCGAAGTATTCCACCTAAAGATAACTATATTAAAATTTTTATCTTTTCATTTCCAATCTTTTTTACAATAAACAGCTGATTTTGGATAGTCATAATAACCATCTAAACAATTTGCATTTTATCCTATAAACATTTTTCATATTTCTAAACATTTTTAAGAAACGCTAGCTCCAGGGGCACCTGGGTGGCGCAGTCGGTTAAGCGTCCGACTTCAGCCAGGTCACGATCTCGCGGTCCATGAGTTCGAGCCCCGCGTCAGGCTCTGGGCTGATGGCTCAGAGCCTGGAGCCTGTTTCCGATTCTGTGTCTCCCTCTCTCTCTGCCCCTCCCCCGTTCATGCTCTGTCTCTCTCTGTCCCAAAAATAAAATAAAAATGTTGAAAAAAAAATTAAAAAAAAAAAAGAAATGCTAGCTCCATTACTAAAAATATGTCATGTTATTGTGATATCATTAATTAGTCATCCAATATTGAACCATTTATTTATTTCCTGTCTTTCTAATCATATAAAGTTTTAGTATAATTGAAGATTATTTGCTTCAAAGAGGAAGTTCCAGAGTAGAAAGAAATTTATTCATAAATATATTGAAGATATTTTTATTTTTAAATTGCATCCAAAATTATGCATTAATTTATTATTATAAAAGGATTGCAAGTAAAGAATATGAGGATTTATTTAATTTTATTTATTTACTTATTTGAGAGTGAGAGGAGGAGGAAGGGAGAGGGAAAGAGAGAGGGAGGGAGGGGGGAGAGAGAGAGAGAGAGAGAGACAGAGAGAGAGAGAGAGAGAAAAAAAAATGAAGCAGGCTCCATGCTCAGTGCAGAGCTCCACACAGGTCTCAATCCTATGACCTTGGGATCATGACCTGAGCTGAAATCAAGAGTCAGACGCTCAACCAACTGAACCACCCAAGTGTCCCCCCCCCATAATGATTTAATTTAATTATGTTCTAGCCAACAGTGAGAATATTTGTTGTATTTATTTGACAGGCAAAAGTACTGAGGTGGGCATCTGATACACATAAATATGACTGAAAAGATTAATTCATAATGAATTATTTTTATAAATTAGACAGGTCACAATAATCTTAATTGGTAGACAACTACCATTTAGCAAATGTGTGTGTATGTGTGTCTGTGTGTACATAAGGAAAAATGCCAAAATAGTGACAATAGATAAGGTTTATTGAGAATGTAGCGTGTTGCAGGAACTATTTAAGTACTTTTTAGTGTTATTTCATTTAATCCTTACATGAATCCCATGAAATGAGTTCTATTTTTGTGTGCTTTCCTTCATCATGTTAGAAGTGTGGATAATAAACACAAGGCTCAAAGAGATTGAGTAACTAGCCCAATATCATATGGATAACAAGTGATAACTTGCAATAAATATTATCATACTGATTTTATTGTTTCACACTGATTTTATACCTAAGGAAATTCTAAATAAAATTCACACCCAGAACTTCCTATTCAAAATTCCATTGTGCTGAATTGTTGCAATTCTCACTGAATTCATTTAGTTCATAACTTCCATATTAGTTTTAGTTTATAACATACCAAATACTACTGTTTTTTTTTAATCTTTCCCATTTTTACTCTCTGTACTGATTTTCTTTAAGGAAAACAGACTTTTTAAAAATTTATTTATTTATTTGGAGAGAGAGAGAGCTGGAGGAGGGGCAGAGAGAGGGGGACAGAGAGAAAATCCCAAGCAGGCTCTACGTTGCCTGTACAGAGCCCCCCGTGGGGCTCCAGTTAATTAATTTCAAGATCATACCTGAGATGAAACCAAGAGGTGGACCCTTAGCCAACTGAGCCACCCAGGATCCCTGTAAAACATACATTTATATATTCATCTTTTACCCATAATGTTTAGCCCAATTATCAACTCTAAAATAGTGTTGATACACATTTTGCAGAGTTTTAGTTAGAATAAGATATATAATGTGTATTAAACTACCTAGTACTTTAACTGATTGTTGAATCTAAATTTCTGTTGTCATTACTTTCCTTATCCTTTTTCTTAGTTCATTGTATAAAATAAATCACTTAAGAAATATGAGCAGGATATAATTTTCTATATGTGAACAGGACAAATTTCAACAGCTTGATGTCAGTTATTCTTCTCCTAGAAAACTATGATTACCAAATATTAGGAGATACCTTTGGGTTATGGCACCCAGCAGATCAACATGGCCAACTTTTTTTTTTTCATACCATTTGACAGAGTCTCAAAGTTAGGTGTGTGTGAGGCAGGGAGCCAGGGGTAATGGGTGGATTGGGATATGACTGAATCCAGCAATTACATGAATCTGACAGCCCTGGAGGGAGCTATTCTGGTTTGGCATACATGTTTACAAAGCTGGGTACTTCAGTTTGCCCTCAGATGGTTCATTCCATTTGGGGATACACCTAAATTGGAGAAATGCTACTTTGGTAAAGGTTTCAATCCATCTTCTCCATATTGCCCACTCCATTATCCTAGATAAATCTGTGAAGGAGCACCTACTAAGTCTAGCCCTTCTCGCATGACCACCATTTTAAATATTCGAGATATTTCTCACCACGTTGATAGTATTTTTGTGGCTAGAATTGCCTAATATTAGCCAACTCTTTGAATGATAGCAATTACCTTTTTTCCAAGAGATATGACAATACATTCAGACAAAACAGTAATACTTACCAAATAGCGAGGACAATAGAATTGTTTGCGTTATTTTATACAGAAGAAATGTGTGTGTAAAATAGTTAAGTACTTATCCAAGGCCATAAATTAAATTTTTTTAATGGTTATTTATTTTTGACAGAGAGATAGATAGAGAGAGAGAGAGACAGAGCATGAGTGGGGAGGGGTCAGAGAGAGAGGGAGACACAGAAGCTGAAGCAGGCTCCAGGTTCTGAGCTGTCAGCGCAGAGCCAGACGCAGGGCTAGAACCCATGAGCCATGAGCTCATGACCTGAGCCAAAGTCAGACACTTAGCTGACTGAGCCACACAGGTGCCCCCCAAGGCCACAAATTCAGCATAAAGTAGATTTTAGAACTTGAACATTAGATTGGCCAATGTGTTCAATAGCATGTACTTGTTCTGTCTTAAAATATTTTATGTGAGACATTCTCTGCATCTAACCAAGGGTTATATATTTAAATAGATTACACCAGGCAGAAATAAAGGGGTGAAAATTTACTAATTATTCCAGTCAGTGTTGGAGAATGAAGGAAAGAATGTATTAGGGGCAATTACATTTCTTGTTTATGCTTTTGCTCATGTTTAACAATATAATAAATAAGCCTGTGCTTCTAAAGAGGTGAGTGCAGATTCTTTGGTTGTTGTTATTCTTTTTTGTTTGTTTCTTTTTTTTTTAAAGTAAGCTCCACATCCAGCATGGAGCGCAATGTGGAGCTTGAACGCAAGACACTGAGATCAGGACCTGAGCTGAGGTCAAGAGTTGAACACTTAAGTGACTGAGCCACCCAGGCTCCCTGTTATTGTTGTTTTTAATTGCAGTGCTACTAATCTTATCATGCCTTTGCTATCATTTATCAAGGTGAGTATGTTGGCCACAATTCTGAATCTCATCTCACTTTTTAAATAAAATAGTCTCACCATCTTTTTTTTAATTCTTTCTTTTTTTCTTTCTCTTTCTTTTTTTTTTTTAAACTAGGCTCCACACCCAGCATGAAGCCCAATGCAGGGCTTGAACTCATGACCTCGAGATCAAGACCTGAGCTGAGATCAAGAGTCAGAAACTTAATCAACTGAGCCACCCAGGCACCTTATCGTCCATCTTTTTATCTTGCCTTACCTTCCTCCTCTCTCATCATTCCAGGTACAAACAAGAAAAGAATTTGCATGGAGAATTTGTCAAAACATTTCTTTACAACTTTGCCATAAAAAGCACACAGATTTCCAAATGTCCATTTGCTCAAATATGGAAAACTAGAAAAGCCAGTGTGGGATATTTTCTCAGTAGGGAAGGCACTGTCATTTTTTTGAGGTGTTTGTTCTTTCCTTCACACCCAGTCTTTTGGAACTCAAGAATCCCCTACTCTTCTTTGGCATTATGCACAAGAATATTTAAGGAGGAGTCCCATTTACATTAAGTTACTTTAAGGTTCTGTGATCATATTTTCTGGTGGAAGGACCAGGGGAAATGACAGATTGAAAAGGATGCCTATAACCTTTCAACTCCACAGAAGTTAATTAGCCTTAAGGATTTGTCCTTTAAACTGTTCATGAAAAGACAGATAGTCAATAGGCATGTGGACCACCTTAGAGAGTACCTGGGCTAAGTCCTGCAAAGGTGAACTTGCAGGACAGGATAGGAGAACAAGTGATATGCTGAGTCTCCAGCATTTAGTGCACTGTAGTTATGGGGACCGGAAGCAATAGTGTTCTTGGATAAAAGGCTCTGAATGTAGGCAGGCTGGATTATAAAGTTTGGATGTTATCCTATAGGGAAATGCGAAGTCATCAGTTTTGGCAGAAAATAAACACTTTTGGAGCACCTGGGTGGGTCAGCGGTTATGTGTCCAGCTCTTGGTTTCTGCTCAGGTCATGATTTCATGGTTTGTGAGTTTGAGCCCCATGTCAGGCTCTGCACTGTCAGTGTGGAGCCTGCTTGAGATTCTCTCTCTGTCTGTCTCTCTCTCTCCCTCTCTCTGCCCCTCTCTCCCCACCTCAAAAGAAAGAAAGAAAGAAAGAAAGAAAGAAAGAAAGAAAGAAAGAAAGAAAGAAAGAAAGAAAATGAGTACTTTTTGTCTTATTTATTTCAATTTGGTTCCATTTTTGTGTATTACCTAATACAATAAAATCTCTGATTTATGAACAAAACTTTTTTAGGCTGATTTGAGATAGGTTAGAGAAATAGACAGCTAAAGAGAGTTAGAGTGTTGAATGTAACAATTCAGGAAAGAGATGCTGGGAGCTGACCTAAGGTGTTAGAAGGTAAGTGGAAAAGCAGAACCTAAAATAAACACTGGCAGAGAGTACATCAATATCTAATCTTTCTCCAAGTCAACCCACCCTCATATTTATTAGAATTCTCTAGAGGATTCAAGCTTTCTCTTAGATAGCTTTTATAAAACTCTCCCTCAAACCTGGAGCAGGATTGAAGGTGACCCCCATTGTTGGCGGCTAGAAAAAACTCCAGAGTGCAAAGTAGAATGCTCACAGGGTAAGAGTTCTTGGCACACTCACTGAATCCTATCAGATATGAGACATGCTAATTAAAATAACTTTATTTACAATGACAATCTTGGACCCATCTATCCAGAGTGAGAGAATAGATGCAGTAGCTCAAGGTTTCATGAGAAATAGTTTACAGGCTTGCACACAGAAAAACAGCCTCCTTCAATCACCAGCAACATCCATTGTCTATCTTCAAAACACAGCTTTCTTTTTAGGGCAATGCAACAATGAATACATATGTGGCAAGTAAACTGGATAAAGTTTGTGGCTTAGTTGGTTTTTCTTTTGCATAAAGTAGCACTTGCTTAATTATTAACAATTCATTACTTTATAGGTTTCATCACAACTAATAATGTAAGTATTAAAATTGTCCTGTATTTTTCTAGTATGTAGTATATACATATAAAATGCTAAAAAGATATTATATATGATTTTTTGCTACATAATGCCATCTAAAATAGACTTTGTGTCACATCATTATTATCAGAATAAAATAAGAAGGAAATCTGTGATATAATTGGGAAGTTGAAATGCACCCAATATCATTGGAATATGACCCACCAGACTGATTTCAATTTCAGATTGTTAGTAAAATATTAATTGGGTATATTTGCATAGCTCCATATCTGAGAGCCTTATTTGGTTCTGTAGATATGTATATCCCTCAGCCAATTCCTACACAGTCGTAATTATATCATCAGGAAGAGTGTTTCTTCCCACTTCATTTTTCTTTTTTTTGAAACTTGTTTTAGCTATTTTAGGGCCCTTTTCTTCCAATATGAACTTTAAAATAAATTTTTCTATTTCTATAAAAACTTTGCTGAAATTTTGACAGGAGCAGTGTAGAAAGCTATAGATCAGTTTAGGGAGCATCTTTGCTATATTGAACCTTCCAATCTAACACTGCCTGTTTTTCCAATTGAGATCCTTTTAAATTTATTTCATCAACATTTTGTAAGTTCCAGGATATAAGTCCTGCACACCTATTATTAGATTAACAACTGGTTGTTTTATTTTGGAATGATTATTGCTTGTCCTTAGGAGTACAATTTATATAGGTAGGTTTTATCCTGTGGAAAAACTGAACTCAATGATTTTTTTTTTTTTTTTGTAGATACCTTGGGATTTTCTAAATCAACAATCATGCCATCTGCAAGTAGGGGCTATACCTTTTCAAACTGTAACTGTTTCTTTTCATTTTCTTGACATACTGAACTGGCTAGAAGTTATAATATTCTGTTGAATAGCACTGGTAAATGTGGACACTCTTGCCTTGTCCCTGATCATAGGAAGAAAGCCTTTTGTCTTTGCTGTATGATGTTAGCTGTAGTTTTGGGGGTTTTTTTTGTTAGTTTTTTCTTTTAATGGATGTTCTTTAGCAACTGAAGAAATTTCCTTCTATTTTTAGTTTTCTAATAGTTTTTTTTTTTCATGAATACTTTGTGTTTTTTTTTTGTTGTTTTTTTTTTTTTTAGAGCAGTTTAATGTTTACAGCAAAATTGAAAGGGTGATACAGAGATTTCACATTTAGCACCTGGTCCCACTCATGCATTATCAACATCCCCTACCAAAGTGGTCTTATTACACTTGGTGAACTTACACTGACACACCATAACCACCAAAAGTCCACAGTTCATGCTAAATTTGACTCTTGGTGTTGTACATTCTATGGGGCTGGAAAAATGGAAGATGACATGTATCAGTCAATCATTTCAGTATCATACAGAGTAGTTTCAGAGCCCTGAAACTCTTCTGTGTTCCACCTATTTATCGGCCCTACACCTACCGCCCAAAACCACTGATTTTTTTTTGCTTGTCTTTCATAGTTTTGCATTTTCCAAATGCCATATGGTTGAAATCATAGAGTATGTGGCCTTTTCAGGTTGGTTTCTTTCACTTGGTAATATGCATTTAGGCCTGACCATTCATTTTTTTTTCATGTTTTTAATGTTTATTTATTTTTGAGAGAGAGAGAGCATGAGGGTGGGGTGGGACAGAGAAATAGGGAGACAGGGAATCCGAAACAGGCTCCAGGCTCCAAGCTGTCAGCACAGAGCTCGCCATGGGCTCAAACTCATGAACTGTGAGATCATGACCTGAGTCGAAGTCGGAGGCTTAACCAACTGAGCCACCCAGGTGTCCCAGCTCATTTATTTTTAACGCTGAATAATACTTCATTTTCTGGAATTTTTTTTGTCATTTCTCATGTATTTTCTGTAGAGATGATCATGTTATCTGCAAATACAGAAAATTTTCCCTTTTCCCAATTTGTATACCTTTTATTTCATTAAGCATATTACACATTTTTAGTTGTCCCATATACCTTAGATATTCTGTTTTGTATTTTCAGTCTTTGATCTCTTTGCTTTCCAATTTTTGAATATTCTATTGATAAATTCTCTAGCTTAGAGATTCTTTCCATGTCCAGTCTATTACTTAGCCCATCAAAGGCATTCTTTATCTTTGTCACAGTTCTTTTGATCTCTAACGTTTCTTTATCATACTTTCTTAGGATTTCCATTTGTCTGCTTACATTGCCTGTTTGTCTTATATGTTGTCTACTTGAGAAACCTTAGCATATTAATCAGAGTTGTTTTAAATTTTTTTTATTTATTATTTGAGAGCAAGAGAGCACACACAAACAGGAGGGGCAGAAAAAGAGAGAGAAAGAATCCCAACAATGCTGTGAATGAGGAGCCCACCTTGGGGCTCAATCTAAGGACTGCGACATCAGGACCTGAGCCAAAACCAAAAGCTGGGCGCTTAATCAACTGAGCCACCTAGACGTCCCAAATCAGAGTTGTTTTAAATGTGTGACCTGATACATGATCTCATGGTTCATGAGTTCTAACCCTGCATCGATCCCTGCACTCACCCTGCAGAACCTGTTTGGGATTCTCTCTCTTTCCCTCTCTCTCTCTTTTCCTTCCCCACTCACACTTTTTCTCTCCCTCAAAATAATTGAATAAATGTTAGATAAATAAATAAATGACCTGATAATTCCTGTGTCCCTGCCATGTATGGTTCTGAAGCTTGCTTTGTTTCTCCAAACTGTGTTTTTCTGCCTATTTTTATGACTTGTAATGTTTTTTCTTGATTGCTAGATATGATGTAAGGGGTAAAAGATACTGCCATAAATAGATGTTTCAAAATGTGGTGACAACGTGAGTGGGGAGTGGAAGCAGTCCATAGTCCTGTCGTTCAGTCATTGTCTTTTATCAAGCCTGTGCCTCTGGAATGTGAACGTCACAGTTTTTTCCTCCTTCCTTTGGTGGGACAGGATAGAGTTGGATGTTTCCCTTGTTCAACTCGGAAGCCTAGAACAAGTTGGAGTTGAGTTTTTCCTTTCCCCCAGGCCAGTTAGGCACTCTAACACCCCATAGGTTAGGCTCTGGTTAACTAGTTTCTCATGAAGGTATGCTTTGCTAAGAAAAGTTCTGCCATATGTTGGGGTGCCTGGGTGGCTCAGCTGGTTAAGCATCTGACTCCTGATTTCAGTTCAAGTTGTGATCTCAAGGTTGGTGGGGTTGAGTCCCACATTGGGCTCTCTGGTGACAGTGCGGAGTCTGCTTGGGATTCTCCCCTCTCTCCCTGCCCCACCTCTGCTCTCTCTCTCTCCCCCTCTCTGTCTCTCTCTTAAAATAAATAAACTTAAAAAAAAAACAGGAAAGCTCTGGAGTATGTTAAAATGATTCCTCTTCCCCTCCCTCTGCTAGAAGAAGAAGGGAATTTTTCTTTTACATTTATGTGGGACTTTTAGGTTCTCAAGATAAATATCACAATATTATTGCTGTCCCCCTCTTAACTGGATCCACATGGAGATTCTAACTCTTGGGGTTATTTATGTGCACAAGGCCTCCAGCAATTTGTCAATGACAGTTCAGGTTTTCTTACCCCTGCACTGCTTCTGGGGTGGCTTCGAGTCCTGAGTCCCTGCTCTGGTAAACCTCAACTCCTTATATTCACCTGTCTGCTTCTCTAATCTTGGGGGCAGCAATTTGCTTTGTGTCCTCCCCTCTTGCAGGGATCAATCAAGGAGAGCTGTTCATTATTTATCTAGTTTCATTTTTTACTTATTCTTTGTGATGGAGTAGTGATTTCCAAGCTCCTTACATAGGGTGTCAGATTTTTTTTTTATCATGAATGGGTGTTGAATTTTGTCAAATGATAGGAACAGGTTATTTTTCTTCTTTAAACTGTCTTTTCTATAACATTCATTGCTTTATAATTTCTTTTCTAATAAAGAGATGAGGGGCACTTGGGTAGCTCAGTCGGTTAAGCGTCTGACTTCAGCTTTGGTCATGATCTCGTGGTTTGTGGATTTGAGCCCTGCATCGGGCTCTGTGCTGACAGTTCAGAGCCTAAAGTCTGCTTTGGATTCTGTCTCCCTCTCTTTCTGCCCCCAACCCTCCCACCCCCACCATACGCACCCTGTCTCTCTCTTTCTCTCTCAAAAATAAACAAACTTTTTTTTTTTAAAAAAGAGGTGAGATTTTTAATTCCTTTTTTTCTTCAAGAGAATTTTTAAATAGAGTTTTGGAACATTTTTTTGACAGCTGCTTTAAAATCCTTGTCAGGTAATTTTAACATCTGATGCACCATGTTATTGGCATCAGTTGATTATCTTTCCTTATTCAAATTGTGGTATTCCTGGATTTTCGTTTGGGTAGTAATATTTAGGATTCTAGGAAGAATCCTGTAGATGCAGGTTATTATGTCAGGAGAGTTTCCAGAAGTATTTAATGCTTCTATTTTAGTAGACAATACCCTGATTAGGTTTAGCATGTAGGGTCTGGCCTACTTATTGGGCTTTAGTTCCAAGGACAGTTTGCTTTTCTGCTGTTTTGGTTTTCTGGTTCTGTAGATTTCTATTCAAAATCGGCTGGTGCCATCTGCCGGTAAAGTGACTCCCTGGGTAATACACAGTCCCTGGGGTAACTTCTCAAGCCAAGTTCTATCTTTAGCATGAGAGTGTTGCCTTTTTATCACAATACTGGAGAGGGGCGGTTTGCCTGGATTTCAGCATATGCAATCATCTGAGGCATTTTCTGTGATCTCTTTTTTTCCTTCTAAGGCAAGGTGAGTGCTCTTTGCCCTGAGATTGAGGTGGAGAGAAATCCATCAAGAATCCATCTCCCCTTGGTATTCTCCCAGAGTAAAACCTGGCTTCAACAATAGCTACAGCGCTGATAAGATAGTTAAGACATGACACAAGACATAATGATTTTGGACTTATCTCTTGTTTTCTCCTTGAGAAACACTGAAAATTTTATGAACACTACCTTGCTAAGCTTTCATAATGCCTGAGGAACACAAAGAAAACAAATTTAAAGGGATTTTTGTTAATAATATCAAGTTTCCAGACAAGGCTGTTGCTGATATCCAGCCATTAATTATGTTGCTTACTTTTCAAATTTAATAAATGGTGTTAGGAAGATAGAAGAATTTTATCCTCATACCATCTATACTTACATTTATGAAGGAACTGTGAAAAATAAACTGACCCAATCAAAGGAGGAACACAGACTCTGAGTATAGCTAAGCAAGGCTTTAATCAACGTTCTTGCAGGAGTGGGTGTCTGATGGACAGGCACACCCGGGGCAGTTACAGCAGACAATTTATCTCTTAGCACACAAGTCCCTCCCCTGGCTCCTCATTGGCTGAGTACTACAGAGGTTACGGTTCTCCTGGACTTCCTCTATGCCCATGTAAGGCAAAAAGTAGTCTGATTGGAACAAATGTACATTCCCTGAGGGGGTGCAGAGACTTTCAGTCCCTCCTCCTTTTATTGGATGACTCATACTCATTGCAAAGCCCAGGGGGAAAAAAGCCCTCGAAAACAAGCCTGCTGAATGGGAGAGGGGAAGAAGAACCATGAAGTGAAATGTCTGAAGGTCTAGGACTCCATTGGTGGGAGTGGGGGGAGGTTATACATATTTCCAGTAGGTCATAAACCTACTGTTTACTAGACAGCACAGCTTTTATTTAGTACTTCTGAAAATGAATCATCTCCCTTACTTCTCACAGGAGCCCAAACCTCAGCATATTCTAAAGTGCCTTTCCCATGTCTATAGTTTCAAGGGATATGCTACACCAAAAGGGTTTCAGGGTAAGGAAATAGATTCCTAAAAGCTTTCCCACTGTATCTACCTCTTAGAGATTCATATTATATTTGACAATTATCAAGTAGTACAATTCAAACCTCACTGGGCTTCTGAATTGCCTAGGATGCTGACTAAACGCATGGGTTCAAATAATAAACGCTTGCCACGTTTTTAGAATACAAGTACTCAATATTATTATAAAATACCAAATTTAATAGATGAGATGAGATTTCCTGATGAACAAAAGATTGTATCTTAGTTTCCAATGATGCCATTATCTTTTATAAGATATGGAGGAGTTTTCTAGACAGATTGATGATTATGGTTTCACATTACTTTATGATTTCTATTAATGTATCTAAATGCATATGGGTCATTACCATTTTCTTAAATTGTACTGTCTAGACACCTTATGGATTCAATGTTTCTCTAATTCTTTTATATAAAAATATTTTACTTGTTACAAAGAAAGAACTTTCTAGTGGAAACTTGTTTGTATTGACTGAATGCCTTTATGTCCATTGAAAGCCACTACGGATACTTCTTGCAGATCCCATTAATGTTTGTGATTTTGTTTCTATTTTGTCTTTCACACATGTATTAAAGTGATGAGACTTTCTCAAACATGAAGAATTCAAGTGAATTTGTTGTTCCTTTTCCTCCTCAAATTTAACTTCTCCGGTCTGTTCACAATTGCTGTACTTATAAGGCCTGTTCAATAAAGCACAAAGAATGTTTCCCAAGCAACATTACTGCCTAGATACTTCTGGATCAATTATAAAAAGCATTTACTAGATCCGCTATAGTAGATCCTTTCCTGTGGACTTCTAGCCCAGATGTAATGCCAGAAGTGGTCACACAATTTCCTCACCTGGCACTTTACACACACCTTGCCTCGTGTTAGGCTTATGACATGATCCCATTTGTTTATGTGAAGACCACAAAAGTTTGAGAGTGAGGGAAGTGCTTCCCTCCCATAAAAACGGAAACAAAAACAAAACTAAAATAAAGCGTGCACACATTTTTTTTCTTATGAAACAAAATAGATAAATAGAACTGTGGGAGAGGTTAAAATACAAACTCTTAGACCTATGCCTCAAAAAATAAGGCAACTGAAGAAATCATTTTGAATTTCAACTACCATCATTCTGTATTTGACAAAGTCTATTGTACCATGAAAAGACTTAACTTTTATTTCTTTCAATATGACATTTCTTATTCTTTTGTTTGCACAGATCAGAGATAAATGGTTTGTTTAGATCCTTCTCAGAATCATTATTAAAATATCCTGCCATTTAGAAACAAAATATGTTTGCACATTTCATAAGTAGAAATATATGGTATTAAATTTTAAAAATGTCTCATGTTAGTTTTCTTTGTGACTTTGATAATTTGCCAAGCCAAAAAATAATTGTTAAATTGCTAGGAATATAGATTTTTATTTATTAAATTATATTAATTTTAATTCTTCTATTTTTTGTAAATATTTTGAAAGAAATTTCAAAAGTGTCCTTGCACTAGAAAGTGACACACACACACACAGAAAAACAATTGAACAGCTTCTAAGGAATAATAAATATAGAAGAAAAACTATAAACAAATAAACAACTGTTCAGATAGAATCAAAAGCTGAGTTTTATACACTCAGTTTCTAGTTTCTTCATATACTTTTAGACTATAGTTAAAAATAATTTTATGTGTTATATGCATAATTTGTACGTATTTATTTACATAAATAAAAGTAGTCTATTTTTTCCCCTAAAATATAGCAGACCAATTCTGATCCTTCAAAAATAATCTATTTGGAATAGGTGTCCACAGATATAATTTCATAAAAACTATGTTGCCTTTCTTAGTAACTTGCCAATTATGAATTCATCTGTTTGAACCCAGTGTTATGTAACAGTTAATGTTTCCAATGCAGTCTATTTTATAATCCTTCTATGATCCAGTTATTAAAATCATTTTGTGGCTTATAAAAGTCTATGGATCCTTAGCATCATTAGGATCAAACTTACAACCGTCCCATAAATGTTTGGTCTAAGTAACCAGTTAGATCCACTTTTCTCAAGTCTGGAGTCTGTGCTAACTTGTTATATCTTTTATTTTGAGTTTGATTTCTCTATTTACTTTATACTAGTAAGTCTATGTAATGCTAAAAAAACAAATAATTTAGTACTTAGCTAAACAATTCATTACAAATGATATTAAGCAGGCTATTTGAAAAATAATTTTTGGATGAATGATTCAAGTAGGTTATGCATAGCATTCTAAAGACAGTTCTCCTATGTATATCTCATGGAATTACCACAACTTAGAAAAATTGTTGGCTTGTTAGAAGTGTTTAACATTATTTTCTGTGTAAATCAGTTAGTGGAAGGTGGACTGGGAAGAACAGTTCTCTGCCCCGAATGTATTCACTTTTTCTGGATAGATACCTTTTGCAAAGAAAAAGCGTGAACAAACATTGGTTTTACAAACTAAGTGCACAAAGACACAATAAGCACATTCAAAATAATGTAAGTGGTGGGCCTTGTGCCATGTACCTTGTCTCAAAAATGCCTTTCAGGTGTGGAACCAGAGGGATATAGAATTTTGTATATTAAAACATTAAATAAAAGCTCAAATCGATAGGTAACCTTCCATTTTGGGATACACAGCCTTGGTTATGACATATCAAAACAATTTAGCGATCTGGAGAATTAGAAATCTATTACTAGTACTAAATTATTGTTTTAAAATATAGAAACTTTACTTAAAGAGTAATTTAGTGTCATTTGTGATCTAATTTTCACATTTTTCATAGCACAGCTAGAGACAAAGAATGAGAGAGAGAGAAAAAAAAACGAGTGTTTTTCAAAAAAAATTTTAAGTTTACTTTGAGAAAGAGAGAGAAAGTGAGTGGGGGAAGGGCAAAGAGAGAGGGAGTGAGAGAATCCCAAGAAGGCTTGGTACTTCAGTGCAGAGCCCCATGCGGAGGTTGAACTCATTAACCATAAGATCATGACCTGAGCCAAAGTAGGATGCTTAACCAACTGAGCCACCCAGGATCCAGAAAGAACCAGTTTTATAGATGATATTTAAAGTTTCCAGATGAAGTGCTCAGGGTAAAATGAGGGATCAGAAATCTCTGCTGGCTCCGTCACGCCCCTTCACAGCTCTTAAAAATATGTGATTCTGTGAATGAATATTGCAGCCCACAAGTCTCCTTCATTTTTCACCTTTCTTAGGGGAGAGTCTTAACTATCCTTACAGGTTTATAACAGAGAATCAGGAAATTTAAAAAAAAGTTTTTTTTTTTTTACATTTATTTATTTTTGAGAGACAGAGAAAGAGCACAAGTGGGGAAGGGGCAGAGAGAGAATGAGACACAGAATCCGAAGCAGGCTCCAGGCTCTGAACTGTCAGCACAGAGCCCAATGCAGGGCTCAAACTCACAAACCATGAGATCTTGACCTGAGCCAAAGTCAAAGCTTAACCGACTAAGCCACCCAGGTGCCCAAGGAAATTTATTTTTAGGGTCTACCCCTCATCCTACCCTCCTCCACCTTATGCAATATAAAGCAAAATTGGTCAACATTTCACATTAGCATGACATATTTTTGAAGTATTTGTAAGACTTGACAGGGGAAGCAGGCTGATTTTGCCAGGAATTACTTGGGAGTAATGTACTGACAAAAAAAAAAAAAAATTAGTCTAATATTTTTCTGGATGGAGAATCAAATTTGAACAAGCTTACTTTTTACTATTTGTTTTCTTCAAGTCTGTTCTAAATTTTCAATCTGAGATATGACAGTATATTCAAATTTGCATCTTTTAATTTCTGGCATGATCAAGTGGGCATTGTAGCACTGAGTGTTGTTTTATTTCAAAGATACACAAAATCATGCATCCTTAACTGTTCATTGTAGTGGACTCATTCCATCATTTGTTCTACCAAAAAAGCAATTGATAATAGGAGTGGCTTTTGAATGATTTTAAAAGAAATATGTATATTTCTTTAGCAATAGAAAGCACTAGATTAATTTAACTGTATGCTATGACGTAAATTTGATATATTCTTTTACTTGCTTAAATTAGCACTGATAAATTTTGAATTGATTTATTTAATGTCTATAACTTTTTGACAAAATATAGGTATCATATTTTTTAAACATGTAGCTACACACGCCCACACACACACATACACACACACACACACACACACACACACACACACGAGGGAGAAAGACTGTGTCTACCTAGTGCCCAATGCAAATATGTTTTTGAAAAAAATGTGAGGACAAAATATACTCAGTGGACAGGTAATCAGAAGGATTTCATTCTTGACCGGACATAGGGAAGTTTTTCCTCTTGATCCTTATAGGTTGGATTGAAATTATTGATTTTCCTATTCCTTTCTGTGGATGCTTAGTTTCTTGGCAGAAAACTCTGGAACTGCTTAGGGGGTAAAGGGACTCTTAGGAGGTAAAGAGTAGAACTCTGAGCTCCACAAATTTTTCTCCTTCACATTAAATTATGGTATCTTCTCTTTTATTTCAGGTATTATTGGGCTAACACATTGGTATCTCATATGCATTTTTTTTTAATTTAAAAATGGGATCCATGAAGGGGCACCTGGGTGGCTCAGTTGGGTAAGTGTCTGACTTTGGCTCAGGTCATGATCTCACAGTTTGTGAGTTTGAGTGAGTTTGAGTCCTGCATTGGGCTCTGTGCTGACAGCACGGAGCCTGGAACCTGCTTTGGGTTCTCTGTCTCTGTCTCTGTCTCTGTCTCTGTCTGCCCCTCCCCAGCTCACGCTCTGTCTTTCCATCTCCAAAATAAATAAACATTAATTTTTTTTAATGGGATCCATGGCTAAAATCGTTTGATAATGATCAAAGAAGATGTCTATGATGTCTTTCCTATCATTTAATCTTAAACAAAAATTAGACATCAAACTATTCTAGAATCACTTTTTGTGTACTCAGAATGTGCCAGGAAGTGTACAACCTACTGAAAATACTATAATAAAGAAAAAATATAATAAAGCATGAATATTCTTATGATCCAGGTACTGTTCAAAATGTTTCTTTGTAAACTAACTTCTTAAATCTTCACAACCCCCAAGGAAGTAGACACTATATTTGTCCTTATTTTATAGAGGAGGAAACTGAATTACAAAGATGTTGCATAATTTGCCAATGGTTACACTTGTAGTGAGGAGAGGAGCCGGACATTAGCCTGCTGATACTCTGTAGAATCCATGTGTTTAACTAGCATTTCGGAGTTTGCTTCTGCAGGAAAGGCCAGAGCCCTGTCTTAACACAGCCTGAATTCTGGTGGAAGAGACAAACTGTAAACAACATAGCATGCAATTAAACACATAATTACTAACAGTGATGACTACTACCAAGGAAAGCATTTAAGGTCCTAGCAAGAAGGGAACAGGATGTGTTTGGGTTGTCTGATGATTTCACTGAGGAAACGGAATTTGGATTCAGTTTAACTGACACCTTCCTCCGTGTGGATTTTCAAAACCTCCAAAATGATATTTTGTATTTTATTCAGATACTGCCATGAAATATTTGAAAGTATATGCTGGGATTCAAATAACCAAGTCATTTTGCAAACGTGGTGGGTAGAGAATGATAACATCACTTGAGAGCAATGCCACTGCTCTTGATTCTGTGCAAGCTGAGACTTCTGAGGCTCATTAAGTTAGCTGCCTTTCCAACTTAACGTATTCCATAGATATTTTTTATTCTCTCTTTGTATGTCTCTCTCTCTGGCTCTGTGTCTCTTTTTCTCGCTCCATTATATCTCTAGAGTGTGTGCATGTCAGAAGGCCAGAAGTTTCATACTGAAATTATTGGTCCAACAGTTTCTATACCATGTACCATGAGAGCATGAAAATAAATGAAAATGTTGTGTGCATGTGTTTTCTTTCATCAAACCCAACTGTTTAATCCTTTGAGTACACCATTCTACTTACTGCCACTTAGACACAGCAGTGTCTTGAGAACAGGTGATGCTATATACTTATAGCCAGCAATGTCTACCCTTGATCCTCACAGGGCTAGTAAACTCTACTCCTGGTTGTGCAATGAGCATATCTCTAGCTTCTATTGGCAGTATCTTTACCAAAAGAGAGAATAAAAAGCAAGGGCATGTGCTTCTTTTTTTTTTTTTTTCTTTTTCTTTTTTTTATTCTAGCCAGTCCATAATGTAGCAAGATTCTCTCACATAGAGTCATGACATGGAGGCTTTTCTTGCCAGGAAGCAACTTTATTCCTGCCGGCACTGCTCAATTGGGTTCGTACCTAAAGAACTGAGCCCACGTGGCATAGCTTTTTATATATTTTACTTCTTTGTCTTCCATATATGGTAACACACAAACATGCAGTCTGATTAAGTGGTCTCCTGTGACAAGGTCCTGAGGGATGTTACATATGCATACAGCCAGGTTGCCTTGAGGTTTTTTTTTTTTTTTCTTTCCTTAGGGAGGGGACCCTACCACAATAACACTATTATTATGTAAAATCTGGCTATTAGATGAATATTTCATCCACATAAGTCTAGTGACATGTTTTTTTAATTTTTAAAAAAAATTTTCTAATGTTTATTCATTTTTGAGAGACAGAGAGAGACAGTGCAAGTGGGGGAAGGGAGAGAGAGAGGAAAACACAGAATCTGAAGCAGGCTTCAAGCTCTGAGCTGTCAGCACAGAGCCTGAAGCAGGACTTGAACCCACTAGTGAGATCATGACCTGAGCCGAAGTTGGACTCCCAACCAACTGAGCCACACAGGCACTCCGTGACATATATTTAACAGATCGGTCCTGCCTAAGTTTCAAGGAAACAGCACAATTGAATACAGGAGTTTTAGCTCTGCTCAGGCTCTACTCTTACCCATTGTTAAAGGAGCAGCACATCTAAGATGATAAACATCCATCCTTTAAATTTCAGATCCTCTCCTCTTTGGCTATTCTAATATATGTCCCAAGACTCAGGAATATTTGGGCAGAAACTTTCCAAAGCTCCTACTCATGTTCTTTACTGAAATAGTCATCTGCATCTGAAACCTGATGTCTCTGTGTTCCCCAATTTCCATGTTCTAAGATGGTTGTATTTCCCAGATAAGCCAAATGCACTGTAGGTTGGTCGCTGAGGAGCCATGGGGCATGTTCTTTTTGAGAAAGAGTAATGGAAACGGAGGAGAGATCTTGGCAAGTGGAAGGGTGGGTAACACATCAACACTGTTAGTATTTAGTCTTCATTCCTGAAATAGATGTGGCTAGGGATTCTTGCTATCATGAGTTAATGTTTAAATAAATTTTACTTACTGGATTTGGGTTCAGCCATTGAATTTTATACATGCGCACATTAGCCCAGGAAATGTTTAAAAGATTGAGTGGGTCTGAAAGAAAGAAATTTTGCCTTTTTTTAAAAAATACGTTAGTGCAGGCTGTATTTTTACTATTTTCCCTTACTTGAATGAGCAAAACAAGAATAACTAGGTGTGCCAGGAAAGCGAAGTGGGTGATAACGAAGGTGCTAAACTCTAGAATCCTTGAAAAAAAGAAAAAGGAATCTTCTCAAAATGTGGTAGTAAATTGAGAGTTTCCTTTATGTGTTTTCAGATTAACTTGAACCCGCAGAGTAAGGAATTGAGGAATTGATTACAGTTTGGGGAAATCAGAACTCTGGAAGAAACCTTCTCTGGAGAAAGAGAACATCTTTTGAATGAACACCTAGGACAGCTCTTTCTACTTCACAGTATTACGTCCACTGTCTGTGATCTCTCCTTACACTATCAATTATTTGGAGGAGTACAAAGATAAAGATTTTCTGGTGTTTGAATTCCCTAATAAATTTCACTTCTTTCTAGGAAGAAGTGAAATTTATATGTATATTTATATGTATATGTGTATGTGTGTATATATATATATATGTACGTATGTATATATATGTGTATGTATATATATGTATATACATACATATACAGAGAAATACATACTCACAAAAGGAGATATATATGTCTCCTTTTGTGAGTATGTATTTCTCTGTGTAGTCCCATTGTGGACATTCTCATAGGCATGTGTTTCTACATTTGTTTGTGGTTTCTAGCATTTGTGCACATTCATAGTTGCTGGCACATACATTAGGTACATGTATATATACACCCCTGTCATCAGTGTGTACATGTATCTATACATGCATCTATGCCTAATAACATAGATCCAGGAATAGTACAGACAGGTGTTGTACATATTTTTATTTGTTTTATTTGTTTATTTTATTTTCATTGAAACTGTTCACAGGATTATATACTAAATATTAGAATTCTAAACGCATTAGACACTATCTTGCAAAGAACTCAGTGCAATGATACCTGAGATATTAAAAACACTGATAAAGCATTAATCCGAACAACCACAATTCATATATTATAATAGAAAGTTTCAACTCATATTTACGCTTTTGTGGCATAGACAATAGAAATTTATTTTCTCACGGTTCTGGAGGTTAGAAGTCTAAGATCAAAGTAGCAGAAAGTTTGGTTTCTCTAGAGGCCTACCATCTCCTCAGCTTGCAGACAGCCACCTGCTAGCTATGTCTTCACAAGGCCTTTTCTCTGTGTGTGTGGGTCCCTGGTGTCTCTTCCTCTTAAGGACACCAGTCGCATTGGACTAGGGCCTCATCCCTATAACCTCATCTAATAAGCTGTAAAATAAATAAACTGTACTTATTAACCCTTATGAACCTATACACTGTAAAAGCAAGACTTTGTGGCCAAAGACAGGCCTGCCAACTTTAATACGATTGATACTCTTCGTTTCACTTTTAACTGGAGCCAAATTGGTGGTCTGAAACCGAAGTTCTCTTTTAAAATAAGTAAAACTGCTTCATAGGTAAAGCAAAGCTTTCAAACGTAAAGACATGCCTTGCACATTTCTGTTTTGTAAATTATCTTCCCTATCAAGATCAATCTGTAGCTAATGCAAGTCTCCTACCGGGTCCTTTTCTCTCCAGCCTCTTCCATTTTCTCAAGCTATCACCTCATCTCTTTGGGCTGTCTGCTAGAGTCTGTTAGTGTGGTTTGGTCAAAGCTATTATTCTATGAAGACATCTCTCAAGTTAGGGTATACAGATTTCTGGGAGCTCTCAGACACTGGAATTCAATCCTGATCAGAGAGGCAATGGATATAGTTGCCTTCAGGCCATTTATAGTTGTGTTATTCTTGTATGTTAAACTCCAAATCCAAAGGCTGTAAGAATTAGAGAGCCTATTGGCCTTGCCAGAAGTGGGGTTACTTAGTAGTTTGTCTGATCTGGAGAAATACAGTTAATTCAATAATTTGGGGAGACATTATCCCTACTCAGAAGTTCCATCCTTTAATGAAAGCCCATCTTCCCTAACATACCACTTAATCCCTGGGTTTATCTATATGTGCATAATTATGGCTACACTTTTCTATGGCATGCCCCTTATAAATGCATTTACATTCATTTTTAAATTTAAAGAAATATGCACTTTTTTAGTAGTATAATTTTTTTATCTAAGAAATAATATATCGTTTCCAGAAGTAATATGTCACTGACATATTGGGAGTCAGAGACCCTACCTGGCTCTGCTGGCATGAATCATGGTATCTTGGACAAGTCACTTTATGCTTGACCTACCTTGGTTTCATGGCTGATCAAATAAAGAAACTGGATTTGCTTAAACTCGAAAATCCTTTCTAGACTTAATATTTACTAAACCAGAGAAACTGAAGTAGCTCAATGACCTTGTTTACTAAAAGTGTATAAGAAAGATGCTTAAGAAGAAATCCCTCCATGAAAGTGAAAACTCCAATAGGCTGAAGTAGTTCTGTGGCCTACAGGGACAAAAATCCTTGGTTCACTGTCATTTTTTAAAGAATATTATTTTAATGCCTGGTTAAAATGTCATGCAATTGAAATGATATAAATTTGGGGCATTTTAATGCAGGTGAAGATTAGACAGGGACTAAAGGAAAGAAAACTGGAATAAAGGAAGAGAATATTCAGGAGGAAATTCATGGGTGTACGTAGTAGGCACAATACTGGGAGGAAACAGATGGGAAATTCAAAGATTTTAACTGAAGAGAATTTAATGAAAGGTTATTTATGGTAGATAAGGTATCTAACTAGCGATCTGAAGTCCCCAGGGTCTGGGAACATCAAGAAGCTATTACCACATCTGGAAATAGAGAAGAGAAAGGAAGAAGTTATTGAAGGTTAATGATGCCTGGAGAGATGTTAAAGTCATGAAAAAAAAAAAAAAAAGAGCAACCCAACAGGAGCTTGTATGTTAGAATTCAGTAGAACCATAACTAGGTTCCTTAGTGGAAATGTTCCTATTCAGGTTAGCAGGCCTCCATATATATTAATTGCAAAGTAGTTGGGAGAGGAAGCAAAATTTCTTTATAAATGGGCTATTAAATAAAATACTAAAATAAGCTACACTTGCCTCCACTTCTTGGTTTCTAGACCCATCTATTCTGGCTATGGGGGAAAAAAGACACAAAATAAAATGGCTCCTGGTTTAGGATATAGATCACATACTACAGGACAGGGCCCAAAATTCCAGGCGTTTTCCCATCCAATGACGAAAATTAATGTCTATAAACGGTTGGCCATCCTATCAGGTCAGCTTCTTTAAGTGAGATTGAATATGGTAAGATTAGTCAATTCTGTGTGTAAGCCTATTACCATTACTTACATATCATTTATTTTAACACAACTAATTCCTTAATAAAGACAATGTTGTATGGAATATCATGTTTATTAATACACACTTTATAAGCCCAGAAGATGGTAGACACGCTTTTTGTCCAGGCAAGAAAAAAATCTATCTAGAGTAAGTATCTATTTCTTTGAGGCAACTTTGCCATCATCTTCCTTCACATGTCTAAATCAAACAGCCTACATCCTGGTTGGCAGGTTAGTCTCTCTGAGTAATCGAGCCATAACAGGAACTCAGCATTGGCCTCTAATGTGTTCGTTTTGGTCACTCAGACACGGTAATAGCAAGGCAGTCTTGGTAAACTAATAATGTTGTTAAGCTCATTGATATACACCATTCTAGCCACCATAGCCATTTTGTATCTGGAGTCATCGAGTAAACTCTGGAGTCTGAGAAGGAGGCAGAACACCTTCAAAGGAGGGATTATCTTTTCTCTCTGATTATGAAGAGACTAATAGACTGTATTTAATGAGTATTTATGTTGAACACAGACATCTTCACATTTGTTTTCGTTACAAGAAGTTTAACTTTACACTTTACCCTAAGACTTCGATGCCAATCTAATTCAACTCCAATTTCCTAACCAGCTAGCCAACTCATGAAACAGTGTGCATTGATTCGTCTAGCTCTACACTTTTGGCCATCCCTCATGTTGAAGGAGACCACAAGATGCATCGCCTGTAGATTTGTTAACTGGAACAATATTTTTTTCACCACTGTCTTTCAGAGACATCCCTGAAGGCAGCTATAAGGCAGGAAGGACCATCTTTTTCCTGTCCAGTGCCAACACACAGTACATTCCCATCTGCAAAGTAAGCCTGAGCTTTATCTTTGCTAAACAATTGGTCACAGGGAATTCTTCATGGAGCCACTGGATTGTGTTGAGGGAGAGATAACAGCAGTGAAATAGGTACTATTAGAGTATATGTTCTCTTCATTAAATCTCTTTGTGTATTTCAGGCAAACTTAATCACTTCATTCATATTACTTGTGCTTAAGAATAAAAGGCAATTGTGTGCATCCCACTTTATCATTTAGTGGATCAGGTAACTCGGAGTTTGTGGTATCTGTTTCCATTGTCACTTGTTATCCCATTCATAAGTCTTTACCTGGGTCCAGAAGCAGCCTCGGAGCCACTTTTCAAATGGAGACTATTTAACACAGTTAGGCAGGGTTGCATCATTCCACAACCCTAGGGAAATCCATTCAGTTTCTCCTATTGGAAGGAACATCCCTGAGACTCCATACACCTTTCCTATCTGTCAGGGTTACCCCAACTATCATTTGGATCCTGAAGATTTTTTTTTGTCTTTTTGTTTGCTTGTTTTTGTTTTTGTAAGTCAAGTAATGCTATTGTTTGTGTACTGCAAAACTTTCTCTTGATCTAGACCTCATAGTAAGCTGTTAGCCTTATGGTTTCCCTGGTAAATGAATTGGGACATAACACAAATTATGGTGGATGGATATCCACCAGGTATACAACATGGATATCTGTATCAGAGTATAACCATCCCAGTGGGAGTAAGTGAATAGAGTTAGCTGTGAGAATTAAAAGTAAAGACCCCCTAATATCTGTCTCCTCTCTTCCTATGATCTACTTCCAGTTACTCTCAGTTCCTGAATCTAACTGGGAACCAGTGTGAACTTCAGTTTATATCCTGTAACATACGGTCAGACTCTTTGGCACAGAAGAAGGCAGAAAAGAATGGACAGAAAATCTGGTGGAGCAAATGGAGAATAACAAGTAAAATGTGCCTAAAATGTATTTTCATTAGACAAAGAATAGGAAATGCTTTCAAAGTGGAGAATATTATAGGCAAATATTCAAAATATCACTTCATTCCCTTATGTACAACACATAGCAGGTGAACAGAACAGACCCTTACAGAGTCACACACAAAAATAACTGGAAAGATTATGATTGAATATTGACCTTGGATTCATATTTTATATTTTAGCATCATGGTTGAAAGCTGAGACTCAAACCTAATTTTTCATCATAAAATAGAAGTAGAGGATAAAAAAGGGGGAAAAAGAGTCCTCACTGTAGTATGGGGGCAGAAGAAAAAATTATTATAAACAAAGTTATTGAATAATTAGAAAGTTCTTACATCCTTTTCTGTTAGAAAAAATTACTTGCTGTTATTTTACGCTTTTTTTTTCTGATCAACATAAAGAAATATTTTCCACTTCTGTGGCATGCTAAAGAATCTGGAATTAAAGTGTATGTTAAACTAGTTTGCACCATTACAGCCACATGAGCTGTTTATGACCAAAATTCATTTTTATTTGTTGTACCCGTTTAAGTTGGATAGTACCTATTCTTTCCTACTTGTTAAATATTTTAATAATGTCTCCATGTGTAAATGTGATAATAACCTTAAATTCTCAATTCTCTTTCATGGATAACCCTGCAGAGTTTGCTCCATACATTTGGATAATAAATTCTTACAATCCCGCCCCTCTTCTTTATATAATTATTAAGAGGAGAATTGTTTGCTTACGACCTCCTCTCTCTTCTCTACTTGACATCATAATCTGTTGCCACATAGTTTAGGTTTTTGCTAAAGCAGTATTCCCTTTTTGTTACCAATTTCTATATTTATTAGGCATAGCATTGTATAACAAACCACACAAACTCAGTGACTTAAAGCAACAATTTATTCTAGTTGTGATAACTGTAGGTCTACTAAGGTGTTAGCTGACACAAGCTGGGTTTGCTTGAGTGACTCTGTCTCTAGCTGCATGATTAGCTGTACATTTCATCCTGATATTCTTAGAATGAACTTATTTTGGTCCCAGATTGAAAGAGGTGCAGCTCCCTGAGGCATATTTACTTTTTCATAGATATAACAGATTTGCAAAAGACGTGTTCAACGCCACAAGCACACTTTTAACCTCTGCTTATCTCACATCTGCTAACATCCCCTTGCCTACCGCAAAATACATGACCAACCAAACTGGTAAAACCATCTTTCCATAGAGAAGGGAAGGGAGAGTGCATATTTTGAAACATAATCTGCCAAAATGCCCCGATCTGTATCTGTGGGTTTTCCTGTCCATAAAAGCAGTTTGAAATATCATTACTTTCTATAACATACTGGGAAACAGTGTTAGCTCTCTCCATGCTAATTCCATGGTAGAGCTCATCGGTACATTTCATAGTAGCCTGACCTGCCAACATTAGCTCTGTCTTACATTAATATCAACTTTGTCACCTATTAGACCAAGACTCCCTGAAAAGATTTGAGATTTCTTTGCCTCAACTTTATTTGCTAAGGCTTTCAAAGAAAAATATCCTGGATTTTGTTAAACATTCAGGTTTCTCTCATTATTTTTCCCTTATGTAACTTAAGCATATCTCTTAACTTAGAGAGTATATGATAAAATGCATTATATGAACAATGTATAATAATTAGGGTTCATTAGGCACATTTTTAAATTAACTCCATGGGGACAAAGATCATGACTTACTCCATTCACCACTTTATACCCAGTGTCTAGCCCTGTATTTGGGCATTTTAATCTGTCATTAAATGCATGGTTAATAAATGAGGTATCTTATATTTATTATGAAATTCTTGTCTGTCAGGCATTTTTTTATTTCATTTAGCTTATATCATATACATTATGTTTGTTTTCTTACTTTCTATACTTTATCATGTTGATATGTAGATTTAATACTTAATAAATAAAAGTGAAAATTCACTGATTAAAAAAAAAAGACTACCTCAAAGTCATGGCCCTTGCAAGTGGCAGAAATAAAGTTTATTTCTGACTTTATAACCCTTATAATATAACCTAAAGCTTCTTATCTGCTTCAGTTGACTGTTGTTCCAGCACATTAGTTTGTGGAGAAAATTTTATTTAAAATATACTTTAATTCCACTGGCAAAATAAATTGAAGATTCAGAAAGGGACGTTGAAATTAATAAGCACTATGTTACTTAGTGAATCAAGGTCATGTCAAATTGAAAGTCTTTAATCAATATAATTTTACCTACAGGAGTCTAAATTTACTTGAGTATGGAGTCTTAAAAAGTCAGAGATGTTCTATCAGAGAATCTAAGACTATAAACTTCAATATAGATATAAACTAATGAAACATCATGTAATGATTTAATATTACATTTTAAAAACTATATGTAGGCCAATTTAATAAAGAGCTACAATCACTGTTCTTAGGAATATGTAAACACTTGTGTTTAAAATTACAGTTGAGAAAATGATACAGGTTTAAAATCACTTTTTCGAAGTCTAACCCAAACGAAGAGAAAGAGGACACTGATTGAAAACTCTCCTGATTAATTTCAGTCAGGGATTGGTGTACTATTGAAGGGCAGGCTCCCTGTTTGAATAACTCTCCATGCTGAATGGACCAGCCTACCTCCAATTTTACCAAACACAATGGTCCCAAGCAGCGATAATGATGGTTTGCATTAAAAAGTGTGTGCATTATTTATATGTTTATTTCCTTACAGCTATCTCATAATGCATAAAATCCCTAATTCACTGATAGAATCTCCCATGGAGATTAATGTGGGTAAATAACTAAGCAATAGATAATAAGTGAAAAGCAGCACACTGGAGGTGCTAAGGACTACCCACATATTTGGAGAGTCCAGGGAGCTAAGAATTAGGAGAAGCTGATTAGAGTTTCAAAAATGTGAAATAAAGTTCAGCCAGGCAACAGCATATCACAGAAGTCTGATGAATGAATCCGTCAAGAGGACACAAATTGTCAAGACAGGTAGAATGGCCAAAACCTTTCTTCTACACTATGAGCAAAAGAAAGTGGAAATGCTACCTCAGGAACTAATACCCTCAGCTATAGGAAAGAATAATATGATTTAATAATTATGGTAATGCAGTAGGTAGTATTATTCAATTTTTATGCCCAGGAACTGTGCTAAGAGCTTCATAAGTCTCATTTAATTCTTAAAATAACCCCATAAGAAGATTCTTTTATCAATCCTATTTTATATATAAGGAAACTGATGTTAAGTGAGGTTGAATGCCTTCATGAGGTGACTGGTACCAAAGAGGCTTTTCATTTTCAGCAGAATCACATTTTTTTTTCATTAGGCAAAAATCATGTCATTTATTACTCAAAACCATCTGTTTTAAAGTTCAGAAATTATGACTTGAATATAGAAGTCCTAATGTGGAAATTTTTAAATTTTCAGGAGGTTCATGAACAAATTGTTAAGGTTGTTAAATGCAGCCATTATTAAAAATTAACGTATGTAAAAATTTAGACTTAAATATGTTATGTGAAGCATAAAAGTATGAAAGTAATACATATGCAAAACTCATAATTTCATAATCATTTTACTATATTTACCATAACCTGTATTCTGGGGATTGTTTGAATCCTTTGTGTGTGTGTATATATATGGTGAAAATACAGACCTTTTCACAGTGTAAAATCTCAGTAGTGTCATGTTGGTAGGTTTAAATAGGCCATATTGGAAATTTACAAATTTTTAAAACAGAAATTGGCAAATACAACAAATTAGGGCTTCAGTCATCATTATGTTGAATCTCTAGAGTGATGAGGAAAATGTTCATAGGGCAAGTTAAAGTTAAAAGTGCATCATATCTTTAGCCACTACATTGTGAATACCAAAAAAAAAAAAAAAAAAAAAAAGGAAAAAATAAAGAAAGAAGGAATTTCTTCCAGCATTCAAAAATTACTTGTATTCAGTAAAGATGCCATTTACATCTATGATAAACAAATAAAAATTTGTCATGTCTTTCTTGTTCACTTGGGTTTTACACATAACTGTAAGTAAAAACAATCAATATTCATGTCAGAACTCTCCTTGCTTTTTAATTGCAAGCATAGGTTTAATTGTAGCATAGACTACAGTGTAAGAGTTTGGAAAAAACTGATGAATACATAATGGAGTATATCAATTAGGCATAGAGTATTTACAATAAAGTGTCTTCTACATTTATTATTATTTATTAATTGTTTCTCTCCACATTGTTTCCTCTGTTGGTTTTGTTTCCAGCCAGACAAAAATGGCTACCAGCCTTAACCTACAATTCTACCCCCTTCAAAATCTCAGCAGGAAGAGGATTTGTCTTTCCAAAATATCAGCAAAACTTTCAGGATTGATTCTATTGGCCTGGATTGGGTCATAGTCAATCACTGAAAAAGTGATTGTTGCCATGGAAATGGAGTTCAGCTTGGCCAACCTGAAGTTCCTTTTATCACTCTCCAGATTCGGGATAGGTGTCAGTTTTATCAAAGCCATACTGAGTTTTAGGATATGTGAGTTCCCCCAGAAGAATACTGCATAGGATACACACATTGGGCCATGGTAAATACATTCATTTGGAACTCCAGGGTCTAGAATGTGAAAGTAATTTGCCTCATGTCACAAAGGGAATTACTAGGAGAACTGGCATAGCTCCTTATATCCAGATCATCAATCTGATAACCCCACACTGTCTGGGGTACAGATTTTTAAATCTAAGCCTGGTATCTTTACAAAAGTGTATTCTTTGAAAAGCATAGTGGTGCATGTTTAATGCTTTTTTTAAAAAGGTAAAGTAATTCAGATCCAAATTTATTAAATAAGATTTATGATTGACCTGAATGATGTATAAGATAGGGAGAAAAAGAGTTAGCATAATTTAATAAAAATATTCACCATGTGTCTCAGAAAATAATTAGAAAAAAATCTGCTAAACTGAAAAAAACAATATATATATAGTAATTTTGAGTAAAACATGTAATATATCATATAACCATAGTTATTTATCATACAAAATAATCTTGTCGTAAAACAGCATTATCTCTAATTTATATACACAACTTACTTTGTTATAAAAGATAAACAAAGACAGCAAGATTTAATTCAATTGCATGTGATTTCTACTTGAAAAAGATGAATGATAAAGCTTCTTCCTTAATTATAATAATAGTAACAATAAAAAAAAACAAATAAATGAACAACTCTGAAGTGAGCTTTCCTATGTACAGTGATAGAGAAATGTTAAAAAAAAATCAACATATAAAATAATTGTCTACTACCAAAATAAAATAAAAAGTATCAAAAATATTACCAAAAGATTACCAAAATAAAATATGGACGTTTAACAAGAATTTAAAATTTGCATAATGCAAAGGCAGATAATGTTCTTGGAGGAAAAATACTAAATATTCTCCCCTGGCGAGTTTTCACTAATTCGATCAATAAATTTAGTACGGTAAAATAGCAATACCAAGTAAGATAATTTTACAGGCTGAAAATATATATATTTAAATGCTTCTGAAAAATAGATTTTAAGTTCAGAAAATAATATTTTTGAAAAGAAACAAAGGGGGGCGCCTGGGTGGCGCAGTCGGTTAGGCTTCCGACTTCAGCCAGGTCACGATCTCGCGGTCCGTGAGTTCGAGCCCCGCATCAGGCTCTGGGCTGATGGCTCAGAGCCTGGAGCCTGTTTCCGATTCTGTGTCTCCCTCTCTCTCTGTCCCTCCCCCGTTCATGCTCGCTCTCTCTCTGTCCCAAAAATAAATAAACGTTGAAAAAAAAAAAAAAAGAAAAGAAACAAAGGATAAAGAGTAGGCTAAGAAAAAAAATGTAGGCTATTAAAATATGTTAATGTCTGTGAAGTTCTCTCTCAGAAAAGAAATTCCAGAAACACTGAATATTAGATATAAATTTAATATATATTGGTAATCCTGGAAACACAGCAAAAATAGATTTAATTAGTTATATCAATAATATTGGATAGGTACTAGGGAAAATAATATCTAAAATTTATATCATTTATCAAATGATTCTCTGGATGGATAACAAAATTAAACTTTTTTAAATATCAAAAATGCTATATTAGCAAATCCAATGAATTAATCCACTAGTTAATGATCCAGAGAAAGGAATTCATGGTAAAAAGTAAGTGTGAGAACTTGACTACTCCTCTTGTCCTCATTATTAGTAACATTTTATAGACATGAAGAATTGCAGTGGGAGAAACATATTTAACTTTGTTTAACCCAAATGTTACCAAACATCAGATTATAAAACATGTTTCCAGTAATACAGACTTTATCTTATTTGGTACAAGTGTCCAGAGAGACAACACTTTGAGAAACATAAATCACAGTCATTGGAAAATTATTCTAAAGATGTAAATATTTTAGAAATTTGGAAACATTTATATGTTTGACTATGAACATTGCTTATACTTCTAAGAAATGTAGGTGGATTTAATAATAAAAGTAGAGCCGGAGGGAAGATGGCGGCGTAGGAGGACGCTGGGCTCACCGCGCGTCCTGCTGATCAATTAGATTCCACCTACACCTGCCTAAATAACCCAGAAAACCGCCAGAGGATTAGCAGAACGGAGTCGCCAGAGCCAAGCGCAGACGAGAGGCCCACGGAAGAGGGTAGGAAGGGCGGCGAGGCGGTGCATGCTCCACGGACTGGCGGGAGGGAGCCGGGGCGGAGGGGCGGCTCGCCAGCCAAGCAGAGCCCCGGAGTCTGGCTTGCAAAAGCGGAGGGGCCTGACGGACGGTGTTCCGACAGCAAGCGCGACTTAGCGTCTGGGAGGTCATAAGTTAACAGCTCTGCTCGGAAAACGGGAAGGCTGGAGGACAAAGGGAGGGAGAGCTGCTGAGCCCCCAGACGACAGAGCTCAGTTTGGTGGGGAACAAAGGCGCTCGCCAGCGCCATCTCCCCCGCCCATCCCCCAGCCAAAATCCCAAAGAGAACCAGTTCCTGCCAGGGAACTTCCTCGCTCCGCGCAAACACCCAACTCTGTGCTTCTGCGGAGGAGCCAAACCTCCGGCAGCGGATCTGACTCCCTCCCGCTGCCACAGGGCCCCTCCTGAAGTGGATTACCTAAGGAGAAGCGAGCTAAGCCTGCCCCTCCTGCCCCTGTGCACCTTGCCTACCCACCCCAGCTAATACGCCAGATCCCCAGCATCACAAGTCTGGCAGTGTGCAAGTAGCCCAGACGGGCCACGCCACCCCACAGTGAATCCCGCCCCTAGGAGAGGGGAAGAGAAGGCACACACCAGCTTGACTGTGGCCCCAGCAGTGGGCTGGGGGCAGACATCAGGTCGGACTGTGGCCCCGCCCACCAACTCCAGTTATACACCACAGCACAGGGGAAGTGCCCTGCAGGTCCTCACCACGCCAGGGACTATCCAAAATGACCAAGCGGAAGAATTCCCCTCAGAAGAATCTCCAGGAAATAACAACAGCTAATGAGCTGATCAAAAAGGATTTAAATAATATAACAGAAAGTGAATTTAAAATAATAGTCATAAAATTAATCGCCGGGCTTGAAAACAGTATACAGGACAGCAGAGAATCCCTTGCTACAGAGATCAAGGGACTAAGGAACAGTCACGAGGAGCTGAAAAACGCTTTAAATGAAATGCAAAACAAAATCGAAACCACCACAGCTCGGATTGAAGAGGCAGAGGAGAGAATAGGTGAACTAGAAGATAAAGTTATGGAAAAAGAGGAAGCTGAGAGAAAGAGAGATAAAAAAATCCAGGAGTATGAGGGGAAAATTAGAGAACTAAGTGATACACTAAAAAGAAATAATATACGCATAATTGGTATCCCAGAGGAGGAAGAGAGAGGGAAAGGTGCTGAAGGGGTACTTGAAGAAATAATAGCTGAGAACTTCCCTGAACTGGGGAAGGAAAAAGGCATTGAAATCCAAGAGGCACAGAGAACTCCCTCCAGACGGAACTTGAATCGATCTTCTGCACGACATATCATAGTGAAACTGGCAAAATACAAGGATAAAGAGAAAATTCTGAAAGCAGCAAGGGGTAAACGTGCCCTCACATATAAAGGGAGACCTATAAGACTCGTGACTGATCTCTCTTTTGAAACTTGGCAGGCCAGAAAGAATTGGCACGAGATTTTTAGTGTGCTAGACAGAAAAAATATGCAGCCGAGAATCCTTTATCCAGCAAGTCTGTCATTTAGAATAGAAGGAGAGATAAAGGTCTTCCCAAACAAACAAAAACTGAAGGAATTTGTCACCACTAAACCAGCCCTACAAGAGATCCTAAGGGGGATCCTGTGAGACAAAGTACCAGAGACAACACTACAAGCATAAAACATACAGACATCACAATGACTCTAAACCCGTATCTTTCTATAATAACACTGAATGTAAATGGATTAAATGCGCCAACCAAAAGACATAGGGTATCAGAATGGATAAAAAAACAAGACCCATCTATTTGCTGTCTACAAGAGACTCATTTTAGACCTGAGGACACCTTTAGATTGAGAGTGAGGGGATGGAGAACTATGTATCATGCTACTGGAAGCCAAAAGAAAGCTGGAGTAGCCATACTTATATCAGACAAACTAGACTTTAAATTAAAGGCTGTAACAAGAGATGAAGAAGGACATTATATAATAGTTACAGGGTCTATCCATCAGGAAGAGCTAACAATTATAAATGTCTATGCGCCGAATACCGGAGCCCCCAAATATATTAAACAATTACTCATAAACATAAGCAACCTTATTGATAAGAATGTGGTAATTGCAGGGGACTTTAACACCCCACTTACAGAAATGGATAGATCATCTAGACACACGCTCAATAAAGAAACAAGGGCCCTGAATGAGACATTGGATCAGATGGACTTGACAGATATATTTAGAACTCTGCATCCCAAAGCAACAGAATATACTTTCTTCTCAAGTGCACATGGAACATTCTCGAAGATAGATCATATACTGGGTCACAAAACAGCCCTTCATAAGTTTACCAGAATTGAAATTATACCATGCATACTTTCAGACCACAATGCTATGAAGCTTGAAATCAACCACAGAAAAAAGTCTGGAAAACCTCCAAGAGCATGGAGGTTAAAGAACACCCTACTAACGAATGAGTGGGTCAACCAGGCAATTAGGGAAGAAATTAAAAAATATATGGAAACAAACGAAAATGAAAATACAACAATCCAAACGCTTTGGGACGCGGCGAAGGCAGTCCTGAGAGGAAAATACATTGCAATCCAGGCCTATCTCAAGAAACAAGAAAAATCCCAAATACATAATCTAACAGCACACCTAAAGGAAATAGAAGCAGAACAGCAAAGGCAGCCTAAATCCAGCAGAAGAAGAGAAATAATAAAGATCAGAGCAGAAATAAACAATATAGAGTCTAAAAAAACTGTAGAGCAGATCAACGAAACCAAGAGTTGGTTTTTTGAAAAAATAAACAAAATTGACAAACCTCTAGCAAGGCTTCTCAAAAAGAAAAGGGAGATGACCCAAATAGATAAAATCATGAATGAAAATGGAATTATTACAACCAATCCCTCAGAGATACAAACAATTATCAGGGAATACTATGAAAAATTATATGCCAACAAATTGGACAACCTGGAAGAAATGGACAAATTCCTGAACACCCACACTCTTCCAAAACTCAATCAGGAGGAAATAGAAAGCTTGAACAGACCCATCACCAGCGAAGAAATTGAATCAGTTATCAAAAATCTCCCAACAAATAAGAGTCCAGGACCAGATGGCTTCCCAGGGGAGTTCTACCAGACGTTTAAAGCAGAGATAATACCTATCCTTCTCAAGCTATTCCAAGAAATAGAAAGGGAAGGAAAACTTCCAGACTCATTCTATGAAGCCAGTATTACTTTGATTCCTAAACCAGACAGAGACCCAGTAAAAAAAGAGAACTACCGGCCAATATCCCTGATGAATATGGATGCAAAAATTCTCAATAAGATACTAGCAAATCGAATTCAACGGCATATAAAAAGAATTATTCACCATGATCAAGTGGGATTCATCCCTGGGATGCAGGGCTGGTTCAACATTCGCAAATCAATCAACGTGATACACCACATTAACAAAAAAAAAGATAAGAACCATATGATCCTGTCAATCGATGCAGAAAAGGCCTTCGACAAAATCCAGCACCCTTTCTTAATAAAAACCCTTGAGAAAGTCGGGATAGAAGGAACATACTTAAAGATCATAAAAGCCATTTATGAGAAGCCCACAGCTAGCATCATCCTCAATGGGGAAAAACTGAGAGCTTTTTCCCTGAGATCAGGAACACGACAGGGATGCCCACTCTCACCGCTGTTGTTTAACATAGTGCTGGAAGTTCTAGCATCAGCAATCAGACAACAAAAGGAAATCAAAGGCATCAAAATTGGCAAAGATGAAGTCAAGCTTTCGCTTTTTGCAGATGACATGATATTATACATGGAAAATCCGATAGACTCCACCAAAAGTCTGCTAGAATTGATACATGAATTCAGCAAAGTCGCAGGATACAAAATCAATGTACAGAAATCAGTTGCATTCTTATACACTAACAATGAAGCAACAGAAAGACAACTAAAGAAACTGATCCCATTCACAATTGCACCAAGAAGCATAAAATACCTAGGAATAAATCTAACCAAAGATGTAAAGGATCTGTATGCTGAAAACTATAGAAAGCTTATGAAGGAAATGGAAGAAGATTTAAAGAAATGGAAAGACATTCCCTGCTCATGGATTGGAAAAATAAATATTGTCAAAATGTCAATACTACCCAAAGCGATCTACACATTCAATGCAATCCCAATCAAAATTGCACCAGCATTCTTCTCGAAACTAGAACAAGCAATCCTAAAATTCATATGGAACCACAAAAGGCCCCGAATAGCCAAAGGAATTTTGAAAAAGAAGACCAAAGCAGGAGGCATCACAATCCCAGACTTTAGCCTCTACTACAAAGCTGTCATCATCAAGACAGCATGGTATTGGCACAAAAACAGACACATAGACCAATGGAATAGAATAGAAACCCCAGAACTAGACCCACAAACGTATGGCCAACTCATCTTTGACAAAGCAGGAAAGAACATCCAATGGAAAAAAGACAGCCTCTTTAACAAATGGTGCTGGGAGAACTGGACAGCAACATGCAGAAGGTTGAAACTAGACCACTTCCTCACACCATTCACAAAAATAAACTCGAAATGGATAAAGGACCTGAATGTGAGACAGGAAACCATCAAAACCTTAGAGGAGAAAGCAGGAAAAGACCTCTCTGACCTCAGCCGTAGCAATCTCTTACTCGACACATCCCCAAAGGCAAGGGAATTAAAAGCAAAAGTGAATTACTGGGACCTTATGAAGATAAAAAGCTTCTGCACAGCAAAGGAAACAACCAACAAAACTAAAAGGCAACCAACGGAATGGGAAAAGATATTTGCAAATGACATATCGGACAAAGGGCTAGTATCCAGAATCTATAAAGAGCTCACCAAACTCCACACCCGAAAAACAAATAACCCAGTGAAGAAATGGGCAGAAAACATGAATAGACACTTCTCTAAAGAAGACATCCGGATGGCCAACAGGCACATGAAAAGATGTTCAGCGTCGCTCCTTATCAGGGAAATACAAATCAAAACCACACTCAGGTATCACCTCACGCCAGTCAGAGTGGCCAAAATGAACAAATCAGGAGACTATAGATGCTGGAGAGGATGTGGAGAAACGGGAACCCTCTTGCACTGTTGGTGGGAATGCAAATTGGTGCAGCCGCTCTGGAAAGCAGTGTGGAGGTTCCTCAGAAAATTAAAAATAGACCTACCCTATGACCCAGCAATAGCACTGCTAGGAATTTATCCAAGGGATACAGGAGTACTGATGCATAGGGGCACTTGTACCCCAATGTTCATAGCAGCACTCTCAACAATAGCCAAATTATGGAAAGAGCCTAAATGTCCATCAACTGATGAATGGATAAAGAAATTGTGGTTTATATACACAATGGAATACTACGTGGCAATGAGAAAAAATGAAATATGGCCTTTTGTAGCAACGTGGATGGAACTGGAGAGTGTGATGCTAAGTGAAATAAGCCGTACAGAGAAAGACAGATACCATATGGTTTCACTCTTATGTGGATCCTGAGAAACTTGGCAGGAACCCATGGGGGAGGGGGAGGAAAAAAGAAAAAAAAGAGGTTAGAGTGGGAGAGAGCCAAAGCTTAAGAGACTGTTAAAAATCTGAGAACAAACTGAGGGTTGATTGGGGGGTGGGAGGGAGGAGAGGGTGGGTGATGGGTATTGAGGAGGGCACCTTTTGGGATGAGCACTGGGTGTTGTATGGAAACCAATTTGACAATAAATTTCATATAATAAAAAAAAAAAAAAATAATAATAATAATAATAAAAGTAACTGCAGGACAGTGTGACCAGATTTTCTTGTTCACCATATATTCTCAGCAGTAGTTTCTTTATATCCAATAATTTCTGAAAAATAACGAACCAATTAAAAAGATACAGAAAAACGAGGCAGCGCATTCATTTTTAGAATATAAAACCCAACAGCATTTAAAATAAATGGACAAGAGGCATAAAAAGGCAATTCACTTGAGAAATGATGGTGCAAAAGTAATATGCATTAAACAATGTTCGACCATACTAGGAATGACTCCACTAAAAAGACTAAATCACTAAAAAATAAATTATAATTTTCTAGACATAAATTTATGATAAACATAAAATAATATTAACAATGATGAAATTAATGTAAAAGTGGTTTATTCAACTATTCTATGTCTTTATGCAAAATATGTCATTCTTTTAGGAAAACAATATGGCAATACTAATAAAGGCAGGGAAATGTGAGTGCATATCTGTTGATCCCATAAAGATATTCTTGAGTGTTTCCTAAGTAAACATTTAAAAAAGAAAAGAAAAAGAAAAAAGTATATTTTTCAATATTTACAATGAGTCACATTTTGTATTTTACTTCCTATCTTCTTTTATTTCATCATATAGATGGGATTACCTTTCCTTTTTCTGATTTTTCTATCAGGAATTAATTTAAATAATCAATGTGATTATAGTAAATCTCTCTATCACAAAGAATCCTCAGACAAAAGAAGGGACTTAATCCTGACTATAGATTGCCCGTGATTTATGATGGTTCAATTACAAATTTTCCACTTCATGATGATGCAAAAGCAATACACATTCAGTAGAAACCCTCCTGTGAATTCTTTTTTTTTTAAGTTATTTATTTATTTTGAGAGAGACAGTGAGAGCGGAGGAGAGGCACAGAGAGAGGGAAAGAATCCCAAGCAGGCTCAGTGCTGTCAGCACAGAACCCGATCCAGGGTTCAAACTCACAAACCTTGAGTAATGACCTGAGTCGAAATCAAGAGTCAGATGCCCAACTGACTAACCCACGCGGGCACCCTCCTACTTCAAATTCTGATTTTGGATCTTTTCCTGGGCTAGTGATATGCAGGAGGATCCTCTCTGGTGATGCTGGGCAGGAAGCCACATGATCAAGAGGGTAAACAGCCAATATACTCACAACTGTTCTGTAGCCACACAACCATTCTGTCTTTCACTTTCAAGTACAATATTCAATATATTTCATGAGATAGTCATCACTTTATTATAAAATAAGATTTGCGTTAGATGATTTTGCCTACCAGTAGGCTAACAACACATAAGTATGTTTCGACCATTTATTTATTTATTTATTTAATTTTTTTAACCATTTTATTTATTTTTTACTTTTTTTAAATATGAAATTTATTGTCAAATTGGTTTCCATACAACACCCAATGCTCATCCCAACAGGTGCCCTCCTCAATACCCATCACCCATCAACCCTCCCATCTCCCATCTCCCATCAACCCTCAGTTTGTTCTCAGTTTTTAAGAGTCTCTTATGTTTTGGCCACTTTTAAAGTAGATTAGTTTAAGTTATAATGTTTGGTAGGTTAGGTGAATTAAATGTTATTTTTTTACTTTTGATATTTTCAACCTAAAATGGGTTTATAAGGATGTAACCCCATCATAAATTGTGGAAGATCCATAGTTTATGAGAGTACTCCATCTGTGTGGTACCAATTATTGGCTTGAAGATTGGTGTGTGACCTTAACTAAGCCAATGAGACTGATCCCTAACAGCTGATATATATTTGATGGGAAAGAAATGGTATTTCTCATTACTAGAATTATAAGCTATCAAAGCATTCAAAGCTGGGCTTGCTCGAATCCATCTTTTATGGCCACTTGGAGTAAACTGACCACAGAATGAAACCAACAATAAGAGGAGAGCAGAGCCAAGATAAGAAAAGAAGCCTCAATATTATTTGCTGAGATCCTGGATCTAGTGATACCTGAAATTAAGTGTTCTTTTTACCCTGTTTCAACTTTTTGTTTCTTCAGAGGTTGTTCTGCTAGTAATGTGTATGACATAATAAACCACTTGAGCAGATTATTTTAAGCAACTTATCCTCTATATGACAGAATTGTTTTAAAAAATAATTATATGATACTTACTAATGATTATCATTTTCTTGATTCATTGTTTAGCTTTAAAATATAATTAACCATAATTAAGAAGAATGATTTTCAGGTTTTTTCTTTTAAGTTTATTTAGTTTTGAGAGAGCGAGAAAGAGAGAGAGACAGAGAGACAGAGTGAGTGGGGGAGGGTCAGAGAGAGAGGAAGACACCAAATCTGAAACAGGCTCCAGGCTCCAAGCTGTCAGCACAGAGCTGCACCCAGGGCTTGAATTCAATAGTCGGGAGATCATGAACTGAGCCCAAGTCAGAGGCTCAACCAACTGAGCCATCCAGGCACCATGGTTTTCAGTTTTAAAGGTGTTATTTACATTTAGTAAAACTGTTTTCATATGAACTACAATTTAGACTTATCAAGCAACACAACACTTTGAACTGTTTCATTGTTTTAAATTCTGAACAAGAATAGAAACCCCAAATTGTTCCTATAGAATTTCAAAATTGAGTACTCAGAGATTTTATTTTTTGTAAATATTCTGCTATCACTGTTTATTTTGAATATTCTGCTTGTAAGCAAGAATCTATACTGCCACAGGGTTTAGACGAATAGCTGCAATGGAAAAGAGGCCAGATGAATCCGAGGCACTGGGTATTCTCCAAAGAAACAAGAAAAGCTGAATCTGCTTGTGTCAGAAGCAGACTGTCCACTGTGAGTTATCTGAATTAACTTCTACATAGAATGAGAGGTTTATTCCAAGGTAAATGAAAAGTTGCCTTAATTTAAATTTACTTATATTGAAAAGCAATGGTAATCGGAGAAAATATTTAAAATTTATAGCAAAGTTTTTTAGGGAGAAATATCTTTTGTCATAGACATTGTTTAGGTTTCCCGTTGCCCGGTTAAGACTTTAAGTGTTTTTTTTTATTAAATTTTTTTTTTTCAACGTTTATTTATTTTTGGGACAGAGAGAGACAGAGCATGAACGGGGGAGGGGCAGAGAGAGAGGGAGACACAGAATCTGAAACAGGCTCCAGGCTCTGAGCCATCAGCCCAGAGCCCGACGCGGGGCTCGAACTCACGGACCGCAAGATCGTGACCTGGCTGAAGTCGGACGCCCAACCGACTGCGCCACCCAGGCGCCCCAAGACTTTAAGTGTTTTTGTGAGGTTTTAAAATTCTTTACAGAAAGTACAGCCACTTAATACCTAAGCCAGGCAGACCATTTCTGCTGTTTCCCTATGGGTACTGTTGGTGCTGGCACATGTTAGCACTCACGACATCGCTTGAATAAATTAATGAGAAGGGATCCAGAAGGAGCAATCTGAGGGAGATAGATACAGCTATAGTTCTGATTTGGCTATTTATGAACTATTTAAATATTTAAATGCAGAAGTCAAGGAAGTAGTTGGATATAGTACATCAGAGCTCAGAGCATTCCTGGCTAAAGACATGGATTCAAAATTCATCAATTTGCGCATCTTACTTCGGTCCATGGGATTCCATACATAAAAGAGGGTGGGGCACTGAACCTTGGGACACGCAGACATTTGCAGGCCTTCTGGAAGGAAAACAAAGAAAACTGAGATAGGGCAGATGATGAAGAAGGAATGATATGGATAGGTGTGGTGTCCAGGGAGGTTTAGAAAATAGATCCTTACAAAAAATATAAAAGAAGGGAGATGCCAACCACACCAAATTCTGTTGAGAGACTGAGTTGCAGGAGAATTAAAAAGTATTCACTGACTTCAGCCTTATAATTGCCATTGGGGACTCTAATAAGTCTGAAAGGAATAAGTTGCGGAAAGAATGAGTTGTGCAGTAGAGACAGCAAATGTAAGCAAATACTTTGCAATTCGGGATACAGGCAATATATAGAGAGTAGGGTGGAAGAGTATTTTTTTAAATAATGGTTATTTTTAAGGCATTTGTGTATCCAAAAAAAAAATTAAAAGGACAGAATAAACACAGGAAATTAATGACACAGTGAGAAAGAAAAGAATTCCAGAACAATCTATTTGAAAATAAAGGACAATTTAGTGGAGGGCACAAAGGGGGACAATTCTATTGTTACAGAAAGGAAGGTCACCATAAATTAAATGATCGTGCATCAGTTCCATGGAATGATATGAATCATTAAATCATGAAATGTGATCTATAATATAAATAGAAACAGAACAACACAACATGTTATATTAAAAACTATGTAAAATCTATATGGATAAAGAACTTAAGGGAAGATACACTATTTCATTCAGCATAGAAGTTACTTATTTGACAATATTTTTACCCAGCATTTTAATCAGATGTTACTCCTCTTCAATTCTTCTGTAGAGAGCTTTTGACAAGTTATTTAAAGAAGAATTCTTGTAGGCATAATAAAACTGATTAAATAGTTCAGTAAGATTAAAATGAAATTTAATTTGTCTCAAAGTGTGACTGACATGTAAAACAGTGAATTTCATAGCACAAAAGGATAAGGAACACATCAGAAGTACTCATAATAAAAATGAAAGAATAGAATACTTACTTTCATATTCAACTTTCATTTAAAGCATTTCCACATATGAAATTTGTTCCTAAATCTAGAAAATAAATGTCAAATTCTAGAATAGCTATGAAAATTTTCAATTTTGTTTTTCTTATGACAGATGCTGCTCAATTTCTACTAGCTCATTAAATTTATGGTAAGATAAATCATGTTGTGAGTGTATTTACCTTATTTTTATTACACCACAATTCTTTTGCTGGCTTAATTCATTTTACTTGGGTGCGTCAATTTAAAAGAAATAGTTTATTGCTTTCATCAATGATGCAGTCCCTCCCATAGAAATTCTCTTTGTTCTTCAGTTTAGAAGGACTTTAACCCTAAGTGGAATCAATGTTATTTAAAATAAATATACAATCTTTGCCATTTGTATTAAAAAAAAATTCTTACCTAGGTGGATTTTACCAATGATTTCCTTAATTCAGAAAATCTGAAGTAACTTTTGCCTTTCCTTCAAAGACCACACCCAGTGAGGCAGAAAATCTCACATATTCTATAATTTTCTCATATCTTAACTACATCTCCTCATACTTTTTTTTTTTCCTTTCAAAATTAGTGTCACTTCTTACAAGGAATGCTGAGGCAGGAATTGGACTTATTACCTGTAATCTAGACCTCCTTCAAATTGTAGTTCTATCTTATCTTGAGTGAAAAAACATATTTTTAAAATTTCACCTTCAAAGAGATTCAGGAAGCAGTTTATTTCCCTCAAAGTTCATTGAAGAACAACTGACAAATACAATTATGTATATTTAAGGTGTATAACATGATGATCGGATGCACGTATATGCTGTGGGATGATTAACAAGATCAAGATAATTAACATGGCCTTCACAATGGTAACTTTTTGTGTATGTGATGAGAGCACTTGCAAATGTACAATATTTTTTTATTAACTATAGTCACTATGTCCTGCACGAGATCCTCAAAACATATTTTTGTAACTGAAAATTTGACCTATATCCCCCTCCCCCTAGTCCCTGGCAGTCACCATTCTATTCTCTGTTACTATGAAGTTAGCTATTTTTTTTAATTTCACATCTAATTTATACCATACAGTAAGCAAATTTTTGATAACCTGATTCTTCTTCAGAGCTTGAAGGAGGCATATTAGGTGTCAGACGCATATGATACGACTTAGGGAGATTTCAAAAGCCTTGTCATCCTTCCTTTAGGTGGTTCTTTTTCTTTGTACGTTGGAAAGAAGGTAATAGCAGCAAAACTGAAATCTAATTCCTACTTTTCCAGTGGAAGTCCGAGAATGAAAGATTGGAAGGAAAAATGAGAGAAGGAAACGGTGGAAAGGATGAAGGGAGGGAAAATGATTACTAAATATAATGACAGGCTTTCTAGCAAACACACTAATGAGAATTACTAGTGGGAAAATAAGTAAGTACGGAATGCCTTTAGCAGGGTGAACCTGTTCTGTCTAGGAGTGACTATAATAAATAAACATGGAATGTCTAGATTTACATGCTATTCATCCCTACAAAATGTCACATTATATAATTATCAGAATATAAAATGGAGATGTTTGATCACCAAAATTACATCATTCTCTGTAAGGGATACTCTGTTTGCAATATTTAGAGAGATCCATAACAAAAATATGGTCCAAAGGACATTCTTACGTGGACAGATAGGACCTAAGATTATTTTTCTTTCTTTTTCTGTAGCTCAGAAATAACCTGTATCACTGAATTTATTATTGAAGTTTGATACCGGGTAAGTTATTTGCATTATATGTGTCTGATTGGATAATTTGTTATCTTACATTCATAGATAATTGAGGACATTTCCTTTTAATCTTGACCCTCAGGATAAACACTTAAGAAATTGGCATGCTATTTTTCTGACTCGTTTTCAAATTTTTACCAATAAGTAGGCATTTTATATACATTGTTAATAAAAAAAAAAAAAAGAAGCCAAATAGGAAATAAAATAAATCAAGTGTGGCAACTGGATTTAGTCAAGTAGAATGCAATTACTAACACATTCCCCACACGTTGTCACTAAATCAATTATTTGGAGAATGTGATTTTTTTTCAGTAATACAAAACATCTTAGGAAATCAACTATAGTATTGCAACTGCACACATTATTGATATATATACATATATAATACACAGAACAAATAAACACATTATGAGAAAGAGATTGTGGGAACTCACCCATAGAATCATGTTCACTTCTTTCCATAGCAGATATAAGGAGTTGATTAATAAATATATTTTCAATGTATTTTTAAATTTTTTTAACGTTTATTTATTTTTGAGAGAGAGAGAAAATGTATAAGTGGGGGAGGGGCACAGAGCGAGGGAGACACAGGATCTGAAGCAGGCTGCAGGCTGTGAGCTGTCAGCACAGAGCCCAATGCAGGGCTCGAATCCAGGAACCATGAGATAATGACCTGAGCCAAAGTTAGAAGCTTAACTGATTGAGCCACCCAGGTACCCCTCAATATATTTTAATGTCTTTTAACTTACTAAGGTTTTTAACAAATCTTTTTTGTGTGTGTGGCATTTGTTTTGTTTTTACTTCCTGGTAAATGGAATAAATACTTGAAAATACAACTTGTAGTCAGTGGGACCTATTGGACATACTGTTTTAGGAAAATAGCTAATTATAAATGCTCATTCTTTTTTCCTCTTGGGACTGAAAACCAGCTAGGTATTTATTTTATTAAACATTATTTCAAAGTGATCAATAAAGATCTGAATCTTTAAATTATATACATACTAATTAGAACAATTGTTCAAGTAGAGAAGTCAAAATTAGTCATGGTAAATCTAGGAATCTTTACAATTATTTCTAGCCTGACATTATGTATGTTAGATTATGTATATTTTTTTCAAAACTTTAAGCCCTATTTGAAATAGACTAAAATATTTTCATTGGCTTTCTTTTGTTACATCAATTTGTAACTATTCCAGTTAATTTATGTTCTCTATTTAAACTCATCTATAAATCTAACCTAATCCCAATTGTAATAATTAAGTGCAATATTTCCTAATTATTAAGTCTGTCAAGTAGAAATTATTTCTGTAGGCCACCAGGGAGCATTAAAGTGTTATAGGCCATTGCATCAAATTATATCTATTCTTTGAGTTTCTATTCAAAGCATTTAAATGACTTATTCTCATGTAATTTTGATAGCTTTAATTGGAAATTTTTTTATGCTAGATTCTAAAAGCTGTTTTCTCTGTTTTGATGAAAAGAACTTAGGTCACAGTTTCCAGTTTCTTCGTTAAATATGTAATGTTTATTTTTTACCTGTCAATTTTAATTTAATTAAAACTCTTTTAAAAACACGGTAGTTGAATGAAAATGGAAATTACCTGAAATTGATTTTAGTTTAGAGATCCCAGGTTAGGTAATAAAGACATAAAGTTTGTTATATTAATACTGTATTTCTAGGTAAGCGATTATTATTTTCCTCTCCATGAGAGTAAAACCATTAATATATTCAAAACAGTGACAGGCAAAATATCATCAGGATGTATCTAGACTTATTAAAATTTTATAATGATGCATTTCAAAGAAACAGATGCAAAATGAAAATGCTCCCAACTCAGAGGTCAAAAACTTCCAAATCGCCTTTTCTTTTATTTTCTTTTTTAAAAATTTATTTATTTTTGAGAGAGACAAAGATAGACTGTGAGCGGGGGAGGGGCAGAGACAGAGGGAGACAGAATCTGAAGCAGGCTCCAGGCTCTGAGCTGTCAGCAGAGAGCCTGATGCGGGCTCGAACTCACTGACTGGGAGATCATGACCTGACCTGAAGTCAGACACTTGACAAACTGAGTCACCCAGGCATCCCACCTTTACTTTTCATTCTTCCTCCAGCCAGCTTATGATTCACCAAAATACTTCATCTCCATCTTCAAAATACAACTCATTTGACAAATATTTCACTAGATTTATACCTGACTTCTTAGAATAGCTTCTCAAATCCCCTTCCTGCTCCTGGTCTTGAAGCTCACTTCTCTACTGTCAACATAGTGGTCCTCGTAATTCTTCGTACGTAAGTGTGATTACCGCTCTTGCTCAAAACTTTTGTTGGCACCTTATTTCTCTCAGAAATAAAAGTCAAAGTTGTTAAAAATGTCTACCAAATGGCGTCTCAATCTGCTCTGGCTCTGCTGTCCATCTGGGTGTTCCTTAAACCCAGAAGGCTCATTTCTGCCTCAGGTCTTGTCTGTGCTGTTCAATTTATCTGTAACTCTTTCCCCTTGATAAACACATGGTTCACTCCTCACCTCTTCATGTCTTCACTGAAACATAATTCCCTTAATGTTGAATGTGCTGTCCGTTCTTTAAAAAAAATAATAAAAACCGAATTCCTTTCATTCTCAATTATTTTTGGATTTATTTATCTCAAAAGCTTAAGTTACTATCTTTTAAATTAATTATTTTTATTGACTATCTCTCTCCACAATAACATCAACTCCAGGAGGACAAACATTTTGCCTAGTTTGATAACTGCTCCATTCTCATGGGCTGTAAGTAAGCCTGGCACATAAAGACAGGATTGTATGGTGCACAGATAGACAGGCAAAGAATGGTTCCGTAGGAGCCTAACTTCTATAAGGCCAATTAGCAACACAGATGGTGTAATCACAGAGATAAACCTTTGAAAACTCAGGGGTGACTCATTGTGCTGGACGTGTCCCATTAACCAATCTCCCTCAAGGACTCCAGTATTTTCCACTAACTCATCCTAGTGCTTAAATGTTTTACTGGAGTTGCATTCAATCCCTCTTACACACTGTGTAGAGTCCAATAAGGTCTTCTTTGTATAACTCTGTCTGGTGTATTACGTCTTCCACAATGTGTAGATGAATGTTTGTTACAACAAAGTGTATATTATCAAAATATTAGCAACAATAACCTCTCTGACAAGAAGGATGGGCAAATTTAGTTATGTAAAACTATGTAATAAATTTCTTTTTTTAAAACTTTTTCAATGTTTATGTATTTATGAGAGACAGGCAGAGACACAGTATGTGAGTGGGGGAGAGGCAGAGAGAGAGGGAGACACAGAATTCGAAGCAGGCTCCAGGCTCTGAGCTGTCAGCACAGAGCCCGACACAGGGCTTGAACTCACAAACCGTGTCTGAAGTCGGACACAACCAACTGAGCCACCCAGGTGCCCCTAAAATTATGTAAGAAATTCCTATCCGATAAGTAAATGAGTAAACTGAAATTAGAGTACACAATATTGAGTGAAATAAATAGGATGCAAAATATATATTGAATGTGATATATGTATACATATATATATTCAAAACATATCAGCAGTATTATAAACTATAGCAGGTCCACATATAGAAAAATACAAACATTTGGATAGAAAGAGACACCAATTTCAATATTTTATCCTCTCCAACCCCTACCCTCAAGAGAAAAAAAAAAAGATGGGTAGAGAGATAATTAGCAATATCTATGAAATATCCGGCAATATCTGTAAGAAAAATCAATCCTGAATCTTATAAAGATCAGAGTTGCTATTTTAAATCTGGTGTTTACATGGGTTTCTATATTTCTAAAAAGAACATGAATAAGAATTTTCAGCCTCTGGTTTTAGATTTCAAATCTTTTATCACTGTGAAACATATATTTCACAAGAAATGGAGGAGGAAACAAGGAAAATAAGCACAAAAACTCATTACTAAATGCACTACTAAACTAGAAGAATTTATATTCTCTGTAATAAAAGATGTGACGTTTGTGGGCACTTTACTGGGCAAATCATTCAATGGCTCTGGGCTCAGTATCCTTGACTATAAAATCAAACAGTTGGATGACAAGGCATATAAAGCCCTTAAAATGCTGATGCTGTGAATATAAAGACAACCTAAGTGACAAGTAGCTTGCACTCTGGTAAAATCCTTCTTGATTACTCAAAAAAAAAAAAAAAAAAGTCTTATTACTATACTCCTGGTGCTTGCTATAAACATTTTTCCTCACAAAGAACACATTAAGTACTTTCACAGAGCTCAAATAATTTTCTAATCAGGAGTTTCTCAACTAATATCCCCCACCTTTTTTTATTCCTCCAAAGAGTACTGTGGAAACCAAGTAGTATAGCCTAAATAAGAATTGCAAAAGTTTATTCTTCCTTAGCATGTGCTAAATAATGTGAAAAACAATTGTCTCAGAGATTCTGTGCATCCTTACAATAACAGAATGTTAGTCATTGCATGACACTAAGAAGAATGAGTGGTGGACAGTAAATCTGATATTTAACATAGATTACTTCTATTTGTAAAATAGAATTTTTTTTTCCACCAAAATGTTTAGGTAATGAAGTCTTGTATTGCAGAAAATGACATCTAGAAATATGATGAATAATAGATGCTCTTCCAGAAGCAAAATACGGTTTATATAAATTGCCAGGCTTTCAGTGGATTTTTCCTTGTTTCCCTTGTGAAAGGAAATGAGACATTTTTCCCTGATATTTTCTTGAAATGGGCATGCAGAGCCTGGGGTTCGTCATCTGAGAACATTTGCATAAAGCTATCTAGTGTAGGTTAGAGTAAAGCACATAATCAGTTAAAATATATTGCTGTATTATCCTAAGAAATAATTCAAACATATAAATATTCATTAAAACATATAATACACAGTATTAACAAACACTAATATTTTGCCAAATTTATTTTGGGCTTTGGGAAACTTGATTATAAAAATTAAAAATATATATGTCTATATATTCACATTGTCTAATAGCTATCACTAAATGATGACTGCAGAATGATGTGCTGAATTATATCCTCAACTTTGCATTCTATCTATCTATCTATCTATCTATCTATCTATCTATCTATCTACATACATACCTGCCTACCTATCCTGTATTTTGTGAGATCTTTTTCTGGTATGTAAAAACAAATACTTTCATACTCAGCAGAAACTTACAGGGAACAATTTTGTAAGGATATAAGCTTACCAGGGTCTATTGGCATTGTGATTTAACTCTAAATTTCTCTCTACAAATCATTGAAAGAGCAGAAAGAACATGCATTTAGATAATATTGTTAGTTCTAAGTGGAAGGAGCCAGCCCAATATGCCTGTAACATAAACAAGAACAAATCTATCCCAAATGAAATGTCAAAGTTTCCCCTGCTCTACTGCCATCCATTTATTTATAAACCAAATAGTTCTAAAGTTTATACAAAGCACCTTATGAAATAGGAAGAACAGACAGAGGCTATGTGGACATGTGGACATAATTCCAGAGGAATTCAGGAAAATACAAAAAACAAACTTACAGCTGTTGACTAACAACTATTCAACCAAATGAATATATGAAATGAGAAAATAAATAAATAAACAAACAAATAAATACAGTAAATAACTTGATTACTGGTTAAGAAAAGGTAAATTGAGGAGTACCATTTACGTAGTGACTGTTGCTTAACATTTTCTCACTAAGATGACTGGGTTCCTTTGCTATGGCTACTCATGACCCAACTATTAACTTGGGTTTTACTTACTAATCCTTAGTGATCTATGGCTGCCATATATTAATGAATCCGTTGAACCTATACTCGCTTTATCATTTATACTGTAACATGGTTTTACTATTTTTGAATTTTTTAAATATATTTACTTATTTTCTGAGAGACGGAGATAGCATGAGTGGGGCAGGGGCAGAGATAGAGGGAGAATCCCAAGCAGGCTCCTTGTTGCCAGAGCGAAGCCCAATGCAGGGCTCGTGAGATCATGACCTGAGTTGAAAACAAGTGTCAGATGCTTAACCAGCTGAGCCACCCAGGCACCCTGGATTTTACCATTTTTGATATAAAGTCCTGTGTTTCATTTCACTCTGGTGTATTTTTTAGTGTAAAACTGGTACTTCTTGAAAGGATTTTTGATAAGGGTGTATTCTAAGCTCTAAAGTGCTACATGTGTACCTGGACTGGGGGTGGGTATTCAAGGGAGTTAGAGTAATTGGTGACTGATAAAGTTACTGACTAAGGCATTCAGTGTACCAACTGTATTTCTAATATTAAGTGTGCAGAATATTTCTTACAAGAGAAGAAGAATTCCTTCAGGGCCAAGGCTTAGAGTTCTGATGTTATAATTTTAGTTTATTTTTGGTTTTGATTATATTTTCAGTTTATCACTTAAATATATTCATTATCCATGCTTATAATGATCATTTCAATTTGCTATATTGATTCTATTTCTAAGAAGTACAAATAAAATTATCAGGGAATGAAAACTAGTCCCAACAAGATGGTATAAACTTGTCTCTTTCTAATTGTCCCCTAAAAACAAACAAACAAACAAACAACAACAAAACAAAAACCAAAAAACTATAAAACATGGAAATAAGATGATAGACAAAAAAGGATACTGAAAAATGTTAAGATAAGGAGGAGGGGCTGGAGATTACAGGATTGGAAGAATAGAGTCTCATGATTTCTACTCTGCTTCAGACCCAGTATCTCCTGAATCCTAACAAAGCAGCAGCAGAGGAAAGCTCAAGTAAAGGCGTTCACCATGGGTTGTATGGGAGTCCTACTGAAAACATAGGGAAACCCATGTGCCAGCAGGTGATTTCTACCAAAAACAAGTGTCTTGGCTTATGGAAGCACTCTCAGCCCCCAGGAGCTATAGACTTTGTTTTGGGATTGAACCAGTAAGAAAAAAACAAATGTTCATGATATCAACCGATACAGAAAAAAGGTATTTGACAAAAATCCAATACTAATTTATGATAATAATTCTCAGTAAGTAAGGAATAGAATGGAATGATCTCACTTTGATAAAGAACTTCTGTAAGAAATCTCGAGTTAACAATATCCTTAATGATGAAAGACTTTTCTTCTAAGATCAGGAAAAAGGCAAGAATGACTTCTGTTTACTTTTACTCAACAAATAAATAAAAGTCATACATATTAGAAAGGGAAAAAAAAACCTGGCCCTATACAAAGATGGTATAATTACCTGCTTAGAAAATCCCAAGGAATCAATAATAAGAACAGTAATATAACAACAATAAAAGAAAAATCTCTGAGAATTAAGAAACGTTATCAAGGTCACAGGATAAAAGATCAATATACAAAAATAAATCACGGTTTTAAACTTTTTTTAGATCTATCTATCATCTATCTATCTATCTATCTATCTATCTATCTATCTATCTATCTATTTATCTGTTTTGAGTTATCTCTAACGCCCAGTGTGGGGCTTGAACTCTCAACCCTGAGATCAAGAGTCACATGCTCTACTGACTAAGGCAGACAAGTGCCCCTCAATCATGTTTTTATATACTAATTAGAAGCACAATGCCACTTTTAATGGCTCCAAAGAAAAGGAAATATTTTGTCTAAATCTAACAAAGCATGTATAGGATTTATACACAAAAATTCCAAAAGGCTGATGAAGAAAATCAAAGACTTAAATAAATAGAGTCATATTGTGTTTATGGATTGGAAGACCCAATTGTAATACAGAAATCAAATTGTAAAGTTGGTGCAATCTCAAATCTGAATAAGGTCAGTGGATTGTATTAAAGTCATTTTCCTGTTGTAATATTAACTTATAGTTATGCAAGATACTACCATTGAGAGGAATTGGGTGAAAAGTCTAAAGGATTTGTCTGTGTTCTTTCTTGAAATAGCCTATGGATCTAAAATTACCTTAAGCTAAATATTTATACACACCTACACACAGCTACACACATAATTAGATTTGTAGATAGAGATATATAGATATAATCAACAGAAAATGTTCTTTTGTTATTGCTTTCTATGCTTTGTTGTTTGTAGAAGCTTGAGCTGTGAGCACATTATAAGAGCAATGGCTGATGAACACAGAAAACAAATTGCAGTTGAAGAACCACAAAGGAAAGAAGCACACTAAATACTAGTCATGCAGATAGATCTATGTTTGCAGAATGAAACTGGACAAGTTCTTCCCACGGGTGCTGTTTGTGAGGAAGGCATGTGTGTATTTGTCTGAGCAGGCAGGTGAGGGCATGTAAGTATGGGCGTGCCAGCTCAAAAAGCAGTTGCTTTCTTCTAGAAAGAAGATGGAATTTATCCTTGGGCTACTTCTTTTCCTTAAAACTTGATGGAGCCATTATGCGTAGAATATATATATATATAATATCGATGATCATATTCAAATAAAAGGATGGCTGTGTGAAATAAACTGTTTAAAACATGAAAGTGGGCTATGCATTCTCGTACATAGAGATTATTGTTATTTACAAAAAATAATTTTAAATGATACAGAGAAAAGTTAAAGTTGTTTAGGCAGAATATTTTAACTAATTTAATTAAAATTAAAATTTTAAATTTAATTTAAAAACATACTATCATATATTCTTTGATACCTCAAATCTAAGAGGAACACTTTTTAATATTGTCATACATTTTTCCAATAACCCACTTAATATGTTCTCAGTTCATAAGTGCCATCATGTAACTTTAGAAATAGCTGAGATGGAATTCTTCAGTACACAAGAAAATGACAGGTTCTAGATTTTTAGAATTTTTTTTTAATGTTTATTTATTTTTGAGAGAAAGAGACAGAGCGTGAGTGGGAGAGGGGCAGGGAGAGAGAGAGGGAGACAGAGAATTGGAAGGAGGCTTCAGGCTCTGAGCTGTCAGCACAGATCCTGATGCAGGGCTCAAACTCACGAACCATGAGATCATGGCCCGAGCTGAAGTTGGACACTTAACTGACTGAGTCACCAAGGCGACCTTACAGGTTCTTGGTTATTGAAAATGACAGTTTAAAATTGCACATGAGCATTTTCTTATTCAAATATATGCAATTCAAATTGTAAAAAATGTAAAAATTTACATTTGTATTATTTTTAGCGTTTTAAATTTACAAATTAGCTAACACCAAGGAGGCAGTGTGATCTAACTAATAATAATAATAATAATAATAATTGTAAATTTTGATCAGAATGAATTTTTCAAAAGGTTTAACTAATCTCTACACCCAACACAGAGATCAAACTCACAACCCCAGATCTAGTCATGTGCTCTACCAGCTGAGCCAATCAGGCACCTCTGACCAGAAACAAATTTGAGAACTATTTTCACCATTTACTTGAGCACATTATTTAACCTGAGTGTTAGGGCCTTTAGTTTCATTCTAATAAACATTATCTGTTGCGTAAGGATGTATGTATTAATAACAATGCCCCATTAAAATGTTCTTGAGTATGTTATAGAAATTGTTCATTTTTCCAGTAAGTATTTTTTAGGAAACTATAAACTAGGAACTTCCTAACAATTTTTATGAAACAGCCACACTTTTAAGGATAAAATACTGACTACGACAGTGTTTTTTTTTTTTTTTTATTTTTTTTTCAACGTTTATTTATTTTTGGGACAGAGAGAGACAGAGCATGAACAGGGGAGGGGCAGAGAGAGGGAGACACAGAATAGGAAACAGGGTCCAGGCTCTGAGCCATCAGGCCAGAGCCTGACACGGGGCTCGAACTCCCGGACTGGGAGATCGTGACCTGGCTGAAGTCGGATGCTTAACCGACTGTGCCACCCAGGCGCCCCGACAGTGTTAAGTATAATGATATACCAAGGTTAATGCCTACCTCTAAATGGTCAAGTTCCTTGAGCATTTAGGGAGAGCTTTTGTTGAGGATGAAATACCTAGTTATAAAAAGAATATTAAGAGTGAGAAGTCTGTGCCATTGGAGTCTTTGAGACATTGTAGTTCCCTTCCTGTCCCTAACACCAACTCCACACATGTCTAGCTCCATTTCTCTCCCCAGTACTGACCTCCTGTGATCTTGGTTTCATCTCAGTGCCACCACTATTTTACTCTGGATTATGTCCATTCTTGGCAAACAGACTCAAACCCCTATTTACTTTGACTTATGATTTGGGTGTGGAGTTCTTGGCGCTGAGATTGCATTTCCAAATCCTATTAACTTCACTGAAATATATCCTAAAGAAATGATTGAAGCCTTTTATCTGTCCTATGGTGGCAAATCATATTGACTTCATATGTAAGTTCTTCAAAGAACTAAGGGAAATTGGGGTATGGAGTCAGGAGCTCAAAAGAGAAAGAGGTGACAAGTAAAAGTAACAAAACAAAACAAAACAACAACAGGGGTTAATTCTCAGCAGAGCCATTTTTTTCAGGGTATGGACCATGGAGGTATAATCTAAAGGGTTCATGGGAATTTTATCCATGAGATGGTATACATTTCTTCCTGTGCTTTACAGACCCTCCACCATGAAGAAAATTTGAAATGTTTGTGTACTTACAGACCAAATATAACATTTTATATTTTATGATTTTTTATGTTTAAATGTCATTTTATGCTCTTTTTATGTGCTTTTTGTTTTATATTCTATTCTATATAGAAGTTGTGTGTGTGTGTGTGTGTGTGTGTGTGTGTGTGTGTGTTTTATCTTAGAATACAAGGCCATTACCTTTATTACATTGCTGTTTATTAGGTAACGTAGACCTTGGCAAAGCCAGTGTGGATAGATACTACAAGAAGAAAAACAACTTCTGTTTTAATGTTAATGGGTGGTGGGGCACCTGGGTAGCTCAGTGGGTTGAGCATCTGACTTCAGCTCAGGTCATGATCTCATAGTTCACGGGTTTGAGCCCCGGGTTGGGCTCTGTGCTGACAGCTCAGAGCCTGGAGCCTGCTTCGGATTCTGTGTCTCCCTCTCTTTCTGCCCCTCTCCTGCTCATGATCTGTCTCTCAAAAATAAAAAAAAAAGTTAAAATTTTTTTTAAAAAAAGATTGTTTATTGTTAATGGGTGGCTAAGCATGATATGAGTTGCCGTTTTCTATTTTTGTTTATAAGAGCAGATTCTATTTTTGACAGGGAATATGACGTTATAGAAGAAAAAAACATTCCGGGGCCTTTTCTATTACTTTTCTGTGTCACAAACCATTCCACCAAAACTTCAGTGGCAGGAAACAATTTTATTATGCACATGGTTTCTGTAGGTTAGGGATTCAGAAGCTCTGCAAGGATATTCCTCTTCAGTGGCTTACTTAGTTGGCACTCATTAACTAAAGAAAGCCTTTTGTGTGCATCTTTTCCCGTCCTTATGTTCAGTGATGTCGCGTTAGTAGCTTGAAAGGATCTAAACAGCCATGATGGGGATTTTCACACTATGGAAATTGGAAAATTCTACAGATCAAGGTTCCCCCTCCCTTACCTCAGACAGCCAGGTGTTAAAAATTTACCCACACACCAATGGTTCTTTTCTACTACATACAATCCGGGGAACTAGCTGTTATAATCCCAAATTTTTGTGGCTACTTGAGTCGTTAGGGTCATTATAATGCCTTATCTGCATAAAACCCCACTAATGAACTCTTAAAGCTTTTTGGCACCTTAATATGTTTTTCAAAGCCTTGGGTCCTAGATGCTAAAGATAGAAGATAATAAATCCTAGATAATGTAACTGTTCTAACATTCTGATCTCTTTAAGCCATTGAGTATTGTTCTGTATAATATTCCAAGGGAAGCGTACAATGTCTCTACTTAATTTGGGGCAGTCAACTTTTGGATCTTGGTTTTGATTAGCCAACCAAGTAAACTCTTAGTACCCCCAGGCACTTGAGGTAATATCTGAATTAAGAATCTGTGCTGGGAGATTGGCACTAAGACAAAGATTAGTTGATTCAACCTCACTGTGGGAGCTGTGAAGAGCCATGTTTCTGCCCTGTAGGCCAGAGAAGTCTGGGGGTCAAACGAGTAAAACAGAAATGATACTGGCTCACAGAGAGATGCAGAAACTGAAAAGGGGAATCTTAACATTGCCACACTTTAATTCCATGTTCCTCCTGAGTTCCTTACCTCACTTACTTCCGTGGAAAACTCAGCATCTTTACAAGAGATCTCTGAATTTGTTTCAGCTACCTTAGATTGGATTTTACTAAAATTCTCCTGACTTATACATTCCTTACACAGTAGACCCTTGACCAACATGGGTTTGTACGGCATGGGTCCACTTACAGGCAGATTTTTTTGTGTATACAGAACAGCTCTGTAAATGCATTTTCTTTTCCTTATGCTTTTCTTAGTAACATTTTCTTTTCTCTAGTTTGCTTTATTGTAAGAATACAGAATGGAGTAAATATATACAAACTATGGTTAATCGACTGTTTATGTTATCAGTAAGGCTTCTGGGCAACAACAGGCTATTAGTAGCTAAATTTTGGGGAGTGGGAAGTTTTTTTTTTTAATTTTTTTTTTCAACGTTTATTTATTTTTGGGACAGAGAGAGACAGAGCATGAACGGGGGAGGGGCAGAGAGAGAGGGAGACACAGAATCGGAAACAGGCTCCAGGCTCTGAGCCATCAGCCCAGAGCCTGACGCGGGGCTCGAACTCACGCACCGCAAGATCGTGACCTGGCTGAAGTCGGACGCTTAACCGACTGCGCCACCCAGGCGCCCCAGGGGGAGTGGGAAGTTTTGTGCAGACTTTTGAATATGCAAGAGTCTGTACCCCAGCCACCATATTGTTGAAAGGTCACCTGCAATTGAATTTCCCAATTTAGCATATAACTGAGGCTGAAGCCGGGAGTCTTTCATCAAGCTATCTCTATGGGAGTGTGGAAATGTGGCAACAGGGTGGATTCTCAAGACTGAACATCTTCCACAGCTTTGTGAAAATAAGACAGAATGCTATCAACTGTCCAAATAGATCTATCTATCTATTTGTGAAAAGATGTAGTAGAAAGATGCATGAAGACAGCTCTGGATACATTTCTCTTCCACCGGTATGAACTGTCCGAACTTTTATGGATCATTCTCTCTCCTTAAACTTCAGTTTTCTTACTTTTCAATTAATTAGGAATGATAATAAAACCTATCTTATAGTGTTGTGAGAATTAAAGAAATGTAGCCCACTCAGAAGAGTGCTTCAGACATAGTAAACATATAATACAATGCTAAATTTACTGTTTTTCTTATTGGTCATATAATCATGTATCCCCTGGGTTATTTGGCAATATAAACATAACCAAGTTGACAGGCTAAGAAATACACACTCACACATATGCACATGCACACACACACACACACACACACACACACACACACACACAAAGTGTGCACACCTCTCTTTCCTCTCTATTTCTTCTCCCCTTCTCAATATGATACATATTTAAATACATAAATAAGAATATCTATATTTGCCAATATCTATATTTGCCAAATAGCTTTATAATGAAAAAACTGTGTGCATTACCATATCTCCATTTTGCAGAGATGATGGCATTTTACAAGTTGAACTGACTGTATTTTCCTACTCTGCACTGCTTGCTGTTTCCTTTCCAATAGTTCTAAGATCATAAATTTCACCTCTAATCGTAAGCCCCAATTATGCTGGTACATAAGTCTTTGAGAAAAATAGCATCCTAATGCTGATGAACTATTTGCTTAGCAGGGCCATTCATTGTTCTTTGTTTCCTTATCACATACTAATGTGTCACTAGGTTTTAGTGAAATAAGCAAGGAAAATAAAGAGATTTTAAAAGAAACAATTTCAGTAATAGTGATGCTACCACTACTATGGAAGACTACAGCCTTCTATATCCAAGAACGCATTTCTGTGGCTGTCAAAACAGTTCTCCCATAACAGAAACTAGGACATTACTTTTGGGAATTATAGTCTAAGGAACATGTGATGTATGGACACACACAGTATAGAATAATAGCCTATAATTATCTATAACGATATTGTTCATATTTAAAGTGTTTTCCAAGTCATATTTATCTTATATGTAAAACAGTTTCAATATTTTTGTTTTCTACATCTTTAGAAATCACTGATCTTCATATATATATACACATATATATAGTATATATGTATATATACATATTTGTTTACATATATATACATATATATGTATATATATATATATATACATATTTGTTTTCTATGTGTGTAGGTAGGATCTATCTGTCCGTCTATCTATCTATCTATCTATCTATCTATCTATCTATATATCTATATCTATCTATCATCTATCATCTCTCTATTTTGAATGTGTACCATTCAACCCTAAACAACTTTCTCTGGGTTTTGCCAATAACACTATATAAAACACACTGAATTCGTGACACTCTCTTCTATCTATTCAATAAAAGCTGTAAGAAGATAATAGAACAAAAAGCATGGCAAGAGAAAACTATGCATTTTGAGCATTTTCTTCATTCTGTCATCAGAAGCTTATTGAGGAACTATGTGATTTCCACCATGTCAGTGAATTTTCACAGGATTTCTTTCAGTTAAAATACGAGAATCATAGATTTCAGAGCTGCAAGAGAACTTAAAAAGATTCCTTTGTAAATAAGAAACTTGCACCCCAACCATAATCATTACCTTAACCCCAACACACACACACACACACACACACACACACACACACACACACACACATGCACGTGTGCACGGGAGCACACATAAATTACATGTATGTAGCAAATATATATGCTACATATGTAACAATTGTATGCAACTTATATATCAGAATGATTTTATGTAATTCTCTATGACCTAAAACACCCTACAGTTTATTTTCCCCATTGAGTTTTTGAAGAAATTTATTTTCCATCTTTTGTAAAATTAAAACTCTATAGAACTGGTTTTTGATAGATCATCTGGCAATTCTGAGACATGGACCTGTACCAAGATTGCTTTTCTAAAATATTTTTGTGACAGTCTCATTCTAAAGTAGGCAGGAAGATAGATGAAATAACTAGAAACCATTTATTTATAAGAATTGTTTTTTCATTGATTGACATCTGAACGCAAAGAATATATGGTTTTATTTTCCCCTAAGAGGATGAATCAAATCTGTCAACCTAAATTCTTCTAAGGCAAATAAATATTCTTCATTTCATCTGATGAACCAAAGACTGGTTTCTACAACAGGACACAAAGCTTAGAGCTTAGCTCCTTGCTCCAGATTAAAATTATTATGATTTGCCATGCAATCTGGAATAAGCCAATTAGTATATTTTCTGTCCCGATTTTTCTTTGATTAGACTTCTTGGGGACTTGTGTTAAAAAAAGTAAAACCCTTTCAATTTGTCTTATTCTCCCCACACTTTTCAGCTTTCTTGAATTTATTGGGACAGACTAGATCATTAAAAGTGACAGAGATCTTAGCTTGGACATTAAAAGAGTAAAATATGAGATAAACATATAACCATATGACTTTTTGTTTGTTTGTTTACCATAAACTTCAAAGTGAGACAGCAAAAATGTTGATTGTTTTGCCTGTTCTCTTATAAGGTCTGAAAGTAATTTTTAAATCTTTACTTTTTATTCCTTGATACTCCTTATATAAACTAAAACTGAAATCAACCATCTAGCTGAGAAGCACGTGCTAAACTCCATGAATGAAATTTTCTGAAGCAGCAAATATCGCATTTAATCTTCAAAGAAAAGAAGAGATTTAATCATGGCCAAATCAAATCAGATTTAGATTCTTCCATGTGTTAATAAAAGATACAGTACTCAGACGTTCTCATCCAAAAGATTTAGATGATTCGACCACCATCTTTCAAATTTATAGCCAAGCGTCTGACTTTTTAATTGTCCTCCATTATAACTGGAACGACAAAGAACTAAAATCACAAGAAAAGCCTTTGAATGTTGAGTAATGTTTCAAATCCTCACCTGCCACGTGCAATTTGTTGAAATCCATATGCAGTTAAGTATGACCTTGATTTGGTCATCTTAGTGAAGAGTTTCTAACAACATTAATGGAAGCAAGGAGCAGTGACACGAAATGCAAGTATTTACTAAAATGCACTAGAAAATAGTACATGAGCTGCGTTTGTCTTCAAACGCTTAAAGTTGGAAGGCAAAAATAATGTGGTGTGTGTGGTAACACACATACTGGGATGAAGACGCCCTCTCCATTAGGCAATGTAATCCCACTTGCTCTTCTTGCATATTCTGTGAAAAATTTTACCTCTTTCATCACCAAAGTGGGGTGAGTGAGCAAATGTCTAACCTGAGAAACTTCTGGGTTCATGGTATGCCCATCAGGAACTAGTGCACTCTCAAGTTTAAAAAAAAAAAACTTTCAAAAAAGTCTATGCAAACTCTCTACCTTATATTCCAAGTGCAGTCCATAGACAAGCAGTATTAATATCAAAATGAACTCTTTAGAAATAAAAAACAAGCCATTCCCTCTGGCACCTATAGAATCAAGATCTTCATCTTAACAAGGTCCCCAGGTGATTTTGGACATATTAAATCTGAGAGGCATTGTTCTCCAGCATTTGCACATCCTTACCATAATGAAACATTTTCCAGCTATTGGGAAATCATCGTCGGGGATAACCTATTTCATAGTTGAACAGTTCTAATCATTTTCAAATTCTTTCCTATATTAAGGGAAAATCTGCTTCTCTGTGCATCTATCAAGTGAGGAATAGTTCTGCAGTCTAGATTTCTGGACAGATATGGGCAGATGATCATTTCCCCCCCTACTCTTTCTCACTTCTTTCAGTCATTCCTCAACTTACATCATGTTCACATCATGTTAGAGGTACTTGCTACTCTGAACACTTTGGTGATTGTCACTAATATGAAAGCAACTGAATCCAGTAGTCAAGGTTTGGTCTAATTAAAGAAGAGGTGACTGACTTATTTTGCTTAGCATGATATGCCCCACCTCCGTCTGTGTCCTTCCAAAAGGCAAGATTTCATTTTTTTTAATGGCTGACCATATGATGTCACTCATGTGTGGAGTTTAAGAAACAAAACAAGTGAGCAAAAGGGAAAAAAAGAGAGAGAGAGGCAAACCAAGAAACAGGCTCTTAACTATATAGAACAAACTGATGGTTACTAGAGGGGAGGTAGATGGGGGAATGGGTTGAATAGGTGATAAGGATTAAGCACTTGCAGTGACAATTGCTGAGTGTTGTATGAAAGTTTGAATCACGGGCGCCTGGGTGGCGCAGTCGGTTAAGCGTCCGACTTCAGTCAGGTCACGATCTCGCGGTCCATGAGTTCGAGCCCCGCGTCAGGCTCTGGGCTGATGGCTCAGAGCCTGGAGCCTGTTTCCGATTCTGTGTCTCCCTCTCTCTCTGCCCCTCCCCCGGTCATGCTCTGTCTCTCTCTGTCCCAAAAATAAATAAACGTTGAAAAAAAAAAAAAAGAAAGTTTGAATCACTATATTAGTTTCACACATGAAACCAATATAACAAGGTTTGTTCATTGGAATTCAAATAAAAACTTAAAAAAAAAGAAGATACGAGAAAATTAACATTTATCTTGTTGTTACTGTTTAAAATTTATTAAACTTACTATGTTTTAATTGGCCTTATTCTGGGAGTGATGAGCGGTGGGGTGCACCATCATGAGATCTCATATTAAGTTTACATATACCAAGAATCCTGTATCCTTTTTGAGCTTCTGACATAGTGCTAAGCTATAAGCGGCTCTTTTCTTCCTCTCCTCTATATATTGATTTGACACTTGGGTCCCAAAGATAAAATTTCCCTTTTTTAAAGTTTATTTATTTATTTTGAGAGAGAGAGAGAGAGATTGGGAGAGAGACAGAGCAAGTGGGGGAGGGACAGAGAGAGAGGGAGAGAGAGAATCCCAAGCAGGCTCTGCACTGTCAGCACAGAGCCCGAGTGGGGGCTAGAACTTGTGAACCATGAGATCATGATTTGAGCGTGAGATCAAGAGAGGGACACTTAACTGACTGAGCCACCCGGATGCCCCAAAGACAAAACTTTCTAAACGCTGACCCTGTGAAGTTACATGCCAATATCTGCTGACTCCTCTGAAGTAGCTTTGGATAGCTAGCTGCAATTACTTGTATCTGTCCCTTTAAAATTCAGCACATCAAATCAGCCAACTCACATGATTCAAAACCATGATTGTTTTGTCTAAGAAATTTTTATTCCTTCTACCTTAATTTTTTAAGCTGAAAACTGTTATTATTAACCACATCTAAGAAATTTAGATTTTGATGTAGTTTCCTATAGCAGTTCTTAACATTTATAAATTGTATTGAATAACTCTGACCACACACAGGATGTGTTTTATTTGATGCCAGAAATGCACAACCCCGTTCTAAATCTATGTATATATATTTTTTTGAAAATATGCGTTTTGTACTCAGAACACTAAATAACTTGAATTTAGGACTTCTATATGCCAAAAGGCCTCAAGGCCCAGCGCCCATCAGTGTATTGTCTCATTCCCAAGCTTGTGGCAGACATTACTCATCTTTCAACAAGATTCAGAATACAGGTACCTTTTTTAGAAAAATAGGTTAACTGAGCGCCTGGGTGGCTCGGTCGGGTCAGTATCTGACTTTGGCTCAGGTCATGATCTCGCGGTTCATGGGTTGGAGCCCCCCGTTGGGCTCTGTGATGACAGCTTGGAGCTTAGAACCTGCTTCAGATTCTGTGTCTCCCTCTCTCTCTGCTCATGTTTTGCACCTTTCTCTCTCTCTCTCTCAAGAATAAATCAACATTAAAAAAAGTTAAAAATTTAAAAAATAGGTTAATTGTGTATAAAGTATTACATAGAATGCTATTGTAAATGCTTTTGAGATGATTTCAGATGGAAGTACTAAAAACACTTTCAGATCTTTTGTTACTAAGATATTAGATGCATTTTTTCCTGACTGTTGTTAGAAACTTTTCTTTGAAATTATTCTGTTAGCTAACACCGAAAGCAGTTCCAAAGTGATTAGGCAGCACCTTAGAATAAGAGCATGCCATTTCACACCAGGGATCTCGCATTATTACATTACCTTCACTAAATTCACATAATTGCCTAATCTAATATAGGTTCTTTCATTATCAATGTCTGAAAAATCAGAATATGTATACATATATATACACATATATATGCACAATGCACAATATATATACACATATGCACATACGCACATATATATATAATGCACATATATATACACATATGCACAATATATATATGTGTGTGTGTGTATCTAGAATAGTGTCCTGTTTAGTTACCATAATGGGATTCAGGACATGACACTCCATAAAGATGGACCTTGGCAAATTGAATATATTAAGCTGAAAAAATTTGAGAAACTACAGGTGCAGTAAGGACTTTCTGACCTTCCTCTGAAATAGGTCATAAGACCCTTATCCTCATGCGAGAGGTACTCTCCCTATACTTGGAAGAAAGGAGCATCCTTATCTCTGGACACACAGGAACCATGAGAAGAATCTAAACACAGCCTTGCTAATTTTCCCCATTTGTTCCACTTAGCTCATATCCCCTTGGTTCTGTCATATTTTTTGACAGCTTTCCATACATCATCAATCCTAGCATAAAAACATTCAGGTTCAGCTTCTTTTTTAAGTATTCATTTTCTTACTAAGGCTCACATATCACACAAAACTTATGTTACATAAATAAATTTGTATGCTTTGCTCTTGTTAATTTGCCTTTTGTTATAAGGACTCCAGCCACGAACTTAGAACAGCAGAGGAAAATTTATCTGTCCTCCCCTATACAGGTGTTTAAAGGTTATTAGTTTTATTACTTGCCTTCTCCCCAACCACTGTTCACAAAGTAAAAGCATTCAGGCTTCATTAACTAACTCTTTAATCCTTGTGGCTGTGAAAATAATTTAAGTGTGTGTGTTTTCATGATGATTGATTAAGCATGAATGTAACTTTATGTCTGCCGCTTTTTGTTGCCTTGCCAAAAACAGCCTGTCACACAGTAAGAATTTTGTGTTGGGCCTCCTGATTTTGAAATGGTTTCTGAAGTTAACAAATGAGATCATTAACATTTTGTAAAAAGTGAATTGTTATGAGATGGCTTTGTGCTTTGGTTTCCTTCTGTGATAAATTCCCAACTAAATACCATTAGAAGGTTGTCATTTCTGACATTATTTCCGAGTATAATACTTGGTTCACGTGTTCACCATGGTGGGCATTTCTTTGCAGTCTTTTAATTTTTTTAATGTTTATTTTTGACACACAGAGAGAAACAGAGCAGGAGTGGGGCATGGGACACAGAGAGAGAGAGGGAGACACGGAATTGGAAGCAGGGTCCAGCCCGAAGTGGGGCTCGAACTCACAGACTGCGAGATCATGACCTGAGCTGAAGTCGGACACTCAACCAACTGAGCCACCCAGGCACCCCTCTTTTGCAATCTTTTAATAATTCCTTAGGTGCCACAATCATGTGGATTTTTAAATATATATCATAGAGTTATATATTACTCATCTCCTAAAAGGCCTGTAATATACCTTCTTTAACACCTCCTGATATATGATGTATAGACACAGAATGATAAGATCTCTATGTAGTTCTCTGAACTTTTCACTAAAATACTTTACTCCAGCCCCTCTAGTTTTTCTGTCTCAGATAATGAGGGTTAAAAAAATAGAATAAGTCTAATGAGCATTGTGACAGCCACATTCATATCTCAGGCCCATTAAAAGATGGAGATTTAATTATAAAATCATAGAACATTTCTCCTCTCTGACATGTTACCATCACATTAACAAGGGTCCAAGATGATAACAAGAGATTGTAGCTCAAGCAGCTGTAAGACATGACACTAAGAGGGGTTCTTATGAAAACGTAAACACAACGGGTGACAGAAACAAGGACACTGGAAGCATTCGAAGCCCTGACACTGAAAGCTACCTCCAACATTAAAAACAGCCCAAGTCCAAGGCATATTCACGTTAAATCTTCCACTAAGGTCTGTTAACCTCAGTACCTGTTACCCAATACACCATGCCTGGCTTTCAGCGGAAAGTTCATGGTATAGTGAAAGGAAAGAAAAACAGGGCCTGAGAAGTCTAAACAAGCATCAGAAGATAAGTAGGCGGAGTGCAGAGGATTTTTCGGGCACTGAAAATACTCTGTATGATGTTACAAAGGTGGATACTTATCATTAAACATGTATGCAAACCCACAGAATATGCACCACCAAGAAGGAATCTTAATGTTAACTATAGACTTTGGGTGATTATAATAGGTCAATGTGAATTCATCGGTTGTAACAAATATATCATTCTTGTGGGGGATGTTGAACATGGAGGAAGCTGTGCATGCTTGGGGGCATGGGTAGAAATCTCTGTACCTTGCTCTCCATTTCACTGTAAAACTAAATCAGCTGTAAAAAACAGTCTTAAAATTTTAAATAAAAATTACAAACTCAGTTCCATCACTGCTCTAACAACATTTCAAGTGTTCAATGATCACATGTGGGTAATGGCTTCCTCACTGAACAATTCAGATACAGAACATCACACAAAAGTCTATTGAACAGGACCACATAGGTCTGTATTTTTGCCCAATCTGCTGTGCCAAATGCCTGGCACAGAATGGGATCATTATGTTATTTGATTCACACATTAGTCTTTGCTTAGCAAATCCTCAAGGCTATTATTATTTTAGAATAAATATTGTACAATTTCACCAACAGATAATCAGAAACCTGTTCATTAGCACTCTGCTGGTAAGGGTGTACGTGTTTTTTGTATCTTAGGTTCTTCCAATTTGTCAAATGCTTTCATGATCTGCTTGTTGTTTTAGGTAAACTGGCCAGACACCCTTCTGAATGAGTATATAGTAAGTAGCCTACTTCCATGTATCAAGTATTATAAACTTGGACCACATTGAAATCTTAAGGGATCTTGGAATCCCCTGAAATCATAGGCAAATTACAGGCATTTGGGTTTATGTGTGTGGATTTCTATAAATGTGTTATGAGTATTGCTTTTTCCAGTGAAAGAATGTATACATACTCTCAGGAGAAAATTCATGGTTTCTATCAGTTTTTCAAAAAAATCTCAGACTCAAAGGAATATTAAATCACTGACCTATAAAGCAGAGTTATTTTATCAGCATGCAAGATATCAAACAACTTACAGTTTAAAGAATAATTGTTTAAATAACTCAAGACTCATTCCTTAGATGTTCAAGGCAATTTTTGGTAGTTTGTTTAAATAACTGACATGTTTAAATATGGAGAGTGAAATGAGTTGGAGGTGAATATTTGAAAGAAAGATGAATAAACTACAACCAGGAGTGTTCATTAAAAATGCTCACTATGTGGGGCACCTGGGTGGCTCAGTCAGTTAAGACTTCTGCTCAGGTCATGATCTCATGGTTCATGAGTTTGAGCCCCACGTCAGGCTCTGTGCTGACAGCTCAGAGCCTGGAGCCTGCTTTGGATTCTGTGTCTCTTTCTCTCTCTGCCCCTCCTCCACTTGTGTTCTGTCTCACTCTGTCTCTTAAAAATAAATAAATGTAAAAAAAAAATTCTCACTACGTAAAAAAGGATTCCATGTATTTTGTAGTTGGAAATGCTCAGAAAATATTTTTCATTAACAAAGGAAAAGCATCACCTTGAGAACGGTTGCACAGCATTTTGGAAGCTATCACTTAGTTATCAAATGAAACTGGATCTTTAGTCATGTGTTTGTGAAAAAGAGAAGATAAACTCTTGTTGATTTTAACAACAAGCTATAGCTACTATGTAAATTGTATTTTATTAAGGCAATCCTAAAGTCACTTTATGCCCTGTGCCTTCTCAAATTCAGAAATTAATTATCTTTATTTTATTCCAGCTGAAAATGTCTTTGACACTGGATCCCAGCCTAGAGTCACATGGAACACAATGCTTTAATCATTTTGCAGTACTCTTTTTAAAAATTATATGAGATTATTCAGATTCTTAAATTAAAGTTAAATTGTTTAAACTTCTGTGCACCAAAAGAATGGAATATATTATTCTCTCATCACAGTTTTCCACAGGAAGCCATAGTTGTAATATTCTATGATAATTCATGAATTGCCTTTTTAATTATCATGTGGCAAACCTTAAAAATTATTCCAGCATGATGGCATCACAGTGACATGCATCAAAACAAACAAAAATAACATTTAGTAAGAGAGTTCTCTTCTAATGACTCTTACAGTTCTATATCTTTTTAATTTCTCTTGAAAATATAAATTTTCTGTCATTTAGGATATGATACTTTTTTTTATATTGGAATTAGGAAGTCACGAAATTGAAGGAATTTCTGGATACCTTGTCAAAATCATTGCTATAAGAATACGTTTAAATATAACTGAAACTTAATTGACACTGAGTTCGGAAAATTTAGATTTGCATAAATAGGGAAAATTCTCCAATGAGAAGGATCCTGACAAGTGTTTAGCTTCTGCCTTTATCGTAGTGTCAATTAAAAACAATTTAAAAGATTCAATCTTAGCTATGACAAAACCTCTCCATGTGTGAGGACTCATTCCAACTAGGAAGTGATGGGTTTGATATGCTGACATAGAGTTCTCACAATCCTGCACAGGCTGCCTTATATGGATGAGGTGCATACAGCTCAGCAGGGAAAGCAGTGGGTGCAGACAGCAGGAGGTGATGCCCTAATCAAAAATGGGCAGCTTCAGAGCAGATCATTTTCGACTAGGAAAGGCCAATTATTTACACACAGGCCCTCATTTTATCATAATGGCATTCTTGGTTGGAGGTAGCAAGAAGAGAGAAGTGGCAATGGGCAGGAAGGGCATAAGTTAGCACCACATTGTGGGGTGCAGAACCCGAAGCCCCTTGAGACACATACTGACCCCTTGTGGCATCATGTTCATGACCAGCTAAATCAAAGGCAGAGCCAAGACGAAAACCTACCTCCAGGCTTCTCAGTCTTGATCTTTTCTCCAATTTATCAGTCACCAAACTATCCCTTAAATTTTCTACCTTTTTAAGTGTTTATTTATTTATTTTGACAGAGAGAGAGAGAGAGAGAGAGCGATCAGAAGGAGACAGGGACAGAGGATCTGAAGCAGGCTCTGTGCTAACAGCAGAGAACCCAAAGCATATCTTGAACCCACAAACTGTGAGATCATGACCTGATCTGAAGTTGGACGCTTAACCAACTGAGCCACCCAGATGCCCCAATTTTCTGCCTTTTTTTAAACTATCATTTTTCATTTGAAATTCACAAAAAAAGCACTCTTTTCCTGACTCTTGATGAACTGTTACTTTAGGCTAAGAACAATATTATACACTTTCATGCATGCAACTATACTTAACTCTGATGACAACCTTTTGTGAACTATGAGATAGATGTTATTTTCCTCATTTAACATATGAAACATTAAGAGTCACTGAGGCCAGGAAGACAATAATTAAAGTGCTAAAAGGGTGGTTGCCAAATCTGATTAATTGACTCTGGTGATCAGGTTCTTGATGGTGATTAGTAGTGATTACCTAAGCTTAACTTGAGCAAACATGAAGACTATTTATTCTAGAGGCTAATATAACCATATCAAAACCAATGTGGTTCCCTCAAGAATTATTCTAACAGCATAATTTGGAATGTTACCTCTTTGTTGACACACATAGGAGTTTCTGAGTGCCCCTTTGCTAAGGATCTATGGCTTTATAATAATTGTTATCAACTCACTAATTAACATTTACTAATTGCTTTCTATGTGTAACAGGGTCTACCCTAGATTTATAATGATTCCTAGTGATTCTTAAGGTTAAAGCTGAGTAAACATGGGAATTGTCTCCAGAGGTAAATATAGCTTTATCACTAAACAAATTTGGCACAGAGAGACATAAATTCATGTCTATAATAGTGCATAAAGTCTTGGGCATATTTTCTGCATGCACATATTTTAAGGTCTAGAATTATCCCTATGGCCTCCTACAACTAAGAGTTTCTCAGTTTTATTTTACATATTATTCTTTTCTCATTCATTAAGAAGAGTTTTTAAAATTTTTCATCCAAGTATTCTTAATTGAGCACCAACTGTGCACTAGAGACTACTGGAATCTGAAATTTGTGAACGAAACAGGATCCATTTCTCATGGCTTTTATATTCTATTAAAATTACAGATCTCTTGAAGGAAGAAACTTTGGAAATCAACCAAATATTTGCAGGCCTTTTTGTTTTTTTTTTTTTTTGTTTTTGTTTGTTTTTGTCTCCTCCCCCCGCACCCCCAACCCCTGATGAAAGTCACAGGGCTCTGTAATATTGATGCGCTGTGTGAGGGCACTCAGGGTTCTCTAAGGAGCTCTTGCTATTTGCCTGTGCTTATTTTAATTTTTGGATTTGACTTTAAGAACCAAGTAAGGCAAAGCTGTCTGGACACTTGCCTGTGGCAACATCTAGATGGTTTCAATCCTTAGATTGTGCAGGATGTTCAAGGGACATCTTAAGAATAACAGAATGCACTAAGTGGTCTGTCAATATCACACAGAAATTAATAAGAGAACTGAGATTTGAGAAGACTCCAAAACTCATGTTTCTTTTTCTCATACATAGTTTCCTGTGAAAAGACAGATGGATGACTTATTTTGCCTGACTCCAGAGATCAAGGAGGTCCTCTCTGGGGAAATGCCCATGCACCATCTCAGTGGAGAATAACAATTGTCAATTTCTGAAAGTCATTCAGAAAGGAAAACATTTACCATGAATCACAGAGATCACATTTTGATGTTAATATGGAAGAACTGATAAATCAGATCTCCTTGAGATTAAAAAAAAAGTGTTAGAAATGCAGAGAGATGTATACATCTGTCTTTCCCAATTAGCCAACATTAACTTATTCATTTAGTAAGCAGTGTATTCTTATCTAATTGTTTTTGAAATCTGATCTGAAGCTTTGCTCTTTTTTTGAAGATAAGAATCTCTGAGAGCAAAATGTTCAGACATTTCCTCAAGTGCTAATATACTTTCAAGCGAACAAATCATAAAGATTCTTTTCAAAGCAAAAGACAAATGTTGGCATATTGCTGAGATCTGATATTTGCTGATTACGCTTTGCGATGGTGATTTTTGCCTGCATGGGTTTACATTATCTGACATTTTACACCAGATAAGAAAATATACTGCAAAATTAAGAAGGGCACCACCTTCTGGAAGTTTAAGAACAGACTGTGTGATTGACCTCAGAGGTCTTTCCCATCTGGAATGTAAGTGGCTATATGATTTTTCTGTGAATTTAAATGAACTCTGCTAATGTCGATATTGAAAACCTTATTTTGTTTGGATTCGTTTGTCTGAGATTTGGAGAAGTCTAACTCTTATCCTTTGCCCCTGTATTCTTTCATTAAGAATATATATTTTTTCATATCTTTGCTCTCTTTTAATAAGGACTATTTTTATATTTTTATATGTGTGTAATTTTTAAAACATTTTCATTTTTTATTTTAATAAAAAAAAGTCAGGGGTGCTTAGGTGGCTCAGTCAGTAGAACATGGAACTCTTGATCTCAGGGTTGTAGGTTTGAGACTATGTTGGGTGTAGACACTACTTAAAAATAAGAAATCTTTGGGGGCGCCTAGATGGCTCAGTCTGTAGGCGTCCAACTTCAGCTCAGGTCAATGATCTCACAGTCCGTCAATTAAAGCCCCACATCGGGCTCTGTGCTCACAGCTCAGAGCCTGGAGCCTGCTTCGGAATATGTGTCTCCCTCTCTCTCTGCTCCTCTCCCCCTCATGCTCTGTCTGTCTCTGTCTCTCAAAAATAAATAAATATTTTTAAATAATTAAAAAAAGAAATCTTTAAAAAAAAACAAGCACAAAAGTCAGATCTTTGTTTTTAGTAGAAAGAGGTCAAATCCTAGCTTATTGCTCTCTTAATCATTAATTTTATATTTAAATGTGTGTTTACACATTCCTGCTTCATATAGTAAAAGATTTGACAAAGCATTTGTGTAACTAGCTAATTGTTGTATTGGTATTTAGTGAATATTTACCACATTGTAGGCATTTGCTTTAGACCAGTGAATTTATTGATGAGACACTAAAATGCCTTGGAGCAAGGACAGCAGAGAATTTAGGTTGTACTAAAACCAGAAGCTGGAAATGTTCTGGGCCTTGGTTTCTTCCTCTAATCTGTTTTCCTCTTTGAGCTGTTTCATTCTTGCTCTTTTTGATTATTTTGTTTTGGCAGAGACTTTACTTTTTACCAATACAGCATTACAATTCACATCTTTTCTCTTCACTAATTTCTCGAATCTGCAGCTATCTTTCCATCAGCTGCACAATCATCTATGGATCTGTTGCCATGGGTGTAGGGTAATAGCTTTCAGGATTCTTTCTGTTGGGTGACATTCTTAAAGGAAGAGTGTCATTGTGAACTCAGTGAACACTCCAAAAGATGTTAGTTGAAATATCATGCTGAGAGGCTGACATATGTTATCTGAGTCTGTCCTTTCAACAACATTCAGTTAGGAAGGTGAATCAGAAGGTTTATACACTTTGCCCAAGGTGACACAATTGATCAACAGATCCATGATTTAACTTCAACCTGTTTTAACTTCTGAGTTCCCTCAAAGCATACAGTCCATATAAAACAGATACGATAGGTAAATATATCACCTATAAGTGGAAAAATTTTTCTAAAATTGAAGCATTTATCATACAGCTACCTTTAAATGACAAATGTATCAGATCTTGTATTGATGAATCTTATCAGATCTTACATTGACACTTGTACTGACACTCCCCCTTTTCCCATGGGGGAAAGGAAACTACCAGCCTTCTATTTTAAGAAAAAAGATAAAAATGGTGATATATCCAATTAGGGATTCAGTGTCACTTTTCTCTTATCCTACGCATCAGATTTGATGGAACTGTGTGTGGATAAATGACACCACAAAACACAGTAGTAGCAGTGGTTGGTAGTGCCAGGGGTTACCTATAAGTGCAAACTCTCTTCAAGTGATGTATTTCCATATGTTAGGAGATGCCTGCAGTCCATTCATAAATGTAACCTGGGGAGTTCAGCAAAGCATGAAGAGAGTTATTATTATTATTATTATTATTACTACTACTACTATATTAAGAGGAGACTTTAAAATGAGAAATGTTGGGGCACCTGGGTGGCGCAGTCGGTTAAGCGTCCGACTTCAGCCAGGTCACGACCTCGCGGTCCGTGAGTTCGGGCCCCGCGTCAGGCTCTGGGCTGATGGCTCAGAGCCTGGAGCCTGTTTCCGATTCTGTGTCTCCCTCTCTCTCTGCCCCTCCCCCGTTCATGCTCTGTTTCTCTCTGTCCCAAAAATAAATAAACGTTGAAAAAATAAAAATAAAAATAAAATGAGAAAGGTTGGCACCTCCGTGTGACTGTGTGACTCTTAATTAATGGCACATATCCCTCTTCTCCTTCTGTAGCCCTCAGTACCCTGCCCTGCATCTCCCAAAATACACTACACATAATGTGATCATGCAAATATGAATGAGGATAAAAATCGAGAGGGAAGCCCATGTGAAATCCCATGTCAAACAAATGCCTCCTACTCCTTCTTCATTTTATGACTCTCATTGGCACAGCATAGATAAAATCGGGCTGCATGGTGACTTACCAGGCAACGTGGAAGATGGACTTTGTTGAACAGAAGAATATTATAATCAGAGTTATAATTAGGGAGTACATAGCATAGTCCCTGGATCATAGAAAAGATCAGTAATGTCAGTGCATTTACATCTATGGAAAAATATTATATTAATAATATTCTAAAGAATCTACTAATTATATGTCTCATTTAATATAATTAGTCGCAAAATTGTGAGTTTTCTCTCTGCATAAGAATGGCCATAGGATAATGAGCCATGAAAACAGAACTGTGTTTTCCTTAAAATTCCAGGATAGTATACTCTTTAACCAAATTAAACAGTCTAAAAATTAGATCTGCAAATGCAGATGTTAGATCGAATTAGAGCAGGAATATTTCTTAGTGTATAAATACATACTTTGTGCTTGCAGAAGCATTCTGGCATATTGAGTTCTCAATTGTTCAGGAGTAAGCTGATTTTGTATGAAAATAGTCCATTATGGTTGCAAGATATGAAAATACAGATGCATTCAAAAATGAATATTGGATATTCTGGGCTGGCAACAAAAAGTAATTTCAAATGATTGTTTCCATCAGCTTGGCCTTAAATCAAGAAAATTGGCCTTTCCAGCAACTTTCCAGCCATAATGATATTTGTTTTTCTCAGAAGCCCTACAGGAATGGTTCAAATTTGCAGATTAGGGATAAATAAACACAGTGTATACAGAAATGTAACATGTATTTTCACTATGACCTCTACTGAGAATATGATCTCTTCAGAATAAATCATATGAAACAGCTGATGTCTGCCAAGAGCGAGACTCACCCTAATGTAGAGGTGCTGGTCACATATGGGACACAGGCTACTTACCATTATTACTGGAAATTCCCTCAACTCTCCAGGGTATAAAATACCTGACTCATGGGTGTATTCTATTTACTTCATATACAGGTGGAAATTTTCACTACAAAAATACGAATGAAAAGTAAATAGATCAATCTATCTGTCTATGTATAGATATACCTATGTATAGATATGTATAGATATATCTATCTATATATGCTTCATTAGTAGGTTAGGGTTTAAATCTTCAATTAATCAATGGCAAACTCTGTGTCTTTGAGTAAATCACAGAAAACGCTGAGCCTCAGTTTCTCCAACTCTAAAGTCTGGATATCACTCGTTTAAAAAAAGGTTGCTATGAGAATAAATTGATTATATATGTGATTTTTTTTTATTTATTTAAATTTTTTTTTGTTTGTTTGTTTTCAACGTTTATTTATTTTTGGGACAGAGAGAGACAGAGCATGAACGGGGGAGGGGCAGAGAGAGAGGGAGACACAGAATCGGAAACAGGCTCCAGGCTCTGAGCCATCAGCCCAGAGCCTGACGCGGGGCTCAAAGTCACGGACCGCGAGATCGTGACCTGGCTGAAGTCGGACGCTTAACCGACTGCGCCACCCAGGCGCCCCTATGTGATTTTTTAAAGTTTATTTATTTATTTATTTATTTATTTATTTATTTATTTAGAGAGGAGGTGGAGGGGGAACAGAGAGAGAGAGAGGGAAAGAGAGAACCCCATGCAGGCTTCACACTATCAGCCCAGAGCCTGATGTGGGGCTCAACCTCATGAACTGTGAGATGGTGACCTGAGCCAAAATCAAGAGTCAGACACTTATCCTACTAAGCCACCCAAGTGCCCCTCTATGTGTATTTTAAAGGAGGGTATGAGCCACTGTGTGCATCTATGTTCTCTTTACGAGAATGATAAGATTGCTTATCTGGTCAAGCCATGTTTCTACCATCTGCCAGAAAAATTATCAAAATATATATATATACATATTCATGATGAACAAAAAGTATATTGGCCTCCTAGTGTTGATACATAATCTATAGATCATACAGTTATATATAACTGTATGCAGGATTTTTAAGTACCTACCCTAAAATAAGCACCCAAAACATCATTGTTTCAATAATTCCTAACCTCCAAAACCTGTAAGGCAGCGGGTAGGATGTTTTGGTCTTGGAATTGCAGACCAGCCAGTGCATGGGAGAGGAACTCATGATCATGAAGCTATGTGCTATATCCCCAAATCTCCGCTGAGATCTGACAAAAATGTCAGCTTTCCAACTTGTAAATCTACCGTAATTAAACCATAGTTGTTAATCAGAAAATGAAAACAAAACAAAACAAAACAAAACTTAGGCCAGCTTTGCTCATTTTCTTCAGCTGCTGAAAAACTGTGAAGTGGGTTCCTGGCGGGTCCCAAACTACTTACTAGTCTCTCCCAAGAAGACTGTGTGCTCCTCTGATGGGTCTTGTCTCTTTGGTTCTGCTTTTATTTCTAGGTGTCCTATTTTACATCGTGTTTGCCCTGTGAGCTGCTTCACATTATTTTGAATTAGAGAAAATGCGATTTAAATCTAAAATAAATACTTTCACAAATACACTTTATGTTTGAAATAGAATATGGAGGAAGCTTCACAGTTTCCAAGATTGTTAAGGAGAGAAACAGCTAATGAACGGTGAACTGGCATGACGTGGGAATGCTAATGAGGTAGTGAGAGCTGTAATTCCGTGCTCGGTGCTACCCTAAAAATGTACCACAAACCGAGTGGCTTCAACAACAGAAATTTACCGTCTCACAATTCCAGACGCTAGAAATCCAAGATCGAAGTTTTGGCAGGGCCACATTTCCTCTGAGGACACCAGGGAGAAAAGTGTTCCAGGTCTCCTAGCTTCTGGCAGGTCTGGGGCTCAGTCTTCACATGACATTCTCCCTCTGTTAAGTCTGTTCGTCCAAATTACCCCTCTTTATAAAGATGCCAATTACATTAGAGTGGGGACCCATTATACTCCGGCATGACCTCATCTTAATTTGGCTAATTACATCTGCAAAGATCTTATTTCCAAATGCACTAACATTCTACAATCCTGTAAATTAGGACGTCAACAGATTTAATTTGGGGGAGGACACTATTCAACCCATAACATGCATTCCATATTTCACTTAGAATCAGGATTCTAATATCACGTATATTTGGGACTCAAGGATACCACAAGTGTTGTCCTTTTTTTCTTAAACTTCATTTTTGTATCTTCATTTTGAAACTATACCCAGTAGAGACACAATGCCATATATATTTGGGATATCAGAAGTGTTCTTCTTTTCTTCTTAAACTCTATTTTTATAACCTCACTTTGAAACTGTACCAAGTAAAGACACAATTTTAATGTTCACCAAAAAGCAAGACATGGAATATATTTTTTTATTTTGATGTTTTTAATTTTATTGAACCTAGGTATCATTTAGAAAGTCATTCATTTAATGTGCTATTTTTTCTCAGCATAAATGTAGATAATATCATTTATCTTCACAGACAAAAATTATTTTTATTAATTTTGTTTAGTATAAGTTAATTAATTCCTATGGAAAATAAAATTATTTAGATGATTAATTCACTGGTTCGCATTTTACTACTATATCTTTAAGTTTTAAACATAACTAGAGAATTTCTCTGTATACTAGAGCAATACAACATGATATTGCTTATGATCTTGTTCTGTCACTGAGAAAGATTACAATTTTATACAAGAATTTTATAGTAAATAAGTTAAAAATGTGTTTAACACATATAATTTTGCCTTGAAAACTGAAGTTGTTTACTATACATATAACGTGTTAATTTAGTCTAATGAAATATAGTAAAACTTTTATATAAAAATCTACTATATGCCAGGCAGTCTACATGCATTTTCTAATTTAATCTTAACTCCATGAAAAATCCACTATTATTTTCATCACAGATTGACAGATGAGAAGAACAAAGGAAAAGGAAAGAAAGTATCTCTCACAAGTCCCAGAAGTAGCAATAGAATCCAGGTTCCAAAGCCTGTGCTATTAGCATGGCCCTACAACTTTGTAGGTTAGGCAGATGAAGTCATACATGAGGTCACGTAGGCAGGAGAATGGATATTTTTGGAGAAACAGAGGTTACTACTCTTCATGGCAGAAAGTGACTTATATATATTTATTTATTTTTAAACATTTATTTATCTATTTTTGAGAGAGAGAGAGACAGCGTGAGTGGAGGAGGGTCAGAGAGAGAGGGAGACACAGAATCCAAAGCAAGCTCCAGGCTCTGAGCTGTCAGCACAGAACCTGACGTGGGGCTCGAACCCATGAACCGTGAGATCATGACCGGAGCTGAAGTCTGACACTTAGCCAACTGAGTAAGCCAGGTGCCCCAGAAAGTGACCTATATTTAAGAAATTATTTTTTAAAAAAGATAGAAAGATAAAGTATCTAAAGGAAAAAAAAATCCCTAAACCCCTCATATTTTTCAAATTGTTTAAATTAATTTCAAATATTTTGTTTTATAATTTTATAATTAATTTTAATATAAATAACACTAAACGAGTGATAGGAATGGGGCTCAGAAGCTGGTTTGATCTCAACTATTTACACAGACATGACATCTGAAAATACCCATTTTCTTGTCCTCTATCCCACAAATAATCGGTAGGGTACCTGGATCTCAGAGAGGCAGAATGGAGAAGAAAAGCCTTGTGAAGTTTCAGAATGTTCCACAATAATTGGAACATTGGAATGGATTTTCTTGGTCAGGCCAGTTGAGGGACACTGGTCTAATCCCCATTTGAAAGGCGTTGTAATAAAAAGCAGTCAAAAAGGAGAAGGCTCAGATCGCAACTCTCTTTAAAGACTGAGCTGCCCTGTCACTGGAGAATAAATAGATACTTTTCCTGTTATAGAAGAGATTATTTAATCCAAAATTATATAAAATCACTAAAAAATAATTAGGAGAATAATTAATTCCATACTATCGAATTAAAGTCAAGTAGGTCCATACTTAACACAGTATAAACACAAATAAGATTTTATTAAACTGAAATAATAATTAGATGATACTGCAGATTTTCTACCACTTGGTCTAATTCTACTACTTTGTCATATTCTGGATCTTCTGACTCATTACTTTAATTGTAACATCTGTCACTGGTACTGGAACTTGATACTAATTATAAAGAAATCTCAGCCTTTTATCTAAAATAACTCAGGTTTTCCACAGTGAATTTATATTGACCACCTATTCTGGTTCCAATTAGCTGCTGCAAAGCTTCATGTGGTCCTGAAACTTAGGAGATTTTTCTTCAAAAATTCCTTTAGGGCTGTCTGAATCACCTCCTTTGCAGCTCAGCAAATTTTGAAGTGGTAACGGAGGCTGACTTTCAGCAGGAAAATAGCATCTAAACAGAATCTTTTCTAGTAGTGTATAGAAATCATTAATTCAATGATTTCCTTTTTATCAAGTATCCCCCTTCTTCTTTGCCCAGGATTTGGTTGCATAATCATTTATTTTATGTGCATGTATAGAATTTTTGTTGTAAATAATAACAGTGATCATGATTATCCTATTATCTCTAATTTTCTTTATAACACTTCAGCAGACACGTGTGTCTAACCTATGGCAGTTAACATTTGAAGCTCTCTGATCACTTATGCATTACCCAGGGATGGTGTACTAAAAGTGCTTCGACTATGGCTATGTCTTCAATAGGACATTTTCTACCTTCTATAAATAATTAGAAATACTTTTTCATTGGGGAAATGGTAGGTAATACATGGAGTTTGGTCAGGAAACTTCTACAGACATCTCTGCCTTTGTAAGAATCTCATAAGGTGATCTTAGCAGCCTGCAACCTCAGACTATACTTTTTAGTTTAGGGCTCCAATATGGCACTGTGTCCTTGCAGCTAAGAGACAATTCTGTTGCTTGATCAGACCATTAAATTAGCCTAACCAACCATTAAATATGGTTGCACCTTCCTCGAGAGATACTTTTCAGAGCACTTATAAGACAGACAACTGAAGCTTTGTCAAGTTTACAATAATGTTGTATTACTTGAGTGTGTATATATTTGTACAAAAGCATTCTTCCAAACCATTTTTCTATGAACAGCAGAACTCAAGCTAAGGACTGATTTCAATAACACCTGGTACCTGATTAGTGGAGTTGTGGGAATGGAGACTTTATAAAGATCACCTAACAAAAATCTTATTAAAGCCACTGAATTTTACCAAAAAAAAGCAAACCAAAGAATAAAATAAAATAAAATAAAATAAAATAAAATAAAATAAAATAACTGCAAAAGTAAAATTGGTTTATGTCATTTCACAACAACAATGAAATGATAAACTATGTTGAAGGCTTATTATGAGCTAGACACTTCTGAGCACTTTATATTATTGCATTTAATTCCCCAAACAAACCTATAATGTTTTATTTCCATTCTTCAATTTGAGCAAATCCATACAAATATATTATTGCAATTTTAATAATTGGATAAATATAAATTCATCTTAGGATTTTATGTAACATTTCAAAATGGTTCCCACATTATCTTTAGTCTCCATTATAATTATACATTTAATGATAGGGTAATAATTGTTTGCATTGATGCTCGATTTTAATATCATTGTGTACTTCAGTTGTTTCCAAGTTTTCTTTTTCCTTCTGTTTAAATAATGGATAATGCATCAACAAGTATCTTGTGAATTAAAATTTTGTCTATTTTTTATATATACTTAGAAGCACAAGCCCCCAACCATCTCAAGATGACATATAAATACAAGGTCAGAATATATAAAAATCTTTATAAGTATTGCTACATATTCCCTGATTGATTTTCAAAAGTTTAAAGCCATTTACAATTTCTAAAACTCTCCTTTTATTTTACTAAATCTTCTTGCAATTAGCATTATAATTGTAATATTGTCTAGTGTTCTCAGTATAAATATGGTGCCTCAAGGTTGATTAAATATGCATTTTGTTGATTACTCAAAAGGATGAATATTTTTTCCATTTGCTTTCAGTATTTGCTTCTTTTCTTATGTTAATTGACATCTTTGCTTTCATTTAACTTTAAAAAATTCAGCACCAAATGCAGAAAGAAATGCATGAGGTATTTATTTTATATTTATCATTTACTTGCAAGAGCAAAAGAAAAATTCATTTGTCATTTCCATTCACAAAGATGTTGTATCCATTATAACACGTCAAGTTGTGATGGCACGGCATTTGAGAGATATTTCTGACAGTTGGAGAACACAACTTGAGCATGCATAGAGTTTAGAGTTTGTTTAAACTTCCTTATTGACTGGCTTGGAATGTCTAAAGGGCAAAATAAAAATGAAAAGGAAAAGTAGTTTTTTTAAGTATCTGAAAGGTAAAATTAAAAAAGTAAACAAGTTACATTCCCCTTCAAATGGCATTTTGAAAACAAAGATTATAATTCCTCTGAAGTCCATAATGCATATAGTATGGATGGCTGTTTAAGGTGTAATTGGTTACAATGTTCACAGGAAAAATAAATCAAGAGACAAGCAATAAACAAATAGGAACAATTACAAAGAAAGGGAAATGGAATGATGGCCTGACCATGATAACATGGAGATCCTTCCTGAATTTTCAAGGAAATAATAAATCATGTATTTAAATGTTCCAAAGATTTTCCACAGTAGTATGGTTAAAATGATCAGACACAGTAAAAATATTGATAATTAGAAAATCTAAGCAAGGAGCTTTCCCTGGGTTTGATTAGTCCACAGTATATTTTAACTTGACCATGCTTAAATAGCTTTCCTTCTCTCACTTGTAATGTAAGGCATAAGATAAGAGCTGAAAGAATATTCTGAAGGAGCAGGAAGCTTTCCCTACAGATTATGCTTCCCATTCTGGTAAAGAAAATAATCTCCACAAGTTTCACTATTCCATGGATACTGGCACATGCTCCTGAGGACAATGGGACACTGTCTTGTCATCAAGATACTCGTTGTGTCTCTAAATCTGTCAGATTAGTACCTATATTGAAGTGATTTAAAACTGTGAAATACGAGTCTGAGTAGGAATAATTACTTTATTTCAGTTTTGCTTTGGGATGATTTCTGAGGTGGAACAGAAAGCAGTGAGATGGACACTCACTTGTCCAGGCTTCCAGGGAACACACTAAGGTCAGAGAGAACCAAATTGAAATCCCAGCTCCACTCTCCTTGGTTGTGTTGCTCTGGAAACTACCTTAACTTGTCTGATCTTTATATTTTCCTCACATTAAAAATGGGTATAATTACTGCCTTAAATCTTTGGAAAGATTTCAATTAAACTGCTTATAGAAATCGAATAAAGACTTTGGTCTCTGGGCATAAAACAGCCCCTCATTGATGGTGGTCGTGGTGCTGGTAGTAGGTCTGATGTGTTTCCTGACAGCAGCTGATGCCTGCGACTGGAGAAGTTGAAGAGCATCTAAAAGCCCCCAGCTCACTATGAGACTCTTAATACCTTGGGAAACCAGTGGACCTTGCAGATCTGTCCTCTCTCTTAACAAAGGAAGAAACCAGGGCCCAGGACAGAGCAGGGACTGGCCAAAGTTACACAAAGAGATTATACTAGAGCAAGACCTGACATCCAGCTTTTCGGATTCCCTATATGTGCATGTGTATGAGAATCCTTCTTTTCTATGTCTGCATGTGGTACTTTTAGATGATCCATATATCAGAGTATCAGATATTTTATTTAGATTCATTAATCCTGGATAAATATATAAACTTCAACCCACATTGATTAAGGAAATCTACTTGTGTTTGGCAGGCTCCTTAATTCTTCTAAAATATCATGTGATAAAATGAAAGAAAATTGGTTCCTGAAATTCTGCATCAAGGGATGCAGCACTAGAAGTAGGAAAAAAATGCTGACGAATCTACTCAGGGTCAAATATGTGACATAGTTTAGGAAGGGAGTATGACTCTGAGGGTGGAAAGGGAGGAAATTTCTGCCCAGAGGTTGCAGACTTGGGCACAGGGGTGAAGCCATGGGTACAGAGGGTGGAGCCTCAAACCACCAAGGATTCTTCCCAGGCTTTGAATCCAGATGGATTTGCCAAGTGAATTTCAAAATTTTAAGGAATCAGTGACTACTCTCTTAATTCCACTTTCTTTCTTTTGGAGTGGGAATGTTGTACTGTTATCCTATGTCTGGCCCATTACTGTAACTTGAAATCATATAACGTAACTTGTTTTATACTTTCACAGGTACCCAATTGGAGATAAATTTTGCTCCAAGGAGAATCATACCTAGAGTCCCACCCATACCTGATTTAGACTACTTAAGTGATGATTTGGGGACTTTTGAGGTCATGGTATTTAGGTGAGATTTTGTACTTTAAACTGATTTTATAATAAGTGAAACTTTGCTGGGGTATTGGGATAGGGTGAATATATTTTGCTTGTGAGCTGGACATGAATCATTGTGGGCCAGAGAGTAGATTATTATAGGATGAACGATGACCCCCAAAGATTTCTACATCTTAATCTCTGGAAACCGTGGAAGTTATGGTACAGGAAATGGAGATGTGAATATATGAATAAACGAAGTATTGGGGGATAAGAAGATTATTCTGGATTATCTGTGTGATATATCAATGTAAACATGAGTGTCCCTATTAGAGGGAGGCAGAGGGAGATTTGACTACAGAAGAGGTGAAGGTGATGTGAAGATGCTATGCTACTGGCCTTGAAAACTCGAAAAGGAGTCACAAGTTAGGGAATTCAAGGGATGCAGAACTAGAAGTTGGAAAAGACTTCTTTTCCAAGAGGACAGATCTCCCTCTTAGAGCCCAGAGGAAGCCTGGCTCTGCTGACACTTAGTTTCAAACCCAGTGAAACCCACTTCAGACTTCTGATCCCACCAAGGGAGAAAAAAACAAATGTGTCATTTTAAGTCGTTAGGTTTGTGGCAAATTGTTATAGCAGCAATGTAAAACTAATACATGTTCTGTTCCTATAGTCTAATCATGTAAAAATATAAGAATTCGGTTATTGGTATCAAAGAAGTTACAAATTATTTGAATAGATAATACATAAATGGATGTTTAAATAAACAGTACAAGAGAAAGGCTAAAGTTTGCAGGAATGATAAGTGGTATAGACAGAAATTAAGGATGCTGGCAAAAATGATTATGGTGATCATGATGCTCTTGAGAGTTTTTGTGGGCATTTAACATATGGATATGCACTGCCCAATGTAATTTCCATGAAATCCTCATAACAACTTTACTGGAAACACTCTGAGATGCCTCACTTTTCAGGTAAGGAAATGGTGACATGAGAAATTAGGTAACTTCCCATCACACAGTTGATAATGGATAAAGTCAAGATTTCAGTTGAGGTATGTCTGCCTCCAGAGACAAAGCTATAAATCTCGTAACTTTGGTTAGGATTCAGAACAATCAAAAATAGCTTTCAGAGTGGGGTAGAAGCTCAGATATCTTAAAACATATTATGATTTATATTGGAAAAGAAACGGGGAAAAAGAACAAGTCAAGCCCAGTGAAGCCAAGTAAATTTTTTACTTCATCTTGGCAGTAATCAGAATGTCTTCTCTCAGTTTGTATTTCCAGGGCTTAGCAAAGGAAGTGGATTTGAGGGTTGACTATAAATAGCTTTATATTTACTGCAGTTAATCATGGTTTGGAATAAGAACAAACTGAATGTGAAATATATTAGGCTCTTTGAGCTGATACTGATCATACCATCTGGATAATACTTAGGAGAACAGAGTCCAAAGGAAATTCCTTTTTCTAATCCTCATTGTATGAAAGCAAAGAGAAAAATGATTCCATCCTGTCCAGAAAAATCCATGAAGTCTCCTTTAGGAGCCTGAAAGATTCATCATTCTGTCATGGCAGCTAAATTTCCATAACGTGTGCATAATGATTCCCCAGACAGAAATGTTGTTGAAGATGCCCAAGAAACAATTTGAGTTAACAACAAATATAGTTATTTTCCTATAAGATACTCTCTCAATAAATAGTAAAAGATGAGCTATAATAATGCAGTTCATGAAAAACTAGAAGTGATAAAGCCTTGAAAACCAAAACTTGGCCCAACGCTTTAGTGATTTGTTTTCATTTATGACAAAAGCAAGAACTTATCCAGATGGAACACTCAGAAACATGATCAGCCGCCACCAGCTCCTAACTCCTGTTTGCTTGGTAATGGAAGATGAATTACTACTTTATGGGAAAAAAATGAGTCTGGCTGTTTTGCATTAGCAAATCTATGCCTCACAATTAAAAAATCAGGAATCGTGCAAAAATTCACATCATCTTACTTTATTATTATATTTTAGGAACAGAGAGAAAAAGTATTCCCTGAAATAAGGAGCTAGCACAACTAACAGGACAACTGAGTTCAATGTGAATCAAGAAGTTAGGGGAAAATTGTGTGTTTGTTGTGGTTAGTTGTGAGTACACAGTCCAATGCTTCCAACTGTAGCTCTACACACCCTCTCAAATACATACATGCTACAACATGGATGAACCGTGAAGACATTCCTTGAGTGAAATAAGTCAAACACAGAAGGACTGATATATTATTTTAAATATATGAGGTAAGTGGCATAGTCAAATTCATACAGACAGAAAGTAGAATGTTGGCTGTCAGGGGTGAGGGGAGGGAGCAAGGGGGGATTATTGTTCCGTGAATACGGAGTGCCAGTTTGGGAAGATGAAAGAGTTCTGGAGATGGATGGTAGTGATGGTTGTACAATGTAAATGTGCTCAATGCCACTGAACTGTGCACTTACTAATGGTTAAAATTATAGTTAATTTTATGTTATGTATACGCTACCACAATTAAAAAAAACCCACAATCCCGTGTTCAGCATCAAGTCTTCTATGTTCGTTGAACTGAATGTTACAGGGAAAAGGTGTAAAACTTTCTTAAGTGAGTTATTAAATGGAATAATGAGACAATAGTTGTCCAGTATGCCTAGGCAAAGTAAAACTGGAGAAAAACTGGTGGAAGTTCATAGTGCTCTACAGACAAATCAGTCCTCCGATTCTCATCTTTATCTTTTGGTTCCTGAACACATGTATTCCAGCTCCAGGAGTGACTTCACTATTTGTCCCCATGTTTGAGTCATATGTCAAATCCTGTCTGAATGGACCACACTTTTGTGGGGCATTTTCTTTCAGATTATAGTGTAACAGCTGTCAGCTGTCTAACTTTTAATTCTGTCAAGTCAACTCCTCTCGTTGATGGGACTTGAGACTGTAATGTTAATACAACTCTAAGCACACCAGCCAGTGCATTAAATCCCAGGTGAGAGCCTCCATATTGTCACATATAAAGGCCCTAAGCATGATTCTCAACCACAGCAACTCCTAAAGATATTTTAGGCTTTTTCTCTTTGCCTCAATGTTGGCAATCAAACTTTTACTTTGCCGTTTACTCTATGTGACCTCTCTAGTGTTGTCCACCTGAATTTTTGTTTAATGCCATTGTTGCCACGGTAACAAGTTGCCTTGAGCACTTTTCCCAGGACTTTGTCTTGCCCTTCTACTACTTCCCATGCAACTTGAATGATAGTCTCATAATCATGATATCCATGCTTGGCAAAGACAATCCTCATTCTCTTTTCCCTGCAAAAAGAAGATCCATTCATTTGTTAAGTGTGTGGACAACCCCATGCTACAGACTCATATTGGGCATCTCTTCCTGGGGCCACTCATGGAATTATTTAGTACATTAAATGGGATCTCTGAAAAATAGTAGACGAATGATCAGAAGAAATTACTGTTTAGCACTTAATGGAAAATTTATTAACAGAGGTGTGGACAAAATTAAAGTTAACAGGAGATAGGAAAATACTTAAGGTTAATAGCAGGGAGAAGTAGGTCGTAGATCCCTAGGTCTAAAAGCATAAGGAGGGGCGCCTGGTTGGCTCAGTCTGTGGAGTGTGTGGTTTTTGATCTCAGAGCCATCAGTTCAAGCCCCACATTGGCAATTACTTAAATAAATAAGCTTAAAAAATAAAGGGACAGGGAAAGGAAGTGCCATTAGAGACTTGGAGAAATATCTAACTGTTGATGAAGACTACTGGAGAGAACGTGTGGCCTTCAATAGAAGAACTCCTCCATTTCCAACCACAGCCCAGATAGGAGGGAGTCAGGAGGTAAATGCTTCTAATGAAAGCAGGCTGGGTCCAAGGAACCAGAGAGGGGGTCTTAGAGGATCAGCCAAGAGGGTCCTTGGCCTCACACAGGATGGAAATCAAATGGGAGTGAGTAGGAAATGAAAGCAGAGTTTATTGAAAAAATATATATCTAAAGATATATAGATATCATAAGGTAGATGATATAGATATATAGATATAGATATAGATATAGATATAGATATAGATATAGATATAGACACAGATATAGATATAGATAATATATAGATATATCTTAGAGAGAGAGATACAGACAGAGCATACAGGAGACTAGGAAAGGAAAAGAACATGAGTCTCCTCTTTTCTTGGGACCTGGGGTTTTTATCAGCGATTGTGGTCTCGTGTCCTCTTAGGCATCCAGGAGATGGTCAGACCAAGGACAGGGTCTAGGTGTCCTTCCTAAGTCATTCATTCCCTGAAGCTAGGGGCTTTGGCGTCAAAGCATTTGGAGTCCATGTTCTTGGAGTTTATGACAACCCCGTCTAGTTACTCCTTAGATGTTATTGATTGTGCTGGAAGACTCTAAAGACATAATTTTCTCTTTGTCCCTTACAAGGGAGACATACGCTATTTGCATTACAAGACATGTGTGGAGTGGGTGGGGGTGCAGACCCTAGGAAGAATAGAAGCAGGAGCAAAGGAAAAAATGGCTATTTTATGGAGTCCTTCAGTTTCCCTGTCTCATTTCTACTGTGTTTTCCTCTGCTCCGTCATGTCTCCTGCTGGTTCTTCTTAATGACAACCCAACCCAAACCCAGAGTACAAAGTATCTTAAAGATCACACTTCTGGGACACAGGAAAGTAGAGAAAGAAGAACAGATCTGGAAGAATGAACAGAATATACTCATCTCAGCCATCTTTGCTTTCTGTGAATAAAACTGTCTGGGTGCTGAAACCTAGGTATATAAAGCCAGGACACCTAAGCTTCATTTGTTCTTTAATATCTAAACTTCAAGTTTAAGTACCTCAGTTGGGCTGCCATCCTGCTGAATCGCAATTTTACATACAGATTGTATGAATTATTCTACAGGAAGACAGCAGGCATAAGGAGCATTTGCCAATGACAGTCTTTCTCTCTTTTCCTCCCTTCTTTCCTCCCTTCTTTCCTTCCTTCTTTCCTTCCTTGCAAAACTCCTGACATCAGGGTTGTGAGTTCAAGCCCTGTGTTGGGTGTAGGGCCTATTTTAAACGAAGAAAAAAAGATGATGCTTTAAATATTATGTTTTATTTTATATTTGTGGGAGAAAGAGAGAGAGAGAGAGAGACAGAGACAGAGAGAGAGAGAGCAGGGGAAGGGCAGAGAGACTGAGACGGAATCCGAAGCAGGCTCCAGGCTTTGAGCTGTTAGCACAGAGCCCAACGTGGGGCTCGAACTCATGAACAGTGAGATCATGACCTGCGCCAAAGTCAGACACTTAACCGACTGGGCCACCCAGGCGCCCCCCAAAACTTTTTACCTTAAATAATATTAAGCATTTGTTATTATCTCTCATGTGTTATACTGATTAGGTACCCAAGGTGGCTTGCTGGGGTCTCTCAAGGGATTGTAATCATATGTTGTCTGCAGCTACAGTTGCACTTACATAGCATGCACAACCATTCCCATTATTCAGTGTACTGTGTTCGTTATATCTGTTTTACTCTAGTAATTAAACAAGAAAACATGTGTTCATAACTTCTCCATCATTTTTCTATATCTAACCATATTAATACTCTTCAGAGAATATGCATTTACATGAAAGGCCAATGTGGTTTGTATAATGGTGATAAAAATTGCTTATTATAATCAAGTGTATTATAGTCATGGCTCTCTATCTCTCCGACAGTGAGATCTCTGAAGTCACCTGTAGTTTCTCATGACTCTTTTCATTTAATGTTTGAAGAACGAGTGAATGATGGAAAAACAATGATGGAACACAGACCCCACTTACAATTCAGAGCACTAACCTTAACAATGCCTTTGCAGACACCATTGGAAGTTAGCACTGAGATGGACAGAGGTGCCCTTGATGGAGTGTCTTGGCTAGATCATGATAGGAGCTGTCTGTTCTGCGGCATACAAAGTGTGCTCTAAACACAGGTGTTTCTCCCAAGAATAAAATAGTCATTGGCATGTAGAAAAATGCAAAGTGATAAAACATTTCAAGAGGGAAAATCTGCCATAAAATTCGTACTATATGACAAGTGTCCTTTAAATGGCACCTGTTCCTATCATGGCATCATGAAGATTTGCTGCTGCTCAATTGCTGTAAAATTACTAATTTCAGTTTTATAAGAACTAGGAAAAGTACAAAACCAGCAGTCGAGTTATTACATAAAAATCAGGAACAAAACATGAAGACAGGAATGAACAAACTTGTACATAAGAGATGAGGTGCACAACAGAGGAATGAAATACCAGATATCGTTATTTTGATTTTGGTGTCAAATTGCCTTTAAATTTTCCAATCCCTTCCGTTAAGCTGATTTTAGTAGAAAATTCTAAGTAGTTTATCTTAAATTATCTGTAATCTGTATCCAGATTCAAGAATGGCTTCAACATTCAGATAAAACCACCTGGCCAGTGATGAGGGCTAACACATTAATTTTTCTATTCTTCAACTCCAGGGATATCCATATTACTCCACTATAAATGGAATAGAATAGCCCTATTGTGTTTTTAAGGAACCAATAGATTTTAATTTTTTTAAATGTTTATTTTTGAGAGAGAGAAAGAGCATGAGCTGGGGAGGGGCAGAGAGAGAGGGACACACAGAATCCGAAGCAGTCTCCAGGCTCTGAGCTGTTAGCACAGACCTGACGTGGGATCAAACTCATGAACCAAGAGATTGTGACCTGAGCCGAAGTCAGATGCTTCATCGACTGAGCCACCCAGGTGTCACGGAACCAACAGGTTTTAAATAAGTGCAGTCTTGCTCTGAGCACTTCTACAGTCCATTAGATCTCTTTACCTATATCTATGACATCAACATATCTTTCTGAAGATCACAGGCAAATAAAATCTTCCTATCTCAAATTCTATTCTTTCTATAGGCTTACATTAAACTTTCAGAGTTTCTCATCTTAAGAACTCGTTTACTTTTTCATTTCAATAAATTTAATTTGCATATGTACATTTGGATTTGTACTTAGGACAGAGAGAGACAGAGCATGAACGGGGGAGGGGCAGAGAGAGAGGGAGACACAGAATCGGAAACAGGCTCCAGGCTCTGAGCCATCAGCCAGAGCCTGACGCGGGGCTCGAACTCACGGACCGCGAGATCGTGACCTGGCTGAAGTCGGACGCTTAACCGACTGCGCCACCCAGGCGCCCCTGGATTTGTACTTAGAATAATTAATATAGTTCACACTCCAAAGCATCCTAGACTGCATGAAACTATTATGCTTGTAATACATTTTAGTGTAGATGAACATAAAATACAATTTTATCTTTATTTTTTGAGAGAGAAATTCATTGAAAATCCTTCATCAAAACAGAGCTCCCTTTAAGAAATACTATCTTTTTAAAAGTGTTTAAATGTATCCAGCATTAAGGAATAGAATATCACAGCTATAAATCTTACAGAAAGGTGTAATTTGAGAATTATCATAATACAAATGGGTGAAATTTATATGTTACATATTCCCCTAATGTAAACTTTCAGACTTTGAGTGTCCATATTTGTCCATGCCTTTATTAAGCACATTCTGTGCGAAGAACATTGTATCTGATATTGAGGAAAGAAAATGCTAATGAAGTAATAGAATTTAACCTTAAGGAAATGGGGACCTGTTAAAGAGTAGAAATATGAAAAGGCATTAGAATGTAAACCTGAAAAATAGCATGACACAAACCTCAAGTAAAAAGTACAATCAAGGAATGAACTTGAGGAAAATGCAGTGATGTGGTGCTAATTAGAATGAAAGTTTTTTTAAAAAGGTAAGTTTTCACTAGGCCTGGAAGGCATGTTTCAATTAGAAAGGCGCAAGGAGGAAGAATCATAGATACCACAAGCTGATGCTTGTGAGTTAGGAAAGGCAGACACAAATGAGCAAGGATGTTGAGAATAAAAATGATATTTATAAAGCATGGTTGTTAATAGTTATTGATTGTCTGCTATATGCCAAACAGTTGTTCAGTGCTATACATTCATCATCTCAATCCCCTCAATTATCAATCACGTTTTAAAGATTAGGACATCGGGGCCAAAGAAATTAAGTAACTTGGACAAGGTCAAATAACTGTTAATAAAATTGGGGTTCAGAGTTTCAAACCTTGTATATTTCATTGCAGAGCTCAGACTTCTAAACATAATATATTCTATAGCATTATTTAATCACAAACAGATGAATTTAGGTTAAATGTTCTATAGTATTTATTAAGAACATATTTTGGCAGCTCTATTTGATGATAGTATCCTGGTGTCTGAAGTTATCTTTTACTCACCTCTGCATGTCCCAGCACAGTGCATGTTACATATAAGTATGGCACCAATGACAAGTTGAAAGTCTCTCATATAGATGAAATAGAGCAGATATGATACTAGATGCTGAATATATTCATAAAATCAAGGTGGTAATGTTTTGAAAAAATTTTTAAATGGTGAGTTATGAAAATAATAGCCTTTGTTTGGGGTATTCAGAAAGACAGTCTTGTCACTGGGTGGAATAGGTTTGGAGAGACAGATCACCAATTGGGACTGTTAGGTTTAGGTTTGATATGGTTAAATCCAAGTAGATACGTCAGGTAAGCATTTGGAATTTGGAAGCCATACGTTTGGAATTCATTAACATAGATGGTAATTAAGGCCTGTGCCTTAATAACAGCACTGAGACAGTGAGTCTATATAGACAGGAACAAGTACTGAGACACGGGTCATTTAGAGGTTGAAAGTTTGGGGAGCAATAGAAACTGACAAGGAGAGAGGGCAGGAAAAACTGCAAGTGCCTTGGCAAACAATCAAACAGAACAGTAAAAATCCACTTGAGTGAAAGACTGAGGTATCTCTGAAGCGGTCCGGGAAGAATTTGTTTCCTTTACTCCCGCCCTCACAGTACTTCTGACCCCAGACATATCCCCATACCGATCATTTCACTGAGACCAGCCTGGTGTCTTACAGTTCACATCAGTTCTGACATTATCTACCTGGAGATAGCGTCAGATCCCAGAAGTTAGAGGTTTTGTTCCATAAGATTGTTCCACTTCAAATAGTGATTACATGTCCCAGGTTGTCATTGACTTTTGACTGACTATAAATTAGGGATTGCACAACCCTCTTTCCCTATATGTATGTAATGCTTTTGAAAAGTACAAAAATATATCCATCAAATTCAGTATTGTTGTTACCAATGAAGAGGAAAGGAAACATGGGATCACCGTGTAAGAGGCAAACTTGATCTCCTTTATGTTTTGCTAAGACTTCTTCATTATTTTTTCAAACTGTTTTTTTTTCAGTTTATTTATTTATTTTGAGAGACAGAGAGAGACAGAGAGAGAGCGAGCATAAGTAGGGGAGGGGCAGAGTCAGAGGATCAGAGAGAATCCCAAGCAGGCTCCACACTACCAGTGCAGAGCCTGACACAAGGTTTGATCTCATGAACCATGAGATCATGTCCTGAACTGAAGTCAGGAGCCCCCTAGGTGCCCCCTTCTTCATTATTTTTATGATCACTTTCATGGAATAAGTTCAACATTGTTGTTTTAACAATACCCCCCAAATGGTGCTATATGTTTATACGATAGGCAAAAATAACTTATTCTGCTTTGGAATAATGAGAGAGGTGACATTGCAATTCCTTGTTCATGACAAGTCCCTACCCTTTCCACCCAGGATTCAAAACTTTCAAATGCTGCTGGTGGAAGGAAATAAACTAAATGCATTATATAAAACATCTTGCCTTCTAAATATGCAACAGCATTTGATTGTCTGCTTGAGGTATCCATGAGAACCTACCTACTAATCAATTAAAAATAAATTGTCCACGGGTGCCTGGGTGGCTCAGTCCATTAAGCGTCTGACTCTTGGTTTCAGCTCAGGTCATGATCTTGACAGCTCAGAGCCTACTTGTGATTCTTCCTCTCTTCCTCTCTCTCTGCCCCTCCCCAGCTCGCTCTCTCTCTCTCTCCCTCTCCTTTTTGCTCACTCTCTCACTCACTCTCTAAATAATAAATAAACATTTTTTTAAAAAAGGAATTGTATACAATAGTATTTGGCAAGTTTTAGTCAATGTATACATAATAAATGAGGTGTCCACTTATTCTAACAAATTCTCTTTGATGCCTTTTATATGTCTGATTTACTGTTAGCATGTGAGCATAACATTTTTAAAGTAGGTTTTACACCCAGTGTGGAGCCCAATGCGGGGCTTGAACTCAAGATCTTGAGATCAAGGCCTGAGCTGGGATCAAAAGTTGGATGCTTAGCCAATTGAGCCACCTAGGTGCTGCCTGAGTATAACATTTTTAAAGCAGAGCATACTTATATGTATTAATGCACCTAGCAAGTTTATCTTGTTATTTGGAACTATGTACTGTATTTTTATATCTTTGGCCTGAACAATAAGGAAAAGCAATTTGGCAAAACTCCAAGAATTTTCCACAAATTTGAGATAAGAGTGAGATCTGTTTTTAATCACTGCAGTCATCCAGCCATGTTCCTGGGATAAAATGGTTTTATTGGCCAGGGGATTCCCAGCAGAATAGTTAGGAAAAGGTGGCAGGTGTTCAGGCCTTAACTGAGTAGGTCAAGGCACAAATATCCTCAGCAGTAATTATGAGTGAATTAACTAATTTTTCTTAGTGATTTCACAGCAAATTTATCTTGCCTAGTTACTGCTCTAGTTATAAGTTACTTCTTGAATCATAATATTTTATATTGCTTTATAGAGAGATGCGTTGACTTTGAAAACTGCAGGCTTCTGATGAAAAAAATGTATATTAAAGTTTAATTCAACACATACATAATTTTGGGTATAGAGCTCTAGCTTTTGTGTTTTTTTTCAAAACAAGAGCTTCTGTGAATCTTACTGTGCATCATTTATCTTACAATGTGTATTTTAACTAAGATGATGACCTACCGACAACATTCTAAAATTAAAAGAAACAATACATGAAGAGCTTTCAACTTTTGCAAGCTATATCCTGGAATCAAAACCGTTAAGAGTGAAAAATGTATTTCTGAATTGATGAAATACAATGTATACATTTCAGATTAACCACTATGCACTATGGATTTTCTTATTTTTGATGCATATAATTCTACATCATTTGCAAACTAACATCTTTGAAAGGCATGTGTCACTTTCCAAAAGGTTGAGAAATTATTTGGCTATGTGTAGAGCCCAAGCAGTCTTATTTTTTTTTTTTTCAACGTTTATTTATTTTTGGGACAGAGAGAGACACAGCATGAACGGGGGAGGGGCAGAGAGAGAGGGAGACACAGAATCGGAAACAGGCTCCAGGCTCTGAGCCGTCAGCCCAGAGCCCGACGCAGGGCTCGAACTCACGGACCGCGAGATCGTGACCTGGCTGAAGTCGGACGCTTAACCGACTGCGCCACCCAGGCGCCCCACCAAGCAGTCTTATAAAATGGCAGCTGTGCAGTCAGTTTAGAACATTTTAAATAGGAGATACTTTGCACACTGTAAGACATGGCAAAGTCTAGTTTTAGACTGAATGTTTCTGCAGGTGTTTTTGCTCTCATTTTAAATTCAATTATACTTAGGAAATCTAATGGTATATTTTCAGTTGAGGGCAATGTTCAGTTTTATTTAGCCCAAAAATAATGTGATGCACACACTTTCATAATTTATAATTTGTGCAACCATAATTAGTCTAAGATTCTGAAATTTGCTGTGAAAATCTATTGAAGTTCAATTATTCCACTTTATAGTTACATATAGTGCTTTAATCCCATCTTTTAACCTTAGGTATATACTAGAATTTATAGTGGTTTATATTGTTTGTTTCTTATTCATGTTCCAAGACTTGATCCCCAAGCTTTCTTTTAATTTTACCCAAAATTCTTCCAAAAGAATCTTATTAAATATGAAAGAATGATATAAATTGAGGATCATAGTGATTTTGCAATTAATGAATTTTTATGCAGGAAGATTACAGAGATGTACTAGAATCATGGTGACCCATTTCTATTTCATGGACTAAAAACATGTTGGGGATTTTAGCTATATACATATGCTCTACTAAATTTGTAATATTTTAGGTTTTCTTTCAACAGTCAAATCTAAATTAAATGGGGGCGCCTGGGTGGCGCAGTCGGTTGAGCGTCCGACTTCAGCCAGGTCACGATCTCGCGGTCCGTGAGTTCGAGCCCCGCGTCAGGCTCTGGGCTGATGGCTCAGGGCCTGGAGCCTGTTTCCGATTCTGTGTCTCCCTCTCTCTCTGCCCCTCCCCCGTTCATGCTCTGTCTCTCTCTGTCCCCAAAAAAAATAAATAAATAAACGTTGAAAAAAAAATCTAAATTAAATGGGTTTGTTTTCAAATGAATTTCTCAATACCATTATCAGATTGAGAGATATTTTTTTAAGATAGTGCATTTTATTTGGCATCAGACATATTCTCCAATTTGTCTCAGTTGTGATGTGTAGATGGCCTTCAATTGCTTTTTGGTAGTCACCCATGAGCAAGACTTTTCAATCTACAGAACACTCAAGGCTCAGAGAGTCTGCATTTCACATCTGTTCACAAATCATCATATATCTTTCCATTTATCAGAGCATTTTGGCATAGATTTCCTCTGAGGTAGAAGGGTAGAGATGAAGTTCTTTCCTTTAAAATGGATTTTTTCACAACTTCACCTATGCCACAAAAGTCAGATAATGATGCCATTCTTCCATTCTTGTTTTATCCATGGTGGTGGTCTTAGGATTCCCGAAACAAAGAAAGGAAGGCTTTTAGTTATTATCTCCTTTGCACTTTCCAATAATGGGTCCACCACCCCTACCTGAAGACAGGGCTGTTACAAAGTCCAGCTAACATCACCTATTAAAAGCCAAACATTATTATTTCAGATGTATCTGCTGCCTAGATAAAAAATGTACAAGCAAAAACTAGAAACATCACCTCTAAATCCTCTTCCACTTTGCTCCCTCCACCAATTATCCTTTGCCAGTCATTTGTTTCCTTCTCCACTTATAGATGTTCTTGCTGGTTTGCTGCATAAACTACAGTTTAGATTCTTTCAAAATATGTATGAATTACAACGAACAATACAGTCCTCTTACTTTAGAGTGAATTTTAACTTTAGCTTTAAGACTACCTTCTGATCGAGGCTATACTGATTTAATTAATAAATCCCATAATTGGGATTGAGAGATTTTTAATGTGTACAGGAAAACATATACTAATAAATTAATAAATATGATAAAATAAGCAAATAATGATAGATTAGGCAGGACTTATAAAGTTGTGTTTCAGAAAGATTATAGTGGACATTTACTCTATACAACATTTGACTAAACTTCATGTTTGGAGCCATTCCTAAATATTTGGTCAGAAGAATCTGCCTTTTGCTATAGAAAACAATGATAAAAAGATTTTAACTTTCTCTTTCCTTGGCAGCTATGTCATGGGCATGTGTGTGATCTAAGCTTGGCCAATTGTATATTTCCATTTACTATTTTGATTTATACATAGTAAAAAAATGACATTAAAAAAAAGCCAGAATATTCATGGCAGAGTAAAAAAAAGTCAAATATTGTGGGAAATAACTAATGACAATAGTTCTAGATACACATAACTGAAAACTTCAGAAATGTTGAGCTTGAGGAATAGCTGTATCCAGGCATGCTGTATCATTCAAATCAATATTTCTCTTTCTGCATCTTGACTCTGCTTTCTCCTTTGTTGACTTTATTCATTGACAAGCTCTGTTCTACTGGTAATCTCTACTCTTTTCCTATTAATTCTAGCAAAAATTATGTATTCACAACTAGGTAGTCAGGCTTGTGCAGGAAACTGTAAACTGAAGTTTTCATTGACTATAACTGTGCCATGCGTTACTCACCAATTTACTGAGAAAGGTCAATGAAACCCACATCAAACAAGCTTACTGTGAAGGAATTGTACCTCCTCTAGGAAAAAAATCATGGTGTGATGACCAGAAGAAACAATGTAGGCTAGCTGACAGGTAGAAACAACAGATATTTGTTACATTTGATAAAGACTCTTCTAAAGTACTTTTCTTTATATCCCTTCAAATGCAGATGAGCAATTTCAGATTCTTGAAGGACAAAGGACATGATAGCTGTACGTCATGGAGGTCAGTATAGTTACTGGTTTTAAAATTATAATGCAAATTTTATTCAAGCCCACAATCTAAGAAGCTTAAGAAAACAATTTATCTTAAGTATCAATACATCATCTTGGTTGAACAAATGTTGGGCTAAAGTTAATCATTTCTAGAAATCTTTATAAAACTGTATAGTTAAGCAAATAAATGCCATGACAAGGACAATTAGTGTGTGTTCCACACTTCAAAAACAAGTTCACAGCACTTATTTAATTCAGCCAGTTCATATGTCCCCCAACTTTCCCTATCCCTACACCAACAAAGTATTCCTATTGTTCTTTAAACCAGAAGAGGATGAACAGCAATAATGAAAAAATGCTTATGTATATTTTATAGCGCATTAAAATTTTCACATTCATCATCCTACTAGAATATAAACTCCATGAAGCTAGAAGTTTTTATTTCCTTATTCACTTCTATATCCCCAGCTCCTAAAACAGAGTATAGAATGAAAAAATAAATATGTAATTTTAGTAGTATCAATTGACAAAGCACATTTCAGTTGCCAAACTAGAAAAAAATATTTTGGTATTTATTAACCAATTTAATATTTAATTAAACATATATTTTTACAAAGAACAATGTATATATACATTTACATATATATTTATAAATATACACACATATACAAAATATATAGCATTTTATATATATATATGTCTTTGTAAATCTGACTTGTTTTATTTCTCAATCATTCCAATATCTGAAGAAAAATAACTTTAAAAGTTAGAAGACCACTAATGAGTTTCTTAAGTGCAGGAACTGAAGTCATAGCTTACTAGTTATCCAAAACAAGTTAAAAAAAAAAACAAAACTTTTAGTTAAGTGGGAAACATAATGATAAATGACTAAATTCATCCTCAGCACTAAATAAAAATTAATGCTTACTTTAAACAGACACTAATTATGGGGACACTTCTGTCTTGTGAGATTGCTTATAGCTGATTCAGGGAGATACATTTGGTAACCAATTATTTCACTCTAAGGTCAGTATGAGGACCAAGAAATCTATTCTTAGTAACCTATAAGAAGGGTACATCGCTTAACTGAATCTTAAAGAAGTAGGAGAGAAAAAAAAAGAAGAAGAAGAAGACAAAGACAACAAAGGAGAAGAAGAAGAAGAAGAAGAAGAAGAAGAAGAAGAAGAAGAAGAAGAAGAAGAAGAATGGAAAGAACTTTGCACAAGGTAAGAAAGGCATCCCAGGTGAAATTTTCACTTATTGTGGGCAAATATTTTGTGACTGGCTGTAATTAATTTATCTGTCAGTAGTCTAAGCAGTGAAATCCATTTAGAGCTGTGCTTTTCAGTGTGAGTGGTACCATCTCCAAAAGATATTTTGAAAATTGATGGTGATGGGGTGGTCATGTGATTTGCACAATGACTGGGAAACACTATTGCCAAGTGGGGACATTGTGGGGTGGGGATAGTGGGGATGGGGAAGATGGGTTTTCTGCCAAGGCCAGCCAGGACTGTCCTCCACAATAGGCAAATATCCAAACACTCATACAACTTTTGAATGCCCTGCAGTCCTTCGTATAGAAAACCAATCCAACAAACGAAAGGAGCTATTTATAACAATCCTAATCTAGAACCTAACACTCATTTTATATAAACAGAAAGATTTTTTATGAATTTAAATATACACTAAATTCTCCAAGCATGCAATTGCTAGCTGAGCTTAGGAAATACTTCTTTTTTTTTTTTAAGGAAACACATTTGTTTTTCTTCTGTTCAGAACTTTACCAATGTTAGTGCTGCTTGTGATGCCTGAATTGCGGTACAATATTCCATAACTTTCTACACTTCAAGCTGTTGCTATCATGTAATTCTACATGTAGGTACATGTCTCTACTTTATTAGTTTTTCCAGAAGATTGTGCCCCAAAATTTACATCTTGAGGTACCTATTCATCATATATTACTTCTCACCGATGTCTCTTTTATATTACAGTTAGAGCTTTATTTTGTACTTTTCGTTTTTAATTATGTCAGGATGGTTTGATAATGTATGGACTTCTTCTCAGGAGAGTTAGAGAGAATCACAATGTATTGGTTATCTAAATGATCTGATAGGAATAAGGACTGTCACTGAAAGCACAGATGAGTATGATTCAAGTCTCAGAAAACTGTAGAAAGTTATTTCTCAAGGCCTATGCATCACTGAGTTATATTTTTTGTATATTAAAAAAATAAGGTGCACTAATTACAAGGGAACAGGCTGTATCTGCCATTGATTTCACAGTCAGCACTGCCTCTTCTGTCACCTGTACCATATATGGTTCAGATGGAAATGACTGTTCCTATCCTGAGAACAACCACAACAGGAGCCTTGACACGAAGCTGCCGTAAGTCCCTTTCAGCTTTCAGGCTAAACTGGCCCAGCTGTGGCTGTTTTTAATCATACACTATTCTGGATATCTTCCCAGAGAGTGAAATACTTTGAAGTTCTGGGAATATGGCTTAAAGGAAGCATGTTACTTTAGACAGTTGCTCAGAACCATTGGATGTTGGAATGAACTGTGGAATGCATCAAAATCACTGCCCATTTCTGGGTGGCCTTACTTACACCCATATCCAGGCATAAAAATCTTCCCCATGCCCCTCCAGCTTTGTTGTCCAAGTGTAGTACAAACATTTATGCTGAAACTGTGAATTATGCTGCCTAATTATCTTAGAGTCTGATGGAATAAACAGAGGGGGTTATCAGTGAATTTCTCTTGGTGTTAACTGAGATAAAGAACTCAGACACAAACAGCTGAACACTGGACATCTAAAGGAGGTGTAAAAAAAGTTACTATAAATCTCACTAATGCCCAATGATATCACTATTACAGTGTAGAACAGAAGCTGATGATCTAAGTTTATGGATAAATCTGGTCCTGCTGCCTGATTCTGTAAACAAAGTTTAATAGAACACCACTATGCCATTAAAAAAAAAATAAATTGTCTATGACTGCTTTTGTGTTATGACAACAGCACTGAGTAGTTGTGACAGAAACCATATGACCCTCAAGGCCTAAAACGTTTACTGTTTTTCTCTGTGCAGAAAAGATTTGCCAATCCCTCATCCAGAGTGTTTTTCATTCACAACACAGCTCTGAACCATAAAAATTTCATATGTTTACTATGTTGCATTATTCCCTTTAATAAAACAGAGGCATGTGTGACACCTTTTGGTAATGATTCTACACCCAAAATGTTATACTCCTACATAAGCCCTTTTAAATGCTAATCTCCTGAATGTGTCTGGACTCAGCAGGCAGCTCATTATATTCCATCCATCCTGACAACCAAGTAAGGTGGATATTTGTGACTCAATTATATGTTTTAGATAAAAGGACCTCCCACTGAGGCCACAAAGGATTCCAGTACACTTAATTTGCTCATTCAACATGTTTATTGATCACCTCCCTTAGGCTGTCACTGAGAACATTTCCTGATTTTATATATTTAAACAAAACAAAACAAAACAGGATTCTCAAACTAAAGGGGCTCAGCCTGGTGAGAAGTTCCCAAAAAGGAGCCATTATCACAATTCTGTTTGGTTCAAGCTGATACTTCACTGGAGTAACCCAGTGCAGTGTTCTGTGAACCCACTGCAGTTTGTAGGAGTGCCAAAACATCAGGGAAAGAGAGATGACTTAAATTATTGCATAGTATTTATAAAGTTCTCTCTTTTGTTTTCTCTGGAAGCAAAATCTAGACCAATAGAGTAGATGTTTTAGGTATTTTCCAGATCCAGATTCAAGATGTTCAGCTCTTGCCGAAAGAGGTAACACAACAAAATAATATCCCTCAAAGGCACTGAGTTTCCAGTTCTTTCTTTAGTATTTGAATTGTCCTCAGTGACAAATCTATCTTGAGCATGAACGATAAGCAGAATACTATTACTGGCACTGGAAAGGAAGAGAGAAGTCAGATTCAGATTAAGTCCTAAGCTTGCATGAGGAAATGGGATTTAAATATAACCAGTAACGGGGGCACCTGGGTGGGTTAAATGTCCGACTTCGGCTCAGGCCAGGATCTCACCATTTGTGAGTTCAAGCCCTGAATCGGGCTCTGTGCTGACATATCACAGCCTGGAGCCTGCTTCAGGTTCTATGTCTCTCTCTCTCTCTCTTTGCCCCTCTCCTGCTTTCTCTCTCTCTGTCTCTCAAAAATAAACATTAATTTTTTAAAAATATAACCAGTAACAATAATAGAAGTTATTGTTTTAGTATTGTTCAAGTTTTACCACTTGCATATTAAATGCTTTTGTTTTTATATGCTTTCATAAGCACTAATGTATCATTTTAGCTATGATCTATTTGTATCTTTATTTTATTTTATTTTATTTTATTTTATTTTATTTTATTTTATTTTATAATGAGCAGCATAAAGAGAAATGAAGAAAACAATTCCATTTATAATCACACCAAAAAAATAAGATGTCTAGGAATAAACTTAACTAAAGAGGTGAAAGCCCTGTACTCTGAAAACTATAAAACACTGATGAAAGAAATTGAAGACAACATAAGGAAATGAAAAGACATTCCTTGCTCATGGATTGGAGGAAAAAAAATGTTAAAATATTTATACTACCCAAAGCAACCTACAGATTTGATACAATCCCAATCCAAATACCAACAGCATTTTTCACAGAACTAGAAGAAAGAATTCTAAAATTTGTAGAGAACTAGAAAGACCCTGAAAACCAAAGCAATCTTGAAAAAGAAGAGCAAAGCTGGAGGCATCACAATTCTGGACTTCAAGTTATATTACAAAGCTGTAATATTTCACGCAGTATGGTACTGGCACAAAAATGGACACACAGATCAGTGGAACAGAAGAGAAAACCCAGAAGTAAACCCACAATTATATGATCAATTAATATTGGACAAAGCAAGAAAGAATATCAATGGGAAAAAGTCTCTTCAACAAATGGTGTTGAGAAAACTAGACAGGTACATGGAAAAGCAACTGGACCACTTTCGTACATCATGCACAAAAATAAACTTGAAATGGATTAAAGATCTAAATGTGAGACTCTGAACCATAAAAATCCTAGATGAGAACACAGGCACTAACTTCTCTGACATGAGCTAAAACAACTTTTTTTAAGATATGTATCCTGAGGCAAGGGAAACAAAAGCAAAAATAAACTATTGGGACTTCATCAAGATAAAAAGCTTCTGCACAGCGAATGAAACAATCAACAAAACTAAATGGCAACCTATGGCATAGGAGAAGATATTTGCAAATGACATATCTGATAAAGGCATAGTATCTAACATATATAAAGAACTTAAAGAATTTAACACCGAGAAAACAAATAATCCAATTAAAATATGGGCGGAAGACATGAGAAGACATTTCTCCAAATAAGACATACAGATGGCCAACAAACACATGAAAAAGATGTTCATAAACACTTACCATGTAATGCCCGATGTTCTAAAACCTCCCACAAAAGACCACCAGAGTCGTGAGTCAAAGCCAAGCGGCAAGGGTCGTTTATTACAGGTTCGAACCTGGACCTCTGCGCACTCATTGCCGGTGACGCTAAGAGGCCTCGATCAGAGTTGGTATGGGGTTTTTATAGACAGGGACAAACAGCATAGGTGAGTGAGGGTCCTGATTGGTAAATTCTAAAGTAAGCAAGCAAGATTACAGAAGCGAAGGACGCCAGTTAGTTTGTGTACAATTACTATAGTTACTCATTTCATTACATATCAGACTACATTCATTTAGGGAGATTTATAACCCATTCTACTACACGGTGGGTTACATCCAGGAAAGGTCTCACAATGCTCATAGCAACAGCAAGCAAAACAGACTTCTCAGCAATTGTATTTCTTGTCAAAGATCCACAATACAGGTCCCTCTGACCCCTGGGTCCACTTGGCCCCCAGGAGGCATGCCAGATGATGACTGAACCTAGTCGGTTAAAGTACAGAATGGTTCATCGGTTCCTAGGTGCACTGTCTGTCTGAGGATGTATAAGGCATGGGTTTCTAAGGCCCTCTTGGCCCCCTTCCTGGCACCTCGGACCCAGGTGGACACTTTTCTTCAAAACCACAAATGATTCAGGGAAACAACTAAGAGGTCGTGTCCCTGTAACTGTTCCACTTGAGGTGTTGAGAGATAAATGGCCTTTCGTGGAAACGGCAAGCAAAACAGACTTCTCCACAATACAGGAAGAGAGAACTTAGCTTTAAACTGTTTGGATTGCTCTTTTCAACCATAAGGGAAATATAAGTCAAAACTATAATGAGATATCACTTCACACTTGTCAGAATGGCTAAAACCAACGACACAAGAAACAACAGGTGTTGGCAAGGATATGAAGAAAAGGGAACACTTGTGCACTGTTGGTGGGAATGCAAACTGATGCAGCCACCCTAGAAAACAGCATGGAGGTTCCCTGAAAAGTTAAAAATAGAACTGTCCTATGACCTATCAATTATACTACTGGGTATTTACCCAAAGAGTACAAAAAGGATACTTCAAAATAATACATGCACCCCTATGTTTATTTTACAATATTCAAACTATGGAAGCAGCCCAAGTGTCCATTGACTAATGAATTGATAAAGAAGAGGTATATATATATACAATGGAATATTATTCAGCCATAAAAAAGAATGAAGTCTTGCCATTTGCAAAACATAATAGAGTTAGAGAGTATAGTGTTAAGAAAAATGAGTCAGAAATACAAATGCCATACAATCTCACTCATGTGGAATTTAAGAGACAAAATAAATGAGCAAAGGAAAAAAAGAGAGACAAACCAAGAAACAAACTCTTAACTATAGAGAATGAACTGACACTTACCAGAGAGCAGATGGGTTAGGGGAATGAGGGAAATAGGGGATTGGAATTAGAGTACACTTGTCATGATGAAAAGATAAAATTAAAAACATGATAAAAAATTAAAAATGAAAGCATACCAATAATCTAAAAAAATAAAATTCAAAGATTTCCTGAATATTGGCATATCTTATATTGGCATATAAAAAAGTGTCATGCTAGTTGCTGTATTTCTATAAAAATACTATAAGGTTATAAATTTTCATCTTTTTCATGTATAGGTTGATATTAATTAATCAAAACTTTTCATTGAATAAAAGAGCCATACTTTTACATTAAATATTTAACTTAGTCTTATATGAATTCTTAAATTATACAATGGTTATTTTTGTTTTTAAGTTCAATATGAAAGCCAGAAATGGAAATCTTGTCATGAAATCAGCTAGGAAGCATCCATGCAGAAGAGGTGAATTGCATTTCTATTCTTCTAGGCTTAATCAGATACAAACAACATTAGAACTTTTTTTCTCCTTTTAAATCTCAGACATTTACTATCTCACATAATTGTTCTTTTCTTCTCCTAGAAGTTCCATTAATTTTAGTATATTTTCCAATATAATTGCAAACATTTTTATAAGAAAGAAAAACATTGTACACCTCTAGACATCAGTAAATGTTTTAAAGTCATATGCCTAAGAAATGTCTGATTAATGAAGATTTTCATTGTTTTTTTCTACCTCATGTGCTGAAGTTCTCTGAAATACTTTATTAAATTGTTTAACAGTTGTCTATAATAATAAATACCTGTCATTCCATTTATATTCTAGTGAATTTTTATAACTTTTCTATGTCAATCCTACAGATCTGTGTCATGACAATCAATTATCAGATTGAGAAATCTGTGGTTGATGATAAATCTTATTTCTTCTTGCCTGAGGCAAGTAAATGGTTTCATGCACCTCTTAAAAATAAGTAAGTAAATGCATACATACATATATCTATAAATACACACATAAATAAACCTAGTTGTTCCAGTGTTAATTAGAATAATCAAATATCCTCTTCTCCCTAATAACCAAATGCCACCATTCAGTATGATTCCCTATTTATTGTGGTAGAAACATAACTTCTTTATTGAGTGTGGTTTTTCCCACCTCGGGAATACGAGATTCACTAAGGTATGTTCTGACCTGGCTTTGTATGCCTCTTCCAAAATGGCACAATATCCCTTAAATGTATATAGAATTCTGAAAAGACATTCTGTAGAAAAACGCTGTTAATCTAATACTTCATTTCAGAAAAACTAAAAAAAACTGTACTAATAATTTAACATTTCTGAGGTCTCAACCACAAGATCAATTATATGAACTCAAAGATCCATGGAAAGGCCAATAAAATTTTCATTTAAAGGAAGAGAATGTTTTAACGGGAAAGTAAATAGTTCAGAAATCGTATAAATCAAGGCACCTAGGTGGCTCATTCAGTTAAATTTTAGACTCTTGATTTATGCTCAGGTCATGATCTCTTGGTTTATGAGTTTGAGCCCCGTATCAGCTCTGCACTGAGATTCTTTCTTGGGATTCTCTCTCTCATTGTCTCTCTGCTCCTTCTTCTCTCTCTCTCTCTCTCTCTTTCTCTCTCTGTCTCAAAAATTTAAAAAAAAAATAGTATAAATCTATGCAATTAACGACAAGGGTTTTTAGTAAGTTGAAATTACTTCTATTCACCAATTATGTTGAAGCACCAAAAATAAGATACACAAAAGGAAGAGTTTTTGACACTGGACAGTATGTTTCTTAAAATCAATACCCTAAGAAGATTTTTTAGATTGAAAACAGGTAGATAGATATAAATTGTGTAAACTTCTTCTCAGATTAAATCTCATGTACTAAGAAGAGTTTAGCATCTTTGGGAAAACATCCCTATAAGAAGGTGAGAATTGACATTAATGCCATTATTGCAATTATTGATGAGCAATAGTCCTTAGCACAAAAGTTAAAAAACGCAATAGTAGTCAATAATATCCTTGAAAATATGAATGGAAATATTGAAAATCTAGAAACTCTGTGTCAGTGCTCCAGTGCTCCATAAGATAAAATACAAAAGTGAATGGCTCTGAAATATTAATTTATGTTTCTTCTATTTTCATTGTATAGAGAGACAGTATACTTGCCATATTCTTAGTAATGTTATAAATATGGATTGTGCATGTCCTGAATATTACTAGAAGGTTTTGAATTAGAAAGATCTGGATACAAATCAGTCTTTTCCACTTGTTCATAGGGAATTCACAATACTCATGTGTATGGTAGGGTAGTGGAGCCTGGGAGAATTTCTTTGGTGTTAGAAAAAAATATGTCCTTCCTTACATTTGTATATCTTAAATTAATGAGTGATTTATATTTTTTCTCCCTCAAAAGAGCAGATTATATATTATCTCTGAATTTATTTCTACATGCTTTATATTGATACCATAAAATGCTGAAATGCATGGCAATATTCCCACTTTTCTGATTTAATTCCTTTTATAGTATTTAATATTAAAATTATAGTTTAATGCCTATGTAGTACATAGTACTGAACATCTACATAAACACCTTAAAATTCCTTAATGCAGATACCAAATATATATTGTTGGAGACATAGGTTTATTGATGTTGAAATATATCAATGAGTAACCAGAATCTAGTGTATTTTCTTAACAATATTAGCATAACCCATATGAAAATATGATGCTTTCTATAGAGCAGGCAGAGATTTGGAGATATATACTTTTGCTCAGACTCATATAACCTCCCTCCTATTGCCTCCAATCTTTATAATCAACAAAAACAATAAACAAATAGTACTGTTTTAAAAGATCTATGGTCATCATCATCAGGGAAATACAAAGCAAAAACACATTGCGATACCACCTCACACTGGTCAGAGTGGCCTAAATTAACAACACGAGAAACAACAGATATTGGCAAGCATGTGGTGAAAAGGGGACCCTCTTGAACTGTTGGTGGGAATGCAAACTGGTGCAGCCACTCTGGAAAACAGAGTGGAGATTCCTGAAAAAATTAAAAATAGAATTACACTATGACTCAGCAATTGAACTAGTAGGAACTTATCCAAAGGATATGGAAGTGCTGATTCGAAGGGGTACATGCATCCCAATGTTTTTAGCAGCAGATCAGCAATAATCAAATTATGTAAAGACCCCAAGTGCCCATCAACTGATGAACATATTAAGAAGATGTGGTAATATATACAATGGAATACTACTTGGCAATGAAAAAAGAATGAAATCTTGCCATTTGCAACAACATGGATGGAACTGGAAGGTATTATATACTAAGCAAAATAAGCCATTCAGAGAAATACAGATATATTTTTTTCACTCATATGTGAAACTTGAGAAACTTAACAGATGATCATAGGGAGAGGGTAGGAAAAATAAGATAAAAATAGAGAGGGAGACAAACTATAAGAGACGTAAATACAGAGAACAAACTGAGGGTTGATGGGGGTGGAGGAGTGAGGAAAATGGGTGATGGGAATTATGGAGGACACTTGTTGGGATGAACACTGGGGTTATATGTAAGTGATGAATCACTGGACTCTACTCCTGAAGCCAAGACTACATTATATGTTAGCTAACTTGAGAATAAATACAAATGATAATAATAAGAAGACTGTAAATAGAAAAAAAAAGATCTATGGTCAGAGTTGGAATGTATGTCATATGACTAGGAAATACCTGTCAAACCAGCTCTTTGGACCTCACTACTATCATATTCAAAGCCTAAAAGTCCATTGGTCAACGTTATTTTTCATCACTTACCAGATAAAGTGCTATTTATGTAGATTAGGGTATATTTGTTATGTATGTATATACATAAACACATCTGTTGCTTTTCAAATATCATGTCACTCCAAAGTGTATGCAGACATGACTTTTCCTACACACATTTAGGATTTCCCTTAAATATACAGAATCCCTAAAGATAGGGCTATCCAAGAGAATTTAGAGGTAATATAGCCTATCAATCATATTTTAAAGGCAAAAAGAAGCAAAATAAAGCAAAATGAGAGATTGAGAAAATTATGTAAGGTCATACAACTTCAATCTAAATCTCATATTTCCAAGTTTATCCATTTGTTTATTTATTTGGGAACTATTTACTAAGGCTGCATTGTTTATGCGGCAATAGTGCTCTTTCTAGCCATTCTCTTTAGGAAGATTTCTTAACCCAGAAATCAACATACAACATTTGTTCCAAGTTTCTCTCTTTCTCTTACTCCTATTCAGTTTACTAATTTGAGGACCAAAGGGGATGATTTCATTGCCAAGTTGGTAGTTGTACTATTGGCCATCTAAGGAATGTATTCTCAACCATAAATAGCTGACTCATAGCTATTGCATATAATATTTGATATTATTATATAATATTTAGTATGAATATAACATTTATATTTTGCCAGTAGTTCGAATTTAAAAACTATACTACAGCTCACAGGAAAATATAAAAGTTAGCTGATATAATCAAGGTATGAAAAAATATTTAAAAGTATTAATATGGGGGGTGTCTGGGTAGCTCAGTCTGTTAAGCATCTGACTCTTGATTTCAGTTCAGGGCATGATTCTAGGGTTATGGGATCGAGCTCCAAGTAGGGCTCTGAGTTGAGTGTGGAACCTGCTTGAGATTCTCTCTCTGTTTCTTTATCTCTCTTTCTCTCAATCTCTTTCCCTCAGCCTCTCCCCCCACCCATATATGCACACACCCTCTTTCTTAAATAAATAAATAAATAAATAAATAAATAAATAAAACGATTAATATATGTATGTCCCACTCTGTGCTTATTACAGAATTTGCTAAGTGGTTGTAGTATCCTTCTTACAGGGTTTGGATCCAGGCTGAGAATCTTTCTCAATTCAGGACTTTGAGTAGTTTCCCAAAACCAGTAAGTGTTAGAATTCAACACTGAACTACTGTCATGCCTAGGTGAGCCTTAGTTGTATTTTTCTAGTAGCCAGTCTTGAATCTCCAGATAGCTTCTCCATGAAAATCTGCTCACCATTCTCTTGCACAGGCCATAAGTCACATTCATTATTTTCACCCTGATGTTGGAGACATCATATGTTCACGCATATTGGAGACAATATGCCTGGTAATCCACAGGATACAAATGAAACTTTTCATGCAGGGAAGCAGGACATAGAAAACAGTTTAGACTGGCTGCAAAGCATTTCTCACTGTTCCTGGGAAGGAAGGATGAATTACAATGCTGGTCTTCCTTCCCAAAGGGTCTACAGGGGTATCAGTGGTTGGCATGCTATTCCAATTGGGCCCACAGAGTAACACTACAATTAATCAAAGTTTGAAAATATCACAGTTGAGAATATATATAGTAACAGTGGAGTTCTCTTCAGTCCTTTTAGGGGAAATGATCAAGCTGCAGAAATTGCCTATTTATTACTATTATCTCATCCTAAGTAATTTAGCATTTAATTGGTGAAACCATTATTTCAGGCCCCTCATGCTTCCTGTGCAATTACTTTTTGAAAAACTTAATTGTAATGTGTCTTCTAAATCTTTTCAGTGACTTTTGAGTGACTTTTTGAAAGACTGTATACCACGCTCTGAAAATTATGGCCTTTTTTAGAGTTGTGGTTAGACATTGTGGGATCACTGCCCAGGGAATTATTTCATCCATAAATAGCAGGGGATCCCTAGATAAAATGTAGAAAATTCCAATGTGGACCTGTTTGTTAAATAGCAAATTTTATTATAAAATTTTATTGTAAAATAAAAGAAAGGTCATTGATGAAAATATGCACCGATTTTATTCATTAAATACTTCTAAAATTATGCCCTGTTTTTACCTTAATAGTGATACTGTCTGCAATTACTTTTTGTGTAATTTTTTAAATGTTTATTTATTTTTGAGAGAGAGTGTATGAACGCATGAGCAGGGGAGGGGCAGAGAGAGAGGGGAGACACAGAATCTGAAGCAGGCTCCAGGCTCTGAGCTGTCATCACTGAGCCCAACACGGGGCTTGAACCCATAAACTGCCAGATCATGTCCTGAGCTGAAGTCGGCTGCTCAACCAGTTGAGCCATCCAGGAACCCCTGTAATTTCTAAAACAGGAACAAATTTTATTTCTCCTTTGGATCCCATTTCCTTAGGCACTATATTCAGATGTTCTCTTCTACATGTTACAGAATGATTGATCTTTCAAAAATTGTACAAAATCATGCCTGTCTTACAGACAAAATAAGCATGTGCTAAAGATTTTATTTACTGCTTTATTAAGCAGGAAGCTAGGCAACACAAGCAGCTTAAGGAAAATTCAAAAAGTCATTTATAAATCAGAATACTGATGTCAATTCAGAAATGGATGCTAAACTGGTTTCTTCCTCAATAGAGTAAACAAGTCAATTGAAACTCTACTGGACAGAATTTATTTACATGCATAAAAATAGGGATTATGTTTTGTCCTGGTATCAGTTATCCACAACTTAGAAAGTTGTGACATAGCCCATAGCGAATCATGGAGTCTCCATGGAATGAAAATCAGGTAATCCAAAACGATGTGCTCTACACAACGCATAACTTCACATTTCACAATATTTTTTCTATAAAGTCCTAGCAGGGGTCATTTTGAAACCAAATTTATGGATTTATTTAGTTTATTTTACTTCATTTTCTCGATCTTTTAGTACAAGGTGATGTGGGAAGTTATTGATTAAAAAAGAGAAAAAGAGGGGCACCTGGGTGGCTCAGTAGGTTAGGTGTCTGACTTCGAATCAAGTCATGATCTCATGGTTTGTGAGTTCGAGCCCTGTGTTGGGCTCTGTGCTGACAGCTCAGAACGTGGAGCCTGCTTCTGATTCTGTATCTCCCTCTTGCTCTCTGCCCCTCCCCTGATCACGCTCTGTCTATCTGTCTCTCTCTGCCAAAAATAAACATTTAAAAAAGAAAGAAAAAGAGGGGTGCCTAGGTGGCTCAGTCAGTTAAAAGTTCGACTTTGGCTGGGGTCAAGGTCTTGAAGTTCGTGAGTTGGGGCCCTGCGTCTAGCTCTGTGCTGGTGGCTCAGAGCCCGGAGTTTGCTTCGGTTTCTGTGTCTCCCTCTCTCTTTCTGTCCCTCCCCCGCTCACACTGTGTCTCTGTAAAATAACTAAACATTTAAAAATTAAAAAAAAATAAAAAAGAAGGCATTCACCTCTAAAAGTAGTTACAAGGAAAGATCCAGCAACAAATACAGCTAAGAAACATGTTAGAAAGAGGAAGAAGAGGAAGAAGCCTCCTTCCTCCTTTTCCTTTCACTTAAAGACTTAATTGCTCATCAATATACCTGGATGCAAATAGGAGATACAATTCACATACCCACTCAGGATTGTTCGATAGGGACAAATGTGATTATATTTGTAAATGCACCTTACAAAATACCTTACTACACACATGCAAGAAAATCTTCTAAGTCAAAGATGTGAAAACTTCATGTAACAATGGTTTGCTTTCTATTTTTCTGAGAGAAGTAATGTATTCCTGAAGAAAGTTTCTTTTTTTATAATGCTTATTTCTTTTGAGAGAGAGAGAGCGCGCGCGCGTGCGCGCGTCAAGTAGGGGAGAGGCGGAGAAAAAGAGTGAGAATCCCAAGCAGACTCTGTTCCCGTCAGTGCAGAGACTGACTTGGCTCGATCCCACAAACTGTGAGATCATAACCTGAGCTGAAATCAAGAACCAGATGCTTAACCGACTGAGCCACCCAGGCACCCCAATAAAGTTTCTTACCACTTTTTCAGAATTTAAGAAAATGACCTTTCTTTTACTCAGTACATGTGTCACAGCTCCTCATTTCGTGGTTTACTTGTTAATCTCTGGATTGTATACAAGTGTATCCTAGATAGAACATTTAGGTTCCCTGTCCCTTATTTACCTTAAGGGAACAATCTATCCAGTTCACTTGAGGCAGAGTTCTTTTAGTTTAATTAAACATTATAAAGGCAAAACACCTCTTGAACACATTCAGTAGAGTCCAGAACTCATGTGCTCTGTTATTTCTTAGGCAACCAAAAAGGAGGGTGTTAGCTTTTCACATAAGGTTTTCATTTTGATTTTATTTTTTTCTTATAAAGGGTTTACATGAGTCTTCTTATTAAAGAGAACTAATACATTGGATACCAAGAAATAAATTCAAATTATTACCATGATTTCATTTGACTGGTGTCTGGAGACAGATCTGAAAGATTAAATTCTCATTTCCAATTGCCTTTTACATACTGGCCCAGAACTAATCCCTTAACCTATCTGTGTCTATTTCTACAGCAGAATGAAAATTACAATTGTTGTAATTGTGAGAATCAAAATAAAAACTATTCATATATTAATGCAAAGCCTGGGACATAGTAGGCACTAAGAAAGTGTTAACCTCTTCTAATTTTTTCTAATATATTTTAACAAAATTTCATTTAGATTATTGTATATTACTGAAGACAGATACAGTGACAGGTAAAATATTTTGCCCTTTTTCATGATACTTCACAGGTAAATCTGAGCTAGCTTTGACCAGTACACTTCTATTTTAGACATGAGGGAGACCGATGACATTCACAAGGGAATCCATTGAGAGTAGTGTCTCATGGTCTTTTATTATCACAAGGTAAGTTCTTAAAGTCCACATCACTCTGGCACAGCAAACCATGACTCCTGTGTCATCCCATGCAATCGATTATTAACTCGTTACTGTTTATAACTTTTAACAAGTCATGTGTCATGCCATGGTTGAGTTGGCAGTTTTTTTTCCCTGTGTATTATGTATCCCCAAACCACTAGTAGCACTTTCATTTCCATTTCAAATTCAATAAATAAGAAGGTTGTTTATGATTTCCTTGCCTCTGCTAACAAAGAAAATAATTATGATTCATTAATTTTGAATGTGAAAATGAAAAAAAAAGCATGCTTGCTATAATGTTATAGCTGCACAGCTGGGCTCAAGCAGAGATTAATTCATTCGACAGATGTTTATTGAGTACCTGGTTTTATAGTACTAACGAAGCTAATTATATGACATGTGTACTCAAGAAGCTTATGGGGATAAGTGAAGGCTTTGGGTAAACTAAAACACTGCTATTTAATTTTTATGTTTTTATACTCTAAACTTCCACACAGCCCTCAACACACCTACAAGGATGTCCTTAATAGATGCCAAATTGGCTGCTACAATAGAGGAGGGGAGTCAGTTTAAAATCAACCAAACAGAATATATATGCATGTCTATAAAAAGAACCATTTACATTATTTCCAGTTTTCCACAATGAAATTTCTATCTCAACGAAGCTGTAAAACACATCACAGAAAATGAAAATCACAAAACCCATAGAAATAAATACCCCCAGAAAAATGTACTCTAAACAATGCTTGGTTTTCCACAGTGAAATGCCCTTTTGAGAAAAAAAACAATGAATTTAAAAACAGACCTTTTTCTTTTCACAGAAATTAATTCAACATGGATCACGTACTTAAATGTAAAATACAAAATTGTAAAACTGTTAGAAAATAATATGGAGGAAAATCAGGATGACCTTGGTTATGGTGATAACTTTTAGGTACAACATCAAAGGCATTATCCACGAAATAAATAATTAATAAGTTGGACTTCATTAAAATAATACATAAAAAAACTTTTGCCTTGCAAAAGACATTTTCAAGAGAATGAAAATATAAGCCACAAGCTGGGAGTAAATATTTGCAAGACACATATGATAAAGGACTATTATACAAAATACACAATGAACTCTTAAAACTCAACAATAGGAAAATGAACTGACCAGTTAACAAATGGGCCAAAGACCCGAACAGACACTTCCTGAAAGAAAATACACACATGGCAAATACTCATATGTAAAGATGTTCAACATTATCTCACATTAAGGAGTTGCAACCTAAAACAACAATAAGATTGGCAGCCTGGGTGGCTCAGTTGGTTAAGTGTCATACTCTTGGTTTTGGCTTAGGTCATGATATCATGGTTTCATGGGTTTGACCCTAGTGTCAGCCTCTGCACTGGTAGTGCTCCTTCCCAACTTGTGCTGACTCTGTCTCTCTCAAAAAAAATAATAAACTTAAAAAAAATAAAACAACAATATTTCTATTGTAATGGTCAAAGTCCAGAAGACCAAATGCTGGCCAGGATATGGAGCAACAAAATCTCTCATTCATTCTTGGTAGGAATGCAAAATAGTATACCCACTTTGGAAGACAGTTTGGTACTTTCTTACAAAGCTAAACATAATCTTATACAATCCACCAATCACAGTCCTTGGCACTCACCCAAATGAGTTGAAAACTTGTGCCTACTCAGAAATCTGCATATAAATATTTATAATGGCTTTATATATAATTGCCAAACTTTGAAGCAAGCAATCTGTGTTTTAATAGGCAAATAAATAAACAGTGGTACTGCAGTTGATGGAATCATATTTGCCATTAAAAAAATTGGCTATATTATAAAGCTATAGTAATGAACACAATGTGGTATCGGCATAAAAACAGATGTATAGGTCAACAGAGAGCCGAGAAATGAGCTCATACAGATAGTCTCAATTAATTTATGACAGAGAAGGCAAGAATATACAATGGGGAAAAGACATTCTCTTCAATAAATGGTGTTGGGAAAACTGGGTTGCTACATGCAGAAGAATGAAACTGGACCACTGTCTTACACCACCCACAAAAATCAACTCAAAATGGTTTAAGGACTTGAACATAAGACCTGAAACCCTAAAACTCATACAAGATAACATAGGTGGTAATAAACTCCTTGACATGGGTCTCAGTAATGATTATCTGGATTTGACACCAAAAGAAAGGAACAGAGGCAAAAATAAACAAGTGGACTATATAAAATAAAAATAAAAAACAACACTTATGCACAGCAGAGGAAACTTCAGCAAAGGGAGAGGATGGTGAAAGATACAGCCTGAGGAGCTGATATGACCCAGATTATGTAGGACCCACAGGGGTTTGTTTGTTTGCTTTTAGGATTTTCTTCTTTAAAACTGGATAAATGCAAAATTTTAAAATATTTTCAGGAAGCTGTTTAAGAGCCCACAATCAAAATAGTACTGGAGAAAAAATACACACACTCTCTTTCTCTCTCTCTCATTCTCTCTCTCTCTCTCTCTCTCTCTCTCACACACACACACACACACACACACACACACACACACACACAGTTTTTGTTTTTGTTTTTTTTCCTGGAGTGGAAGAAAAAAGTGGATAAAGGTATACTGGTTACATTGTTTAGAGGCCACTCAGGCTCTCCCAATGGGAGATGGGAGTAACTTGGACTAGGTCTTTGATGTTGACACGGAGTAGGGAAGATATGGGAAAGGACAGCAAAGGTGAAGGACACTTAAGAGGTGAATATACAGGACTTGTTCAGGGACTAGTTATGGCAGATGACAGGGAGGAATCTATCAGGATAACACAGATATCCGTCTTAGTAAATGTTCATCAGAGTGACCTGTTCTAAGGTATGCTTTCAAAATAAGAAATGGCTCTAAAAAGTGAAAGAAATATCTCTGCTAATAAATTAAAATCTTACATCTCAAAAATACTATAATTATCAATCACACATAAATTATGCATGTAGTATATAGAGAAGTTGAAAGTTTCTCTAAGGATACTATTTAATCCCACTGTTTTCATTTTTATGATCTAAACAATTTGTTTAGGAATTCTGCTAAGGACATAGACATCTAATATAAGTTTTGTTGGTAAATTGGAGAATGGGATTATAAACTACAGCCAAATTTTAGCATTCTAATTACTTCCCCAATTTACTTCTAACCTATGCCCCGAATCCATGCATGAGGGAAATGAATCTATAAGGCAGTACCAGGCTAACTAAAAGCAGATTATATCTTACATGCTCCAGAATTGACTCTAGAAGGCACAATCTGTGTCCTTATGCAGGTATACTTACCATACAGAGGTTAGGAGTAGAAAAATGTTAGCTTCTTGTAAGTTCCAAAAGAGGGTATAAAGTTAAGCCATGGGGAAACATAGTGTTTCAATACCTTAACCCTAATATATATTGAAAAAAGTGACCAGTGTATTTTTAGATTTTGGTAGCCTACCACTCATAAATATAACTTTACCCTGAGTAAGAAAAGAAGGGTAAGGGCTACCTGGGTGGCTCCCTCAGTTAAGCATCGGACTTCCACTCAGGTCATGATCTCCAGGTTCATGAGTTCAAGCCCCGCATCAGACTGTGTACTGACAGCTCAGATTCTGTGTCTCCCTCTCTCTCTCTCAAGATCTGACAGCTCAGATTGTGCTTTGGATTCTCTCTCTCTCTCTCTCTCTCTCTCTCTCTCTCTCAAAAATAAATAAACATAAAAAAAAAAGAAATGTAAGAGTAAGTCCAGAAGTGTTTCTTCAATATCACTCCCTTTTGGAAAATGAAAAGGGAGTTTTCTCATGAAACCATGAATAGAAAGATCTATTCTGAAAGCTGACACTTATTTTCATTTAGTAAATATGTCAGTTTCAAACATACTCCTTTTCTCTTCACTAATATGTTTTTTAAATTTTTTAAAAAAGTATATTTACTACATATTTTAGTATGTTACTATTAAATTTTACTCTCCCTTTGGATTATATAGTGTTTACATTGGATGCTAAAAATGTCTAAAATATGTAAGTGTTCTACTGAGCTGTGCCAGGGGAAATATTGTATTGAATGAAGATTATGTGATATGCTTGCTCTGAGCCAGAAGTGCTCAGTGTTTGATGTGCACCAAAATCTATATGCAGGTATCTAAAAGCATTGATACCCTATCTATGCTGCTAGTTAGTCTGCTTTAGGACATTTAAATCATTATTTTTTGAAAATACTTGAAATAGTTTCTGTGTGCAGCTAGAATAGGAAATAATGTACTTAAGAAGTCCTGATTGAGGCAAGTAGAAGATAATAACCACACTTTGATCAGAATTCTTTGGAAAACATTTGCAAGAAATTCTTCATTTTCTAACTAAATGAAATCAAACATGTCTCCTCTCTTGTCTAGATAAGTTCAATGTAATTATTTCTTGTAGTTCAAGTGCCTGGCTATGCCTAACTTATAATTGGCTTTAATGAAAATTAGGTGAGAAAGTGGGTGGATGGATCAGTGAACAAGTGGACAAATACAGAGGTGGACAAGTGGATGAATACACAATCAAAAATTGGTAGATGGGTAAGTGGGTAGAAGGATGGACACACAAACAATGGATTGATAAGGGAGTAACTGAGTGAAAAGGTAAAGAAAGAATGGAGGAGTGAATGAATAGATGGATTTACGAATAGGTTGGCAAATGAATGAACAAATAGAGGATGGAAAAAGAGAAAGACTTATGGACACTTAAACACATCCTTGTATTGTTCAATTTACCAAATTTCCCAGAATAAACCAAACTTTATATTTGTTTTTCTTATGCTTAATAGAAATGATTCATTTTGAAGATGTTGGGTAAGTAATTAATTATCTGGTGAAGGAATACCCAGAATTAGATTATGATTAAAGTATCACTGTAAATTCAATCTCAGTAGGAGCCAAAGTAAAAGTGGTTTGATGACCACCAGCAAGAATGTTTATATCAACATTTCGACATCCTAAGTATGATTTTAAGGGATGTAGTCTGTTTGAAGTATAGACAGGGAGAGATAAAGCAAGTTTAAGAAATGAAGCAGTCCTTTTTAAAATAACTTGGGAAGCAATAAAGGGTTTACAAAGGAATACATTTACAGCTTAGATTCTAAATCCCAGATAATTAGCCCAAAGATAAGATCCCATAGAACCCACAGATTTTTATCAGCCTAAGACACTATTATGAGCCAGGAACTATACAATTGTGATTTATATTTGTGTATTAGGTCCTACAAAAAGAATGACTTCCATGTGTCTTTCATCGGAGAGATCTTTACAAATACAGAGAAATACTGTAATAAGCCATACACATAGAAATAATTATGATTTGGGGAGGTTACCTTTAAAAGATTATGCAATGAATTTAAAATAAACACATATGTCAACTGCTTTCTTCGTATATTTTTAATACATTTCATTCTTTTTTAAAAAAATGTTTATTTATTTTTGAGAGATAGAGCATGAGCAGGAGAGGGGCAGAGAGAGAGGAAGACAAGAATACTAAGCAGGCTCCAGGATCTGAGCTGTCAGCAGAGTCTGATGCGGAGCTCGAACTCACGAACCATGAGATCATGACCTAAGCCAAAGTCAGATGCTTAACCGACTGAACCACACAGGCATCCCAATACATTTCATTCTTAAAACAGTTTTACATTCACAGAAAAATTGCAAAGAAAGTACAGAGAGTTACCATATACTCCACACCCAGTTCCCCCAATTATTAACATAGTACATTAGTTGGTACATTGGGTAAAATTAATGACCCTAAATTGATAGATTTTCATTAACTAAACTCCATTTTTTCATGCACATTTCCTTAGCATTTGCCTAATGTCCTTTTTCTGTTCCACGATCCTATCTAGGATAACACATTACATTTAGTCTCTGTGTCTCCTTACGGCCAGTCTTGGCGGTGACTGTTTCTCAGACTTTCTTTGTTTTTAATTTTTCTCATGATAAAACTGAGGTTATGGTTTTGTGGAGAAAGATCACAAAGTGCTGTTTTCATTACATCATATCAAGGGTGCATACTATCTACATGATTTATGGGTGTTGACATTGACCGTGATACTGTGTCTGAAGGAGTTAATGTCAGATTTCTCCACTGCAAAATTACTTTTTATTCCCTTTTCTATACTGTACATTTTAGAAGAGGTCATAATGCACAGCCCTTACTTAAGAAAAAGGAACTTATACTCCACCTCTTTGAGGGAAGAGCATCTACATGAATTATTTGAAGCTATTTTGCATGGAAGGTTTGTCTCTTTCTCTCATTTATTTATATGTTCAACCACTTAATTACAATTCTTTGAGACTAAGCTCTGTGTTTTTCTCCTCCAGCATTGAGAATGCAGGCTCTTATTTTCAAAGCTACCATTGAGCAAGGGAGCCAAAATGAAAATGGAATAAGTTAAATGCCACAAAGCCCACTATTCTTATGTGAAGCAGCCTGAATATGATCAAACTGGCACCAAGAAAACAACTGATGGATGGATGAAGTTAGTATCATAATATCTGGGATCTTGGATAATGCTATAAAAGTATTTTAAGAAGGTTTTTTGATAGAATAATATCTCCCCCACCCCCAAATTAAGGTCTTATCTAATTTTATTGTTCATGTGAGAACATATCTAATTAAGTGACTGGTTTTCCTAAAAGTACAGCAGAATTCTCAAGTACATTTTACTTTAGGGATAATAACAGCAATTGCTATAAAGTACAGCAGAAATAAAAGATGGGGATGAAAAACAATTCAGACAAGAAATGCAGATAAAGAAGCAATGACATTACATTATTAAACCCAGAATTCCATCTCTCACTCAACCCTAAGCTGTTTTCTTCATCCGTGTAACTCATTGGCTTAAATTTAGTTAAACTTTACAATTTGAAGGCCATGGCTGGTAAATCTGCTTAATTTGACAAGAGCTATTTGTCAATTTTTCAAATTTGTTGGGAAGGTAAAGTCATGTTAGGGCATCAAGCCCTATCCAGGAGCTCGAAGACATCCGAATGCAAATTACGTTCTGCTTGGCATCTGCATATTTAGAGCAAGGAGTTTTTGTATTTCCTTCTCCTTTGCCAAAAATCTGTTGTAGAGCATTTTCAGGAATTCTCAATAGATGCACCTGGAGTCATAATAGATCAGTGGTTTTCAACCTGTGCCATGCATTTTAATCACCATGGAGCTGTAAATATTCTCATGCCAAAGTCCCATCTCCAGAGATGTTAATTTAATTGGACTGGAGTGCATTCTGGGAAATGAGATTTTAAAAGTCCCTAGGTATTTTAATTTACAGCCAAGATTGTGAAACCTGGAAAAATTAAGGAGATTCTATGACTAAGCCTGTTTATTCTCACTATTTATCTGCCTCTAGATTAGATCATTTCTCACCTAGCCTAGATATCAGTTATCAGTCTTCAATAGCTCCCTTTCTGACCAGTTGTTTGTATTTAGCTAATCATTCCATTCCTTCTAGGGTCTATCATTTAACAAACTACAGTATCTACATAATGTTTATGTAAACATATACATCTAAGTAAGTATTTTCCCAAAATATGGCTAGGGAAATTTTTAGGTTGACAATGAATGCAGAGGTATAAAGAACTTCTGCGCAGTATTACATAAATCTAAGGATTTATTTATTTATTTTTGGTAGGGCTTAAGCTCTTAACTACATACCTACATCAGTAGACACGGCATTTTAGAGACAATAAACATACTATAACCCCAAAATTATTTACTTTTTGAGTCAATAAGTGCACATGAACATGTGTGTAATTTTCTTTAGTTTTGAATGTATAGATAATAAGGTATGTCACCAAACTAGTAAATATTAATATATTGACTGAAACTAACTTTATGATCTCTAAGCTACATTGTTTAGTGTCCAAGAATGGTTTGAAACTATATGCTAATAAATGTTTTACTCTTTTATCTACTTTGGTGAATATCAAATAAAAAAATGCTTATAGAACTAGATTCCTTGGAACATAGATTTGAGTTCTTTTCAAGGTATTTGTAGCCATCTGAAAAGAAAATTATTCTCCCACCAAATTAAAAAAAAAATAGAGAGCAACAATAAATTCTTGGCAGATGTGTGCTTGGCTGGCTCAGTCAATAGAACAGCAGTTCTTGACGTTGGGGTCATGAGTTCAAGCCCCACATTGGGGAGTAGATTATACTTAAAAAAGAAATCTTAAAAATATTCTTGGTGGAGATTTATTGTATATAATTCTAATAAGTCATATTTATATTCATAATAAATATCACTATCCAATTCCTATGACTGTTAGATAATTCCTTTTAATATATCAATTATTTTTAATATATTGGCATTTTAATTGTTAGGGCATCCCTCTCAGTAGGAATAACATCTTCAGTGGCCCTAAAGTAGCAAATACCAAGCAAACATAAAGGTGTTTCAGATAAATTTTTGTTTACCAATTACCTAGGCATAAGTTAGAAAGATTGCCCAGATGGTCTCACTGATAATGAACCAAACCTATTCTTATCAAGCTTAAGGGCTTTTGAGATAGAAATTATTGAACCACTTTCCTTCTGTTTCTTTTTATCCCATGAAAATCACTAAGCATAAAATACCAACTATAAAATTTTATTTCCTTATAGCATGTGGAAAGAATATTCGATGTGATTTATTTTTTCCTCTCCAGGGATAATTTATCATTCTATTATTTAGGCCATACCAGGAAGCCACCAGAAAGTGAATAAAAGAACTTAAGCAAGGGAAACACTGACAAGATTAAAGTTTTAGAAAAAATACCTCATGTAGTTAAATAAAGAAAAGGATCAGAGGCAAGAAACTGGAGGAAAAGAAAGTGAAAAGAAGATTGCCATATTCTGGGTGATGAAAAGGGGGACAGTGATATCTGAAAATGACAATGGGAGAAAGATTTGAGAACGGATTAGCATTATGATGTAAGGATATTGGCAGGAATTTGTGAGGAAGTAAGAAAAGATCCTTCTAAAAAATTTGGTAGTGAAAAGAAGGGCAGACATATCTAGGGAGGCTTCATTTTTTGGCAAATAGTTGAACACATTTTTAATTAGAGAGAAAGGAAACTGAAGAAAAAGACACTGAAATCTTATGTGAAAGAGACAGGTAACAATTTGGTATGAAGTCCCATAAGAAACAACAAGGAATGTGGCCATGAACCCAAGAAGAGTAGATAGACAATGAAAGAAAAGACATACCAGCATTTGAGAAGAGAGGCTGATCAGGAAGAATATAGATCTTATACATTTTTATGTAAAAATTAAACAAGCAGGAGGGTCTGGGTAGCTCAGTTGGCTAAGCATCCAACTCTGGATTTCGGCTCAGGTCATGACCTCACAGTTTGTGAGATCAAGCCCCACATCTTGCTCTGTGCTGACAGCACAGAGCTTGCTTGGGATTTTCTGTCTCCCTCTCTCTGCACATCCCTGCTTGTGCACGCACTCTCTCTCTCTCAAAAATAAATAAAACATTTAAAAAATAAAAATAAATGAAAATAAAAAAAAAACAAATAAAAAACTGAGATGCCAAGGGCCTATATTTTCTCAATGAAAGATATATTTAGGGAAGGAGCCTTTCTGACCTTAAAGAGAAAACACTGAACATCTCCATGTGACCCTCACCCCATAGCAAACACTCTGACTCCAAAATTCCAATCTGTCTTAAAGTATTTCTTCTTTCTGCTGAGTAGCTGTCCAACTTCTACTTTGTTTACAAATCCTGAAAAACAGAATGCATGAGGGAGCATACTTGTTCCCCAAGAGAATGAACGTTAGGATAGATAAGTGATGTAATGAAACGTGCCTTCTACCAAGAAGTAGCAAAACTCATAATCATAATCAGAATGCCAAAAAGTGATACCCATGAAATTTAAAAATTAATTAAATGTGAGCTTATTAAGGTGAAATATAAACACTTTAACATCCTGAGCAAAATACATTATGAGACTAAGTTTACCTGGAGTTTACCACCTTCTTGAGTCCTTGTTTAGCTTCTAAAGACAGGGATGGTTTCTATTCTGATCTATACAAATAATATTTTATGCTGGCAGAGAGAAGCTAAAAGCGTTCTTTGAGTTTTGGCTAATGCACAGCCCTGCTGTGCTGTAAGGCATTTGCAAGCCACAATAATGAGGTCTCCCTCATTATTCCAGACCCTGTTATACATCAACCCCTTGATAATGGTGTTGGAATCTGTTACTAAATGCCTTCTATGTTATGATATTAAGAAATTTAACATTAGTATAAGGAACTTAGGGTCAAGCAACATGCATAAGAGTGTAGACTCTGAATTTTGATAGGTTATATTCACATCCTGTTTTTTGCTACTTCATCCCTGGGTATGTGAGACTTTACAAACTTACTCAAAGTTTTGATTCATCATCTATGAAATGGAGGGGACCATATAAAAACAATGAATATAATGCAATGGGATTATATGTTGTATTTCTAGCACATAGCATGTCTAGATATTAAGAGCAGACTCTGTAGCTATACTACCTGGTTTGAATCTCAATTCTGCCGACTAGCTGTATGCAAAAGAAAAAAAAAATCAACCCCTGCCTTAGATTCTTCACTTTTAAATTGAAAATGGTAATAGTAATTTCTTATTATGGTTGTTATGAAGATTTCATGAATAAATGCAGGTTAAATAAATGCTTAGAACAATGGCGAAGAAAAGTTTAGTTTTGACTGTGATTTCTCTGAGGTTTGTGTGTGTGTATGATAGAGAAAGCACTAATGACATTCTGATTGACTATTCAACTTAATAAATGCTGCACTTAGCCCTATACAAATAAAAATAACAAGTCTTATAAATCATTCCATAAGTGTTACACAATGACTAAGATTATCACTATCTCAGGCTTAGAACTTATTAAGAAAATACTGAACTGGATATTTATTTAGCTTCTTACTGAGATGTCAAATGAGTATGTAAGAATTTGTTTGTGTGGGGAGTGTGTGGGTGGCTCTGTCAGTTAAGTGTCTGACTTTGGCTCAGGTCATGGTTTCATGGTTCATGAGTTAGAGCCTCGCATCAGGCTCTGTGCTGATAGCTTGGAGGCTGAAGCCTGCTTTGGATTCTGTGTCTCCCTCTTTCTCTGCCCCTCCTCTCACTCTGTCTCTGTCTCTCTTTCTTTCAAACATAAAAAAATTTCAAAAATAATTTGTGTGTACATGTGTCTGTGTGTGTGCGTGTGTGCATGTGTATGTGTGTATGTGTGTGTGTGAGTGTGTGTGTGTGTGTGTGTGTGTGTGTGTGTGTGTGTGTGTTAGAAGCAAAGAGTAGAAAAAGAAGAAAATATGCCCAGTCCCAGTAATGCAAAGATTTCCAGGTGTCTTCCAGAACTAGGAATGTAGGCCTTGAATTTACTTTTATTTGTTAACCACACTCAGCTGGGATATCAGGATCATTTATCTCATACATCCTTAACATTTTTATACAATAAAAGTATGGTATGAGGTCTCTCTCTCAAGTAATGTTCAATAACCTTTTAAAATTAGAACAACAAAGGAAAAGTCAAGTCTTGAAGACAGATAGCTAATATTTATGCTGGTTTTCATTTTTAATGTGTATCTCTAGGTTTCATCAGAGAATCATATTTATCCATATCAAATTGAAATGAACCTTATTGTTGTATCTGAAAATCAAAATTAAAAGATTTATGTGGTTTTTAGAGCAGCACAATTTTTCTACTTAATTTTCATATTTTCAAATACATTTCATGCAAGAAGTTCAATATTTGAACATAGGTAAAGAATAGGACTTTTTCCTTTCATGTCAGGTGATAAGCACCAGCATCTCCCCTCCTTCCTCCACATCCTCTACCCTCTTCAGGGACCTCCTACAACCCTGCATACATCCAGAAATTTAAAGAATTAATTCAAAAACATCCTTATAGACTAATATTCTCACATCATATCTCAACATTTCAGTTAAAATTATTATAGTTTCAAATCTATTATGTATGAATAGAATGTTGCATAACCATCTATGAGAAAGTATCCAATGTAGAGGTCTAAATGGAGTTTAAACAATTAAAATTAAAACAAAACAAAGCAAATAAAAATAATTCCAGCTATCACCAAAAGAATTTTCCCAAGGGGCACCTGCGTGGTTCAGTCATTAAGCATCCAACTCTTGATTTCGGTTCAGGTCATGATCTCACAGTTCATGAGTTTGGCCCTGCATCGGGCTGTGCCCTGCTTGGGATTCTTTCTCACCTTCACTCTCTGCTCCCCACCCTCTCTTTCTCTCTCTCTCTCTCTCTCAAAATAAGTAAATAAACCTAAAAAAAGAACTTCCCCAAATCATAGGAAACAGATATTTTTATGTGTTGAAATTAATTACAGGTTGTTGATCATGCTGAAAACATTCCAGGAAATTTGCATTATTGATCCATCCTGAAAGTAGGGACAATGACTTGTTTTCAAAAACAGTTAGAACCCTGTTTTTCATCACTGCATGAAGGTGGTTGAATTATTCAGCATTTTGTGACATCAAGACAGATTTTGTTGGGCTTTCACAGTGTTACCTTTAGGGTATATTACATATGTAGTCACCTTTGATATAAAAGCAAAGATATTTTGTGAGTCTTGAAAAATTCTTAAAATCAATCGTATATGTTTGTTAAACTAGGAAGTTATTCCCATCGATTATAATCTTATCAGCAACTCTGACCCTGTGCATCATTCCTTCATGAAGAAGCAATACACATGTCATTATAACCTTGATTTTCTGTGCCTTTTGCAAATTATGAGAGGAAAATATTTGTGTGTTTGTGTGTGTGTACATATATAAATATTTTTCTTTAAGATACCTCAGTTATTACAAGACAGTAGCAAGTTTACTTTTGGAGGTGATCAATACTACTGCATACTGTTACCACCTAACATAGTACATGTAATAGATTAGACATCCATGATGAATTTGTAGTTTTTCACACATATAAACTATACAGGAATCTTTTTTTTCACATTGGGAAATAGTTGATTTTTACATATTTTCTTTATCTACAATAACAGAATACAGCATATGAAGTTCTTTGTGTAGTCTAACCTGCTTGAATTTCAGCAGAAAACTTAGTTCTTTTTTTCTTTATATATCTAGGACCTAAAAATGTGGTAGATATTTGAGATGGCTGTGCCTGAAATAGTTTGGTAATGAAGTAGACAAAGGGGAAAGAGAGTGTAAAGGAAAATTAATGACAGTTACATTTCTAAGATTACAAACTAATCATGCTTTGGAATTATATGTCTCAGTTTACCTGTAAACTTAATTCCAGAATATAAAATTTATCTTACAATATTTGAAAAGCATCACCAACCAGATCCCAAATGCGTAATTTAATTGGCATTTTCAAATTAACTGAAATGCACTCCTAGAGATTTTAATGCCACACTTTAATTTGAAAGTATTCTAATATTATTAATGTTTTTTAAAAAATATCCTGGTCAAAAAAACCACCAAAATTAAAAAAATAAAGTATCCTGGTAAAAAAAAGGCTATAGAAATATAACTATTACTAATACTGCTAATAACAATGATAATAATTTTAATAATAGCTACAACAATTACATCACCCACAAAAACAGAGACAACAGTAACAGGAATAATTAGTTTCTATGTTTTTTGTTGTTAAAATATGTTATAATGCATATATTTTAAGATTATCACAACAAAAGAGAGCAGCTATTATTATACCCTTTTTCTAAACAAAGAAGAGGGAGAAGGAAGAGAAGGAGGAAGTGGAGGAAGAGGAGGAGGAGGAAGAAGAAAAAAGGGGAGAAGAGGAAGAATAAAAAGGAGGAGGTGGAGGGGGAAGAGGAAGAGGAGGAAGTGAAGGAGGGGGAGGAGGCAGAGAAGAAGCAGAGGAGGCTGGGAAGAAGAAGGAGAAGAAATCCTAAATCGACATCTTTTGAACCAAGTCTAGGCCATCAAAACACTTCTCCTCATAGTCTTATGTGCACACAGCTTAATACGTTATAGAAATTCTATTAAAATATGTGACAATTAAATGTATATGTTGTTTCATATGCTCTCACAGCTAATATTTATTGAGCATTTTTCTATATGCCAGGCTCAGTGTATACATTACATCACTTAAACTTCAGAACAAGTTCATGAGGTGGTCTAATGTTCTTTTAAAAGTGAGAAATCTAGGTCTCAAAGGGATTATGAACCTATCGCAGATAACACAACTAAAGTAAAGGGCAGAGGAGGGATTTGAATGTGGGTCTCTCTGGCTTCAGAGCCAAAGATGCTACTTATGTCTTCTCTAGTATCCTTCTACCTTAAATAGTTCCTTGATCTTTCCCTGACTTTCTCGACATTGAAATTTTTGGAAGTATGAGCCATTTTCCAGAATGTCCATCAGACTCTGTTCATCTGATACTTCCTTAGGATTAGAAACAAGGTCGTACAAAAATAAGATGATGGAACAAATTTCATTTTAAGTCCTAAGCATGACATTAAGAAAGTTTTCACGGTCCATTTTCCCCTGTGTTATAAACTATGCTTTATTGAAAGATAGTTCAATGTATAGAATGCAAAATGCCTGAAACTCTCACACAAAGACATTTTAGTAAACCAAAGAGCGTGACTGTGAAATATAGTCAGTTATATCCTAGTAATAAGAAGGCAAAGATTATGAGTTTGATTCTCATATTGCCCCAGTTGCTGTCCCAGTCAACACGATTCAGTCTACATAGCCTTGAATAAGAATATTCTGAGTCATGCGGCGCTTGGGTCGTTCAGTCTGTTAAGTGACCAACTTCGGCTCAGGTCATGACCATGGTCTGCTGGCACTGGGCTCTGTGTTGACAGTTCAGAGCCTGGAGCCTGCTTTGGATTCTGTGTCTCCCTCTATCCCTGCCCCTACACCGCTCACACTCTGTCTCTCTCTCAAAAATAAATAAACGTTAATTTTTTAAAAAAGAATACTCTGAGCCATGTACTTATAAACACTAATCAAGATATATCAGCATATGAAACTCTGGCTTGGAATTTATTATGCATTATCTTTTCTCACTGCAACCACTCTGCAATGAAGATATTGTTTTGTATTTCTACACTTGAGGAAAATAGTTTACAGTTTTAGAATGTTTCCTCTGAACTGCCAGTCTCTGTTTTTGCTGTCATTTCTGGAGATTTCATATCCCCCCTCCAATTCCTTAACATTTTGAGATACTTGCCAGAATGTAATTCCAAAAATTACAGAGAAATCCTCCTCCATGTCTCTGTAGTTTGGCTTAACTCCAGTATTTACTTGTTTCAAAAGTTGCTGTTGCCAATAGGATGGGAGATTAACAGAAATTAGTTTTGGGGACCTTTACTCTAAGTCCAAAGTGGTATTAAATATATCCCATATAGCTTGTCTGCCATATGAAGGCAGACCTGGCAGTCTGTTTTTTTCTGATCAAAGTTATCATGATACATATGTTTTACACATCTTACCTTCTCTCTCTCTTTCTCTCTCTCTCTCTCTCTCTCTCTCTCTCTCACACACACACACACACACACACAAGCTATACACACATATCTTTAGCAACGTTTTCCTTTTTCGAAATCTATACTTTATATCTATACATGTACCCATCCCTCCATCCATCAACCTAATGTTCCTATATCATTTAAAGGGGAAAATGTGAGTGAAGCATACGGGCGTTTAGGGTCATGTGAGACTGAGCACCTCAGATTTCTAGACTTTGACTTGTAGGCTTCTACTCAAAGGAATGTGTCAGTGCTCTTGTTCAACTTGCTTAGCAGGCAGGTTAAATTTGCCTGAGGTCACACAACTAGTACAACAGGTGTAAACTAAGGTCTGATGGTTCTAAAGCCATCAATCTTTCTACTTTTTCTGTGTTGCCAAATAAGGGAGACATAAATTATCTTTTCCTATTAATACTCAAACTAGTTATTTGTTATTTCAAAAGTGTGAAGATTTTCCTCCCCAGGAAATGCAAGGTTCCTAAGTTTTTTGATTTCTAGAATCATAAATCCAAGAATGGATTTCTAGAACTTTCTCTTTTTCCCTTCCACTCCCCTTCCAACCTTCTCCTAAAAGATATTTATTATCATTTACTCTGGGTAAGTCAGTGTGTCAGGTGGTAATGATAACGCTGTGAGCTTGATATAGACTGTTCCAACTGCATGAATTCCATATATTAAAAGTCACTTTTTTTGTTTTGACTTTCAATCATGAGAACTGTTGCAAAGGAAAACTGCAGTGTGAAACAAAAAGACAAAACTGAAGATGTATTCAAATATGTGTACAAGTCATGGCCAGGGTATCCTGCTTTGAAGTGAAGTGTCAGCTTAGCTTTGAAGTATGAATAGAAATGTATTAGGTAGAAAAAAGAGAAAGGTGGGAAGAACAATTCTTATGAAAAACTCGCATCTGGAAAGAGCACACTGTACTCTAGGAAATGACAGAAGACCCCTATGGGTAAAAGTACGCAGGGAGACCTACGCCATAGGAAACTATTAAGGGTTTTAAAGGAGGAGACAACTTCATCAGAAAACATTTTTAAACTTCAATGTAAAAATGGGTTACCTATTAAATGTTAATTAGAAACTGTGGCTTTTTAATAAAAAATGGGGAGGTTGATCAGTTTCCTATCAAAAGCATTGACGTATATAATAGCAAGGGCACCTGGGTGGCTCAGTTGGTTAATTATCCGACTTGGTTCTCATGAGATTAAGTGTCTCACAAGGTTCATGAGTTCGAGCCCTGCATTGGGCTCTGTGCTGACAGCACAGAGCTTGCTTGGGATTCTCTCTCTCTCTCTCTCTCTCTCTCTCTCTCTGCTCCTCCATTGCTTACTCTCTTTCTTTCTCTCTCTCAAAAATAAATAAATACATTTAAAAAATTATAAGTATGGGGGTGCCTGGGTGGCTCAGTCAGTTAAACTTCCAACTTTGGCTCAGGCCATGAGCCCACGGTTCGTGAGTTCGAGTCCCACATTGGTCTCTGTGCTGATAGCTCAGAGCCTAGAGCCTGCTTCGGATTCTGTGTCTCCCTCTCTCTCTCTCTGACCCTCCCCCACTCATACTCTGTCTCTCTCTCTCTCTTAAGAATAAACATTAAAAAAATTTTAAAAATAAAAGCATTTGTTTTTTACATGTTTATAATTTATCCTCAATTGAAAAATTATGTTTATTTATTTTTGAGAGAGAAATAGAGTGTGAGTGGGGGAGGGGCAGAGAGAGAGGGAGACACAGAATCTGAAGCAGGCTTCAGGCTCTGAGCTGTCAGCACAGAGCCTGATGTGAGAGTCAAACTCACGAACCATGAGATCATGACCTGAGCCTAAGTCAGACGCTTAACTGACTGAGTCACCCAGGCGTTCCTATCCTTAATTTTTTAATTGAAATATAATTGACATATACCATTATATCAGTTTCAGATATACAACAAAATGATTTGATATTTGTATATATTACAAAATGATCACAATAAATCTAGTTAACATTCTTCACCATACATAGTTATAAAATTTTATTTTTCTGTCCTGAGAACTTTCAAGATCTACTCTCTCAATAACTTTCAAATATGCAGTACAGTGTTATTAACTACAGTTACCATGCCTTATGTTACATTTCCATGACTTATTCCATGACTTACAAACTGGAAGTTCCTACTTTTTCTGCACTACACCCATTCCTTCTGTCCTCCATCCCCACCTGTGGCAACCACCAATTTGTTCTCTGTATCTAGGAGCTCTTATCTATTTTTTTTAAAAAGATTCCACATGTAAGTGAAATCATTTGGTATTTGTCCTTTTCTGTCTGACTTGTTTCACTTAGCATAAGGCCCTCAAGGTTCATTCATGCTGTTGCTAATTGCAATCTTTCTTTTTTATGGTTAAAAATCTCCCTCTCTCTCTCTGTGTGTGTATATATATATATATATATATATATATATATATATTCTTTTCTCTTTAAAAATGTTTATTTATTTTTAGTGAGAGAGACTGTGAACAAGGAGGGGCAGAGAGAGAGAGAGAGAGAGAGAGAGGGAGAGGGAGAGGAAGAGAGAGAGAGTCCCAAGCAGTCTCCGAAACAGAACCCTATACGGGGCTCAATCTCACAAACCATGAGATCATGACCAGAGCCAAAATCAAGAGTCAGTCACTTAATTGATTGAGCCACCCAGCACCCCATAAATATTATTTTCTATAGTGGCTACACCCATTTACATTCCCACCAACAGTGCGCAAGTGTCCCCTTTTCTCCACATACTCGACAATACTTAGTATTTCCTTTCCTTTTGATAATAGCCATCCTAACAGGTATGGGATAATATCTTATTGTGGTTTTGATTTGCATTTCCCTGATGATTAGTAATGTTGAGCACATTTTCATGAATGTATTGGCCATCTATGTGTCTTCTTTGGAAATGCATGTATTCAGATCCTCTGCCCATTTTTAAATAAGATAGCTTTTTTTTTTTCTATTGAGTTGTAGGGTTTTAAAATATATTTTGGATATTAACCCCTTAACAGATATATGATTTGGAAAAAGTATTTTAAAGCACATTTTCTAGAGAAAATTCCTTTAGTACTTTGCAAAATGTGCCTCTTCATAAATAACACGAATGCTGTTGTCATTAATGTTGTCAACTTTTATTATTTCTAGACTTTCCAAATGGTTTAATAAAATTAAATTATAATATCCACAGTTTTTGACATTGTTAAATTTTTCTTCTTCTTCTTGGTCTTTGGCAAGATGAATAAAAACATTGACCATAGCTATTTAAATCTACCCACATGACCATATTTGACATATGAAGGAATTCTTTAATCCACTGAATCTTGACTTGTTTTTTCTTTCCTTTTTCTACAAATGACTTTGATATTTTTTAAAAATATATAAACCAAACTTTAATTTTTGAATATTTGGAAACTACTCAAACAGAGAGAAGAAAACCACATACACACACCTCCCTTATACACACAAGTATTCATAATACCAGTACTTAGAAAGATGTGATTAAATATACATATTTGAAATAATTTTTACCACATGCAAATATTTGAATTAAAAAGAACATGATATTTAGTATCTAAAAGTATACTAAACTATATTTTCATATCTTTAGTCTTCACTTCTATCATTCCTTTAATGGCTACATAAAATTTCTTCCACTGTTTTTCTCTAATTTTCACATTGCTTTTTATCTCATAACTTTCTTCTTTTGCTACAGGGCACATTTTATAAATGATTGTCTTGAAAGCTTCTTGTTGATGAGAAAAGTACAGTAGATACTAAGGCAAAAGTAAGAAGTATGACATTCTTAATTAAGAACACTGGAAAGTTTGGGTGTATTGTGTAGGTTCAGAGTATTCAATTACTAGCTTTTCAAATATAGTAAATACTAACATACTGGAATAAATAAAGTGCACAAAGATTTTCTTGAAAAACTATATTTATAGTAGCATTACTTGTAGTATTGAAATGACAACAAATATTTATTTAAAAGAAGGGAGATTAAATTAAAATTTATATTCATACAGTGCTTTATTAAGGAGTCATTAAATGTAATGTTATAAATAAAATGTTGGAGAGCTTGGGGAATACTCCAACATTAATTACTCAAAAGAAATTTGACTCTAAATAGTGTATAGATGATGATAAAATACATTTACAAAAAAATTGGGAAGAAAAAATAGTGATTTTGTCTTATATCTGGATTAAAGTTTTACATAAAATTTTAACTATCTTTTTTTCCCAATTGTGTTATTGAGAGCACATATTATTTAACAGAAAAAAATATTCATCATTAAATGAAAGAGTCTTGAAATAGATAGTCATTATTGCATCCTGTAAAAGAAAATAAAGAAATACTGTAAAGTGATATATTTGTATTTTCTCTCTCATCCTTGGTGCTGAAAATAACTCAGTTCCCCCTCCAAATATTGTCACATGAACATGTTAACACAGAATGGATATAATCACTCACAAATAAGAGAATTTGTTTCTCATGATACCCAGTCCAGATATCATGGAAACTTGCATCTTGAAAAACACCTTTTGAAACAGACAATTTCAGTCCACTTTCTTTCCTAAAACTAACAGATTGACATCTTCTCACTATATAGTAGAAAATATTTAAAAACCATTTTCGTTGGTTTGAAAGCCAAAGCTAGTTTCACAAAAGGTTGATAATTATTACATTTCTTATGAGAAAATGGTTTTAGGAGGTGTGCTTTAATTTCTGCTGGATACAATTTGAAATTGGAACACTTAAACAATAAATGGGTATTACATTTTAATGTAAAATATGTTCTTCTTGCCATCATCATAACAGGAAAACTTCTAACTGCCTGTAATTCAAAGTCAAGCCTCTGTCTTGTGTCCTTATCTTTATTACTATTTGTCAGTTTTGAAATTAGTTTTATATGCTTATGTATAATTTTGTTAAATATGGCTCTGGCCATAAAATAATGTTCATCTAAGGTGTAATTGTATTCAGTTATTGGTAAAATCTTATAAACATTCTTATGAAGTGAAGTGGAAAACAGAATGTGTCAAAAATAATTTAGGGCAAAAAACTTTTACAAAATATTAACTACACTACTAGTTTATGTTATCACATGATTCCTCAATTTACACATCATTCCATATAATTTCCTCAACTAACAATTCATTGTTGTCTGTGCAGATAACAGATAACATGGTAGGTTACACTGTACGTATTTCTTTCATTATTGTATTACTCATTAAATAAGGCCATGTTGCAAGGATGTTAGGGATGGTTAAGTCACTCTCTTATTCTGCTTCACTGTTAACAAGGTCAGGTCCACAAGACTGTTCAATTATGAGCAAAGTGGAATCCTAAAGTTGGATTAATAATAACGTTGTAAAAAACGTTATAAGAAAAATAATGTCATGAAAAACAGTAACAGTAATAACAATGAACATCTTAACATCTGACAGTAATTGTGTTAAAAATACAAATTGTTATTGTTGATCCTCACAAAATTTTAAGGAACAAACAAACCATACACACCCCCTAGGTTAGAGAGATTATGTAATTTATCTCAGTGCAGACCTGACAAATAGCAGAGCCAAGATTTGAATCAGCAACAACCACTGATTGCGCAGATAAGCAGAAATAAGTACAAAAAGAAGAAAATTGCAAATCTATGAGTTGGAAGAATCATTAGGAGACTGTTACCAAGATCAATATATACAATTTTATGAACAGAAGCAAGACAGAGGGGCGCCTGGGTGGTTCAGTAGGTTGAGCATCTAACTCTTGATTTCGGCCCACGTCATGATCCCGAGATAGTGGGATTGAGCCCCGCATTGGGCTCCATGCAGAGTGTGTAGCCTGCTTAGGATCTTCTCTCTCTTTCCCTCTTAGTTCTTTCAGAACTAAGAAGCAGGGCAAATTCTTGAATGAAGAAATAAGTAACACAATGAAAGATTCAAAACTATTATCATATATATATTTGATACAAGAATGTGTTGATCACAGGATCTGGTTAGAAAAACTCACAATCAAGGCTTTTGCTTTCTAGTAGAGAAGCTAAAGCAAAATTGGAAACAGTGGTTCAAAGTGTGTAGCTAATGAGTGTGAAATGATGGAATAAAGAATGTATCCGTTTAATGTTTGTGCCCCTGTGTATATGTATAAACATTACTAGAAGTGGATTTCTCCATGTCAGTAAGGTGAAAAAGATCTATGTATCCCACACTATTTTATTTATTGGATTATAACCCAATGTATAAAATAAATTTCCATGAGTCAATACTAATATAAACGAATAATTGAATGAATATATAAATTATGGAGAAGAGACAAATCTTCTGTACAAGCAAATTCCAAATAATTTATGTTGGTATTCAACATTTAAGAAGTTGGAGCAAAACCCCTCACTCTTTAAATGTGGGACACACAAAGTGACTTCCTTTGAAAGAGAAAGGTATGGGAAGGGGTAAAACGACTAACTTTACCATGGAGAAACTTGAAAAACACACCCTCATGGCCAGGTGATCAAAATTAACAATGATGTCATGTTAATAGTACTTGCCCTTGTTATAATATGATGACAATGGCACTTCTGTATTCTTCTTCCCCAAAACCCATCACTTCAATCTTATGGAAAAAAATATGTAAGTCAATCTCCATTTAAGGGGCATTCTATAAAATACCTGACCAAAGAGATCTCAAAACTATCCAGGCTATCAAAAACAAAAAGTCTCTAAAAAGTCTAAGAAGACATGACTAACAAATGTAATGTAGTATCCTGAATAAGCATGGGGAGGAAAGGACATTAGTTAAAGACTAAGAATATATTAATCCTATGTGGACTCTAATCTGTAAGATTCTCATATACTCAGAATGTCAATGGTAGCCTAATGCTATAGTGCAATGCCTATGTTATTCACCTCACTTCATCTCATTACTTAGGCATTTTATTATCTCACATCATCACAAGAAGCGTGAGTATGGTCCAGTAAGATATTTGAGGGAGAAAGAGGGTACCTCACATAACTTTTATTACAGTATATTGTTATAATTACTCAATTTTATTATTGTTGTTGTTAGTCTCTTATTCTGCCTAATTTATAAATTAAACTTTATCATAGGTAGGCATGTATAAGAAGAAGCAGTAAATATAGTGCTTGATACTAACTGCTGTTTCAGGCATTCACTGGGGTCTTTGGACATACCTTTATGGAAAGCGGAGGACTACCTGATATGAAGAATACTTAAAACCAGTGTATATAGAAAGTGATTAATTTGCATGCAAATGGATGTAGCCAAAGACTGGATGGCACCACTAATAAATAAAAGCTACTATTGCCATACTAATAGATGTTTAATTTCCATTGTACTTTAATGCTATTACAATACTATTAGGTGATAAATAAAATTTATAGAGAAGAATTGGAATTGTTTTTTCAAGTCTCCTATACAAAAGAAACAAAACACAATAAAATTGCCCCCTTGCTGTTACTATGATTTAATTCCTTTCTTTAATTTACCCTTTGGGTATCTATTGGTCTTTGGTTGGAAGACTTGGGGAAACTGGAGAGTGCTAGTGTGTACTTAACCCTCCTGAGTTCTTTGTTCTCTGGGATCACCTGAAGTAAGGGGAAAAAAAGAGGTTTGGGCACTCATTAGATTTTAGTTAAAGTAAATGGGTGTTTTTGACTCTTGCTAATGTTTTGTTTTCTACAGTTCTTTCCTAGTTTATCTCTGGTAGGCATCCCAAAGTTTTGAATTATCTTTGTCCAAACTAAAATTATCCTCTTTTTACATCCTCTCTTCCATTGCCTTTTCCATTTCTGTTAAATTCTTTACATTGTACAGTTTCTATTTTTTTCCAGCATAAGATTAGTTCTCAAGTTCTATAGACTTTACTTCATTGCCATTGCCACTTCACTTCCTCCTTCGCTATGCCATCTGATTTTTGTTTGTCTTTAGTAGAACAGTTTTAGGTTTACATAAAATGAGCTGAAAGTACAGAGCCCCCATATATATACTCTCTATCCCCACATATGCACAACCTCCTCCACTATCAACATCCCATACTGCAGGGATACATTCGTTACAATTGATGAACCTACCTGACACATCATTATTACCCAAAGTCTATGGTTTTCATTAGGGTTCATTTTTGGTGTTGTGTATTCTATGGGTTTTAACAAATGCATGTCGACATGACCTGTATCTACAACTGTAATTTTACACAGGATAGTTTCATTGCCTTAAAAATCCTCTGTGCTCTGCCTATTCATCCTTCCCTCCCCCATAACCACTGGCAACCACTGGTCTTTTTATCGTCTCCATAGTTTTGCCTTTTCTGGAATGTCATATAGTTAGAATCGTCCAGTATGCATATTTTTCAGATTGGCTGGCTTTCACTTACTTTTTTGTATTTACATTTCCTCCATGTCTTTTCATGGCTCGATAGGCCACTTCTTTTTAGTACTGGATAACATTTTATAATCTGGACCTACTACAATTTATTTACCCATTCACCTACTAAAGGACAAGTTGGTAGCTTCCAGCTTTGGGCGATTATCAGTAAGGTTGCTATAAGGTTATCAGTAAGGTTGCTATAAACATTTATGAGCAGTGTTTTGTGTACATCTAACTTTCAACTTTTGAGTAGTATTTGAGTATTTACTCTAAAGTAAATGCCAGTGAGCATGACTGTTGTGTAATCGTATGCTAAGAATACATTTAGATATGTAAGAAAATGCAGAACTGTCGTCCTCAGTGGCTGCACCATTTTTCAGTCTCACCAGCCACAAATGAGAATTCCTGTTCCTCCACATCCTTGCTAGCAATTGCTGTTGTCAGTGTTTTGGATTTTGAGCCATCCTAATAGATATGTAGTGATACTTCATTGTTTTAATTTGCAATTCCCTAATAACATATAATGCTAAATGTCTTTTCATATGCTTTTTGTCATCCATGTATCTTCTCTGATGAGATGTCTGTGGAAGCCTTTAGCCCATTTTTTTTCAATCTAGTTGTTTATTTTCTTATTGTTGAGTTTTAAACGTTCCATGTGTATTTTGGATAACAGTCCTTTATCAGATGTGTCTTTTACAAATATTTACTCCCAGTCTGTAGCTTATCTTCTTGTACTCTTGATGATGCATTTTGCAGAACAGAAGATTTTAATTTTAATGAATTCCAGTTCATCAACTATTTATTTCATGCATCATGACTTTGGTGTTACATCTAAATGTCATCACCATAGGCAAGGCCATCTCGATTTTCTCCTGTGCTATATTCTATGAGTTTTATAGTTTTGAGTTTCACATTTAGGTCTATGATTTATTTTGATTTAGTTTTAGTAAAGGGTATAGGGTCTTTGTCCTGATTTGCTTATTTATCTGTTGGTTTGTTTATCACATTGAATGTTCACTTGTTCCTGCACCATTTATTTAAAGACTATCTTTTTTCCATCGTATTCCTTTCATTCTTTGTCAAAGATCAGTTGACTACATGTAAGTGAGTCTATTTCTCAGCTCTCTATTTTGTTCCATTGGTCTATTCTTTACGATCACAATGTTTTGGTTACTGTAGGTTTATATTAAGCATTGAAGTTGGGTAGTAACAAGTTTTTTTTTTAAATATTCTTTAGCACTAAATCATTTTGATAAGGGCTCTCATCATGTCATATCCTTCTTTCAAAACTCTAAGGGCTCCCATGGTTTTTTCAACTAAGTACACACTGTGTAGTTCAATTTTTGAACTCCCTGCTAATCCTCATAGCATTATATTTCATGAATACCGTATTTTACCCTATAGTACCAATCAAACTGCCTGACCTTATTCGTAATTCACTTTGACAACAGTGGCATGTCTTCGCTTATCCTGTTTCCTTCGCTGGACTGTCCTTGCTCATTCTTTACATAATCATCCCAAATTTCATCTCTCCTTAAATGAAAACATGCATTTGTTTTGCTCTGTCCCAAATAGACTTGATATGTATTGCTTCATTCGAAATACAAACATACTTAGACCTCTTTTTATAATCCAAAGCTTCTTTGTACTATAGTTATTCCTGTAAATAATTGGAGTGTGGACACCAAACGCAAAGGCAACTCTTGCTCATTTTTGTATCCTCAACATCACTGTTTCAGTGCCTTGGTTTATTTGTTGTTTTAATGAAAGGCCAACTCCAAAAATGTTGAAAAATTCATAATGATTAGGGAAGAAACTCTTATTTCCAATTTAATGTTCCATGAATTTAGGGGGCAGACACAATGTGAGATAAAAAAGCAGGGGCCTTGTAGAAGGAAGGAAATTATCAAAAAATGGAATAAGGCTGAGATTGAGTGCCTGTTTAGAGTCTATAATTAAGTTAACTTAGAAAGAGGCTAGGAGGAGTATCTTTCATTTATTTATTTTTCAACCCCAAACCAAGAAATTTGTGTGAAAACTGGTCTTTTAGTGAAATAACGTCCTTTAGCTTCTCTAGTTCCCCTGAGGTTTTGCTCGGAATTATTTTTAATAGTTTTTTCCCTTAATAATGGCCTTTGATTTTTAATTTCATTATAGTTATCTTTAAAATTTTTTTAATGTTTATGTATTTTTGAGAGACTGAGATAGAGTGTGAGCAGGGGAAGGGCAGAGAGAGACACACACAGAATCCAAAGCAGGCTCCGGGCTCTGAGCTGTCAGCACAGAGCCCAACGCAGGGCTTGAACTCAGAAACCATGAGATCATGACCTGAGCCAAAGTCGGACGCTTAACTGACTAAGCCACCCAGGCGATCCTCATAGTGATCATTTTTATAAGAATGTTTATGCTAACATATCTTGTTTTATTAAGGCAAAAATTGTACTAGGCAATGTGAAACTGGCAAAGGATACTTTATTCAAGGCCATTACAATAGGCAGCACAGACCAGAACTGAAGTCTGAATTCAGCTGAGCTGAAATAGAGTTAAAGAGGCTGAGCTAGTGGAAAAGTGCTAGAGGACTTTGGGAACCGTCTGTCACTGGAACGTGTGGAACATATTGAGTTATTCTTAAGTTTGCAAATGTTTTGCTCTGCGATTAAGCCATCTGTGTTTGCTAATTGGTATCGATCCAAGTTAGGTTTCTACTCTCCCACGTTGCCTCTGAGATAGGGTGATATCTTGCTTGACGACTATATTTCAAAGGGATGGCTCTCAGGTCCTTAACAAAGATATCCCTGAGTCTTAAAATAGGCAAGGGCCTTTTAAAAAGTTTTACATTACATCTCAAAGGGATAGGGAAAGAATTTACAATTATAAGTTTTCGAAAGTAAATGCTTTAAGAAAAAGGAAGTCAGGCGCCTAGAATCAGAAAGAAGCCTATCTAAAGTTTATTCAAACAATGAAAGACTTCAGATCTTTGCCTGCTTTTGTCAAAGGCTGAAGGCACACTCTCTTGATTCTGGGAATGCGCCTTCTTTTTCGCCACATGCAAAGCTGTCCCGTAGTTGTTTTCCACAGTACATAAAAGTTACTATTGAAAGTCTTCAAAACTAAGATAAAATGACCTTTTCATATATTGCAGGGTTTTTCATGTGGCATTCGCAATTAATCTAGAGTGTGTGCACTACTATTATCCCAACTTTAAAAAGGAATTCTTTCATACGTTACAACGTGGATGAAACTTAAGACATGGTGCTATAGGTGAAATAAGTCAGTCACAGAAGTCCAAATACTGCATGACTGCACCTAAATGGTGTATCTAAAGTAATCAAGCTCATGGAAGCAGGAAGTAGAATGGTGGTTGCCAGGAGCTGCAGGGAAGAGGGATGGGGAGTTGCTATTCAGTGAGGCCAGAGGTTCAGTCACACAAGATGCAAAAGTCTAGAGATCTGTTGTACGGCACCGTGCATAGAGGTAACAGTATTGCATTCTACACTTAAACATTTATTAAGAGAGGAGATTTAATGTGATGTGTTCTTTAATCACAGTTTACAAAAAACAAAAAGAAATTAACTCAGAGAGAGGCTCAAAATATGGGTATTTGCCTATAAGGAACAATCTAGTAATTCATAGTCAAACACCAGCAGCCCACAACAAAGCCCTAACGCTTAGCCATCAGTTTTATTTGAATTCCCTTATACTTAGGAATTTGGAGCACTCAAAATAAGGAGGATGGAGTTGGGGAGATGTGAGGTCACTTTAATAATCAACATGTGAGGGGTAACTAAGGGTCCCAAATGAATTCTAGGACATCACATAATTGCCATTTGTCCTAGGGCATATCATTAACATTTCTGAGACTCACTCTTCTCATCTATACAAAGGTAATAGTGATACTTTCTCCCCACTGTGTTCTATTAAGGATAAGATTAGATCATACAAAACAAAGTATTCCTAAACTCCATGAATGGTAGTAATTGGTATTCTAACTACAAAATCTCAATCTGTGTTGATGCCAACCTTCATCCCTCACACCAGTGCAACCCCCTGCCATATGGAGATACTTAAGGAAAAGAGGAAAACTAAGGACACACAAATCTTCAAAGTTAGTAGTCAAATCCAAACATCCTTAGAATCAGATATACAAGTATCATTTACATTTGTCTTTCCTTAGAAGAACACTATCCAGGAGAAATAAAATGATACATACACACAACTGTAACTTCAAATTTATTAGTAGCCAAGTGTCTGAGAAAAAACCTAAATAGCTGAAAGTAATTTGATGTTAAACTTTTTTTTTAACCCAATATCGAAAATATTATCATTTCAGCCTATGGTCAATATAAAAATTATTACTAAGGGGCACCTGGCTGGCTCAGTCAATAGAGCATCTGAGTCACTCTTGATCTCAAGATCATGAGTTTGAGCACCACATTGTCTATAGACATTACTTAAAGAAGTAAAAATAAATAAAAATTATTAATTAGATTGCTTAAATTTTTTCCCTGAGTCATTAAATCCGGTGTTTATGATAGACTAACAGCATTTCAACCTAAATGTTAAATTTGTATCTATATAATTGATCTGTATTTAAGTTTCATTAAATTTAAAGTTCAAAAAGGCAATTTAGAGATCTAAGTTGCTGCAAAGGTGCTTGAGTTTGTCCAACAAATTTAGTACCAGTTTTTAATTTAAATTCATTAAAATTAAATGAAATTTAAAATTCAGTTCCTCCTTTGCACTCGTTAAGTTGCAAAATAACCACGTGGGCCTGGGGACTGTAAATGAAACAATGTTCCATAGAGAGAAAGAATTACATGATGGTCTTTTTAAATTCATTTTTTTAAATGTTTATTTATTTTTGAGAGAAGGAAAGACAGAGAGTGGGTGGGGAGGGTCAGAGAGAGAAACACTGAATCTGAAGCAGGCTCCAGGCTCTGAGCTGTCAGCACAGAGCCTGATGTGGGGCTCAAACCCATGAACCGTGAGATCGTGACCTGAGCCAAAGTCGGATGCTTAACCAACTAAGCCACCCAGGCACCCCTGCATAATGGTCTTTTTTGGAGTAGATCTATTTATTCCAACCTCATTTACATTATTAATCAGTGATAGTTGTTTCACAACTCCTGGAAGGAGAGATCTATATGTTTGATTCTGCCAAAAATCCTAGTAGCAAATTTTCATCACATTTCCTTGTTGGGGATGGGGACAACAATCTTCTAGGGGTCCATGAGTTTCCTATAGTTGTGCATTTGTGCACACATGTATTTGCTGGGGATATGACCCACTCCTTTTTTAAAAAAATTAAAAAAGTGTTTAAATAGTAGATCACTAAATTAAAGAAAAAAGCATGCTATTAATTTATACTTGGCAATATAACTGTGCATGAATGAAAATAGTGCACATAGCTAATGCATTTGTTCTTTTGAATTAATTTTATCATTATAAAAATGAATGCTTTTTTATGCATGGGATGAAAACTAGCAAATTTGGGAAATCTCAATGTATTGTGCCAGTCTGCATAAGTCCGAAACAAATATTTTTACTGTATGACTAGGCTTACCAAGACAATAGGGATATTTCCACTCACTGGTCATATCATACTCTCACTTGGAAAAGTTGAGAAATGTTGCTATTTTTTTCTTTAAGATTCATTAAAGGGAATACATTGTAAGTCACAGATTATTTTGTTAGTGAAACATAAGCATGAGTGTAATCCCTTATGTATATTTCCATAAAATCATACAAAGTATTCTACCCTTAAGGAAATATTTGTCTTTTTAATAGAATATAAAATATATATATATATATACATAAATATATATTTACAAATTACATATTATATATAAAACTTTGTCTTTTGCATTTTGGAGATTATGAAATGACAAAAGAATAGAGGACGTTGGGATAAAATTAATTTATCCAAATAATGCAATAATGTCGTTTGGACATATAATTTGGAATATAATTTCATTGAACACCAGTGGTTCAAGTTTGAATAGAAATTATATAATTTAATTTCAAAGTTAAGAATTTTACAATTCACCCTATTTAATGTTTCTGATATATAGAATACACACTTTGGCTTTATTTTTGTTTGCAATGTTGTAATTGTATCATATTTTCAATCAACCATATATATCTAATTGTTGAAACTAATTCTATTTTTTTGTTCATTATTTTTCTATTTTTCTTTTCTCAAGTCTTTATAGTGTGATCACAATGGAAACAATGAGAGTTGAATCCAGCATGGGAAGAAAACCCAAGTACTACCGTGTTTGACTCCAAATACGTAAGATTAAGTTTAAAAGGGGTTTAATGGCACTCAGTGTGAAACTGTGACATAAATATCTGCACAATACTAATCCATGCCACCATGAAGCTTTCTATTCGTACATAATATGAACTACCTAAACATTTTACTTTCAAGCATCGGAAGGCAAATGCTTTTTGGATGTGAAGTATGCAAGCATTCCTTTAGAAAGTGTAGCCTGGCTTTTAGAGCTTTGTGAATGTGACCTTTCAGTTAAGTGGGTGACAAGAGGGCTCGGTAACCTGTTCCTACATCCACTATATGAAAGCTGTTGAAATATAAGGAAAGTGGGATATGATTTTGTAGTTTTCTCTCTGAAAGTAAATACAACCTATATTATAGAGACATTATATTTTGTCATACGAAAAAGAGAGAGATTTTTTCCTTAAAATGATAGAAACTTTTAAAATGTGAAGCTGAACCCTGCTTTTTTCACATAAAAGAAATGTGATAGTTTTAATCCTAGGACTTTAGGAGATTCAAGGTTATAGTAACAATCTGCTTGAACTTGAGAAAGAAGGAAAAATGATGATATTGAATAGATTCAGAATGAGAGCTTCAGTAGAGTTCACAAATTTGAAAGAGTCTGCTAAAACTGTTGATGCTTGAAAAGAAATTGGGTTGTATCTAAAGAAATGAAGCAGAGAACAAAAGTAAATTAACCATTCAGTTTCTTTGTCTCAAGCTGGTCACCAAAGATTTTAAATAAGATGAATGGATCAGACATCTCACCAACAAATTTCAGATACTTAGGTAATTATACCAATGATACAAGGTAGAACATAACAAGGTTAACAAAAAGTAAACATAAACTATTTCACTGGTTAAAGAAAGTGTAATTTACTTTATGAGTCAAAAGGAAGGGAAAGACAAAGAACTTCAAATAAGAGGGGACGTTGGTGCTGTACTTTGAAAGGTTGCTACGTATGTCTTTGACAGTGTGAGCAAATGTGCGGAGTGGGAAATTTCAGGATCACATTCAGCATGGCTAGGGTACACAGTACACGAGAGTGTATAATGAGACATCCTAGGAAAACGAGAAGCTGACTAGTTCGTGGAAGACCTTAAAATGGAGGCTAAGGAATATGGGCTAATTATGGAGACCACAGAGGTTTGTCAAAGTGGGTGTATAATGGAGTGACAGGGCCAGAACATTGATTCTAGGGACAAAGACAGTTGATGTGCATGCAAACTATACTTTTGCACCGGGCTCTTGCTCAGAAGGGTAAGTGCTTCTGCAGTCACTATCTCAAAAATTATAATTTTATTTTGTCTTATAGGAGAAATGTAATGACATAATGAAATATTTGTGGTGGGAGAAACCTTGTAACATGCACCCTTGCTTATCATCCATGCACTAAAATTCTGATTGAGCCAGGCTGCATGCAAGTTCAGCTAGAACTAAAGCCAATGCAAGATAAGTATGTTATGTCTAGAATAACTGCTAAGGGGCACAGACAACCTAAGAGGCCACACTTTGCATTTAAACTAGAATATGTGCATCAAAAACAAAAAGAAAGTAATTCTGTTTTAAGAAACACAAACAACCGAGCAATCCTGCCTTTCTTATGCATTATACCTTGTATCAGCCAATCACTTAGGCTGCAAATGATGTTCCAGAAACAAAAGGGAAAGGGAGAACAACCCAGGGGACCATTTTGTTTCAATCATTCCTTACTCACCAGTAAGCCAAACGTAGAGCATATTGGCAGAATGTTCATATGTCGATAGCTAAATGAAAGTAAAAACAGTTGGTTTAGTTTTGTCCAGCATTTCATTCCATTAGGAATTAGATACACACATATGTATAAGCTGCAAAATATATCTAACCTTGATGATCTGCATGCAAGTTAAATGTTCTTACATTTGCATGTACAACTGGAATGGCCAAAATAAACAGTGAAGTTGATGCTAATAATTTAGATCATAGCTTTTATTTAATTAAACCAATCTTAAATAGCTTTAAAAAAAAACCATGAGAAGCAGGAAGGAATAGAGAAGCGCTTTCCTTATTCCTCCCACTGAGTACATTTTAAATACCGAGACATTATATAGAAAGCAAACATAGAAGGCTGAAATATGGAGAGAAAAGGCAGAAGAGTTAGAGACCACAGGAATGACATAGTGGGTAAGTTTCCTGGGGTTTCATTATATCATAAATATATCTCCGAAGCTTAGAGTGGAAAAAAGCCAGCAACCTAAAGTTGCAGAAAAAAACATAACAAGGCAACAAACAAACAGCTCTTTCTGTTCAAAACAACAGAAAAATAGTAGCCTTGCAAGACAAAACATTTTAGACTATAATCTCTCTATTCCAGCCAAATGCCAAAGCAAAAAACTGAGCTCCACACCATTCAGGTCAAGGAACTTTACAAGAGGAGCCTAAACTTCCACCCACTCCGAGAATAATGAAGCACTCCTCCGCTCTCAGCTGTGGCGATGTCAAAGGTGGCCTACTGCAGATTCAGGACCTTCAAGCCTCCTGATGATGACAAGGCCACCACCTCCCTGGCATCAAATGCAGCCCACATGGGCAGTGATGTCTAGGCAGTCCTATCCCTCCCCTTCAGGGTGACATCGGCAGCGACCCAGCCGAGAGCCTGAACTGGCTGTACTCCTACCTGATTTGGGAAGGGCTTCCCAAATCAGGTGTCAACAGGGACCAATTGAGGAACTTGAACTTTTACTCCCACCCAGAAGTAATGAGGTGGCAGTCCCTTTCTCCCCTACCAGGACAGCATGAGAAGAAGCCTGCTAAAACAGAATACTTAAATTAGACCCAAAGTCTCATAATGTAGTAGCCAAAATGTCACTGTTCAGGAAAAAAGAAATTACTCATCATAACAAGAACAAGAAAGCACATGTGGGATTTAGATTATTCAAAGTTTATACGCTGACACCAAAAGCACAATCCATAACCAGAAAACTGATAATAAATAAACACCAATTTAATAAATTGATATTAGAAACTTTTGTTCTCTGAAAGACCTTGCTAAAAGAGGATGAAAAAGACAGGCTGAATTTGAGAGAAAACATTTACAAACCATATATCTGATTAAAGATGACTATTTAGCATACATGCAAAACTCTCAAAACTCGGCAGTAAAAATATAAACCATCCAGTTTTAAAATGGGCAATGACAAGTACAGTGCTTTCACTAAATACAGAGATAGCAAATAAGCACATAAAATTATATTTAATATCTTTAGTCACTGATGAAATGCAAAATAAAACCACAGTGATAGATGACTGCACACCTATCCCAATGGCTAAAAGGCAAACAAAAACAAAAACAGCAAGTACTTCCAAGAATAGGACAAAGTCTGATCACATATACAGTGTTGACAGGAATATAAAATGATACATAAACTTTGGAAAACAGGTTTGTAGTTTCTTTACAAACTACATGTGCAATTGCCATATGATCAGTCAAACTCCTGGGCATTTAACCCAGAAAAATGAAGATTTAGGCTCACACAAAAACCTGTTCACGGATGTTCCCAGCAATTGTATTCATGTTGCCAGAAACTGGAAACAGCCCAGCTGTTCTTCAATGGGTAAATGGTTAAACAAACTGTTACATCCATACCTGGAATCCCGCTGAACATGAAATAGGAATGAGCTACCGATATATAACTAGAATGGGTCTCCTGAGAATTGTGCTGAGTGAAATTTTTAAAAAGCTACTCCTAAGGGATTATGTTTTCTGATTCAATTTACATAACATTCATGAAATGATAAAATTATAGACCTAGGGTAACAGTTAATGGTTGCCAGGGGCTAAGTGGTAGGAAGGGTGAGTTTGGGAAGGAAGTACAAATGACTGTAAAAGGCCAAGATGAGGGGTCCTTATGACGAGGATGGCGATGCTCTGTACTTCATATCAATTTAATATCCTTGTGATAGAGTTTTACAAGACGTAGTTTTACCAGATGTTACTGTTGAAGGATAGTGGGTAAAAGATACATGGGATCACTGTGGATTATTTCTTATACTTGCATGTGGGTATCTCTACATGCAAAAAAAATTAAGACTCATCAAAAAACAAAAACAAAAGTCGCTATTAAAGTTGAGAGAAGTGGATCATAGACAAAAGGAACAAGCTTTATATTTAGCACCTTTAACCGTACGTTTTTACTTTTTATTCAGGAGGTCCCCATATTTTAAATTGGCAGTGGGGTCCACAAATTAGGTACTTGTTATTATTTAGGGAAGATGTGTTTGTGTTTTGTCCTCATTTTCTAAAATTTTCCAAAAATGTGCGAGACCATCAGGTAGGATGCTGATAAGGCACACCTTAGAATTTGTTTGCTCTCTACTCGGGCAACCTTAAATGACTTTCAATCTCTGCCGCATGTAGAAAGGGTGATGATATCTGTTCAGAACCTCAATATCTCCCCAATTCATTCATCTTCTATTTCTGTCAGGTGCCCTCCCCTCTACTGTGTCTCTTCTCCCAGCACTACGTTCCCGGATTTTACTCTGGCTTATTTTGTAAGTGAACTAATGTGAGTTCGCTCCTTGGTAAGTTACAGATAGTGACTACACCAGGTGGAGTTGTCACACAAAGGAAACTCGTTGTAGCAAATAAGATCATGGGGAACAACTTTCAAGATGTGACTCTTTGAGTGGGGGTGAGTGAGTTTCTTTTATTTAAGGTTAGAATAAATATTCAGAAAGGGGAGTTTTGTCATTGCATGCAAAGGCAGGCAAAAGATTGTGCAGCTGTACTTAGAAAACATGCCTATACATGCATCCTATGTTATGTTAATGAAGTGTGTGTTTCTCCTTGGGTGGAATTTTTAACGTTATAATGAGGTAGAGGTAACTGACACTGTATGGTCCACCTGCGCAGGTGGGAGTCCGTCCTTGAGCTAAAACTGGATTAGGCCAGCCAGGGCACTTCCTTTATGTACTTCTAAAAGATAAGGCTAACATTCCTGTGAAGAAGGGGGATCTGGGAGGAGAGTTCTTGCTGATGACAGTTTTAACTTCATTCAATTTCAGAAACCTGTACCCTATCAGCCCCATCTGGAATTACTCTCTCTAACCATGCCCCAGTAAGCTGTGTGGCTTTTCTGTCTCTATTTCCAAAAAGCTACAGCTTCTAGTGTCGGGAATATTCAAAATTCAGAGGCTGCAGGATCAAAGTCGCTCATGGGACAAGCCAGCAATGAAAGTGAGTGAAATGAGCCGGATGTAAGAAGGAAGGCACTGGTAAAGATTGCGTTGAATGTGTTTGCAAGGCTGCTCGGTACTCTATATGTCTGGCTATACAGTAATATCACCTGTTTCTGTTTGCCTGCTTGCTTTTTACCATACACTGATGTCCAGGAGCAACTCCAGAACAACTAAATCAGAATTGTCATGGGTAGAGTCCAGGCATAGTATATACATATTTTTTATAGTTTTCTAGGAGAACAGATGTGCAGACAAGGTTAAAAAAAAAACAATCAATTGCTCCTAAGTGTAAATGAGCATAAGTCATCCTAAATGGTTTGAAAGATGTGGATTATACAGGCAATTTCTCAGAAAATTCCAAATGAAAGAAATATGTGATCATCAGAAATTGTCGCTTTGACACAACCACCCCCCACCCTCCCCAACATCGCACGTCCCAAGAGCGATTCTAATGCAGAGGGTCTGTTGATCAGTATTTCAGACACAGTAATAGTGGAACACCTAATAATAATAATAATAAATAATAATAATAATAATAGGTTCAATAATAATTATTGAACGCTGTACTAGAAAAGATATGTTTATCTTCTAGTACAATGTTCAATAATAGGTGTTCCACATTCCCCTGCCCTTATATATTTACATTTTAAAGAGGTCAAAGTTCTAATAAACTCCCTAAATTGTAGGTTTGTTGGTAGAGATGATAGACTAGTTTTTAGACTATGTTACTTCAACAGTGGGTAAGGGGGTGACTCCAGGCTCTTTGTTACACAACTACATGTAAATTGTGTTCTCTTGTGAAATTGAGGGATTCTAGGAGAATCATTTTTTTTTAATCACTTAACTAATGCTTTCAGAACCAGAATCAAGTTTGTAGTGAGGGTAGTTACTCTTGGGCAGGGTTGTACCTGGCCTGCTTGTTTTGTATCGAGCATGACAGAGCAACATATTCAGATCAACCTTTAAATTAATACAAAAAACATAATGGGGTAGAGGGAGGAACCACAAGACACCTGGAACATAGGGAAAAAGTAGCATTTATTAAGTGTCTGCTCTTTCCCGGGTATTTTGCTAGGTATCTTATGTAAGTTGTCTAATTTATTTCCCTCTTATCAACACACTGCCATGACAGATATGTTATTTAATTTTTCTAAGATGCAACTCAAGCTCAGAGAGGTTAAGCAATTTGCCTAGGGTTCCATAGCTGATGCTAACTACAATAATAACTGTATTAATAACACTATAACTGCTGCGTGCTGAGTCTTTATTCTATTAAGCAATTTAATTTACACAAACTATCTCCTTTGTGCCTCACAACAACCCCAGGGTGCGGTATGGGAAAACAGATGCTTAGAGAGATTAGGAAATGTGTGTAAAGCCTCATATTACCAATGCCAGTGCTGGGAGTTGAACACAGGGTGTCTGTCCCTGGGGTCTTTTTACCTCCTCCCTATGATAATCACAAGGCACGGCTTGCATCTCTCTACAAGGTAAGGGATCTGCAGGTCTGCTCTTCATAAAGAAACAGGGATCATAGAGAATCTAGGCAGGGAGGATGTGAATGAAAGCCTTTTCTTATTAATTCCACTTGCTCTGTGGTAACTCATAGTAGTAAGTGAATGGCATCTAGCCCTGCATCTGGCTCTTCCCTGAGGGTGGAACCTGCTAGGATGCTTTTTCTCCCTCTCCCTCTGCCTACCCCCAACCCCACATACATTCTCCCTCTGGCTCTCAAAAAGACATTTTAAAAATTAAAAAAAAAAAAAAAACCCTCAATGGTATACATATAGTGAAAGAGTAAGGATTTGGAAAGCAGAAAAAAAATCTGGGTTCAAATGCTTTTTTTTTTCTTTCTTTTTTTTTTTTGCTAGGTAACTAAACCTCAGTTTATCTTTTAAGTATGTGAGTAGATACTTTCAATAGGCTACTGGAAAGGGGGGCTGTAAATGAGATCAATATGCCCAGCTCCTGTCACATGGTAGGCATTTGCTAAATGTTAGTTTCACGTTATTTTCTATGATCAGTGTTATCTAATATAATTTTAAGTGGTTGTTTTGAGTGGTTATACCAGCTAATATTTTATCTATTTATATTTTCCTATATTCCATGTTACTCTTTGGAGGGTATTTGGAGAGGCTATAATAACAGAATGTACTAGTGAATGACACAAAGAAAATACAGCACTAAGGGATGTTTTCAGACACCAAAGCATTGTTGAAGGAGAAAAGAAATAGGTAAATGTTAAAGAAAAAAAAGACTCTCAATTCCGGGACTCTATGGCCATCAGAGACCTTGTGAAAGCTGACAGGAGCTCCTCAGATGTCTCAGTGGAAAATAGTTGCTTCTGCTTCCGAACAGAAAGGACAAATCAATCCCTGTTTTAATTAAAATGATCATGGTTGTCTTCTCTCAAGATCAGTCAGCTATTCTGTTAACCCCTCACTTGGGAAAACAAAGAAGCAAAGAAATACATGCATTTACTGAGGTATGCATATCCTTCAATATGAAAGAAATATCCTTGAGGAAGAAGTAAAAAAAAAAAACAAAACAAAACACTAAACAAACCGTATTTGTGAGAGAGCTCTCACATGACCATGAGAGCTAAGGATAGACTGGTGACTACAGTGAGCCCTTTCTCATTAGGGGAGTACATCTGAGCTTTCCAGGAAGGACAGCCAACCCGGCCACGGCTAGTTACACCTGACACTGAACCATATCTGTGGGAATGCTCTGGGCTTCTACTCAAGGGGACTTAACACTTTAATCCCATTTTTGCTGATTCCTAATTGTGTCACTTTAGGCAAGTGGCTTCAATATTCTGAATTTCTCCTCATTTATAAAATGTAAAACTATAGGTCTCAAACTTTATGGTATTTAAAACTCCCCTGACAAACATGTTTTAAAACACTGTATATACAAATTATGTTCTTTCCTATCAGGATGTGGTAGGTCAGGGGTAGGGCCCAGGAATCAAAACCATTTTAAGAAACAGTATTCTTTTGTATATATAAACCACAATTTCTTCATCCATTCATCAGTTGATGGACATTTAGGCTCTTTCCATAATTTGTCTATTGTTGAAAGTGCTGCTATAAACATTGGGGTACAAGTGCCCCTAAGCATCAGCACTCCTGTATCCCTTGGGTAGATCCCTAGCAGTGCTATTGCTGGGTCATAGGGTAGATCTATTTTTAATTCTTTGAGGAACTTCCACACTGTTTTCCAGAGTGGTTGCACCAGTTTGCATTCCCACCAACAGTGCAAGAGGGTTCTCATTTCTCCACATCCTCTCCAGCATCTATAGTCTCCTGATTTGTTCATTTTAGCCACTCTGACTGGCGTGAGGTGATATCTCAGTATGGTTTTGATTTATATTTCCCTGACGAGGAGTGACGTTGAGCATATTTTCATGTTCCTGTATATATACAATGGAATACTACTTGGCAATGAGAAAGAATGAAATATGGCCTTTTGTAGCAAAGTGGATGGAACTGGAGAGTGTTATGCTAAGTGAAATAAGTCATACAGAGAAAGACAGATACCATATGTTTTCACTCTTATGTGGATCCTGAGAAACTTAACAGAAGACCATGGGGGAGACGAAGGGGAAAAAGGAAAGTTAGAGAGGGAGGGAGGCAAACCATAAGAGACTCTTAAAAAACAGAATGAACAGGGTTGATGGGGGGTGGGAGGGAAGGGAAAATGTATGATGGGCATTGAAGAGGGCACTTGTTGAGATGAGCACTGGGTGTTGTATGGAAACCAATTTGACAATAAATTTCATATTAAAAAAAGAAACAGTATTCTTTGATAAATGTCTTATGTCCAAGCTTTAGAGAACATTGACACTCACTGATGTCTTTCAAGTTTATGGTGACTACATGTGTGTGTGTGTGTGTGTGTGTGTGTGTATATATATATATATATATATCTTATTACTATTATTAGTTCTTTCTCACAAAAATCACTTTCTGGAATTTTAATACTAAAGTTTTGCGAACCATGAACAAGTTTCTTTGGTTGGTGTCAGTGATCATACTCACTCTCCTGCTTTCCCAGTTTCCATATGCTGCCTGTAGCCTCTTCAAGGAACATAGGAATTAGCCTTGGTCCTTTGATTCTCTTTAAGAGACTTAATAGAGTTAGAAAATTTGAAATGGATCATTGAGAGCTCAGGGAAATATTAAATTTTCAGTTTGAGGTGTATTTAAATTACTTTAAAATGACTTGTTATTCTCAGAAGTTTTGCTTAAATGATAATGTTGAAGTCAAATGAAGGGAGAAAGATACACCTTCTCCTATCCCATTTCCTCCGGCTCGTAAACGTGCCTCATATTGTTTCATAGCATATCTACAATTAAACAAATTGTGCATTTTATTTTAACTTAGGGATTAAGACTTAATGTTCAATTTAAATGGGTCTTGTAATGTTTCCAACTCCTAGAGGTAAAAAACATTATTTTTTTTTTTTTTAATGCACTGAGGCAATGAAAAGCAACAATGGCTTTTGCTCAGCACTGGGAGCCATGCTTGGTTTTCTGTTGTTACACTTGCTTGCCCATTCTGGCCGGGAGGAGTTTATTCAATGGCATGGTATTGTCTAAGAACAATGAAAGGAGAAAATGTGTAAAAAAGTAGTAAGTACTAGAGCAGAGAAGAAAATTTGTGCCAGATTTTCAAGCTAAAACTGAATTTTGGCAGAGATTTGCAAAATTCTTGTTTGCTATTATATCATGTTTATTGTGTGACATTTTTAGTCTCAAATATAGGCAGATTGTTGGTTTAAAAAAAATCCACGGAAGAATATATTTGCAAATGACATATCTGATAAAGGGTTAGTGTCCAAAACATATAAAGAACTTGTAAAACTAGGGATGCCTAGGTGGCATCCGAGGGTGGCTCACTCGGTTACGCTTCGACTTTGGCTCAGGTCATGATCTTATGAGTTCGTGGGTTCGAGCCCTGCATTGGGCTCTATCCTGACAGCTCAGAGCCTGGAACCTGCTTCGGATTCTGTGTCTCCCTCTTTCTCTCTGCCTCTCCCCCACTTGTGTTCTGTCTCTCTCTCTCAAAAATAAACATTAAAAAAATAATTAAAAAAAAGAACTTGTAAAACTCAACACCCCAAAACCAAATAATCTAGTTAAAAAATAGAAGACATGAATAGACATTTTTCCAAAGAAGGCATCCAGATGGCCAACAGACACATGAAAAGATGCTCAACATCACTCATCATTAGAGAAATACAAATCAAAACTACTAAGAAATATCACCTCACACCTGTCAGAATGGCTAAAATTGACAATACAGGAAATAATTGATGTTGGCAAGGATGCAAACAAAGAAGATCACTTCTACGTTGTTGGTGGGAATAGAAACTGGTACAACCACTCTGGAAAAGAGTATGGAGGTTTTTCGAAAAGTTAAAAATAGAGGGGTGCAGGGGTGGCTCAGTTGGTTAACTGGCAGACTTCGGCTCAGGTCATGATCTCATGGCTGGTGGGTTTGAGCCCTGCATCAGACTCTGTGCTGACAGCTCAGAGCCTGGAACCTGGAGCCTGGAGCCTGCTTTAGATTCTGTGTGTCTCTCTCTCTTTTTCTGCCCCTCCCCTACTCGTGCTCCATCTCTCAAAAATAAAAAATAAACGTTAAAAAACTTGTGAAAATTTTTAAAAATAAAAATAAAAAAGTTAAAAAGAGAACTACATTATAATCCAGGAATTGTACTACTAGGTATTTACTCAAAGGGTACAAAAATACTAATTTGAAGTGACACATGCACCCCAATGTTTATAGCAGCATTATCATCAATAGCCAAACTTATTAAAAGAGCCCAAATGGGGGCGCCTGGGTGGCGCAGTCGGTTAAGCGTCCGACTTCAGCCAGGTCACGATCTTGCGGTCCGTGAGTTCGAGCCCCGCGTCAGGCTCTGGGCTGATGGCTCAGAGCCTGGAGCCTGTTTCCGATTCTGTGTCTCCCTCTCTCTCTGCCCCTCCCCCGTTCATGCTCTGTCTCTCTCTGTCCCAAAAATAAATAAACGTTGGAAAAAAAAAAAAAAAAAAAAAAAAAAAAGCCCAAATGTCCATCAACTGATGAATCATTAAAGGCGACGTGGTATATATATATATATATATATATATATATATATATATATGTATATATATATATATATATTACACACATATATATATATATACACACACATATATATATATGTATATATACACACACACACATATATATATATACATATATACATATACATATATATATATAATGGAATACTTCTCAGCCATAAAAATGAATGAAATCTTGTCATTTGCAAGGACATGGATGGGGCTAGAGAGTATTATTCTGAATGAAATAAGTCAGCCAAAGAAAGACAAATACCATATAATTTCACTCATATATGGAATTTAAGAAACAAAACCAAATGAACACGAGGGAAGAAAAAGAGAGAGGCAAGCCAACAAACCGATTCTTCACTATAGAGAACAAATTGATGGTTACTGGACGGGAGGTGGTCAAGGGGATGCGTTAAATATGTTATGGATGTTAAGGAGGTCACTAGTTGTGATGATCACTGGTTGTTGCAGGTAAGTGATGAATCACTAAATTCTACACTTGAAACTATTATTACGCCATATGTTTAAAAAAATTTTTTTTAATATTTATTTGAGACAGAGAGAGACACAGCATGAGTAGAAGAAGGTCAGAGACAGGGAGATACAGAATCTGAACAGGCTCCAGGCTCTGAGCTGTCAGCACAGAGCCCAACATGGGGCTCAAACTCACGAGCCATGAGATCATGACCTGAGCCAAAGTCAGACACTTAACTAACTGAGCCACCTAGGCACCCCCTATTACCCTGTATGTTAACTAACAGGAATTTATATAAAAACTAGGGCAAAAAGCTCCAGAGGGGGCCCAGGTGGTTCAGTCTGTGGAACTAATCTTGATCTTGATCTTGAGGTCATGAGTTTGAATCCCAAGTGGGGTGTGGAGATTACTTAAAAAAAATTCCATAGGACTTACACAAAAGAGACCACATACTATCATTACTTTGGGGAATACTTCATCAGGCCATCTATAGGTTAACTTCATATACAGCTACTGGACAACTGTGGCATTTTTAAGTTAACAAGCTTTCCTCCAGGTCTTGCAGAGCTGCTGTATAGCTTCTAAGGTCTTTGGATCAGTTGGTCTTTGGTATTTGTCATATAATGCCTGAATTTAGACAGTGTCCTAACGTGACACTGATTTTCTTCTCTCTTTTTTTTTTCTAATTTTATTTGCTTGTTAGTCATGAGGGATGATTTATTAATTTGAGGGAATAAAATTAAAAATATAAAGTGTGCTAAAATTTATGATAGGGAGATGGCCAAATAAATTATGCACAAATACAGAACGCAATCTCAACCTTAATGTTGTATCTGTTCACACCTTAAATCTGACCATCAAACTCATAATGGTGTCTCAGAGTACTTTTTATACTAGTAGTAGAGTATCAAAGCCTATCTGCATACTTATATAAAGCTTTCTTGGTTACTTTTAGAAGACTTCTCTTCTTGCATTAGATTATTAGCAATTTGTCACTAGTAGACATGGGAATTTTTTATTAATTTCATCATCTAGCAAAATGTTTGCCTTTAATATATACTTAATAATTTTGTTTAATTCCATACTTTTCAAGATAGATGGCACTATAGATTGTAATAAAATTACTATTTACTTTTCATTTTTCAGATGAGAAAATTAAGGTTCAAAAAAGTGTTATTTCCTAGAATTTACATGGACACTTAGTGGTTAATCTGTATCACAATCTGCATGTCTTGTACTGCCTATGAGTCTAAGATTTACAACATAGTCTCCACAACTATATTCAATCATTGTTTAGTCAAGCATCTAGTATTTCATCTTGTGATTTTTTTCTTTTTTCCTGTTTTTGCTTATTTCTCACTTTTCCTGAATAATAATGCAGTTTTAAAATAATGTTTTAATAAATGGAATGTGGAAAATACTATTTGGTTCAAATAATACTATCATTGATAAATTTGCTAAAAATGCAAAGATCATATTTCTAAGCAACATGATTCTTGATACTAATTATTTCCCTGTAGAATATCCTAATATTATTCTTGTTTCTAGCCTCCAACCTTTCTCATTCTTAGTTAAATTACCAATGGATACTGGAGTTGGTTTTTAAAAAAGTTTTTTTTCTCCCCTGATATATATATATTTCTTACATACTAGAACTTCTAGTTGCTTGATTATATATTTAACTTAATTATCCTGAGTTATTTAAATATGTTTGGGAAAAGTCTCAAGAGATTAAACTGGTATTTTGCAATGTAGAACAAAGTAATAAACAAACACAGGATTAGGGCAATAAGCAGACAGTATAGAATAGAATAGAATTGAATTGAATTGAATTGAATTGAATTCAAACAAGAATTGATGATGAAAAGTTGATAATCCACTCTTTCTGCCCTATTACAAAAACCAACAAACAAAATTATCAGTCCTTATTTATCGAGATGGGAAAAACAGTTAAAAATAAACAGAAAACAAAAACAAAAACAAAAAAGCAAATAGGGATTCTTTGGCACAAGCTCTACTTAAAAATGGAGGGAAAATGGGAAATAAGAAACATATACAGAGAGAATATTTCTCAAGAAGGCAAGATGTTTGAGGAAAATTTCCCTTGCCCTGTTGAATCATAAACAGAAAAGCAATGAGAAATAAAAAAAACACACATGCTTAGAGGAAAATCAATAGCAAATCCTTTGATAATCTCAAGATTATCAAGTGTACTCTAATAGATTCATTATTATAAAACAGGTTTTAATGAAAGACTGGGAAATGGCTGGAAGGAAAGACACTAAACTGATGAGCTCAAATGAGCTTAATTGTGCTCCATCTTTTGACTATATGCAAGAATCTTCATATGAGGAATCTATCTATCTATCTATCTATCTATCTATCTATCTATCTATTTATCTATGTATCTGTCTGTCTTTTATCTATCATCTATGTATATATCTGTCTGTCTTTTATCTATCATCTATGTATCTATCTGTCTTCTCTCTACCTATCTATAAAGTTTAACTTAACATTTAACAATCCTTTTAAACGGTTATTATTTTGTCTGCTTTAATGTTGAGAAATCAGAACATCAGTGGGATAATGTAACTTCTCCAAGTTCATACAACTAATGAATGTTCAAGGAATTCTAACCTGAGATAGTCTAACATAGCTGTTCTCATTACATTGTGTTACCTTACTGAAGGGGCCAGAAATTAATTCATGCTGTTGAGCAATTTCAACATTTACTTTCTTGAGTTGAGTTGTAGACATTATCTCATTTCACTGTGATATCAATGTTGAGAAAAAGAGCCGGATTTTAAATGAGGAAGAAAGGTTAAGTCTGGGTTTCCTGAACACTGATCCACATATAAGTATTACTTGTGGTGAAATTTTTACACTCCCTAGATGTAGAAAAAAATGATGTAGAAAAATTAGAAACATGATCACAAGGTGATTTTTCAAATTTTTTTTTTCAACATTTATTTATTTTTGGGACAGAGAGAGACACCGCATGAACGGGGGAGGGGCAGAGAGAGAGGGAGACACAGAATCGGAAACAGGCTCCAGGCTCTGAGCCATCAGCCCAGAGCCCGACGCGGGGCTCGAACTCACGGACCGCGAGATCGTGACCTGGCTGAAGTCGGACGCTTAACCGACTGCGCCACCCAGGCGCCCCACAAGGTGATTTTTCTATGGAACTTGTTCTCTCCCTGTTTTGAGAGTTAAGAAGTCATTTATTTGTCATTTTTGAAACTTTGGTAAAAAGACAGCAGTTAGTAGTGCTTCTTGTTTTAACATGGAATTTAAAAGTTAATAATTACAATATTATTTTTCTTAATTTTACTCTGTGTTCATTAACATATAATTCCAATGAGAAATGGAAAGTTTTTTAAAAAATTGATTAGACATAAGAATAAAAACACTTATTTTTATTTATTATTTATTTATTTATTTATTTATTTATCAGAGTGAGAGAGAGCATGAATGGGGGCTCCATGCTCAGTGTGCAGCCTGACACAGGGCTGGATCCCACGACCCTGAGATCATGACCTGAGCCAAAATCAAGAATGGGGCACTCAACTGACTGAGCCACCTAGGCTACCCAAGAGTAAACTTTTAAAGTTACAAGTTTTATTTGACATTTTATAAGGAAAATTGAAACCTTTAACACAGTGATAAACAGTCAAAAGAACCATATTTCAAATTTTATGGTAGAAATGATTCTACTAGCTTCCATATCCTTTTTCAAATGAGATTTTTATTCTCGTTTGGAAAATTGAGAATTTGCTTTCCTTTAAAATTTTCTGTTATTCCAACTTCAAAGCTTCAATGCCTAATAAATAGACTAGTTCTTCTCCTTCCACCATCACTTTTTAAATGATTGCTTATTAATAGAACCATCTCTGATTCACACTAAATTTTATTTGAAAGAAATAAATGAGACAGGATTTCTGTAGAACTGAACAACTCATGAAAGGTTTGGATCTTACAAAATCCATCAAAATCTTAAAATTAAACCTTTTTTAAACTTCCTGAATGACTATATTCATCCCTTGAATTGCCCTTCTATTCACCCCTTCTCCTAAGTCTATAAAACACAAAATGACATAACTCTTTAAAAACATAAATGAAATTATGGCACCCCTCCCTCTAAAACCTTCAAATGGTTTCCCATTGATTTGACAAAATATGTTCCTCATGGTGTGCTAGACCTTACTGTACCTTTCTTGGCCTCATCTACTTACTATTCTATCCATGGCTCACTTGGCTCCAGTTACCCTGGTCTCCTTGCTGTGAGTGGAGGTCCCAAATATCCCTTGTCTTAGGTTTTTGCACTCTTTTCTTTTCCTATGGCTGCTATTCCTCTAATATAAAATGTCTCATTCCTTTTTAGGCTTCATTCAACTATCACCCTAATAGAAATGTGTTCAATGATTATCCTATCTAAATAGTATCTCTACTCTACCACCGTAATTCTATCACTTGTTATCTCCATGTCTTTAATTATCTATGTCTTTATATCTCCATATCTTCCTAATATTTGTTACTTGACATTACACTGTATAGTGATTTGTTGATTTTTTTTTTGGCTGTACGAAATATAATCTACTTGATGGGGGGATTTTATCTCTATCACCAATGGCAGTATTTTTAGGATGTGGCACAAAGTATTGGCTCAATAAATAATGCTGGAATAAATGAATCAAAAGCTGACTTTCTCACTGTTCCCATTGCTTCCTTTTCATGACACTATAGTGAGAATTGCTCTGTCATTAGCTCAATATATTTTCAGTCTAGACCTGTCTCTGCCCCTTGCAGGGTAATTAGCTTTGTGAACTGAGGCAATTCATTCATCCTCCCTAAAATTAACCACCCTTGCCTATAAATAATAAGATCCACACATGACTTCCTTACCTCACAAGATTACTAGAAGGACCAAATCAGACAACAAAAGGTAAAATGCATTATAAACTTCCAAGTAGTGTTCTAAAAAGGTCAAATTTAAAAGGATGACTGAGGCATACCAAAGACAGCTATGGTGTGTATATTAACTAGCCTAGTTTGATAATTTAATATCTTATTAAATTAAATACTGGAATGATGCACTGAACAATCTTTTTAGGATTTCAGCTTTTTTTTTTTTAATGTTTTATTTATTTTTGACAGAGAGTGAGAGACAGAGCATGAGCGGGGGAGGGGCAGAGAGAGAGGGAGACACAGAATCTGAAGCAGGCTCCAGGCTCTGAGCTGTCAACACAGAGCCCGACGCGGGGCTCGAACTCACAAGCCACGAGATCATGACCTGAGCCGAAGTCGGACGCTCAACTGACCAAGCCACCCAGGCGCCCCAGGATTGCAGCTTTTTATTTTATTTTTTATTTTATTTTATTTTTTAACATTTATTTATTTTTGAGACAGAGAGAGACAGAGGATGAACGGGGGAGGGGCAGAGAGAGAGAGAGAGAGACAGAATCAGAAGCAGGCTCCAGGCTCCAGGCCATCAGCCCAGAGCCTGATGCGGGGCTAGAACTCACGGACCGCAAGATCGTGACCTGAGCCGAAGTCGGACGCTCAACAGACTGAGCCACCCAGGCGCCCCGGATTGCAGCTTTTTAAACATAATTTTCTTAGTACAATTGGCAATACATTTTTTTCTGGCGTAATCATTTGTTTACTCTGGCATATTTGGTATTCCTACAAGATTTTACTCTGTGTGTGTGTGTGTGTGTGTGTGTGTGTGTGTGTGTGTGTACACCAACAACTCTTCTTCAGATTAAAAAAGAATGGCTAGATATATAATAATGAACTGACAGATTAAAAAAAAACCTCACGGTTACATGCCAATGGCAATAAAGGGTAAGTTTTGTTGAGTGATGATGAAGTGTTCAGAAAAACAGGTGGGCATTTGAGATGATTATTTAAAATGTAATGGGACATAAAGGTGTTATCACTTTATTTTTCCCTTCTAAATTACTAGACTACTTCAGAGAAAATATTAAAGAAATTAGACAAGATTAAGAGTCTGAATACATAGAAAAATCAAAGAAAGGAGAGACATAAATTATCCTAACCAGAATGGTGCAAGGATTTAAAATAAGGATAGATTGATAGATGGATAGGTAGATAGGCAGGCAGATAATAGATAAATGATAGAAAGATTGATACATATAAACATAGTATAGATATGTTTCAGATTGACCTTATTACTTATGCTATCCACACAAAGAATGTAGGTTGACTCATTCAAGGTCACATGAAAGTAGAACTGAGATTCAAGTGAAAAAAACAGTGTTGCCTGAACTATCTTAGCATTGAAATGTTAGATATGACATCTGCATCTGAATAATAAGTTATTATTACAAACCTAGATTGCTGCATCATACCTTAGATTTACTACAAGAGATTTTCTCAAGCTAGATGCTAGGAAGCTGCTTTTTATTACATACTCATAAAGAGTGAACACACAATTTTAAGAATCACTGTTATTTATATGTCATACCGCCTATATATTCAATACTTTTTAGCTATTTTCCCTTTATATGAATTCTACCTTGTTATCCAAATTTGTCTTGCTCCAAGGAAAAAGCAGTGGATTACAAATTCCTTACAAAGGAGGTATTTATTCCCCTGTACTCCCCTTTTCTTTTCTTTTTTTTTGGGGGGGGGCTAGTATTGAAGCCAATTTGCTTTTTTCATCTCTCTTGATCTACCTCTTGCATAGCAAACAGTATGCCACACTGTGTCACTTAGTCGTCAGATTGGCAACTTAATGGGCTTTATGTTTTCTTCCTGCCTGAATGTATAATAATGTTTTAGGTGGTGACTGACAACTGGAAATAATAATAATCATTCTAATAATCATCTAATCATCCTCCATGTGGGATGTTTCTGATGAGATCTCCATAGCAACAGTCCTTTTTGGAAGCTACTGGTGTCATTTTTTGCTTGTAAATGATAATCAACTGTGATATTATTTTTTCTTAAAAATAAGTTTTGACTTTTACATTGTATTTTAAGTATTATAGAAAACTGAGAATGTCTATTGCAGTGGAGATAGAGCCTTCATCATGAAAAAGGAGATCTGAGGGATCTTAAATTATAATTTTTTTAAAAAAATCATTACTCCATACAAATATAAAATGCACACATATCAAAGCCTTATGCAACTCATCAATTAAGAACAAAAACCCACTAAGATGTCATGCACAGTTCAAAGAGCACTTGAGAAGCTAAGTGTATATGGAAAATTTAACAAAGAAATGCTGGGTTAAGGGTGCTGATTTATACAGAAATCTAATTAAAGTCCAGCAAGGCTATAAACCACAACCTCTCAGGTGATCTGTTCCACCAGAAAGAAATGATTTGCCTCTTGGCCTAACAAAAATTTGTAAGTTAATACCTGTCCTTACATAATAATATCCTAGTCACTATAAATTCTAGCAAATTTGGAAGCACAGAATTGCACTGAAAAAAACACACCTCGTAATCTGTTTGCCTATTTCCAAGTTTCAGATAATTTTTCCGACAGGAGGAATAAGCTTCAGAAGCAATAAGTTTGTCTTCATCAAATTCAGTGTATTGTGAAATAACCATTAGGCCAGTATCAATGTAAAAGGGCTCATACAGTGACAATTTGTGACGAGCTAGCTGTTGGACAGATCCTTAAAGGACTTCAAATTGGATGATTTCTTGAATATAATATAAAGTTTGCTTCAGGCTCTTCTGTGTCTGTAAGGAAGATTAAGAAATACAGCTGAGATGAAATTCAGTGAAGTTCTGCTTTGTATCTCTTAAGAAAATGCCAGATTCCACAGTAATTCTTATTTCAGTATAAGAAACGACTTTCTGAGGGGCTATACATATGGGCAAATCTGGATTAAATGACTGCATTAAATTCTTAATAAAGAGAAGGAGAGCTAAAGAGAATAAAGTAAAAAAAAAATTGATCATGTCACTCAGTTTTTATAATTCCAGAGGCTCTCAATTACTTACAGTCCAAACTTCCCACGGCTGACAAGGCACTGCGGGATCTGGTTTCTGGCTATTTCTTTGATCTCTTTTCCTAAGACTCACTGCTCTCACTGCTCTTCATCCTCAATCACTGGGCACATACTTTTAAAATACACTATGACTGGGGTACCTGGGCGGCTCAGTCGATTAAACATCCAACTTAGGCTCATGTCATGATCTTGCGATTGGTGGGTCGGAGCCCCGCATCAGGCTTTGTGCTGACAGCTCAGAGTCTGGAACCTGCTTCATTCAGTGTCTCCTTCTCTCTCTGCTCCTCCCTCGCTCATGCTCTGTCTCTCGCTCTCTCGCTCTCTCTCTCTCAAAAATAAACATTAAATGGGGCGCCAGGGTGGTTCAGTCAGTTAAGTGTCTGACTTTGGCTCAGGTCATGATCTCACAGTCCTTGAGTTCAAGCCCTGCGTCAGGCTTTGTGCTGACGGCTCAAGAGCCTGGAGCCTGCTTCAGATTCTGTGTCTCCCTCTGACCCTCTCCTGTTCATGCTCTGTCTCTCTCTGTCTCAAAAATAAATAAACATTTAAAAAAATAAAAAAAAATAAGCAAACATTAAAAACATACACTATGACCATTCCCAAGAATTGTAGCTATCATAGAGTTTATCTATGTGCCAGACACATTCCTTATCTTTTTATTGTGGTAAACAAACATATTACATGAAGTCTAACCTCTAAACACATTTTCAAGTGCATAGTACAATATTGTTAACTATTAGTACAATGTTGTACAGCACATTTCTAGAACTTTTTCATCTTCTGTGACTGGAACCCTGTAGCCCTTGAACAAAAACTGCCAACTCCCCACCCCCCCCCCAAGCTCCACCCCCCCCACCCCCCCCGCAGCCCCTGGTCACCACCATGCTGCTTCCTGCTTCTATGAGTTGGACTACTTTAGAGGAGTCATCTGAGTGGAACCATGTAATATTTGTGACTGGCTTGTTTCACTTAGTTAATGCCTTCAAGGTTCATGCCTGTTATGCAATTATTTACAGCTTTGTAATATATTTTGAAATCAGGAAGTTTGATGCCTCCAGCTTTGTTCTTGCTCAAAATTGCTTTGGCTATTTACCACATTTTGTGGTTTCATAAAAAAATATTAAAATTGTTCTTTCTATTTCTATAAAACTGCCATTGAGATTTTGGTAGGGATTGTGTAGATTCTATAGATTGCTAGGGGTAGTATGAACATTGTGATATTACTTTTTCCAATCCATAGATATGAAATATCTTTCCATTCCAAGCTCCTAACCACCAGGTTATATAATGTTGAAACAAAAGAGTTTAAAAGTCTCTTGATTTTGAGTACTATGGTGTAACATTAAATCAAAGTTGAAACCTCGATTAAAAATTAATGTCAGTGAATCAGTTTAATTTATATCTATCTTGCTCATTCTTTATGAATACATTATTCATTTTATTATTTCACTTTTCTCAAAGATTGTCATTTTATGATACAGAGGCTTGTGTCACCTACATATTAATCATGATATTACATGTTAAATATGTCTAAAACTGGCACTTGTCCCTATCCTTCTAGAAACCCACAAATACTGGGATACAACAAATGAAAATTTAGTCAAATTTATTTTCAGTGATCCGGAGAGCCTTGTTTCCTTGAGTTGAGGTGGCGTTTATTTTATTTTTTATTTTTTTGGTATGAAGAGGATAGGTATCAATATTGATTACTAACCACTGAAATACAATATCAACCTCTATCAATATTAATCTAATAATCTTGAACTATCAGTATCATCTATATGTTAACCTACCTACCAATTTGTCAATCCACACATTACTTTTGCATTTAATTCTATATTATTTTGGATTATAATGTATTATGTATTATATTGAATACATAATTTATTTTAAATGATGTAAACTATAAAGACGTTAAAAACTAATGCAAAAATGGATGGGGATTCATAGAGGAAAATCTAAGCTCAAGGACTCTAATGAATACTCCAGAAGGCAGAAAACAATTCCAAAAATAATATTATCCATACTAGATGAAATAATTTAAAATAATGATGATGATGATCATCATAAAAATATTTGTTTAAGTGTACAGTCAATAGAGATAAAAAACCCTGGCATGAATTAGCTATTCCTTTTGCTGCAAACACATGCAGAATATGAAGTTAGCCTTTCTCAGTACCTTAAGGACATTTAGTAGGTTCTCAGTGAGTATTTTCTGAATGAAAGAAATAACATTAAATAACAGAATGGAAATTATCTCCTGTTGTCTTTCTTGGGGTCATTTATTGCTTCTTAAACAAAAGGTGATTTTGAGTGACCAAACTCTCTTGTTATAGCTTTTTTCCTGTTTATTCTGAGCTACTTTATTTAAAAGATTTTATTATAAAAACAGAATTCTAGTTTTAAAGCTAGTTAAAATCCTAAGGGAAATGGGCAACAACAGGAAAGAGAGGAAGGAAGAATATATGTGATTTTGTTGTTGTTCCTGATTTGACATACAAGATTTAGGCAATTCAAGATTTTAATGTATGGCATGAGGACACCAGGGATCAGGGACATGGGCTTATTGAAATATCAAAAAATGATACTGGTATAATGTGTCTTTCAAGTAACATCTTTGTTCATTAAGATCTTTGTCTGTAAATTTATAAGTAGGAGCCTTTAGGAATACACTTATGCTAAACTCATTAAAACTACCCTGTATACAAAAATAATGAGACTAGACAATTAAAAAAAAAAATAGTATCATAGACTCCTTCCGATGAGAACCAAAGTGGGAAGATAATCTAGTCCTTGCTGGTACTGTCCCATTCACTGAGAGTAGTTATTTGCCAAGTATAACAAGGTTTTGATTTAAAAAAAAACAAAACTGTTGAAGAATCTTTTCTGGTCCTGAATTCTATTCAGATCTGACAAGCTTAGGGTAATTAGGTAAATTACGTAGAGTAATACTCATATATAGTCAATGACTCCAAAACCAAATTGGTCCCCAAAATACTGTCTCTTATTACTGGCAAAGGATGAAAAGTGATACGACACATTTTTTATTTTGTAGGAAATGATTCAATAGGCTCCAAATCACTGGGCCTGCCGGACATATAATGTGATTTGGTTACACTTTGAGTGTGGAAATACAGACCCACTGATTCAACTCAATTGGTATGGAGGGTGGGAAGTAGGGGAACATCACTCCAACAACAAACATAAGACTTGGTTAAAACATATAATTCACATTTTTCTATATCTTTTATATTGTTTTTCTAGTCTCTATTTCATTTATTTCTTCTCTAACTTTTATTATTTCCTTTGTCTGATAACTTAGGTCTTAGTTTATTCTTCTTCTAGTTTCTTGAGGTGTAAAGGTCAGTTCTTTATTGATATCTGCTTTTTTCTTATTGTAGGTGCTTATCCCTCTCAGAACTACTTTTGTTGCATCCAATAAGTTTCGTTATGTTGTGATGCCATTCTTATTTTTTGAAAAGATAAATAAAATTGGAAAACTCTTAACCAGACTAAGAAAAAAAAGGCTCAAATAAATAAAATTATAAATGAAATAGAGGACATTACAGTGGACACCACAGAAATGCAATGAACTGTGAGACTACTATGAAGAACTATACACCAATAAAATGGACAACATAGAAAAAAATGGAAAAATTCCTAGGAACATACAACCTACCATGACTAAATCATGAGGAAACAGAATATCTGAGCAGACTAATGATAAGTCAAGAAAGTGAATCAGCAAACTGCACTCAGCCACACAGTAAGAAGATTATATACCATGATCAAGTAAAATTTAACCCTGGAATGCAAGGATGATTCAATTTGTAAATCAATAAATGTGATATACAACATTAACAAATTCAAGATAAAAATCATATGATAATCTCAATAGATGCATAAAAAAGCATTTGATAAAATTCAACACTCTCATGATAAAAAATCTCAAAAATCAGATATGCAAAGAATATACTTCAACATAATAAATGTTATAGCTGACATGCCCACAGCTAACATCATACTTAATGGTGAAAACATAAACACTTTTCATCCAAGATCAAGAATAAGACAAGGGTTCCCACTCACACCACTTTTATTTACCATAGACTGGAAAGTCCTAGCCAGAGCAATCAAGTAAATGAATGAATGAATAGCATCCAAATCAGAAAGGAAGAAGAAAAATTGTCTCTATTTACAGATAGTATGATATTATATATAGAAACCCCTAAAAATGTAACCCCCAAAAACTTAGAATTATTAAGTAAATTCAGGAAAATTGCAGGATACAAAGTCAATATATAAAAATCTGTATTACTATATACTAACAATAAACTATCAGAAAGAGAAATTAAGAAAACAATCTTATTAACAATAGCACCAAAAAGAACAAGATACTTAGGAATAAATTTAACCAAGGAGGTGGATGATCTGCATACTTAAAACTATAAGATATTGATGAAAGCAACGAAAGAAGACACAAGTAAATGGAAAGATATTCTATGTTCATAGATTGGTAGAATTAATATTGTTAAATACCTATACTACTCTAACCAATCTACAGATTCAATAATCCCTATCAAAACCCAATGGCATTTTCCACTGACATAGAAAAAAAAAAAACAAATCTAAGATTGGAACAGAACTACAAAAGACCTCAGGTAGCCAAACAATCTTAAAAAAGAACAAAACTTGAGACATCACATTTTCTGATTTCAAACTACAGTTGACCCTTGAACAACATGGGTTTGAATGGCATGGGTCCACTTGTATGTAGATTTTTTTGATAAATAGAATATAGTACTATAAATGCATTTTCTCTTCCTTATGATTTTCTTTATAACATTTTTTTCTCTAGCTTATTTATTTAAGAATGCAGTACATAATTCATGTAATATACAAAATATGTTTTAATCAACTGTTTATGTTATTGGTAAGGTTTCTGGTCAAGAGTTGGCTATTGGTAATTAAGTTCCATAAAGTTGATTAAGTTTAATGTTATATGTATTCTGATACAATAAAAATACAAAAATTTAAAAAAGGGTAGCCCAGAAATAACCCCATTCATATACAGTCAATTAATCTGGACAAGGATGCCAAGAACACAAAATAGGGAAAGGTTAGTCTCATCAATAAATGATGTTGGAAAAATTGGATATCCACATACAAAAGAATGAAATTGACCCATAGCAAACACAATACATAAAAAATCAACTCAAATGTGTTAAAGACTTAGAGACCTAAGATTGAAACCATAAATCTCCAAGGATAAAACATAAAGAAAAAGGCTTTGACATTTGTTTTATATTTTTTTTGACTATGACACCAAAAACCTAGGCAACAAAATAAAAAATAAATAAATATGACTATATCAAACTAAAAAGCTTTTGTAGCACAAAGTAAACAAATAGAGTGAAAAGGTAACACTTGAGTAGAAAATATTTGTAAGCCATATATATAATGAGGAGTTAAACCCAAAATTTGTATAAAAAACAGTAACAACAACAAAAAGCTCCTATACCTCAAACACACACACACACACACACACACACACACACACACACACACATGATTTTTGTGTTGCCCCAAAATTGGGTCAGGTATCTGAATAGATATTTCTCCAAAGACATACAAATAGTCCACAGGCATATGAATAGTTATTCAACTGCACTATTCATCAGTTGAGATATAACCTCAGTGAATTTAATCACAGTGAGTTATCACTTCATACCTGTTAGAATGGCTATTAAACAAACAAAAGATAAAAAGTGTTGTCAATGATATGGAGAAAAGGGGACTCTGGTATACTGTTGTGCGAATGTAATTTGGCATAGCCACTATGAAAAACAGTATAAATGTTTCTCAAAAAATTAAAAATAGAACTACTACATGATTGAGCAATCCTACTTCTGGATATTTTTCCAAAGAAATTGAAATCTGGATCTTTAACAGGTACCTGCACTCTCATGATAACTGCAGATAATTCACAATAGAAAAGATATGAAAAGAAAACTAAATATCCATCAACAGGTGAATAAATTTAAAAAGCACGGCATATACATACAATGGAATATTATTCAGCTTTTAAAAACAAGGAAATCCTGCCATTTGTGACACATGGATGAACCTGGAGGACACTATACTAAATGAAATAAGCCAAATGCAGAAAGACAAACACTGTATGATCTCACTTATATGTGGATTCTATAATAATAACACTAATAGATACAGAGAATAAATGGTGATTGCCAGGGGCTAGGAGGAGGAGGAAATGGGGAGGTGATAATCAAAGAGTACAAAGTTTCAAATAGGCAAGATAAATAAGTTCTGAAGATTTACTACAGCATAGTGCCTATAGCTAACCATACTGTATTGTATACTTAAAACTTTATAAGATTATAGACCTTATGTTTAGAGTTCCTATCACACACATAATAATAACAGCAATAATAATGAGAGCAAGAGGAAACTTTGACAGTTGATGGATTGGATATGTCTTAGGCCTTCATGGTGATAATGATGCATGGGTATACACTTATCTCCATACTTATTGAGTTCTATACATAAAAATACAGAGTTTTTTTTTTTTTACTTGTAAATAATACCTCATAAGGTAATTTAAAAATGAAGGGGATTATATCAAAGAAAATAAAGTTAAAACATGTGTAATTCAATTATCCTTTTATCTTTTCCAACTATATAGCCACACATACCTAGTACCTGCTAAGAAATTATGCTCGGTTATTATGACCTTGGTAGAGATATGGATATTGATTTGAACAAGTAATATTCTGGCTAGATTTAGAGACAATATTTCATTTAGTGTTTCAAATATGACTATACTATTAAGTGAGTAAGAAGAATCACTCTGAGAGCCTTCGGGAGATATATTCCCTTGTCAATCAAAAAGGTTGTGAAATAATGAGCAGGTAGGAGATAAAACTATTCTATATTGATCATGTATTTAAAATTCCTTGGCATAAGAATGTGAATTAATCTCCTTAAAGGAGAGGAATCACACAAGTATCAAGATAAAGTAATTTTCATGAAGAATAACTATTGAATAAACGTACCTGTTTAGATTGGGGCACCTGGGTGGCTCAGTGGGTTAAGCGTCTGATTTTGGCTCAGGTCATGATCTTGTGTTTTGTTGAGTTCAAGCCCCGCATTGGGCTCTGTGCTGTCTTGCTTCAGATTCTGTTTCCCCCTCTCTCTGCCCCTGCCATGCTCATGCTCTGTCTCTCTCTGTCTCTCAATAATAAATAAATGTTAAAATGTACCTATTTGGATAAACTTAAAGGAATATGTCTCTCATACATATTTTTTCATTTCTAACTCCCTTTTATATTTACCCATATTATATATTTTTTTCCTTTTCCTCTCTCCCTCCAACCTATCTCTATCTTTTATATACTTTCATATTATATGAGTCACTTTACTAGGCAAATCAAATAATGAGCAAATGGATGCAAATCCAACTATGGATGCAGTTCACTGGATGCAGGTCAAAAAGATTGGTCAGGTAAGTTTAGTATTTCAATGTGTTGAGACTTGACTCTAGAAAAGAATAGGAAAAGTCTGTGTTTTAGCTGAGGAGACTGATATGTGTGTTTTAAAATGCTTAATACCCTCAAGTGCCTGTGTTCAATGTCACTTTTCCTACATAGAATACTACTCACTCCCGAATCATTAACTTCCACCTTGGAGAAGTCTGAATCCATCAATCTATGTCAAACCCCCTTACCATAGTCTCCTCTTTTAGTTTATTTACTTATTATTAATAGCTTTGAATTAGCTATTATTTTAATAGCTTTTAATAGATTGCTTTTAATGTACACTTATATTCTGTGAAAAAAAAATCTGCTTATATCTATCTTATCTGGGTCTTCATAGTCACCTATGCCCTGGAACAGATTATATTCCTGCACTTCGAGTTCTTTGACAAACAATTCCTTTTTAATACTCCTGTGAATGTTTATGTAATTTTTACCATAACCAAAAGAATTCATCCATTTTAGATAAGGAAATTATTTTCTTCTGCCCTCAGTGCTAAATCATGGACTCCAAATATCAACCATATTTATATTTAATGAAAGTAATACTTAAAATACAGGCACATAATTTTGAAATTGTGAAATGTAAAAAAAAAAAAAGAAACAAAAGCTATAATTTTGAAATTGTGGAATGTGATACTGTGATTTATAATAAAAAATCTATACATATTTGTTCTTTTTTTTTTTTTTTTCTATTTCTAGCACAGAGCTTCTAAAAGCCTTAAGATCTCCTAAATGGTAAGAAAGATAAATATGTCTTTTGTTACCTTAATGAGAGGACTTTTGGAATTCCCCTAGGTCACACATTGTTGATGGCTGGTTGCCAAGGGAACCAAACTTGTCCTCAAGGGTAAAACTTTAAGTCCGGCCTGAGGCCTGCAGATAGGGGCGTGGAGCAAGAGGTTGAATCTGTCCCAACTAGCAATGATTTCATCAATCATGCCAATATAGTGAAGTCTCCATAAAAACCCAAAAGGATGAGGTTTGGAGAGCTTCCAGGTTGTGAACCCATGGAGGTGCTGGAGTGATGTGCCTGAAGAGGTTATCTGGAGCTCTATGGCCTTTCCCTATACTTTGCCCATGGCATCTCTTCTATCTAGATTTTCTGAGTTATATCCTCTTATAATAAGCCAGTAATCTAGTAAGTAAAATGTTTCTGTGAGTTGTGTGAACCACTCTAGCTAACTAATTGAAGTATCAAAAAGGAAATCCTGGGTAGTTCTGATCTGTAGGCAGTAAGTCAGAAGTACAAGAAACAACTTGGACTTGTACCCAACATCTGAAGTTGGAGGTGGGGTAGTCTTGTAGGACTGACCTCTTCCCAGTGGAATCTGATACTATCTCTGGGTAGAAAGTGTCCGAACTGAGTTGAATTCTTGCACATCCTGCTGGTGTCTGAGAATTGATTGGTGTTGTGTGGGAACATCAGCCCTCATGTATTCACACACACTGGAATCCCAAAGATGGGGTCATACCACTAGAGATAGGTATAAAGCTATGCTAAATTTATTTGAATCTATTTTTTATTTTCTAATATTTTGCATATGAAAGGATATTAAATGATGTCTCAAAAAAGTCTGTACCCACCACCAGTTCAAAAGTAATCGAGTAATATATAATAATTAGTAACACAGTAACAAAATAGCAATATAGTGTATAGATATAATTATGGCTTACTTTACTTTTCACACTGAATTATACTCTATCTGTGGGTTTTGTTTGTTTTGTTGTTGTTTTGCTCTGTTTGGCATTACTCTAGGATTATTGATTACTACTTACTACTATTAGTCATGGTCCTTTAGCAGGGAGCAATTTTGTAAGAATCAGACCAAAAACTTGACATTTAATAAAGGTTACTACACAATAGAATCCCAGTGTATAACCATTCAACAGACTTCAAGGGTAGTTAGATTATTATAAAGTAATACTTAAGATTGATAGATACACAGAAAATGCTATACATTTATAGTGAAAGGAAATATGTTATGATGTAGTATTATGGAGAAATTAAGGTAGATTAACATTTTCTTTATATCGTATTTACATATTTCTGTCGCATCACATTTTCTTTGAAAAGACATATTTATTTGAGCAGTTAGTCTCATAGCCTTTCCCTCTTAGACAAATTTGCAAATGTGTTATACCGTGTGATGACCTTAACTGAACAGAATGTAACTGAACAAAACACACAAACAGGTAAATCTACTGTATCTAAAGTCTAAACAAACGTATTTGTGCTTATGACTTAACAGATTTTTGAAAATACTGTTTTCTCTAACTTTGAAACTTTAGAATTTCCACATGCTTGTCTTCAGTACTATTTTCTCCATCAGTGGTCACAGGTAAGTTCACAGAGAGGCAAAGGATACAACACATCAGAGAGAAAGTGAAATAATCTTACCTTTCATCAACTCCAAATGACCCCTTCTATTTCCATTATCCCACTAAATTCATTCATAAAAGTAAATAAGTAATGTTATAAAACTGGTCTATTATTTATTATATGATTGAAAAAGTAAGAAAGAGGTGGGGATGCGTTATCCAAACCATGCCCTATATAATAATGATACTATCTGAGCCACTTCCAAAATTCTGAAGAATCTTCCAAGTTTTTGCAGAGAGAATGGTAGTCTTTTGTTATCAATGTGCGGTATATGTGATATCAGCCTTCCACTCATGTAATCATTCCTTCTGTACATTTTCTGAGAAATCCCCCTGTGTCCTGTTCCTGCGTTAGGCTCCAGTCAACCTTACAGCACCCACTGCAAAGCAAGGAATTAGATGCTGTTGCCAAAGAAACGTGTTTCAGTACTAATTTTGTTCTTTGTGTTTAATTGTTCCTAAATTGATGACCAGGGTTTTATTTTTTTCCCCCATAATCAGGGCAAGATTTAAAGTATAAGGTTGTTGCACATTTTACATTGTGTTTTTAGCACCCTGCTCATCAGAATCAATCTGTAATAAATCCAAAACCCTGCCATGTCATTTCCCTCTGTTTTTCCTTTTTATGTGTTTTCTTTCTGAGCTCATCCCTCAGGCTGCCTACTGTCCCATCATCTAAGAAGGAATCTAAGAGGGCAGTTTGCTCAAAGCTCCTGTTCTCTGAAAACACTTCCCAAGTGTAGCCCTTGCAGGATCTCTGGGAGGGCTCCGCGACTGCGATGTTTGGTCTTCATCACTGGAAGGAGAGGTAATGAATCAGTTGTAGTCCCTTCAGGCCATTCACTGTTGTCTTATGCCTTCTTGGTGAAACCAGTTGGAACATTCTAAGAATGACAAAGCTTATTGGACCTGACAGAGCCAGGGCTACTGGTTGTTTCTCTGATCTTTGGAGAAAATATCGTCATAAATGATCAGGGCTAGTCATTAATCCTTTTCAGAACTCTTGCACTTGAATGAACCCCTTCCTCCCTTACTAGCAGACCTCTTTATTCTAGAATATCTCTATCTATATCTTCATATCTGTAGCTCTATGTTGTAATAGATATCCCTATTCCTACCTGTATTCCTATTCATATATCCATAAATGTTGACACATACCATAACATGTGATATGTTAAATATACATTTACATTTACAAAACACAATTATCATAAGGACAATTTATAGATAAGAGCTGTATGTCTTGTTGCCCATGGATGCCCTCACTGCACTTAGAATCAAGGACCCACACACACCAGGCTTTGCTGGTCATAAACTGCAGGATCATGGCCAAGTTTCTTCACTCTTGGCCTTGTTTTCTGGATCAGCTAAATAAAGAAATGGACTAAGTGATCACTAAAATCTTTTCCAACTCTAATCATCATTACATTACATTGGTACAATAGGGAGATTGTAGCAGCTCAATAAACGTGTTCCACAAACATGTAAAAAGAAAGATATTTAAGAAGGAAAATGTCTCTGAGAAACAAAAGGGTCCATGAAGCTGAAGTAACTCTAATGTCTACATTCTATTGTCCATTGTCTCATCAATCCTGGATTCGTTTTTATTTTTTCACAGTAAAATATTTAACCACATCATTTTCGGTAAATCTTTTCTTAACTGAGTTTGTTATTTAACCTGTTTGTTTTATGAAATGTTACCGATAGCACAGGCTAAAAGTACCTTCTGCAGAAAAGTTAAGCGTAGATGGAAATGAACAGAGACTATAGAAGAAAATATTAGCAGGATGGTGACGTGTATTGAGGAAAAGTTTCATTGATTTGGGTAGTAGTCAAGTACCCAGCAGACAACACTGAGTATATCAAAGTTTTCTCTGAGGAGGGTTCAATGAAGGGACTACTTACAGAGGTATAAGCAAAGGGAAGGTTTTAAGCTACCTACTCACCCAATGTGTGTTGGATGTGAAGAGGACAATAGAAATCATGAAGCGACCATTACCGTATCTAGACCTAAAATTAAAGACGCATGAACAAGATTACGGTAGCCAGGAGAGAAATGATGAAAAATAAGCCACCCTCCAGAAGCTGGTTCCTTGTAACACAGCCACCACCAGGAAATGACAGGAACAGAGTATGGGAATCATTACTTTACTTTTTCTCTTCTTTTATTTTCTTATATTCTGCCAGTCCCTTCCATTGGCTATCTGCACCCCAGAGGGTAACAGAGCCCAAATGACATAGGGTATAGTGGTAACAGCAAGTTAAAGAGAATGGTAATTAAACATGCAAAATAAACAGAGAACAACTAGCACATCCAATCAGTTTTGCCATTGAGCATCCATTCATGCCCTCTACTAGGAATACGAAATTCACATTCCACCCCCTCGTCACCACCACCACCGGTAAACATGGAAAGCCTGAACTATTCCTGTTATGGCAGGATGGAGTCAACTCAGTCATATTTTCAGCAGGATTTTAAATTGTAAAGGGAGGTACCATGGATACTCGATATAAAATTTAAGAGAGAAGCATTACAGTAAATAGCAGGAATAACATCAAAAACATTGCTCCTATAATTTTTCTTCTCTAGCACCCATTTAGCTGAACTAGATCATCACAGCCTGCTTCCATCAGTGTTTTTATTGTATCCTTACCTCTTCTAACAACTCAGCAGGTTGATTTCATTATTTTTCTGTGAGGAAATATTTTTATTATTTTTTATTTTATTATTTTATTTATTTTATTATTTTTTATTTTATAATTATTTTATTATTTTATTTTATTATTAGTAAATGACTTTATCTTCATAATTTTTCTTTTATTTTTTAAAGACTTTTTTATGTTTATTTTTGAGAGATAGAGAGAGATAGAGCAAACAGTGATAGGGTGGGTCAGAGACAGGGAGCGAGAAAATCCTGAGCAGGATCCCAGCTGTCAGCTCAGAGCCCAACATGAGTCTCAAACTCCTAAATCGTGAGATTATGACCTGAGCCGAAATCAAGAGTCAGGCACTTAACTGACTGAGCTACCCAGGTGCCCCTGTATGCTTTATTTCTCAATGAGAACTACAGTTCTCATTAACAATTATTACTTGGGAATAAATGTATTATGACATGACTAGTGAATCCTTTGCAGACATAGTTCCTCTTGCCTCCACTCTTCAGGGGCAACCCCATTTCTCTTTGATAATCAGAATCGATTGTCCTAGCCAATACAGCAGTTTTTTGGATATTTATTGGTTCAGCTATATGAGGGGATTAAAATGGTATATATTCCACCCCATGTTAGACAGAGATTCTATTCAACTCTTAGAATTTCTTGGCCTTACCTTTATATTATTTCTATGAATTCTATGTAAAATATCTATACTTACTCTGCTAGGCATTTCCTCTCTAGCTCTCCTCAATAAAATAGGGTTCCATCTTTTATAATTATTCCCAGTAGAAACTTGTGATTGCATCTTAGACTGTTGATAGTATGTGAGCAATTATCTGAGCTTATTATATTAATAATTTTGAGGGCATCATTTTATAAATTGAAATGTTCAATCTGCAGTAGATAGTGACAAGTCATTAACACATGCTGGATGAATGGGTGGAATAACATAAATTGTGACCCTAAGCTGCAAGGGAAACTGTATATTATTTGAGATTTTTGTGCCAGGAAGAATTTTTTTTTTAATTTTTTTTTTCAACGTTTATTTATTTTTGGGACAGAGAGAGACAGAGCATGAACGGGGGAGGGGCAGAGAGAGAGGGAGACACAGAATCGGAAACAGGCTCCAGGCTCTGAGCCATCAGCCCAGAGCCCGATGCGGGGCTCGAACTCACGGACCATGAGATCGTGACCTGGCTGAAGTCGGACACTTAACCGACTGCGCCACCCAGGCGCCCCTACCAGGAAGAATTTTTAATCATTTGATTATAATTGTGATGCATTGATTATATTTTCCTTGCAAACTGTATCTTATAATATTGATATATTTTGTTTACAAACAAAACTGAAATGCAAGACAGCAAATAAGTTCTCGTGGCCATAACACGGATGGCAGAATGGTGACATGAAGGCAGAACATCCTATTTTAAGTTTCATTTTCCTTTTAAAACAAAATGGAGTTTTCTATAAGCCAAAGTATCGATTGTTTTTTCTCTATGTTCTTCACGTAATAAAACTTAGTAATTTAAAGGAAACTTTGTTTAAAGATAACTCAATTCCACTTTCAAAGTAGAAATTTAGGAAGAGAAGCTAAGGCAAGTGAACTTGAGTATCATGTCACTTGATGGAAGGTCTTTTAATTACTATCATTCCACACAAAGGAGCCTGAAATTGCCCACGATGAGAAGTTAATAGTTGAGAAATGCTCTGTAAAAAATGCTAAAAATGGCAATTCAGATGTGAGCCCATAAAAAAGGAAGGTAATGATTTAAAACTGTATTTTAAAAACTATACTTAGGGTAATTTCTTAAGAATTGCAACTACTTTTGGGGAGAATAACTTTTATACAATCAATAATTCTGAAAACTGCAATTGAGAAAACGGTATCAGTGTGAACTTACGTTAGTCAGTTTTAAATGAAAGTTGCAAAAAGCAGTATTATTTGGGAGAAAAGAACATTATATGAAATAATTCCAGCACGCATTCAATAGACTGGTGAAGAGTAACCTGATGTTTGAATCACGGTCCACACTGTATGGAACAATCTAAAGCTATTCATACAAACAGAGCACATTCAAACAGAGTGATGACAGTGATTTACTTTTTCAAGTGAGCAGTATTTCATGTATTTTCATGTTTTCCGCAGTCAAGCTCTCTCAAAGTACCTCACTGGCAGACTCAGCCTGAAGGTAAATGTGGATAAATTACCAAGTCACAGATGATAAATGCAAGAAAACTCTTGGGAGGTACTTTTACTTCCCCAAAGATTTTGGGTGCCCAGAGAACCCAGATTATAAGTGGCTGACTGGAGTCTTACAGCTGGAAGACATGTTCCAACCAAGTGACTGATTTTATTTGTCACTGAATGTCTGACTGATTTCATCAAAGTTTCTACTCTGTCCAGACAAGCAGGAGAATAAAGTATTCAGTCACAGACAATATTCCGTGCTTTTTCTATGTGTAGTGCGGAGGAGTGAAAAGAACACTATCTCAATATAATTGTAATAAAAATAATAATAAATCGGGCGCCTGGGTGGCTCAGTCAGTTGAGCATCCGACTTCGGCCCAGGTCATGATCTCATAGTTTGTGGGTTCGAGCCCTGCATGGGACTCTATACTGACAGCTCAGAGCCTGGAGCCTGCTTTGAATTCTGTGCCTCCCTCTCTCTCTGCCCCTTCCCTACTCACGCTCTGTCTCTCTCTCTCAAAAATAATAAACATTGAAAAAAATGTTTATAAAAATAATAATAATGGACAATTTATACTGAATGCGTTCTATGTCCTACTCACCAGCTAAAGGATTTATAACAACCCTAAAAAAAGAATCCTTTGTATTACCACTATTTACATATAATGAAAAAGAGGATTAGAGAGGTTAAGTGACTTTTTAAGGTTTTTTTGTATACCAAAAGAGCCTTTTCCTTCAACTGGAATTATATATATATGATTACATATTTTTATTATATATAAATATTTTTGCAAATATTACATATAAATATTTTAAATAAAATAAATATTCTAAATATAAAAACTTACAATATATAATTTTTATATAATAAAATATTTTGTGTAACAAAAATTATATATTTTATATAAAAGTGTATATAATATATAATTGGTTTAATATACAATATATTTATATAATATATATTATATTATAAATCTATATATTTACTTTATAATTATGCCCTGATTATCTCACTTGTTCCTCACAGCTACTCATTTTAAAGTAGAAGATATTGTAGCTCAAAGAAGATATTTGTCTTAGCATGGAAATGTATCTCCCCACATGAGATGATTTTAATTAGTAATCTGAAATGTGTCCAAGAGGACTCCTTATCCCTGTCGACAACTAATTCACTTCTTCAAAGATGATCTTATCTCTTGAGATACCTCATGCTTTGAGAAGTCCTCTTAATTTTTAGATATCGAGTGACCAGTGAGCTGTGCAGAGTCTCTAGGATCAAGGACTGTGAATGGATCTTTATTATAATTGGAACACACTGCATGTTTGAATTATTAATTATAGAACATTTTTCATAATTTATTTTGGTCTATATATTTCAGTTAATTGGCTTTACTTAGTGTACACATCATCCTGAGCAATACTATGATGTGAATTTTAAGTCTTAGCTTTATATTTTCTGATGATGAAAGCTACAGATTACAGAGTAGGCTAAAATATAAATAACATAAGCTAAGATGTATCCTGCAGGCCATGGAAGAATGAGAGGTCTATAAGCTATACAGGTGACGTGCAAATGACTAAATGACAATTGTATAGAAAATAAAATGGCAGCTGGCCTAAATACAAGTGCCCTCTCTGGTAGGGAAAAGGCCCTTCCTGTGAGAATTTTCTCTTTGGTCCAGCTGTTTGAAACTTCTACACATTTATTACCCAGGGAATGGGGTTTAGGATTCTGTGATTTCTTCAAGAATAAACATATCAATGATTTGAAATATGGCCATAATTTTAGTGGTGGTACATTAAAAGGGTGTATCATTGCAAATACAGAACCCGATCACGTATATAACAATTTAATGTCCAAAGTGAATTTGAGAGAGGAGGAATAAGTAAATCCATTTTATCGTTCAGATGAGAAACCTAAGGCTCACATAAAGTTAAGCTGCCCCTCACTGGTAAAACAGGACATCTGATACTGATTTGTGTCAGTCGGATTAAAGTCAGGAGATGGAACCACTCTACAATTTGAATGGAAAAATAATATAATATAACATTAAGTAGAAACAGGTCATGGGGCGCCTGGATGGCTCAGTTGGTTGAGCGTCTGACTTCGGCTCAGGTCATGATCTCACGGCTTGGGAGTTCGAGCCCTGCATCGGGCTCTGTGCTGACAGCTCAGAGCCTGGAGCCTCCTTCATATTATGGGTGTCCCTCTCTCTCTCTGCCCTCTCCCACTCATGCTGTCTCTCTCTGTCTCTCAAAAAGAAATAAACATTAAAAAATATTTTTTAAAACCCTTTAAAAAAAGTAGAAACAGGTCGTTAATTCCTAAGAGATAAAAAGAATTGCCAAGATTATGGGAACAGCAGATATAGGGAATGGTCACTATCTCAATGGCTGAGGCAGAGTGTCCAATAAAGAAACACACATGGTAGACTACTACCATCAACACACCAAATTAAGATCTTGTTAGATAGACTGTGCCCACTAAATGGTGAAATTTATGAAGGTGCCACAGGCTGGGGCTGCCAAATGGGAAAACACCCATTGTGATGCCAGAAGAACTCTCTTAAACATAGCCGCTGGGTTGTCACTGAAATCCACGGGAAGGTATTACCCTAGATGTTCCACACACCTGGCTGCTGAATCATGCAGGAGCCAGCAGACAGTAAAAGAAACACTTTTCTCCTTCACTACTCCTCCTGTAGCCTCTAAAAGAAAGCATAACATTGTGCCAGCTGGCAAAGGAGAAAGTTTTATAAGCTCTAGCTGTGGTATCATAAAACAAGCAAAGGAAATTAAATTTAAATTGAAGAATAAATTGGTAACTGGAAGATTATCTCATAAGGGTGTCTTATGAATGATATTAAGATATTTTGAAAAAAAAATCTAAGAATGGGTATATAAATATAAGATGGCATTGTCAATTTGCCATCAAACTGCAAAATCTATGCCACATCATAACACACTGCTTTCTGCTTAGTATGGTCAGCGTATACCAGAAATTCATTTATCCATATGATGGTAATTCTATATGTCAAACTGACTAGGAGGCCCAGATGTCTGTTGAAACTTTATTTCTGGGTGTGTCTCTGAGAGTGTTTCTGCAAGAGATTAGCATTTGAATTGGTAGACTGAGGACAAAGAAGTTTGCTCTTGCTAATGTGGGTAGGCATCATCCGATCTATTGAGGATCTTAAAAGAAAAACAAAAATGCAAGAAGAGTGGATTTAATCTCTGCTTGAGCTGGGACATCCATCTTTTCCTGCCTTTGGACATTGGTGCTCCTGGTTCTCTGGCCTTTGGACTCAGAGCAAGACTTACATCATCGGCCCTCCATAGCTTAGGGCCTAGTCCAGTTTTGGACTGGAACTACATACCGGCTTACAGATGGCAGACCATGAGACTTCTCAGTGCCTATAATCACATGAACCAATCTCTTACAACAAATCTCTTTTTCTATATCTCTATATATCTTATCAGTTCTGTTTTTCTGGAAAACTCTTACCAATAATAATCCTTTCATTTTTATTTAACTATTTATTCATTTATGTATCAACCAATAAATAGTTATTTACCAGCTATATGAAATGTAATGTCGCTGAACAACCAATACATCATTAATCTTTTTTTTTTTTTTTAATTTTTTTTTTTTTTAACGTTTATTTATTTTTGGGACAGAGAGAGACAGAGCATGAACGGGGGAGGGTCAGAGAGAGAGGGAGACACAGAATCTGAAACAGGCTCCAGGCTCTGAGCCATCAGCCCAGAGCCCGACGCGGGGCTCGAACTCACGGACCACGAGATCGTGACCTGGCTGAAGTCGGACGCTTAACCGACTGCGCCACCCAGGCGCCCCACATCATTAATCTTTTAATTCAATAAATATCTCAACTTTACCTATTTGCAAGTCAGTGTTCTGAGTACTGAGTGTTTATTTATGAACAAAATACATATTTTAAAAATTTGGCCCTCATGGCCACAAAGAGTTGGCATTCTGACAGAGGTTGGGGATAAAGGAAATAATTTAAATAAATACGTAAATAAATACACACATAAATAAATCATCATATTAATTGGAACTAAGTGATACAAGGAAAAATGCAGTCAAATGCTCTACCACTGAGCTATACCCCCCGATACAGGGAAAAATGAAGCAGAGACAGGGGATAGAAATTCCAGGGGATTTTGCAATTTTCAATTCAGTTGTCAGGGAAATCCTCACTGAGAAAATGACATTTATGCAATACTTTAAAAGAGATGGGAAGGAAGCCCCAGACATATTTGCAGGAAGAATGATGCAGGCACCTGGGAAAGGAGCATATCTTCTATATTTGAAGAAAAGCAAGGAGACCACTATGGGAAGGTGGGTAGAGGGACAGTGGTAGTATCTAAAGCCACAGAGGTCTTAGAGGATAAGATTGGGAGGGCCACAGAGGACATTATTAGGGCTTTTAAAATTTGCTTTGAGTGAGCCATTAGAATGTTTTGAGAAGAGCAATACGATTTATATTCTAAAGCAGCTAACTTCATATAATGTATTGAGAAAAAAAAACCTATACAGGAACATAGATAGAAATGGAACAAACAGGAGATTATTATAATTATCCAAGTAAAATATGATAGATAATTGGACTGTGTCAGTAATGAGATCTATAACAGGTATTTGTTTTATTTTCAGTTAAATATTTACCTTGCATTCTTGTTAGGAACTCAATGCTTGGGTCTCCCCCAAATTCAAATGTTGAAATCATAACCACCACCATGCTGGTGTTAGGAGGTGGGGCCACTGGGAAGTAATTAGGTCATGAATGTGGAGCCCTCAATGAACAGGATTAGTGCCCTCATAAGAAAAAAAAGGGGGGTTTGCTTGCTCTCTCTCTCCCTCTCCCAGGTAAAATATGGAGAGAAAGGAGCTATTTACAAGCCAGAAAACAGCCCTCAACAAACTGGATCTAACAGCCCCTTGAGACTTGCAGCCTCAAAAACTGTGAAAAATAAATATTGTTAAGCCACTTAGTCTAGGTAATTTGTTATACCAGGCGAAATAGACTAAGACAACTGTGAATCAAGATTTGAAATGTAATCATCAGATAAGTATAGTCATTTATTCTGTTAAGTAAACATTCAAAACTTATTTATCTAAAGAAGTACTAGCTTTCAAAGAAAGCTAAATTTTGTAGGTGAAGTGTCACTTCTCATAAGAGTTTTAAATCTTTTTTTTCCTCTGTAAATGGCTGTAGGATCTAGAACCATCATTGGAATACTAAATCCTAAATTTTATCTAATCCAAGACTGTATTTTACACATCAGAACACTGTGCTACATGTGGCAAACATTCCTTACAGATAAGCTTATTCAGAAAGTTTTTGTTTTCATCTTTGTATTAATTTTTTCTCTGTGTGGCTTTCTTTTACTGACTTGATTCTCAGGTATAGCGACCCAGAGTTGTGGCCAGAATATGCACTAGAATTTAGCTTACTTCCCATTAACTGTGTAACCTCAGTAGAAAGCATATTACTCATTCAAGAATTCTAACAAAATTTCCAGAATCAATTTGGTTTGGCCTAGTTTGGGTCACAGTAACTACTGAATGAATAACTATGGCAATGAAGATATAATTCCTATTGGCTGGATTTGGATCATCTCCATAAACAAATAGTTGAACTTCTGTCTCATCAGAGTCAAATGAACTGAGAACAGAGTGGATTCCCCAAATAATGCTGCATCTGCAGTAAATTGATGTGAATCATAGATGATTTAATTTTATATACAGAAAGATTAAATAATTTGTTTCAAATCACAAAGTGGGTCTACTAACAAAACTTGGCTGACCCCATTTACATCTAAGTCATTTATCTTTTCATTAGCTAAGCTGTCTGCGGTAAAGATCTTTAAATCATTTTTTAAAGTTTATTTTTTATTTATTTTGAAAGAGAGAAAGAGAAAGAGAGAGAGAGGGAGCACAAATGGGGGGAGGGGCAGAGAGAGAAGGAGAGAGAGAATCCCACATAGCCTCTGCACTGTCAACACAGAGCCCGATGTGGGGCTTTATCCTACAAATAGTGAGATCATGACCTGAGCCAAAATCAAGAGTCAGACACTTAACAGACTGAGCCACCTAGGAGTCCCTGTGGTAGAGATTTTTAATCATCTAATATCACACACATACACACACACACACACACACACACACAAAACCCCATCATTTTTTGTTAAGGAAGTGTAACAGTGTTTTTAAAGTAATTAAAAATCACCTAAAGCCCTGCACCAGAAAAGAGTTAGGATTATGGTTAATTTTTCTTTTTATGTTTATTTATTTTTGAGAGAGAGACAGAGTGTGAGTAGAGGAGGGGCAGAGAGAGAGGGAGACACAGAATCTGAAGTAGGCTCCAGACTCTGAGCTGTCAGCACAGAGTCTGACATGGGGTTCGAACCCATAAATGGTGAGATCACGACCTGAGTCGAAGTTGGACCCTTAACTGACTGAGCAACCCAGGCACCCCATGTTTAATCTAAATAATACATAAGGTAGTGGTGAAAAAAGAGTTCCTTTAATTTAATAAAAATACTTTTTTTATATCTTAAAAACATCTGAAAGACATTTAAAAAATATTGGCTATACAGAAAGTATGCACATCATTTTTGGTATATTTAGTTCAAATATGTAGATATTTTATAATCATAGTCATCAATATTAAACATAATGTTGTTCCCAAATAACCTTTATCTGTCTAATTTACATACATATGTAATTTTGCCATCAAAGATAAAATATGTCAATGTTATTGAGTTAAAAATGCAAATACTTTATTTTTTTGTAAACAGATTTTATTTTTTAAAGAGAAATGTAGTATATGGATCAGAATAGTAATAGACAAAGTATGCAAATTTATATGTGAAATTAATAGATAAATGGATAAAAAGATACATGAAAAATGATATTTGGTAAACATAGTGGTATAACTGGATAAACTGAGGAAAGTGATTTTAGAACTATATTTTATGTCATATGTGAAAAAAAGATTTAGGTGGGTTATAAAATAAAAGCTTTTGAAAGATAGATAGATAATAGATAGAGGCTAGATGCTAGTTATATTATAGACAGATAAATGATATATAGATATATATTCCAGAGAAGAATTTTAAAAATTGGAATGTTATTGAGTACTTACAGTAATTATTGTTTTCTAAAAGAAATATTTTGTGGAGAAATATTTTGGAAACACTACCTATTATAATTCTAAGAGATTCCTAGTACATGGTAATGTTTTAAAGAATTGGAGGAGAATACAAATAAAAATAAATATATCTGATTTTGTTTAACTTTCTTTTGTTTATGGTACATTTTTCTATAATATTTATTTTATTTTATTTTTTAATTTTTAATGTTTGTTTATTTTTGAGACAGAGACAGACAGAGCACAAGCAGGGGATGGAAAGAGAGAGAGGGAGACACAGAATCTGAAGCAATCTCCAGGCTCCGAGCTGTCAGCAGAGAGCCCAATGTGGGGCTTGAACCCACAAACCGTGAGATCATGACCTGAGCCAAAGTCGGAGGCTCAACCGACTGAACCACCCAGGCTCCCCTCCTGTAATATTTAAAGTATCTTATTTTGCCATAAGTATCTAGAGAAACAAGATTTGAGTCATATTGGACTAGATGAATCACAGTTATTGAAAAGATTGAAACAATATTTATTTGATTTTAATATAAACATGTATAAAACTCACGAAAATGTAAGAGTTCAAATCTACAGTAAACTCCATGGATAGAAGGACCATACCGTTTGCCATATATCTAGAACATAGCTCAATTGATGGTTATTTCATGAATCAAAATGAATTAATCAAAAATAATTAATTTATTAAACAAGAGAAATGAGAATGAGGATTTTTTTCATTTAAAATGACAAGTATTGATATTAATATCCCAGCAGCTTCTTTCCTTTTCAGTATATAAAATACACAATAGACAATAGCAAGCAAAGGGAATGAATAGACAACTTACACAAGATTAATAATAAAAATATATGTGAAGCAATATTTACCCAAACTGAGAATTTAAATATTCTATATTTTGTGAATAAATAATATTGTGAAAGAAAATATTCAAAATATTAAATAGTGAGCTACTATTTTCCCTATGGTACTTTCAAAAAATATAAAATAATGACAATGAAATTAAGGTAAATTGGTACACTCATACATGGCATATGACCTTGTAAAACATATTAATTGTTTAGGCTTCAACATGTAAGCATATATACATTTATTATTTACATAATATACTCAAAAGCATATTTCCTAATGAGATGATTCAAAGGAGAAAAATATTCATTAAGATGCTTATAGTGGACATTAGTTTTTTAATTCACTAGTCCTTGGTTAGAGTTTATATCCAGATTAACTTTGGAGAACTAATCCTAAATATTTTCTCTATGATTATGGTAAAGCAAGTCAGACTAGTTCATGAGAACTTCAATCGCTATAGTCCCAGCGATCACATTGAGGATGAGTATGTGACCTCAACAGATGAGAGTCATTCTTGATTCCAAGACATAAATGGTACTCTTTACTAGACTTATGAACTATAAATACATTTGAGGCTGAAGTTGCTCACATCCATCTTTTCTGGACTCAAAAGAGGAAAATGACTGCATACTTTAATCAATGCCTAGAAGACAGGAGAACCAAGATAAGAAAGGAAAGTTAAAAAACCTGATGTCACTTGAGTTCCTAGATCTAGCAAATGATTTGCCCACTATCTGAGAACTGGAAAAATGGCCATGTGTTCAGGTTCCCGAGTGGCCGAGATGAAAGCTGCACATAGGCCAAATAGCATGCAATCCTTCTTTTCAAGGGCAGTTTAGCTACTCCTTGCCTTTGAATAGCAAATTTACCAACAGTAGTGATCAATCCTGAATCTCCAGTATGATTCTATTTCCTGAGGAAACGAAGTAGCTGCTTGATGGAAAATCAATTACACTGTGCCCTTTCCATTCTGGAAAGAGAAGGAATTTCACCTCACAGAAAAAGACACCTATTCCTGATATGGACTTCCCTTTCCTGACTGGAAGGCTTCAGCCAACACCATTATACATGGGCTTATACAATACCTGATTCACAAGTATGGAATACCACACAAATTAGCATTTGGCCAAGAAACTGACTTCAGAGCAAAAGAGGTATAGGAGCGAATCCATAATCATGTGATTCACTCATCAAATCATGTATTGCACCACTTAGAAGCAACCAGTCTCCTAGGGTGTTCAAATGACATTCTAACGGCACATTTGAAATAGTAACTTTCTGAGTATAGGATTCTATCCTGCAGGATGTGGTATACGCACTGAATCTGAAACCTCTATATGGAGCTATGTCTACAACAGGAAGAACACAAGAGTCCAGACAGAAAGGGGTAGAAGAGTAGCTTCACTTACCATGATTTCCAGTGAGTCACTGAGGGATGTACTTTTTGTCCTTGCAACTCTCGGGTCTGCAGGATTAGAAGTTCTGATCCTAAAGGTAATATACTTTTTTCAAGAAACATAGCAAAAATTCCTTAAACTAGAAATCTGTGGCCATTGCCTGAGCAATTTAGATTCCTTTGGTCACTGAACCAGCATGCAAAAAAGAGAAGTCACCAGCTTTGCATGGGTAATTGACCCAGATGAGAAAGAGAAGTTAGGGCTGCTATTACACAATTGGGTCAGAGAAGATTGGATGTAGAACATGGTCATTTATTTGGGTAGCTCTTAGTAATCCCTTATCCAACTGGGACTCTGAATGGTAGGTATAACAATATGGCCTGAGAAAAGCATGGTTAACAGGGTCTCAAACCCTTCTAGAAAGAATATTTGGGCTACAATATCTGACAGTCCATTGAAAACAGCAGAGGTCTCAATAGTAAGAGAAATTAAGACTGGAAAGTGAAGGAGGAGAATAATGTTCCAACTGGGGTCCAGAAACTAACTGTGATGAGGGGGCTGTAGTTCAGCCCACTACTTGCTGTCTTCTAAGTATCTTTTCAGGGAAGAAAGACCCAGAAAAGTTTTGTAGGAGTGGACCCTTAAACATTTATAGACAGGTTGATGGATGTGGCACAAAGAGTGTACTGTGATATTCAAGGTGATCTGCTATTTTTATAACCTATCAAGAAAAAAAATATCTGTGCTGTTACATGAGTATAGTTAGTTGACTGCTTCCATCTGGAAGTGCACTGAGAACTAACCTCCATGTTCAAGCCAATGCCATGGTCATGCATGGCTGGATCAGTGACTGAGAATTGGCTTATCCATTTCCATCCTATGCATGACTTCTCTATCAGACAATCCTCGTCCTGTTGGATGGCTCCACATTGAATTGATCAATTGTCAACTGACATCATTATGAAGGCTCTTCCTGTCCACTCCCGATTTTTTTTCCCTGTCCTTTCACAGAGTGCAAATCCACATCATCCCCTGAAGGCTTGCTTTCTTTGTCCAGTCTGACTTTCTCTCACTTCTATCTTTCGTGGGAATCACTTACCAAAACCCTTATCCACTCCTAACTTTGTCTCAATGTCTATGCTCTGGTGACCCGAATGACACAGAAAATGACTTTTAAGGGGAAGACAATTACTGATTCAGTAAAAGACAGAGGATAATTGTGCAGAAGAGTCTTGAGTAAAAAGGAAGCAATAGGGCTTAGGATATATTCAGGTAGAATAAGGGTCAATGATATCAGATGGATAATTGTAACAGCAGAGGGAACTGTTGAGGGATAATTGTAACAGAAAATCAGCTGTGACACAGAAACCAGGTGAAATGATATGAATTCATTAAATTTTAAAATGAAATTTGTGATATAAAACTAAAATAAAAATATGTATATATTTTGTTTAAAATTATGTTCAAGGTGCATGTATTTAAACAAAGACTGTCAAGAAAGACAGAAGCATGCCTATTTTATTCTGTCAGGAAGCTAATTACATGAATTAATTTTCCCCAGAATTTGCATCATATCTTACTCTTTCCTAATTACCCTCCAGAGAGCTCTTTCTAAGCTATTTTAAGAAGGAATAGTTGTAGGCATAATACAGGAGTCTAAGCAATTCAGTAAAACTGAAATAAATTTAATTTTTTCATAGTGTGACTGACATATAAAACAGTTCATTTCATAGCAGGAAATAGATCTATATCAGTATTGTGTGTTTTTTTTCAACTCACAGAATAAGTTGCTCCAATTAATACAATTTCTAAATATGAAATATTTTTGGGTTTGTAAAATAAGTATAGAAGTTTATGGTGTCCTTGGTGCTAATTTCCAACTTTTTTTAATGACAGATGATTTCCCTTTATGAATATCTAGATTAATTTATGATGAATTCAACTTACAAATACCATTCATGTACTTCCATTATCCCCAAGATGTTTTACTGATTTGACCTACCCCAGTTTAGGGCTTCACTTTTAACAATACACTTAATTTTATTTGGTAACTAATGTAGCACATGAAAATTATGTCAATTCATGCACTATTAAAGTGAAATCAATGCTAGTTCAAATTCATATTCTTTTTTCTTTTCAAATCCCTCATATTATCAAATGAAAGCTGTGATTCTCAATCCAGAATTCTCAATATTTGACCTTTTCCCTAATTCTATATCCAATAGACTAGCAAATGTTGTGGAATCCATGACTTTCTCATACATTGAATGTTTCCCCTCCCGAATTTTTTCACAATCAGTTCCTTAGAAAAGACTCACTTTAGTCATCACTAGGGTCACAAGAATAATATTCCGTTGCCTCCTCTCCAGTGCTCCTCCAAATTCTACTCCTCAATGCTTAAAATTCAAGAATTATTTTTTTCTAATTGCACATTCACATGAGTTTCAGTGAGTAAAAAAAATTTAATAAGCCCTTTCTGTATAGTGAGGGGTCTGTAGTTAGGGATGTCTGTGAAGAATTCAGGTTCAAGGAATAGAGAAGGCAAGGGGTATCTTCAGAACACAATGAAGAGCAGACATTATTGAAAGATGACAGGGATGGAAGAAGAGAATGGGAAAAGAGCATTAGACTGCAAGACAACTCTAAAAAAGTTTTGGCAAGGCCTATGGAAGTCCTTGAACAAAATCTTGCTCAGTTTTATACTCTTATAACCCATAAATCAGTCAATTGTCTTATACAAAAAAATAAATATAAATAAATAAACAAACAGAAAACCCTTAAGTGTATCATTGTTTCATAAATTAATACAAAATTTGATGCAGTTTGGGTAAGAAAGCAGACTTGGAACTTTCCTAATTCATTGTTCTAAAAGGATAAAAGTATTTGTCAAAAATCATTTACATGAGTTCTATGAAAAAGATGAGAGCTAACAACTTAACTTTTATAGAAGGATAAAAGTCTTAAAATCTTTCCAATTTGACTTAAAAAATAAGTGGAGAAGATATCTACTCTCTTATTCCACACATTATTTTTAGTACCAAGGAATACATTAATATTCCTGCATTTAAAAAAAAGTGGAAAAGGTTTTGACTCAACCTATTCAGAATAAACCTACTAGATTTGAAGAAATGTGGTAGAGAGTACATTGAAAGTGGCAGAAAAGCATTTCTACAACTAGAGGTTATTTGATTCTTTGTGATAGTTAAGTCCAATGTTGATGGCTGACTGAACAAATTACCTACTTCTTCTAGGCCTTGAATTCCTTGCCTACCTAACAGAAAAGATGTTGTATAGAACCCCTGTAGCTCTGAGTCTCTGTAATTATTAAGATAACATTAAATTTATCACTAGTGGCAAGCAGCTTGACTTTGTCATTCATTTGTGTGTGTGTGTGTGTGTGTGTGTGTGCGTGTGTGTGTGTGTGTGTGTGTGTGTGTAGTCTTCTAATTTGATGCTTCTGCATTAATATGTATCACTTTTTTTAAAAGTTTAGGTAAGCACATTAGATGCCAAGTAATTTATCATAAATCAGAATTTGCCTTCCTTTATTCTTCTTTAACAGTAAGTTAAATCTTGTAAAATACCTCATTGGGCAATGACCTTATTCATCATCATATCCAATTCCATCAGGAAAAAATATATCAGTGAATATTTAATTGTCAAAAAACTTTGATAATGTGACTTTCAAGAGAAATTATTAACAACATTGATAAATCAGTAATGGTAAATCTCTTTCCAAGAAGACAAACATGAGTGATGTATTTAACTTCAGGATCTACAGTGGATTCATTTTTATTCCTCAAGTGAGAATATAAAGAAGACCATCCCTGGCTACTGTCTTGAAATGGGAAAGCATAATCTGTGGTGGGTCAGAGGACTGCATATCAGATAATATTTTGAGGTCACTCTGGCTAGTGGGAGATATAGACAAGAAGGTAGACGATTACAGTGTAGGGCTAGATGTCTTCTGAAAATTTCAAACACATAAATATATAGAAAGTTTTGTTAACACAGTTATAATACTATCTAACAAACATTAACATTTACCATATTTTAGCAGGAACAGACTAAAGAGACATAATAATGGCAGCCACTTGCAGTACTTTCATCACCTGGACCTGAGTGTTTCCTGAAAGCTAGCTGTTGTTTTGCTGGGGGAAATAGCAGAAAACAGCAAAGAGAAATCTTGCAAGGTGCAATATGTTTGAATCTGTCCGTATCTCACCATTTTCACTGCTGTCACTCAAGCAAAGCTGGAATCTCATGTAGATGTTGATAACTTTCTAAATTGTCCTATTTCAGTAATTTAATGCAATCTATTTACTCTACCCAGTACACTCTTCTCCAGTTAACCAGTATCTCTTATCTTGCCTTAAATTTTGCTTCGAGAAGATTCTCCTGACCCCAGACAGATTAGTCATCTCCATTATCCTGAGGTTACTCTGTATTTCTATGGAGCATATACCACACTTATAATGAACCAGTTGATGACTTATGTGAGGATCTATTCAATTTTTATATTTCCCTTTGCCTCACCTCACCTGACAGCCCTATGAAGTCAGGATTTTCTCTTTCCTGTTCTCTGCTATACCCCACATGTATAACATAGCAAGCATTTCTTAGTGAGGGTTCCCAGGCATGGAAGAATCACAAAGGACTGCCATATTGTCTTTGACTCTGAAATACAATTAACTTACATTCTTTCCTTTCTAATCCCTTCTTTGATATAAATTCTATGGTAACAGTGCCCTTTTATCTGTGAAAGAATAAATAAGGTAATCTTTTGATAATAGCAACTGGTTTAAAACAAAGACAGACAGTTGAAATATTTTTCTTCTATGAATGCAAAGAAAATGTTTATAGAGATTATTGGTGAATGCCTTCTTTAGGGGAGGAAGATAAGCCATACATTTGTGAATAAATGCAGGACAAATACTTTATATTTCAAATTTCTTGGGGGTGAATTTTTCAGATAAAATGAGTATTCTCTGAATACTCCTATTAACATTCTATTCTTCTTAACCACAGAACTGTCTTTTTTTGCATTTGTCTGTGCTTAGACATCCAGATGGCCAACAGGTACATGAAAAGATGCTCAACGTCACTCTTCATCAGGTAAATGCAAATCAAAACCACACTCAGATATCACCTCATGCCAGTCAAAGTGGCTAAAATGAACAAATCAGGAGACAATAAATGCTGGAGAGGATGTGGAGAAATGGGAACACTCTTGCACTGTTGCTGGGAATGCAAACTGGTGCAGCCACTCTAGAAGAGTGTGGAGGTTCCTCAAAAAATTAAATATAGATCTACCCTATGACCCAGCAATAGCACTGCTAGGAATTTACCCAAGGGATATAGGAGTGCTGATACATAGGGGCACTTGTACCCCAATGCTTATAGCAGCACTTTGAACAATACCCAAAGTATGGAAAGACCTAAATGTCCATCAACTGATGAATGGATAAAGAAGTTGTGGTTTATACATACAATGGAATACTACTTGGCAAAGAGAAAGCATGAAATATGGCCTTTTGTAGCAACGTGGATGGAACTGGAGAGTGTTACGCTAAGTGAAATAAATCATACAGAGAAAGACAGATACCATATGTTTTCACTCTCATGTGGATCCTGAGAAACTTGACAGAAGACCATGGGGGAGGGGAAGGAAAAAAAAAGAGAGGGAGGAAGGCAAACCATAAGAGACTCTTAAAAACTGAGAATAAACTGAGGGTTGATGGGGGGTGGGAGGGAGGGGAAAGTGGGTGATGGGCATTGCGGAGGGCACCTGTTGGGATGAGCACTGGGTGTTGTATGGAAACCAATTTGACAATAAATTTCATATTAAAAAATAAAATAAAGCAAAGATATATTATATATATACACATAAAAGAATCTGTGGGTTTATACTCATCTTTCGAGCCATCATTTGCCTGAGGGGCAAATGGAAGAACTGACTAAATTTACACAAGTGCAACTAATTTCTGGTAGAAGAAGTGAACATCTGCTTGTTCTCAAGGATCCTTCTGGCATTTAACAAGTGGCAAAGCCTGGAATAAATAGCTCAAAACAAATGAGCTAATTTACCTGAATTTAGCTTCCAATTCACTACCAGAATGGATGAGAAGGTTTTAAGTTTGACATGTCACTTGTAGGAGGTTCTTAGTGGACTAATAGGAACATTTAATTACAAACAAAACAACAAAACAAAACAAAACAAAACTCTCTCAACTGGCCTAAATAGCCATAAAATGCTTTGTGTTTTGTACATCACCTCTATTTCTTTCCTTTCTCTTTTCCCTTCTTTTCCCTCTGTCTCTCTCTCTTTCTCTCTCTCAAGGAATTTTTCGGTCTCATCCCTCAGTCAGGTTTCATTTCCTGTTGTAAAAATGTGTAATCGCTTCAAGTCAAATCTCCTGTAGGCTGAAAAACTAAATACCTGGAAGAATTAAAATAATTTCTAAAATGGAGTTAATGGGCTTTCAGTAACAGTTTTGGGGGCTCTTCAATTGTTCAAGGGCATAATTTCTAGTGCATGACATCTACGGATTGGTCATGACATCTGATTGGTCGAAAAACAATTTTACTACTTTCTGGATTAAATGTATATTTTAGATCACAGATGTAGCTGGAAAACTGAATAATTATAAATCTAACTGAAGGAGTGCCGGATGAGATGCCCCAAAATGGGCCACTTTGCAGAAAGATTATTTCAAGTTAAAAATGAGCATTACAAAAAAAAAAAAAAAAAAAAAAAAAAAAGAAAAAGAAAAAAAAAAAAGGCGCCTGGGTGGCTCAGTCAGTTTAGCATCTGACTTTGGATCAAGTCATGATCCCATGGTTTGCAGGCTCCAGCCTCACTTCAGGCTCTGTGCTGACAGCTCAGCGCCTGGAGCCTGCTTCAGATTCTGTGTCTTCCTCTCTCTCCTTCTCCTTTCCCCTCTAGCACTCTGTCTCTCTTGCAAAAATAAGTAAACAGTAAAAAAAAAAAATAAATAAATAAATAAAAGTAATAAAAACCCAGCAGATTCAGGAGGCTCTCTGCCTCCCCTAACTGCCTAAATTTAGATTGGAAAAGAGAGTCTGTATCAGGAAAAAAGTCATTAACTGAAATTCCCCTTTCTCTAAGGAACTTATCTGTATAACAGATGTTTTCTAAACATATCCTTTTACCTTCTTGCTAATGAGCTTTCTCCCTTTTGTGTCCTCAGGTCCCTCCCCTCTCCTTAGTTAATAGAAGCTTTATGTTGCCTCATTGTCTTTGGAATCTCATGTCTGTGTGGATTCCTCATGCAATCACCTATTAAATTTGATTTTCTCTTATTAATCTTTCTCATGTTAATTTGCTTCTAAGTCCAGACAGAAAAAACATGGAGCAGAAGAGGACTTTCTCCCCAGCATAACACACACATGTATTATATTTTCTTGATAAGTGGACATCTTTATATCGCAGAAACAGATATACACATTATACAGTAGAGTTCATCTTTGAACTGATTGGCTGACTGTTTTGTGATACTTTTATTACGATTTTAATTATTTAGGTAATGGCTATACCTCATCACAATCTTCTTTAAACTGAGAAGTCATTTAATAGAACAATTAAATAATAATCAAATGAGTTTCAAGGGTTAACTTATTCAATTCCACTTAAAAGTCCATTTTGCAAAATGATAGCTGGTTGTACATAAAATACTTTTCATTTAGAGGTTTTGTTTTGTTTTGTTTTTTGTTTTTTGTTTTTTACCTACTATAATTTAGGCTTTATACCAGCAGTACCTGTGGGGAGTTATTCAGGAATTGGAGTCAGGGATTCTATATAGAAGAGTGTCTTTTATGCATTTTGGACATGCAAGAATAAGTGACATTATGTATTTTGACACTTGTCTCTTAATAAGATAGACATCCTAGCAATGGGAATTCTGTTGATCAAGACACTCAAATAAGAAACATAAAGTACTCATTTGAATGTAATAAAAGTATGAATTCATGTTAAGACTCTTGTATGAATTCATGTTAAGACTCCTTATTAGTTCCATTTACATAGATATTTGATGAAAAAGAAATGTGGAAGAGAAATGTGATTGCTATTCATTGAAAACTACATTTTAGCTTTGGAAGAGAAATGTGATTGCTATTTGGAAGAGAAATGTGATTGCTATTCATTGAAAACTACATTTTAGCTTTTACATATATATTTTAATTAATAAAGTAGGTGGCTTTACCTACATTTGTGAATAAACATTAATTTTAAAGATTGTTCTTAAAAATTTCAAAGTATTAAAGATTCAAAATATTAAAAAAAGTTCACATCTGTATGTCAGAAATAACTACAAAATTTACAGCGTGTGTAGATAGATATGATGAGAGATGGATAGATTTGATAGATTTGATAGATATGGTCTTGAACTAAATGCTATTTTAATATAAATGTAAAGTAATTAAAATACTGTGATATTAATATAGCAGCAGAAAAACATGAATGAAATAAAATATAGAAATAAACACATATGTGTGTATATATATATATCTTTTTTCTCTCTGATGTAATTTCATATTTAAAAAGGATACAGAACCCCTTTAAAATAAAACTGATGCTTAAATGTGCTTTTATTTTTTTTCAACAGACATAATACGACAAATGTATCAAAATACAGGTGCTATTACCCTTGAACAATTCCTACAGAAAAATCCTAATTTCAGATCTTTTTCCTCTTCTTCCTTCCTTCCATCTGTCTCTCCTTCCTTCCTTCCTCTTTCCTTCCTTCCTCTTTCCTTCCTTCTTTCTTTCCATCCTTCCTTCCTTTCTTCCTTCCTTTCTCCTTCCTTTCTTCATACTTTCCTTCCTTTCTTTTGTGTACCACCTCACTATGAGCATCTTGTTCTAGTTTCCTCCCATCTCTATAGGCTTTCCCCATATTACCTGGAATTCATCTTCCTAAATAATCCTCCATTGCTATCACACACTATCCTCAAACACAATGCTGCCATATAAGCATAGTAAAGACATTCTCAAACACACACACACACATATATATAGGTATATATAGGTATATACATAGTGGTAACATAGTTTTATACCTCAATGGTCTCAAATCAATTAGACCTCCCCATCTCCCCATCCATCTTGGTTGGGTTCTGTGGAAATTTTAGTTTCCTAACTGTTCAAAACTTAAATTTCTTCAGCTACAAAATTCATTTTTGAGAGACCATTTTGGTCCTCTGAGACATGGACCTGTACCAAGATTATTCTTCCAAATTGGTTTTGTGACAGTCTTCTTTTAAGGGGACAGGAAGATAGATGGCATAACAAGAAACTATTTATAGGCATTGATTTTTAAATGATTGACAGCTAAATGCAAAGGAAATATGGTTTCATTTTCTCCTAATATGGTAAATCAAATCTGTCAACCTAAATTTCCCTCAACTCACTGTCCCTTTCATCATCCTAAAATAAGAGAATGGTTTCCATTAATCAGAGCCATAGCTTGAAGCCTACCTCCGTGCACCAATTTATCATGATTTTCTATATAATCTGGAACAAACCCATTAAATTATGTTCTCTCTTCAGTTTCTATTGATCAGTAGACACACTGGAAACAAAGGCCTAGAATTAGACTATTTCTTAGTATTTTTATTATTTTCCTTTCAGCTTTCTTGAACTGTAGGGTGCCAATTCTTTCTTTGAAATTTAGTGGATCTTAGCCTGGATATTGGCAGCAGGAGTTGAAAAGTAAACTGTATTAAAGATAATTTTTTTTTTACTCTAATTTGAAGCTAGAAGACTTCAAAATTAGAGTACAAAGAATAAATAGTTGTTTTGTCTGTTTTGTGACAGGTTTTAACAATTATGTGAAAACCTTACTTTTATCCTCCTTTGACACTTCCCACACAACACCAAAACAAGTAACTGGAATACATCATGTAGTGATAAAACCATCATTACCTTCTTTGAAGGAAACTTTCTTAATGAAGCAGAAACTACATTGAATCTTAGAGACAATATTTAATTATGGTCAAACTACATATGGTTTATAATCCATGTGTCAACAAAGATATAGTGCTTAGACATTTATGTAGAGAAGATTTATACAGTTTAGTCTCCATGCTTCTACTTGATAGCCAATGAACGTAGATTTAATGGCCCACTCTTTACAGGTAGACCACAGCAGGAATAAAATAACAAAAGGCTTTGGAAGTTGAATAATATTGCCATTTCATGCCTGCCACATGTAATTTGCCAAAACTCATTTGGCATTTAAGCATGATCCAAATATAACATCCTAACAAAGAGTTTCCCTTCAAATATACTAAATAAGGCCAGGGAGCAGTGACACAAAATGAAATGACAACACTAAGGGAAACAGAAGATTGCTTCTGATCAACATTTGTTGTCAAAAACCTCAACATAAGAGACAGAAATAATACAGGGTGTAGAGAAATGCTTATTAAGTCCCAGATATCTTCCTCTTTAGGCAATGTAATCTCATCTTCTCTGATTGACCCTTCCTTGTAAAAGGTCACCTATGTCTTTTGCAAAAGTGGAAAAGATGATACAAGTTCCTTAACCAACAAAAGAACGGCATTTTAAATCCTGGTATGTCAACAGGATTTCATAAAACATCAGGGGTGAATGGAACGTTAGATGCTCAGTTCACTCTGCTATACCGTGTATGCAATCCTTCCACAAAACTGCTACTCAAAGTGGGGTGTGAGGATCACCAGTAACCTGCATCGATCGCCTGGGACTGCTTAGAAAAGCAGAATCATTGGTATGTGTATTCAAGTTGGAGAAGCACTGCTGTTCTATCATATTGCCTCCGAATATTCATACAGACCTACTTGAATATCTCCAGTTACTAGGAAGTCACTCCCCAGGGTACCTTTTTCAATGTTGAACAGCTTCCCAAGTAATACGGTTATTTCTTACATTAATTACAGCACAGATCTGCTTCTCTGTTACTTCTACCGAATCAGTCAAAAATCTTCCCTTTAAACTTGCTCAGAAAACACTAAGTCCCTGTTTTTCTCTCAGGAATTTAGATAACCGTAATTAGAACTTGACCTATCCTCTTACTCTTCTCAAGTTACTTTAACCATTCCTCAAGTGTTACATTTTATCACTCTTAACATGATGCTCTATGCCAAAATCCATCCTACGTATTGCCATCAAAGTGTGATTTCTAGAATTGAACATAACGTTCTCAGTCCGGTCAATGCGGAATTGGGAAGGATTATCTCCTTACTCCATGTATTCTACCACTATTAATACAGCCTAACAACCGCATTGTCTTTATGGAAGAGGGAAGAAGGGGGATAGCATCATTCTGTAAATGCCTACTGCATTTTGACAGATCTAGAATCCTAATTACTTTCCACTTTACAAAAGGACTGTCTTTCTTTCTCTCTGTACTGCCCATGTCAAATAGATTCTTTGCACTTTTCACTGTCCTCTACTAACCTCAACTCCATTCAATAACAGAGGACAGAAGGCCATTTGTCTGGATCCCTAGACCTCAAAAGAATGCTGTTTGCAAGATACTGGAAAACAAATTGTTGCACTTAAAAGAGGGATATATAAGAAGCTGGACATTCAGAAATGGATATTTATCTGGCTCTTACCTGAAGCAACCACTACTTACTGTATTTATTCCCTTCATTTCTTCAAAATAATTAGATTCAGTACATCAGTTGGTTCATTTCAGATGATTTAGATTAGGATCTTTGTATGTTAGGAATATATTATTTCTTCTAGGCTAATGTTTTTAAAAAAACTTTTTTAACGTTTTTATTTATTTTTGAGAGAGATAGAGACAGAGTGCGGTGGGGGAGGGGCAGAGAGACAGGGAATCACAGAATCTGAAGCAGGCCCCAGGCTCCAAGCTGTCAGCACAGAGCCCAATGCGGGGCTCGAACTCATGAACCGTGAGATCATGACCTGAGCCGAAGTCGGACACCCAACCGACAGAGCCACCCAGGCGCCCCAAGGCTAATGTTTTTTAAAGATGATGTATTATGTGGCATCATGCCTCATGCCTAGATATTAATATTTTGATATACTATTATATATAACAGTTTTTAAAATGTATGATTTGAAATATTCTACTTTGGGGATTTATTTGGTTAAAATCTATTTTTCTTGCTGGCTGATATATAAAACTTCCTAGTAAATAAACATGATCGGAAAATACGTGCTCTGATTTCCAAACAATGATCTGCTTTTAATAAAGGACCCTCTGAAGAACTGATGTGGTAAGCAGAATGACCTCCTAAAGAGGCCTATGACCTAGTCCCAGTAGCCTGTAAATACGTATTCATTACATGGCAAAGCGGGCTCCGAAGATGTAATTAAGATTACTGACCTTAAAAAGAGAGATTATTCTGGATTATCATTTAATTCCAATGTAATCGCACAAGCTCTTAATAACAGAGATATTTCTTGTGCTAAAGGCAGAAGAAATGAGGCAGAAGGAGCAGTTAAAAGAGATTCAATGTATGAGAAGGACTCAGAGCACCTTTGATGGCTTGAAAATGAAGAGGGAAACATGATAAGGAATGCAGGTGGCCAAAGAGTTGAGTCTCCCTCATAACAGCCAGAAAGGAAACAGGGATCTATCTCTGCATGCAACTGAATTCTACCAGCAACCTAAAAGGAATGAAGCCCTGCTGATGCCTTGATTTTTACATTGTAAGACATATCTTACAACAAAGACCCTAGCTGTGCCAGACTTCTGACCTACAGAAGTGTGAGGTAATAAATGGATGTTGTTGTAAGCCACTACATTTCTTGTTATAATAACAATAAACAAGACAACTTGGTTCAGGGCTTCAGGGGCTGGGTGCTCTCATTCCTAAGACGATGGCAGACATGGCTATTTTATCACAGTGTACTTTTTTCATCAGTTTGGAAATTTAGCCTTAAAATACTTCATAACAAAGAATCCCTATAAAACATTAGAATACTTTCAAAGAAGACACCAGATGAAATTATCTGAGCTTTGGATGATATTCAGTGAGTATTACTTGTACAAAGTGCCTTCTTCATAATTATTTTCTAATTGCTTTCCTCAATTTTATTTCCATAGCAAGAAATATCAAAGGGAGAGATGGAGAGGAAATGTGAAAATACGTGAGTTGAGAACCAGCTCTGATTCTAACTAAGTTGGGAAATTTAAATGAATCTTTCTTAATTTTTTCAACTATAAAAGGGTACGTAGTATCTGAGGAGTTTAAAATATTTTTTTTTCTTACAAAAAAACATTATGTGGGAGGCTACTCTCTAAAGAGAGAAATGCTGACCTTCTCATGGTGGAAGTGGAGGAACACCCCAACTCCAGCTGCTAGACTCTTCTCCACTAACCCCGACTCCATCCACCAACAGAGGATGCTGAGTATTTTGCCTGGAATCCTACACCTCAAGAGAATCCTGGTTGCAAGCCACTGGACAACAAATTGTTTCATATATCTTTCATCTCCAATGTTTTATGTTTTAAAAAATAGACATATAGATCAAAAGGATGAAAATGAAGCTTCTGTAGTTCACACTGACCCTCGTGTTCCATTTACTATCATGGTGCTACCTAATTTTCATGAGCACACATTTATGCATAAATATATATATTCAGTGTATATTATTGATTATACAAACTAATGGCTATGTTCTCTGCCTTGCTGTAGACATATAGCCTTATTTATCTAGTGGTGTTTGTCTAATGAAAGTGCTAGAGGTGACTGATTCATTCTTTCTTTGATTCATTCTTTATCCAGTAATTCATTTCTTATTCATATATAATGTGAGAAAATAGCCTGTCTGGTACCAAATCTATACTTTAATATTAAATGCAATTTTTCTTTAAAAGTCAGATACAAATATAAACTATCAATGTTAAGTGTTAATATTAGGAGTACACCATAAGAAATTCAAGGTAATACTACTGTACTTAGTCATTTCAAGTTCTATGAGAGGCAGACCATCCTGGTTGTGTTAAAGATTCAAGATTAAATACTGCATTGATACCAAGTAGGCCTTAATACAGTATAACTTGCAGACATTCAAAAATTTCAACCGTATAATCTCTTTAAAATGAACACTTTAACTGACACACTGGACTAACTGATGGACTTTCTCCCTTCTCTACACCACAGTGACCAATATCCTTCCCCCCCGCCCCCCACCATGGAACTTTCAGGTTCTGAGGCTGTTCTCCAGCATATCAGTGCATGTCTTCTTTGGTCTTTGCACCTCATGCTGCCAAGACATTATACAATTTGTACTCGTTATTGTAATTGTACAACCAAATTAAGTTAAATTAACATACAGGTAAATACAATTAAAGACATAAAGATGGCTTTTCTATGAACGTATAAAGGATTAGTAAAAGCTACTCCGTACAGTAATTGATAATTTATTATAGACATTTGAGGGTAATTGTAACGTCTAGACATATTTTGCATCCAGATTGTTTCTCAAGTGTCTTTAAGTCTTGCTTCAGTGAAAAGTGTCAAGAGTGCATCCCAGCTGTGATTGTGTCAGACAGGCCATAAAGAGTTGTGCTGTGGAGGGCAACTGAATGTTCAACTATAAGATTCAGGTGCAAAGGAAATAGACATTGCATGCATATATACAAATGTGTGACTTTTACAGGCTCTCTGCTTGAACTGACATGCTTTTCTTAACAGAGTCACTTTTCATTCTGATCCCTTTGGTTAAAAAGACTCCTGTGGCACACCAAATGACCAGCTTCAATAGACCACTCAAATTCATCAGTACACACAACACTGCACATCATCAGCATGAAGGACACCGTGAGGGACAAAGGGGACTAGTTGGAGTGACTGGGAAGAGAGAGATCCCTCTCTTGACTACTCACTCATATGAACTGGAAAATCTGAACTCTATCAGGAAATAATTAAAATGTTTCATTTTCATAGTGATTTCAACCTTACTAACAGGTAACCTGAATAGAGCATTTGTGTTTGTCAGCTCATATTTTGTTTTGGAAAACATTTTTTTCCCAAAGAATTGAGAGCTAGCATATTTCATCCTCAAAAACGAAAGGAAGAAACTTTACTAACTATAAATCTAGGCAGAATAAAAATATGTAAAATGAGTAGCTGGAAAAGTTATAAATATCAGCTCATTCTTCTTTTCTTATATTTCTCACTAAATAAGTTCCAATGAACTAGGTCAATTATTTGGGAAAAATAAGTTTATTTTAAATAATCTGTTAAAACCACATTTATCATGCTACAAGTAATGGTTTGCATAAAATTACTGAAACAGCATTTTAAGACCCTTTGATGTTTGGATGCCCCATGAGGTTTACTTGTTTGTTGGTTGGTTGGTTTCTGGCCTTGAGTAAAATCGCAATGTTGGGATAAAACATTTCAGGATTTCAGGATAAAAGCACACATTTCACATCTGGGTCTTAAATTTTCAAGTTACCATCCCATGCCAAATAAAAATAATTAAAGTTGTCTTCTACCTCATATTTTAGAAAATAATTGAAGTTTCTTCATGGAAACTATTATATTTGCATCACATGATAAATGAAGTCATATATTTAAATACATTTTGCCTAATAAACCCTAGTTATCGACAGTTGTTTAAAACACACTAGTGCTGGTTGTTGCTCTCTCCACCATCATTCCCCACAAAGTGAAGTGAATTAGTTTCAACAATTCTGTTCAATCTGTGGAGCTATAAAACTAAGTTTTACATGTATGAGCATGTGTCAGTGTTTGTGTGATTGTCTATTTGTGTGTGTGTTACCGATGACTAATGAAGCATGAATTTGATTCTGTTTCTGTGACTTTTTGCTGTCTTGACAGTTGGATATTGAATCCTTGTTTTTGAAATCTTTACAGATTTTCAAAATGGTCTGGATTTAACAAACGGGATCATTCACATTTAGCGCAAAATTAATTGCTCCTAGATGGGTTTGTGCTATGAATTCCTTTTGTGCTAAATTCTTGATCATATATCATTAGAAGGATGTGATTTTGACAGTTCTCATCTCAGAGTTTGTTATTTAGTTCAACTGTTTAAATTTTTCATAGGCATGGAATCTCCTCAGCAATCTCTTTTTGAAAATAATTTTTTAAAATCTTTATTTACTTTGTGTGAGAGAGAAAGCACATATGCACATCAGCTAGAGAGGGCCAGAGAGAAAGGAGACAGAGAATCCCAAGCAAGCTCTGCACTGTCACCGCAGAGCCCAACTCATGAACTCATGAACCACGAGATCATGACCTGAGCCGAAGTCAGAGGCTTAAGTGACTGAGCCACTCAGACGCCCCTCTCCTAAGCAATCTCTTAATAATTTCTTAGATTAGCAGATAATGTTAAATTTTTTAAAATGAGCTCATAAAATGATCTCCCAATATTCCTGTAAAAAGATTCTTCTTGCCATCTCCTGATACAGAAGTATAAATACAAAATCAAAATATAAAGACTATGTGTGGTTACACAAATTATTTCAGTAAAACTTGAAAATACCATCCTTCTGGGAAGCTGGGTGGCTAAGTAATTAAGCATCTGACTTCGGCTCAGGTCATGATCTCACTGTTCGTGAGTTTGAGACCCACATCGGTGAGCATGAGCCCCACTTCCGTGAGCTCGAGCCCTGCGTTGGGTGAGCTCATGCCCCACCTTGGGTAAGCCCCACTTCTCTCTCTCTCTCCCCAACTCTATCTATTCCTGGGATTCTCCCTCTCTGTCTCTGCCTCTCGCTCATTTGCGCTCGTTCTCTTTCTCAAAAATAAAAAAAGAAAAAGAAAATAAAGAAAAGAAAATACCATCCTTCAGTTAAAAGAGGGTATTTTTGGCGACAATGCACAATTTACAACAGTTGCATTTTCTCTCCCTTATCTTTGTCAAAGAACTAAAGAGCAGTTTGGTGCATTTAATGTTTCAGAGAAGTTTCCTGGAGCATTGGGATCAATCCTCATGTCTCCAGACCTTGGTCACTGTAAGTTTGTCCTGGGCCTGAGACCCACATTTACTCTTCAAGTGCTGCCAAACCTGCTTTGTCAACTCTGAAGAATGTAGGACATAACTTGGGGTGCAGAGAATCGAATACAGTGATGTCTATAGGAAGAGAACAGCTCTCTCTGCCATCACTGTGCACCATGAGTTTGCTTTGAAATTTAATCTATCAGGATCACATTTTAATTATCTCTGTACCTCTCACACCCAGGTCCTATGACAAAACTGTGCATACAGTTGCGTTTGGCAGTATGAATCAACTTGGTGTACATGGAATTGCTTTTCAAGCAATTTGGCAGTTGTACTTGAATGAAAATTTCATCTCGATGCAGTATTGCATCCACATACTGAGTCAGTGCAGCCGGAGGAAAGCTCTCCTTCACCCATCAGCAGCAAGAGATCAGGGAAAAATCACAGACTGAACTGGAACACTGGAATTTGATTTTTGCTATCTACCAGACACAGAGAGTGCAGCCTTCAGAAGGTCACCTTAACACTCCTGACCTTATCCTCATTATTGAAATGGATGTGATAATATTTACAGTAACAACATTAGTAATAATAATAATGATGATGGAAGTACTTACAGTATGTCTGGCATGATTTTAAGAATACTTAAAACTCACAACAAACTGATTCAGTAGATATGACGATTTTCCCAAATTAAAAAAAAATGTTTTTAATGTTTTTTAATTTATTTTTGAGACAGAGAGCATGAGCAGGGGAGGGGCAGAGAGAGAGAGCAAGACACAGAATCCGAAGCAGGCTCCAGGCTCTGAGCTGTCAGCACAGAGCCCGACATGGGGCTCCAACTCACAAACCGCGAGATGGTGACCTGAGCCGAAGTTGGACGCCTCACCAACTGAGCCACTCAGGCGCCCCGTATCCCAAATTTAAAGTGAGTAAACCAAGGCACAGAGAAATTAAAATAAAATAAAATAAAATAAAATAAAATAAAATAAAATAAAATAGTAAAATAAAATAATGCAGCTGTCAATATCTACCCTCAAATTCTTATTTTCTCTTCTATATTAAAAACCATGGCTGCTTTTATTTATTTATTTTTTAAGATTCTTTTGTTTTCAAACACGGTTTTGTCTTGGTTTCCATGACAACTCTTTCTCCTGGCTTTCTTTCTACCTGTCTGGCTGGTAAGAAGTGGATCTAGGGATCTGGGTATCATGAATCCGAGGGAAACTCTGTCACATGGCTTCTCTTTTGCAGTGTCTTTACATCTTGTAACCGGTGTATACCTATTCATGTTGGTTCTCTGCTAACTTGAGTTCATATGTGGTTCATGATCACTTATTTCTTTACTGGGAATTTGGAGCTTCGGCTTCCATTGCTAAAGGGTCCATTCTTTTGGTTTCCTTGTTTGACTCTGAATACAGAAAATCTTCCCCATGGCCTGTGCTGCTCTGTGCTCTCTGCTTGTCTCCTCCTTTGATCTACTTTCGAACTCTGATCTAGCTCTCATGCTCACCACTGCTCCCAAAATATGTCAAACTTTATCCACCCTCAGAATCTTCGGGTTTTCTGTTCTTTCTGCCTAGAATGCTCTTATGTTACATATGATTTACCTGCCATGCTCACATCTTTAAGGTCTACAAAGTCATTTTCTATCACAGTGCTATATTTTATTTGTATTCCTTGTAGTAAAAATGCATATATCTTTATTTGCCGACCTACTCATTATTTATCTCCCCAAACCAGAAATCCAGGAACAAAGACAAAACCAAGGTTGTTTCGTTCATAGCAGTATCACCAAAACCTTCTGCAATATCTAGCATGTAGTAGAACTGCACTAAATATTTATTAAATTGATTAAATAAATGAGAGGAAATGAGATTACCATGTCCTCATAGTTATTATTTATTGTCATCTTAAAACTATATTTATGGCTCTGTCAATAACAGAATAAGACAAATGCATCTTCAATTGCCCAAACAGTCTAGTAAGGACAAATCGCAGGTAAATGATATGTGAGTTTTTATGTGTGTTTTCTCTAGCAAGGAATTCATGATTTTCATGAGTACGTCAAATATTTGAGTAGGCTATTTTAAAGAAGTTTTAATCACTGTCTCCTTATATAGTGAAAGCATAGTTATATATCTTGATTTTAGATATATAACTGCTTTCAGAATTGACAAGATGATAGTTTACATAGTTGAAGCTTAATTTCTCAGATTCTCAAATAATAAATGATATTTTTATTAAATATCTGCTTTGTACAAGTATGGCGTAGAGGATGAAATGGCCATGGAGTGGAGGTGAATTCATGACTGGAGGAAGGCTAACACACTGCCAGTAGCTTGTAATAGAGATATTTCTTATTTTGAAAAAATGGGATTTTTTTTATAACCTATACTCAGTATTACTCAGTGTATATTATTTTTCTTAGAGACAATGCTTCATATAAAATATCAAGCAGTATTTGCTACCTTATCAAATTAAGCTCCATTTATCCATGCAGTTGAAAATATCAGAGATTGGTCTTTTGACAATGTTATTAATAAGATATAGCTATGATGCAAATTTTATTCGTTATATTATTATAATTATATTATAATATAATATAATTTATAATTATAAATATATTATATTATATTTGAAGACCCTCCAAAATGGCTCTGAACCTGAAAATGACTTTAAAAGCCTAGAGCCTTTTAAACTCAATGATTAATTAGGTTTGATTGTCCAAGATTTTGTGGCTGGTTTTAAAGGGTAGTCTGAAACAAGATACCAGGTAAATAGATACATTATTCCTTTGGTACCACCACTTTCAAAATTAGAATTCCCATCTACCCCACTTTCTCCTTGTTTCCAGTAAATACCTTGAACTTGTGATGGGGAGATTGATATATACCTAAATAAAATAAAACACATTTATAATTTGGATACAAATAAATACTATGAGGAAAAAGAAGATAAAATCTAATTATAATTATAACTCAGGGATCCAGAAGACTGTATTTAGAAAGTACATTTAAGTCAGTCTATGTAACAACTAACTAACTAACTAGCTAAGTAAATATATAAATAAAACTTCAACAACTGAAACTTGGAGAGAATATACCTGCAACCATTATAGTGTATCTGGAACCATTAGCTTCCTCCTCTAACAAACAAACAAAAAACAAAGGAGGAGAAAATATCTATGAAACTTTCTCTCAAACACTGAAACCTAGGAAATGAAGGGCTGTGACCTCTAAGAGAAAAAAAAAAATGAGGTGAGCTCATATGATCTATCCTGGCTTTCTGCCTAAAGGTGACTTCTGAGCCACAGCACAGGGAGGGGAATCAAAGCAGAACACAGTAATTTCACTAAGTTGACAAGAGTTTGCAAAATGGGGAAGCTGAAGTGGCTAAATGTGCAGAACATATTAGATGTTTCCTAGGGGATGGGACGACTCACAGAAAGAGCTCCATAAATTTTCACAACATTCCCCCTCTGTATCTGTTACTGAATACTATGTACAGGATATTGAAGTGAGTTTCACAGAAAATAAATGGTAGATTAAAAGTCATTGGTGTTAAGTGACCATTACAATCTTGACAGAAGAGCTGCCACAAAAACAAACAAAAGACAAACAAAATCCTTTCTTAAAATTTAGGGAAGAGACACAGAAATGTATATGTGTGTGTGTGTGTGTGTGTGTGTGTGTGTGTGTGTTATATGCATATGCATATATATATACACATCTATATATGTGTATGTATGTATATATATGTATACACACATAAATACAGACACATATATATGTACATTTCTAGCATTTCTTTTTTTTAATGTTTTTTGTTTGTTTGTTTTTGAGAGAGAGAGAAAGAGAGAGAGAGAGAGAGAGAGAGAGAGATACAGAGCATGAGCAGGGGAGGGACAGAGAAAGAGGGAGACACAGAATCGAAAGCAGGCTCCAGGATCTGAGATGTCAGCACAGAGCCCAATGTGGAGGTTGGATTTATGAGCTGCAAGATCATGACATGAGCCGAAGTTGGCCACTTAACCGACTGAGCCACCCCAGCACCCCATTTTTAACATTTCTGTTTCACTCTTAACTATATCTGCCATAATTAAACCTTTTTTCGACTTACTGGATATTCTCAATCTAGTGTTTTTTTCTTTCAAGTTTATTTATTTATTTTGAGAGAGAGCAGGGGAGGGGCAGAGAGTGCAGAGCCCGACACAGGGCTCGAACTCAGAAACTGTGAGATCAAGAAATCAAGAGCCAAAATCAAGTCAGATGCTTGGCTGACCAAGCCACCCAAGCATCCCTCAATCTAGTGTTTCTAATCACAGGTGAAATAATACTTTCTATCTCTGACGACAACTGTACATCTCTGTGGGAACCATCTCTCTGACTTCTTAATGGTGAGTGCTCAATTAGACAATTTGGACAACTTTTGTGATTGACCTTCATGAAGTCTACATAGGCCTGTTGTTTCATATTGTCTGATTTAAAATCAGATGGGTGAATATCCTATAAAGCAAGCACAATCTTCTAACAGATAAAGAATCAACTGCATGACCTCGGGGGTCATTCCATCTTAAATGTGTACGTATCTGTGATTTTTCTTTGAGTTTAAATCAACTCTGATCATATAGATACTAAAAATCTCATGAGGTTAGAACCCATTTGCCAGAGGTTTAGGTAAGCCTTTCAAAATCTCTGTACTTTTATCCCTCTCCATTAAGAATATATATATATATATATATATATATATATATATTCTTATGTATACACACATATACACATATATATGTATGTGTGGATATATATATGTATGTATGTATATATATGTATGTATAGATATTATTTTCTAATTTGATATTGTTTTTCTATCTTCCTTACTTTTAAAATAAATGGTAAAAGAGACCAATTCTGTTTCATTTCTCTTTTAACAAATTCATGTGTGTGTTCATGCACTTCTCTTTCATAAATAAAATATTTAAGGCAGCTTACAATTCGATTACATATTGTAATTAGATTTTTTAAAGCATAAGACTAAGAGCCTAGGAAATAAAATTAGAAGAAAAATCCTGAATAGAAGTGTAGATGAAACATGCTGAGGAGAAAATTAATAGTTGTTGAAGCTGAGTGGTGGGTATATGGAGAGTCGATATAGTTTGTTTTTACATTTGAATGTGTTTGCAATTTCTATAATAAAATATTTTTTTAAGATTTTAGAATTAGAATAATGACGCCTCAAGTCACAGATCTGTCAATGACTGGCTCTATGACCTTGGACAAATTTTAATCTTCCTTAGGCTCAATTTCTTCTTCTATAAAATGAACATACATTTGCAGTATAAAGGGTTTCCATAAGAACAAAATAATGTATTTAACCTTCTAAGCCCCGTTCAGAGCCATGATTTACCCGTGTGGTATCTTTGTGTTCATTAAAACAGATTCCCTTCCTCAAAACATCTTACTGTCATTTAAAAAAATGAATTAAACATACGTATTTAAGTTGAGTACAATAGAAGCAGGGTGCCAGTGTTGTGCAGTGCGGAACATGCTTAACTATATGCAGCAGCACTAAATTGTCACAAAGTGTGTTATAATTTTTCCCAGTCATCAAAACCACATAGGAATGGTAGGAAGTTGGGAACCTGGAATTTAACATCAGTTCGTGCACTTCTACCCTTGACTTGATCGATTTTCTGTTTTCATATATCCAAATCGCCTTAAACTGTATTTGTTAGTCAGGAAGTGAGAACAATATTCCACAGCTCCAACCACCAGTCTCCACGGAGTGAGTACTACCCCTTCCTTCTGATGACTTGGATCACTTTCAAAGGTTTTTTTTTGGTTTTTATCCCCTAGTGTCCTTTTTCTTTTTGACTATTACATTTTTCCTTTTGAGGTGCTTCAAATCATTCTTTCTCAGAGAAAAAGTGGTATATTTAGATAAACACAATAAATATAAATTCTATTTGAAATGGAAAATGGGCAAAGTTTCACCTTTTCTGCAATTGCCGAGCAGGAAAACGTTCATTTTATGAATTGTGGAACTCTGTTGAGCGGAATACCAATGAGATATGGTGACTCAGCATGCTTTATAATGTGTCACTCCTGCTCTTTCTGGAATTGAGATTACACGATAACGGAAGTGGTTTTCACTGATTGTTATGAGATGAATGACATCATTCTTGAAATGATCCTATCTGTTTTGAACCTCCACAAACCGAATTCACACCTTTTACATCGACAAAAAAAATACAGAGCTGGGAATTTAAATTGTTATTTTGACCTTTTATTTTTATTGATCCTAAATCCCACTTAGTAATTTATTAATTATACTTTCTCATCATAACTTTAGAATGTTATTTATTTATTGTGCATAAATTGATTTTATTTTGCATAAGTATTATATTAATAAAATCCTGCCTTCTGAAATTTATTTTAATTAGATAAAATGACTATTGCTTTACTTTTTACTAGTGAGACTTTAAATATTCCCACAGGAGTTTTCACTAGTCTGTAAGCAAAGTGAATTGAGATTATTAATAAGCTTGATCTTAATGTTATCAATAAGGGCTATAATTATATAAAATAGTTATGTTAGGAATTATAAAAGGAGTTTATTTTTGCAAAAAATAACTTAATGGTAGAAAATATATTTCCTGTGTAACATGTTTCAATGTATTTAAATAAGATATTAGTAAAGACATTATTTTAAAAGCAATTATTCTGTGGCAAGCAATTTGCATGCATTTTATCATTTAATAAAAGAAACCTACTAAATAGTATCATTACTATTTTCAACCTACAGATGAAGAAACAAGGCACAAAATAAACAAGTAATTCTCCCATGTCCCCAAGCTAGTAAGTGACAGAACCAATACTCTAACCTTGGTCTCTCTGGTACCAAACCTTCTGTCTTCATCACCTTGTGTCCTAGGTAGTAATGAGTCATTAGCTGACAGAAGGCATCCATCCACAAGCTTATGTAGGTAGAATAAGAAACCTCAGAAGTGCAAGCATTTCTATCTTCCATGACAGAGAGCTGTTTAGCTTAAATATTAAAATGTGAGCGTCTTTATAAACGAGGGAGATGGCCATACCTTTAAAGAAAAAAGGACCCCAAACCTCTTTACCCTAACAGAATTATTTAAGTTCACTTTGAGTTAGAATATAGAATATGGATGAGTATGATTGAAAAACTCAGAGTCCTGTTTAACCTCCAGCTCCTCATGAAGACAATGAAATCCTGATGACAGGGGGAGGTGGCTGAAGCCAGAAAAGGAGGGGAGAAGAGTATGTGCAGGTCTCCCAAACCACTCAGGTGACTGAGATGAAGTTCCTTCAACAACTCACTTGAGGCTATTCTCGTCTTTTTTAGAAAGTGCACATAATAAGAGGCAGAGCCAAAGAGGATGAGGGCTGATAGAGCCACTCTTTGCAAGAGATGGGCTGACTGATTAGCCTCTGGAAGCACCAGAATGTTGCTTCCAGTGGCAGGTAGATGCTTAAATACACATCGTTAAAATCACTAGATGAGAATATTTAATCCAATAGAATATAAAATCACTAAGAGGAACTGTGAGAATGTCTGATCTTGCTCTATGGAACTAGAATACTTTTTTTAATTTTATTTATTTATTTAAAAAAATTTTTTTTCAACGTTTATTTATTTTTGGGACAGAGAGAGACAGAGCATGAACAGGGGAGGGGCAGAGAGGGAGGGAGACACAGAATCGGAAACAGGCTCCAGGCTCTGAGCCATCAGCCCAGAGCCTGACGCGGGCTCGAACTCACGGACCGCGAGATCATGACCTGGCTGAAGTCGGATGCTTAACCGACTGCGCCACCCAGGCGCCCCCACAAGTCATTATTAAGAGCTCACAATATCTACCACAAATGACCCAAATACTATGAAAGTCACACTGACTTAAGTAAGTGTAAAATAATAATAACAATAATAAGCCAGCATCTATTGAAGGTTTGTTATGAGCCAGAGAGCATTTTGAGTACTTTATATGCAGTGCCACATTTAATTGTCACAATAAACCTAGAAATTTAAGGAACTTTTTATCCCTACATTCAGAAGGATGCGACATACATACATTTAAGTAAACATAACCATTGCATTAATATAAATATATTTATGATCTTAGATAACATGCAAAAAGCCCACATCTCCTCTCACTGTTGTGCTTTGACTTCATAATAATTAAATATTTAATGGCCATTTAATGGCTGCTTTTATTAACTTATCATTTTTATAATACTGCATAATTCAGTTATTTCCAAAATTTTAAAAATTTTAACCATACAGAATCCACCTATAAGTATCTCTGTATTAAATTCTGGAACTTCTGTTGACATATAATCATAAACTTCTGGAGTTATGGTGCGCCTGGGTGGCTCAGTAGGTTAATCATCCAACTTTAGCTCAGGTCATGATCTTGCAGTTCACAAGTTCGAGCCCTGCATCAGGCCCTGTGCTGACAGCTCAGACCCTGGAGCCTTATTCAGAATCTGTGTCTCCTCCTCTCTCCATCCCTCCCCAACTCGCGCTCTGTTTCTCTCTCTAAAATAAATAAACATGAAAAAAAGAAAGAAAGAAAGAAAGAAAGAAAGAAAGAAAGAAAGAAAGAAAGAAAGAAAATTCCTGGAATTAGCTTTCCAGTTTAGAGTATATACATGTCTGTGTAACTATTGTTACATACTACCTCCTTACCTTTTGAAAGGAATACACCAATTTACCTTGGCAACAGCAATGTAACTGTGGTTCAATGGGTGTTGTAACTATAATTACGTTTATTTTGTTAGAGTAAAATTGAGGCTAAGTTGTTTTAATATACTTTTTTTTTCATCAGTGACAAGGATGATTTACTATTTACTTTTCCTAATGTTAATTGACTCTTTGTATTCATTTACTTTTTCAAAATTCAGTAGCAAATGTAAATGGTTCATTTAAGCTCTATGTTTGTTAGTGTTTTAAGAATATATAAAAAGTTAACAACCAAAAAACCTGTTTCATGAGCATCCATCCGGGGTTTCCTTGATCCCAGCTGTCTAATGGACTAGGCTTCAAATGGTTACATATATGGAACAATGTGCTTCTATTAGAAAGCCACTGAAGATCCTTAGAGTAGACCTTTTATGTAGGCATCCCAGATGTTTTCACATAAACCGCATCTAGCAACTGATATCTGGTTCCTATGTGCTCAAAATGTAATTCCTAAAATTTCAGTTTCTCCATGTGTGACACTTTCCCCACAGTCTCTGTACATGTCATTTTCTGCCTAAAATACTGTTCCAAACCTTCCTGCAACTAACTAGGCCAGACCCCAGCTTATTGTATTTGGCAGGGGGAGTGTCCTTACCTCTGCCAAATTAGGTTAGTTGCCCATTCTATGGTCCACCAACACCATGTTCTCTTTTCTTCTATAACACTTGTTCAATACCTGTATATCCTAGTAGAAAATTTGTTGAAGGATGGCAGGGATATGTCTTGTTCATTGTAGTACAGTGTCTGTCATAGTCTAGGATCTTAATAAGTATTTTTAAATGCATGGAGAAGTGGAAAGAGCCAACAGATACGTGGAGAGCACTAACATTATTTGCTGTGTTATCAGCTCTAAGATCTGTTTCTTTACAATAACTATACTCCCCATGATATAGTTTTGTCCCTCAAATTAGAGCAGACACAACTCTAGAGTAATGATTTCAAATATATTCTTCAACAATGATTAGGATAAGAGTAAGGCACTAGACAGAGATGACATTTATTCCAGGGAAAGAATTCTTTAGAATTTATCCCCGTTTCTAGACTCAGGGGCTGTCAGTCATTAAGGGTTTCCAAAATCTGAAAATAGATTGCCTGGCAGAGGGCCGGTTCTCTAGGGTAAAATTACTTCCAAATATATTTGAAGGAGTTTTTAGAGTTTTAAAATGCTGCAATGACCTATCCCAATTAAAATGGCCCATCAAATGATGTTCTCACACTGACTCCTTGATGCCAAAGTGCAAAGTGTCAGAATAGTCTGCAGGAGATCCAGACTGGCAAGAAAGTCATTGTCCGGATCGCACTCTAAAATATTATTATTCAATGTTAGCCAAACAGGTTGATAAATTCTTCTTCTGTAGAGATTGTAAGGAATAAAAGTAAGTAAACAGAGTTAAACTTAATCTAACACGATGTATACACTCCTAACATTGATTTATTTTTAATTAGGCAAACAGGGGATTAAGAAATTGTTGAAAAGTATATACTTTTGTTCTTGAATATATTTATTTGCTCTTTACAGAAGAAATGAGTTCCCAGTTTAGTTTAATTCTGTAAACCGAAAAGGTATTTCCAGATTTTAAGCAGTCCTTTGTCAAGGCAATACAAATTCATAGAAGTGCGAACTTACTTTTCTTATAAAAAAGTGATACTTGAAAAGCGTTAGATTCATGCTGCACATCCTGTGTAAGCAATGGAACCCAGTACACTCGGTATAATCATTTCTATCACCATCTATTTTGACTGTTGTTCACTCTTTACTCTGCATAATAAAAGAGACCCTAGGGAAAATATATGGTTCTTTAGCAGTTTGTAAATTTTGGTGACAGATTTTAATGACTTATAAGCCAATTTTTTTCCTAAACAAAATTTGTTGTTTTTATTTCCTTCTTTTTAAATGCAGTTTATAATTTCATTTACAGGCATTATTTTTTTTTAAATTTTTTTTAATGTTTATTTTTGAGAGAGAGAGAGAGAGAGAGAGAGAGAGAGACAGAGTGCGAGCAGGAGAGGAGCAGAGAGAGGGAGACACAGAATCGGAAGCGGGCTCCAGGCTCTGAGCTGAGCTGTTAGCACAGAGCCCGACGAGGGGCTCGAACTCACAGAGTGTGAGATCATGACCTGAGCTGAAGTCGGACGCTTAACCGATGGAGCCACTCAGACACCCCAGTACAGGCATTCTCTTAATTGTTTATATGCCAGAACTCTTTTTCTGCTTATTTTCACAGGTCTTACCCTTATTTTGCTACTTCTTTTTATATATTTCTGTAAGGATGACAATCTATTTTACTCTACCACCCACACCTTTGTTATTTGTATTCTGTACAAGAGAATTCCAGTCTGTGTTTTTAAAAGCTGTTGTAGGGAACGTAACCTTTGGCTCTGGGCTTTTCCCAAAGCTACACTCAAACTGCCATCTGGGGCTTCAGTCATCTCAAGGTTTGACTGGGAAAGGATTTTCTTCCAATTTTATGTGCTTGTTGGCATGATTCAGTTCCTTGCAGATTATTGCACGGCAAGCTCTTTTCCTTGCTGGCTCTTGGGCAAAGGCCACTCTCTGCTCCTTACTGCATGATGCCTCTCTAGAAGGCTAGTTCGTAATAGAGCCAGTAAGGTAAGGAGAGGGTGAGCAAGCCAGAAACCACTGCCTTTGGTGACTTAGTATCAGATGTGATTGATAACCCATCACTTTTGCCAGATTCTAGACATTAGAAAAGATCACTAGGTCTAGCCCATTCTCAAAGAGAGGGGATTACATAGGGGGATGAATGCTATGAGGCAGGGATTTATCAGGAGCAGTTTCAGAAGCTGTCTACTGCAGACATACAGGTTGAAGTGAAAAAATAACACTGCATTCACATGTTGAAGACATACTCATCTATGTAGAGTGCTACTGGAGCCACGGAAATGCCATTAGAAGTAATGACTGAGTTCAATAGGGTTATAAAATATAATATCAATATACAGAAATCAAATCTATGTCTATGCACTTGTAACAACTAGTATTAATTTTTAAAATATGTTATAATAGTATCAAAACATATTAAGTATAAAAAAATATATGCAAGATCTATATATTGAAAACTACAAAACACTGCTGATAAATTAAATAATAGCTAAATAAATGAAGAGATATACCACCTATGTTAATTTGAGAGATTCAATACAGGAGCTATTTCTTCCCCAAATTGATCAACAGACTCAAAGAAGTCCCTATCAATATCCTAGGTTTTTTTGTAGAAATTAACAACATGATTCTAAATATTTTTTTGAAGTGCAAATGACCAAGAATATTGATTTTTTTTAAAGAAGAATAAAGGCTGAGTAATCACACTAACTGATTTCAAGAATTACCATAAAGCTAAGGAAATCATGACAGTGTTATATAAGCATAAGATTAGATATATGGACCAATATAACAGAATATAACTTCCATAGCTCTGTATTCAGTTGAGCTTTCAAAAATGCAGACAATTTAACCCAATGGTGGAAAAGGAATATCCAAAAATGTTTTTGTTAGAACAATCATTTATTCACATGTAAAAACATATTAAATTACCTAGAACTTTGCCTTGCACCGTACACAAAATTTAACTCTAAATATATTATAGGGGGAGCCTAGGTGGCACATTTGGTTAAGTGTCTCCCTCTTGATTTTGGCTGAAGGCATGATTTCATGGTTGGTTTGTGAGTTTGAGCCCTGCATCAGGCTCCATGCTGACAGCGCTGAGCCTGACTGAGATTCTCTGTCTCCCTCTCTTTCTGCCCCTCCTCTGCTCACTCTCTCTCTCTCTCTCAAAATAAAAAAAAAAATAAAATAAACATTAAAAATAAATAAATATATCATAGACCTAATGTGAAACCTAAAACACTAAACTTTAAAAATTTTTTTAATGTTTATTTATTTTTGAGGAGAGAGAGAGAGAGACAGAATGTGAGAGACAGAATGCTGATAACGATTGAAAATAATCTATCACCCCCCGCAGTTTACTGTTCCACCCTATGGGTCCCAAATAAGAGCTGCCATGTCTAAATAATCTCACCTGACATGCAAGGGCAATTGCTGCTGAAATTTCTGACCATGATGAATTACAGTGCTAATGAGGCAGTGAGTGGGAGATGGGTTTATTGTGAGAAATGTTTTGTCACACCATCCTCAAATTTTGGAAATTCTGCTGTAAGCTTTGGAATTAGAAAGTAAAGTTACTCTGGTGATTTCAGCAAAGGAAATTAATTAACTATGTCTGGTATCAAACAGCACTGAAAATTTTTCAGAGAATCATTTCTCTGCCCATTAGCATCTTTGCAATGAAATACCTCACAGCCACTTGAATGGGATGTTACCATGCATTCTCCCTGTGGCATGTAAAGAGATCAGGTTTGCTATCTTCGGTTTTGTGGATAATTAACTGATTGAGAGAATAACCCCGAATAATTTATTCCTATAGTTTCCTTCTCACCATCATTTTAGAAGTGCCTATTGGCAAAATGTATGCCCCAAATTCACTCAATTCGCTTGCTAAAAAATACCTACAAGCAAGTGTTAAGGCAGTTAAAGAATTCTATTGCAAACTACCAGAAAGAGAAGCCTTGTGGTTTTTTGTTTGTTTGTTTGTTTGTTTTGTTTTAAGACAGTGGGCTAAAAATTCCAGAATCAATAGATGTATGTCATCCTTCAATTACTTTCCTTTTAACTTCCTTGTCTGACAAAGGAGCTGATTTAGAACACATGGTGATTGATGATTCCCCTTCAGCACAATATATCACTGCTCTTTCCAGACATTTCCAATGCTGAGTAGAAAGCTTGTGTGTGCAGTCCAACCTAAGGGAATGACTAAATCATTTGGGGGAAAAAAAAAACAACTTAGAAATGTGTAGAGGTGTCATCATTGATACAAAGTGAAGGAGATACCCTGCCATTTTCAGAAAAAGACTTGTATTATGCAACATTTCAGACATACTCTTCATGTATTTGAGAGAAAAGTGTGAGATTGAGAAACAACACATGCTTTTCTAAAAGGAAAGAGACAGTATCAGTATTTGTAGCACCTCTGTTTTATAAGGCTAATTGTCCTATGATATAAAGTATGTCAAATCACTGTCATAATTAAACTGGGAAATCATTTCTTTCTGCCAAAGGATTTACACCAGTGGTTTGAATCTATATCTCTGACCACTTTCATACTTTTGGCATGAAGATTTCAAGCAATGCTGATCATTTTTTCCATCATTAGTGCCTCACCTTAGGCTTCTTAGACGTGTATGACCTTGAAAAATAAAGTTAGTGAAGTGTGAAGGAAAAGTAATATTCTGCAAAGACAAAAGTGGTAGCGCATGAAGTGGTAAAATGTGATGGGAAGGATACAAAATGAAATTTAAGCAGGCACCAACTTTCTTGGTTAATGTTTCATCTTTAGTGTATATTTTTAAGCGAATAAATGTAGACACACGTTCTGAATAAGTAACATAGGTCTCCAATTTTTCCATTCTTTTTGAGCTTCATTAAAGCCAGAGAATATCTTTTTTTCAGATGAGAATTCCTTGTTTCAATGGTCAGAGCTTTGACTCTAATATGTGCACTTTAAAAATATTTTGCACATGAGCACTTAGGAAGTATAGTAAAACCATCATGTATATATAATAGAAAAGTGAGGATTTTTATCTTTTCCTCCTTCATGTTACACATTCAGTAAATTGCTTGAATTTGGTTTTGCTGTGTGCTCATTTTGTGTTTTTAATAAATAACTAGTTTATTTTAAGGTCTCTGAATAGGAAAACACAAACATTTTAATTTTATCAAACATACATAGATATTTTTTTACCTTACAGAAATCAGTAGATAGTATTTGAAGAAGTATGTAATGTTATATCAAAGGAAAAATTCCTCTTATAGCTCACTCTCTACTTTGGAATCCTACAGACTCAAATTGGACAGAACCAGCACTGATCAGCCATACAGTCTAACTCTACCCATTAAACTTCATTTCAGGCCATGGTAAAAACCAGAATGCCTTCAGATGATACCAGTTCCAGACTCCAAATTGTGGCAAACACATTGGTGACCGTGAACAAAAATTAATCACCCAGTAGAGCTCAGTCCTGGTTTTGTGTGTGTGTGTGTGTGTGTGTGTGTGTGTGTGTGTGTGTGCCTGCATGTATACCTAAACAAACAACTGGAAGAAAATTAGGTAACTTTGGGTTAGACTGTTTATTATGTGATACTAAGTGTTTTTGGTGGATGTGAACAATGGTTTTATGATCACATAGAAAAATGTCTGTTTTTGAGATCTGCTTGCAATTGTAGCCAAGGTTGAAGTCTCATTATATAAGTAATTTGCTTTGATAGTATCCAATCAAATGGGTGTTTATTCACTTTGAATAAAAAGGCAAATATTTAACACAAAATATTATAGTGCTTAATTTTTTGCCTGTGATGTCTCATATGAACGATCAGTTTCTTCATAATCAAATCATTTCATACTGATTTACTTATTCAGTTCAATAAATGAATGAAGTGAAACATATTAAATCAGTGCTGAGAATGTGTCATGAAGCAAAAACTATAATTAGTCCCAGTTTGTGTACCTGAAATTTGAAAAAAAATAGCCAAATGACCAAGGAATACTTATTTAAGCTTTGATTAAGGCATTTCTTAGCCAAACTGGGTCCTTTTCTTTATGGACTTCATGGTCAATGTCAGGTCAAGGCAACAGGAAAATAGTTTAGATTCAGGGAAATCCAAAGTAAGCACTTTGGAAACAGTGTTTGAGGCCTGAAATAGTCAGTAGGTTAGAATTTGTTCTAAAACCAGAAACAGAGATTCTATGAAGCAGGAACAAAGTCCCAAAGGTCATGGGGACAATTCAGGGTCAGGGAACATATTTAGGAACCAGGTCTCCAGACAAGGAAGGTAGGGAGGAATAACCAGAAGATGAGAAGATGAGCACATTTCTACTCAACTACTCTAGTAGGTAGTGCTCCTTCCTCCCTTAACATGTATGTTTTAATTGATCTATTTACTGCTTCTAAATTTCTGAGTGCGCCATAAAACTACTCCCACATTTGAGCCTTTGTACAACACAGCAAATTCCCCCTAGGGTATAATCTCCCCTCTTCTTCAGATTTAGATAAAATCTTCTAACCTCTCAGGTTTCCATGCCCATAACAATGAATACATTTGATTACATATTTGTCCAAAGTCATAGAACAACATCACGAGTGAACCATAATGTAACCCATGGAACTTAGGATAAAAATGACATGTCAATATAGGTTCGTCAATTGTAGCAAATGTGCCACTCTGATGGGGGATATTGATAATGGGGAGGCTATGCATATGTGGAGGCAGCGGATATATGGGAAATCTCTATACTTGTCCCTCAATTTTGCTGTGAATCCAAAACTGCTCTATAAAATCTTTAAAAAATCTGGTCTCTAAGCTATGTTATAAATTGTGAAGAACATGACTGGGATTCACAAGGAGAGAGTACATATCAATGAATTTTCTCACAGCTAAGTTTAGAAAAATACAATATTATTTTGCATTCTAAATCTTCTAGTAAAATTCTTAAAGAAAAGAAAAAAAAGAATCCCTGCCTTCCAATGTAATTTTGTTTAAATTCAATCCCATTTTCACCTGCCATATAATATGGATGAGAATAAGGTATGGCTTGAAGTTTGAATTCTACCTGTCCCTACTGTTTTACTCTGTAGAATCCCACAAAAAGCCGTAGTAAAATGAAAAACTATCATAATATAAATACCCTCTGCCCAGTAAATCCTCTTCTAGGTTTTAATACAAATGACTCATATCCTAAAGCTCAGAGAGGGTTGGCTATATAACTTTGGAAGCACATGTAAAATGAAAATGCTAGGCCTCTTGTTAAAAAGAGAGGAATAAGAATACCTTAAAGCTACTAAAATAGGGGCACCTGGGTGGCTGAATCAGTTGAGCATGTGACTCTTGATTTTGGCTCAGGTCATGATTCCAGGGGATCAAGCACCCTGTTGGTAAGGTTCTTTCTCTCCCCTGTTCACACTCTCTCTCTAAAAACAAAAACAACAACAACAAAGCTACTAAAATATCTAGTGCTTCTCTTAGAAATAGTTTATTGCTGATAAAATATAACAGGGGTAACAGTGACCTATGGCAACAGCATAAATTTACAAACTGCATAAAATATTTTTGGTGTCATATTATTTTATAAAATCAATAATACTATTTTTTAAATGTTACACTTTGACCATGAGCGTTGTAAGCTGGTTTTCCACAAAATCAGCTTTTTTGGTCTCCAAAATTTATGACCTAGCCACTTATTTTTTTTAACTTTATGGTACGAAATGTTTATTTTTAATTCATTTTTTAAATTTCAAGTTGTATTTAAATTCTAATTAGTTAACATATATGGTAAAATCGGTTTCAGGTGTAAAATTGAGCGATTCATCACTTACATATAACAGCCACTTATTTTTAATTGATATATTTGAAAAGAAATATCAATTGCTCCTGACAATTGCAAGATGACAATTTTTCATAATTTTTAATTTTAAGAAGTATCTTTCTGATGTGACTATTCCTGGAGCTGTAAGATTTTTTATAGGCTAAAAGTATTGGAATAAATTTTTAAAATAACACTTCAAAATATAAGTTGCATGCATCTATGGTGATTCTCATGCATCAGCGTTTCTACAAATAGTGAATACCCCTTACAAATCAGTTTCTTGCATGTTTCAATACACTTTTATTTATTTTATTTTTTTACTTTTTTAATGTTTATTTATTTTTTAGAGAGAGAGAGAGACAGAGTGTGAGTGGGGGATGGTCAGAGAGAGAGGTAGACACAGAATCTGAAACGGGGTCCAGGCTCTTAGCTGTCAGCACAGAGCCCAATGTGGGGCTTGAACTCACAGTGAGATCAGACCCTAGCTGAAGTCGGATGCTTAACCAACTGAGCCACCCAGGTGCTCCTGGATCTACTTTTAAATTTAAATTTATAGTATGGTATTTTTAATGCTCCTTCTAACATTCCTTATAAATTATGAAGATTCTACAAAACAAAAACAGAAGTGAATTCATAATTTGTACATAATTCAAAGTGCCTGTTTATGAATTCTATTGTTGTGTCTTCAATTATAAGTGCCTGAGGGCTTGTGTCAACCTGCATGGCTACTGTTCCCTAATCTATATGCATATCTCTATTTCTCACGCTGATGCTCTGTCTCCCATTAGATTTCACTTATCAAGTTCAAAGGTAAAATTTTCGAGAATTTTCAAACAGCCACAGCAAAGCATATAACCAATCAGGGGTTTTCTGGGAAAGGGGGTGGGCTGCATGACTGCACAGGACCCAGCCCCATGAAGCCAGCCCTGGATTTAGGTTCAAGGATGCAAAGTGAATTCTTGTCTGTACATATGACAGAGGAGAACCGAGACCACTGGCATGCTTGGATACATAGATGAGGAAAGTAAAGCTAAGAGGCCAATTCCCGTAGGCTTACAAATGTGGGGGGAAAAAAAGAAAAGAAAAGCAAGCAAGCAAGCACGCACAGGACAGCTTGAGCCACTTTGAAGTAAGGCTTTGCTCAGGTGGGCTCACTCCATTAGAATGGGATGGAGGTTATCACCAGACTCTCCCTATCTCCAAAGCACACTAGCACAGATCATGAGTAAAATGTAACCCAAAATGTAACCCACTAAAGAATCTGTTTAGATATTCTTCATCCCTTGGGAAGGAGTTACTGACTCATTCATTAAAAAGTACAACCAAACTCAAGTTTTGGGTCTAATTATTCCTATATTTTCATTTATAAGTAATTAGCCTAATAGACAGTAACTCATCTAAAATGAAGGAAATTATTCAATCATGTTGCATTGGTATTAAATCAGCAATTATGGAGTTAAGTAATGTCTTCTAAGATCTGAAACAAGGCAAGGATGCCCACTCCTGCCACTTCTATTTGACACAGTTCTTGAAGTGTTAGAGCAATTAGATAAGAAAAAGAAATAAAAGGCATCCAAGTGGAAAGAAAAAAAGTAAAATTGTCTCTGTTTGCAGATGACACATTCCTATATGTAAAAACCCTAAAGACTCCATCAAAAAATTATTATAACTAATATACAAATCAGTAAAGGTAAAGGATACAAAATCAAAATACAAAAATTGGTTGTATTCCTATATACTAACAATGAACTATTAAGAAAACAAGAAAAGAAAAATAATTCCACTTACACTAGTACCAAAAGGACTAAAATACCTAGGAATAAATTCAAGGAAGGAGATAAAACATCTGTGTGCTGAAAACTACAAACATTGATGACAAAATTAAACAAGACACAAACAAATGAAAAGACACCCTGCATTCATTAACTGAGAAACTTATTAAAATGCCCATTCTATCCAGAGGAATCTACAGTTTCAATGCAAACCCTATCAACATCCCAATAGTGTTTTTTAAAACATAGTTTTTTTTTGTCTGTTTGTTTGTTTGTTTTCCCTCACAACTTTGAGAACACCAGAGAACATATGCCACATTAATTCAGAATCAGTTTCTGGACTATAACAGGAAATAATAACATAAATACTTTCCTCTTCATTAACATGATACTTTGGATCCTGAAACACATTTAGTTGTTTTAGGCTAACAAGGGCCTTTTATTCTTGAGCCTCATGACCAAGCACAATGTTTTCACAGCACCAAGAATGAGTTCATCTTTTTCTGCCTTCCTCCCACCTCCTTCCCTCATGTTTTTCCTCCCTCTCTCTCTTTCGTAATGATATATTATTTTTTAAAGTTTGTATAGTAAGTGTTTTCCAAAATCTGCCTATGGAACACCTATTCATCCATTATTTATTTGATAAATATTTATCGGGCATTTTATTAGATTCCTAGGACTACCATAACAAAGTACCACAAGCTGTGTGGCTTAAAATAAAATAAATTTATTGTATCAGAGGTATGGAAGCTAGAAGACAGTATTCCTTGTGAAACTTGAGGAGAATCCTTCTGTGCTTCTTCCTAGCTACCTTCCTAGGTAGTTTGGTGACAATCTATGGCTTTGTTTTTTTGTTTTTTTTTTTTGAGCTGCATTACTTAAATCGCCTATCTTCACATGACATTCTCAAGGTGTGTCTTCACATTGTCTTCTCCCTGCGTATGTCTGTCTCTATGTCCGAATTTCCCCTTTCTATAAGCATGACAGTCACCTTGGACTCAGACCCACCATAATGAACTAATTTTAAATTGATTACTTTTGCAAAGACCCTATTTCCAAAGAAGGTTGCATTCTGCGGTAAGAAGTGGTAGTGGTGGTGGGGTGGTCAGGAATCCAACATATCTTTTTTTGGGGGGAGGGGGGCAGCTCAACCTATAATAAACACCAATTATGTTCCAGACACTCTCCTAATGTCAAACATAGAGTGGTGAAAATACAGAATCATTTAATTCCAGAGGTGGGAGGCATCAGTAAATAAATATAAAAAAGAAATAAATTATATGATGTCAGGTCGTGATGAGTTATAAAAAGAAAACAAAACAAAAACACAAAGGAGAAAAAAAGTATAGGGGGTGTGGCCAGAGTAGGAGATATTTTATATGACCTTTTTAAGAAAGGACTCTCCAAAGAGGTGACATTTTAGAATAAATCTACTTAGACTGAGAGGCTAGACATGCAAGTACCAGGTGGGAGAGTACTCTGGGCAAAGAAGATGTCCTGTGCAAAGATTCTGAAATTGGAGGGTACTTGGCATGGTTGAGAAACAGCAAGGGACCCAATGTGGTAGCAGAGGAACCAAGTGGAAGGATGCTAGGATACAGGAATCCTAGGAATAACCAGTGAGATGGGCAGAGAAGCATGTAAAAATGCTCCTTGATGCACATAAAGAAGAATGTATGACAAAATATAACATGCATATATACATGTATGACTTTCTGAGGTGTGTGTGTGTGTGTGTGTGTGTGTGTGTGTTTTAAGTTTATTTATTTATTTTCAGACAGAGCGAAAGGGCACCTTTGTGAGTCGGGGAAGGTCAAAGAGAGAGAGAGAAGGAGAGAAACAGAATCCCAAGAAGGCTCTGCACTGTCAGTGCAGAACTGGATGCGGGGCTCGAAACCACAAACTGAGTGACCATGACCTGAGCCAAAATCAAGAGGCACAGATGTAACCGACAGAGCCACCCAGGCGCCCCAGTGACTTTTGTGATTCAGCTTTCTACTAAATTCACCTGGTCTGTTTAAATCACTATTAAGTTCTGTTCTTGCCACTGTAAAAATGTTCACTATTTAAAATGCCTCCGAAATTTTATTTTTCTAATATGCTTCACTTGCCTTGATCTAATGTGATCATTTCACATAATTTCTTTAAATCCCCATTTCTTTGAATTATTATAAACAATGCAATTTGTGTAAATTTTCCCATTTCACTGACTGTGGCAACATTTCCTGTTTGTTTTTCCTTTCAAATTCTGGCATCTCTTCAAACTTCAGTCTGATCTGTGTCCTATTTCTTTTACTCAGCTGAGTGGAAAATTTACCAAATATCATTGTAATATTTGCTTTTATGCATAAAGTTCTGGAATTTAAATTTAAAAATTCCGATGTCTCTTTTACACCTACATATAATTCCCATTATATATCTTCCTATCCATTGATGCGGTGGCTCACAGAAACTGAAGAATACAGTTTTGCATGTGAATTATTTCAACAATACTATGAAGGCTGTGATTACTGTTTTTACTTAGAGTAAGATCTCTCTAGTGGAACTCAAGCACCCTTCAATGTTCTTTTCCAGATACATTTGCTGATATCAAACTAAATTACTAAATTAAAAGAGAGTGAATAACAATAGGGCTAACTCTTTGAATAACATTTGAGGTAAAGTTTGCACCCTGGAAATAAATAAGTTTTCAGCAATACTACTTTAAGTTGTCCCTTTTACTTCATTCGATATCTGTAAGGTCAGTAATGTGTCCTTTTTCATGACTGATTTTAGTAACTTGAGTATTTTCTCATTTTTTCTTGGCCTAGCTTCTAAATATGTATTTGTCAGTTTTCTTTTTGTTGTTGAATAATCAATATTTGATTTTAGTCATTTTTCTAATATATTTTCAATGGCTTTATTAAAATGTAATTGACATGGCATACATTCAGAGATGTGCAGTATAAAATTCAAGGTTTTTTTGCACTATATTCACTGAGTTGTGCAATGATGACCACAAATATTTGTAGAAAGTTTTTATTATATCAGAAAGAAACACCATACCTTCAGCTTTTAATTTCCAATTTCTCCTATATCTTCCAGCCCAAGGCAACCACTACTTTCTCTCTATGTTTTGCCTATTCTGCACATTTCTTATAAATGGAATCACACAATATATGTCCATTTGTAACTAGCTTCTTTCACTTAGCATAATGTTTCAAGATTCATCCATAGTGCAGTATATATCAGATTTTATCCATGTTGGGGTAGCCAAATGATATTTCATTATATGGATACAGCACCTATTATTTACCCATTTTTCAGCTGATGAATATTTGAACAGTTTCCAACTTTTGTCTATTACGAGTAAGGCTGCTATGAACATGTATACGTTTTTTATGTGGACATCATGTTTTCGTTCTCTTGGAAATACACTAGGATAAAATTACCCAAATAAAGCCCACGGAGTGCTAGGGCCACCTCATGGTCATATCACTTTCCTTCAGCAGAGTCGAAATCTCTGTAATTTACTACACCCCTCTCTTCAGAAAGAACAAGGCAAAACTTTGCATTCATTGAGTGTCTAACAAGCTATCATTCTATTTTGCATGTTATTTAAAACATATTAAGTGCATATTAATTCCTCTGTGTATAAACTAAAGGACTGCAATTGTAGAAATTATGACTTACCCAGTGTCACAGGAAGAGTAAATGGTAAATGTGAACCTGGATTACAAAACAAGATTCGGTTCAAGCTTATTCCACTTGCCTGAGTTGTTTAAGAGTGACCATAGCTAAAAAGTATTCTTATCATACACCTTGAAGAAGGTATCATTTTTACATTCTTTTTTACACATGACTAGACAGACACAGGGAAATAAAGTATCTTGCCCCAAACCAGATATCTGGATAGCAAAGGATGAGATTGATTCCTGAGCCCAGGCTCACTCAGAACCTGACTTTGCTGCTTTGGGCAGGGAGGTAGAAGGAATTAATTTTGTTGAAAAGCCAACAGGGACATTCCATTTGTGGAGAAAAATTAATATATACACAGCAAAAGAGGAAAGGAAAAAACGGGGTAGGAAGTTTGGCATTAAGAACTGATTATAGGAGTGAATAGACTCCTGTTTCCAAATAAAACCATGACACTATGCTAATAAGGAGGCCATATTCAATCCAATTTCAAAGCTTGCATAAAAGAGGAGAGAAATTCTCAAGCCCGTTGTAGCTACATGACTTTATGAGCATCATCTCTACTTTTTGAGAATATATAATAGTTTCATTTTTTCTGGAAATCTGTATTTTCTGTCTGAATTTCACACAAATGAGCACACTAAATTACTTGCATAAGAACAACAAGAAAAGAACAGATGGCTGTTTGCCTAAGTGTCTTTTATGTTCTGAATGTAGATGTAATTCATTATGTGTGGCCTCTTATAGGAGCTTCAAAACAATAGAAATTCAAAAGGCAAAAAAAAAGGTGTTAAAATTACTGACTTAGATCAAAGAGATATTTATTGGTGTATAGACACTCTAAGAAGATATTGATAAAAAGTGCAAGGTGCAGAAATATATGTGTAATATGATAACAGTTGTGCACATGTGAACAATTACAGAACAATGCTTACCTGTGAATAAACATATATGGAGCCAAGACATAAAACATGGATGGGAAAGATATACTCTACTTTTAAGGTAGTGGTTGCTTCTAGTAAAGGACTCTGAAGAAGTCTAAAGAAGACAAAGGATGCCTGGGTATCTCACTCAGTTGAGTGTCTTGACTTCAACTCAGGTCATGATCTCTCAGTCTGTGGGTTCGAGCCCCATATCAGGCTCTATGCTGACAGCTCAGAACCTGGAGTCGGCTTCGGATTCTGTGTCTCCCTCTCTCTCTGACCCTCCCCCACTCGTGCTCTGTCTCTCTCCATCTCTCAATAATGATAAACATTAAAAAATTAAAAAAAGAAGTATAAAGAGGACTTCAACTGTAAACGTATTACTTTATCTCTTAAAAATATCTTGAATAAACATGGCAAAATACTGAAATATGTTAGCATTTTAATAACATAAGCATATGTTGGTTTAAAGATGCCTCTCCTTTGACCTAATAATTTAACTCCTGGAAATCTATATCATAAAAATAAAAGTGTCAATGCACCAGTATTGAAATAACTTTATATGTGGAATTGAAAAAAGTGAGACCTGTAAAAACAGAATAAAATGGTGGTTATCAAAGGATTTTAGGGGCAAAACTGGGGGATAAGAGTGAAGGGCAAAAATGTGGAGTGAGTGGTAAATAAGCCACAGAGATATAATGTACAGCACAATGAATATAGATAATATCATACTATAATTATGAAATGTGGTAAATATCATTACATCAGCAACATATAAATGTACCGAGGTAACACTGCACATCTTAAACTTATACAATGTAAGATATAGAATTTATTCAATAAAAATACAACATCAATCAATAAAATAAATACTGAAATGACTCAATAGATCATGTTATATCCATATCATGCAATGAATTTTAAAACAGGAGATGATTTGGAATGATTTCCTTCAGAAAACATGATTTCTATATTGACGAAGAAAAGCAAAAGTTGGACCAATATGTATATGTTTTCTGTTAAATTATCATGGCAAAAGTATGTGAACATAAAAAAAATATTTGTAAAGAATTAATACTGAGCATGGAGTGGAGTGTAAACAGATTATCTAAGAGACCCAAGAAGCAAGTGGAAGTCATAATTCAAACTTTGACTATTCACTATAATTTTACATCTCTTCTGTTTTTTCTCATGTGGTCTGAGGTGAGATGCTAGAGTGGGAAAAAATTTTTTTAAATGATCTCCAAAAACAGAAGTATTGAAGATATGTATCATTTATACTAACTTCCAAGTTGATTATTTATACTATATCTTCTTTTACTTAAATAGATAAACATTTAAAGCAAATCTAAAATGTGCATTAACTTATTAAAATTATCATTGACTCACTTTATATAAATTTGAAAAATTGGCAGAAATTTTTTTGCAAAAAAAATCCCAGGAGGCAGCCCTCATCTGATGAATGAGTGCTTAGTGTGGAGATACAAAGGCAGCATCATCTTCCTCAATTTTTTTCTTTTTTTTGCAAAAAATTTGACTTTGCAAAAATTAATCAGAGATCTATATAGCAACAAATATACATCTAATTTATATCAAGAAGAAGACCACAACAGTGTTTCATATCAGAACTCAAAGCCAGTAAAGAGCGAAGCTCAAAGCAAGGACTGGAGTGCTGACACTTATTTGGAAGTTACCATGAAGGAATGAGGACGTAGAAAAAAAATGTGAGGTGAGAAAAAATGATGGGATGCATGACTTTGGTGGCTTCTGCTGCTTGATACTCTAAGATAAGAAACAGCAGGTGGTTCTGCAGGTGCATTCACTTGGCCCTTGGAAATTTCCCATACGGACAACAGAAAGAAACCATTCCAAACCAAAAATGTATCTACCTGGCTCCCTCCTATCTCCTCTTCCTCACTGGTTAAGTTCACTCCATAGGGAATGAACGTCTTGGCACTTCATGTCTCCATCTAAAGCTTCCTTCAGTGGGCGCTCAGTATGTCAGGTCCCATACCCTATTATGTCATGCTTTATTCAAATTTGAAAGTGGAGGAGCAACACAGAATGGGTGGAACACAGACAAAGTGAAAGAACAAGAACAAGAGCAAGGACAAGAAGGGGTAGTTGAGGGAATCACAGAAAGTACACAAAGGCTCTGTCCACCACAAGCAGCTTGAGTCAGAATGCAAATACAGACTACTCACTCTGTTAGAGCTATTAGAATATTGCCTTTTGGCAGAAAAAAAAATATTTCTATAGAGTAATAACAAAATAAACTTGACCAATTTTGTTTGGGACTGTGAAATAATTCAAGAGTGTAAGGAAAATTCATCAATAGAGAAAAAAAAAATCTCTCAAATGGATCTGACATAAAGAGGCCAAATGGTAGAATTTGTTTATTCAAAGTTTAACAATATATTCCAGTGATTTAAACAGAATATTTTATTTAAAACTTAAATAATACCTAAAATTTTTAAATAATTGTATTTTAATATGAGAGATATATTCTAATAACATTTTTGAAGAAGCTTCATTACCAAAACCAGATAATGATGTTTCAGAACCAAGAGGCCCTTGCTATCTTGATTCAGCTTGGCACTCCACTTTAGCATACCAAAACGGTGGGTTTGAAATACGATTCAAATTATTTCTCTCTGGATAATACTATATTTTCCAAAATTTTTTTAGGCAGAACAGTAGTAGGTTCAAAGGCCTTATGGCTAGGTCAAGTTTGACACATTTAAAGACCAGAAATAAGGCAATATGGCTAGATAATACATAGACTCTATGGATGGGTTTTGTTATTATTTTAAGTTTAAAAGAGAAGCTAATAAAATGTACATTTAACGCAAAGTATCAGCTGCCATGTCTATTAGTGGGTGGTGAGAATGGGAGCTTAGACATGATTCAAAAGAGCTGCCTCCCAGGAATTTGTGCCATCTATGGAGGCGGCTCTCATCCATGAATGAGTGCTCCAGAGGAGACGCAAAGGCACCATCATTTTCTTTAACTTACTACAATTCTGCTGGGCCATCCCAACTTCATATTACCTCTGGGATTGGCTGGAAGCTTTGTGGCATCTGTTGCACAACTAAATTTCCCCTGTGCCACATCCCACTTCCTTTCTTCCTTCATAGGTATTGTTCTAGAAGCTCTCCCCTTAATCTTCCTGAATGTACCACTTCAGAGTCTACTTCTAGGAAGCAGATAAAAGCCATAGATTTTGTTCAATTTCAATATACATAATGAAATCAATATACATTTCTTCATTTGTCCTATCCAAGGCCAATACAAAAGGAAAGAATACTTAATAAAGCACCCAAAATCTAGTGGAGGTTCATGCAGCATGAGAGAATACTCAGGAGTAAATTAATCAAGTCAAAAGATGCTATCTGAAGGCACCCAAATTGAAGCTGCTTCCGATTTCACAGTAATCTGATTTGACTGCTCTGAATAGCCAGCTTATATCCAATGATTGATAGGTGTTAGAAGGTAAAAGCAAGCCCATCTCAGCCCAACTGAAGACTTACTCTGATGTGCTAGTCTAGCTCCCAACATGTCTAGGATTTAGGCCAACGCTGCCACAATTCCTTCTGACCTTTTCATCTTCCCATGCCTGTTTCCTTCCACTCACTTATGAAAGTAATGATCTCAAGTGCACTCCCTAATAAAAAGTCCTGCATGCTAAATTGCATCTCAGAATCCACTTCCCTGGGCACCCAATTTGTGATAGCATTTATAATCTGATGCTTTAAAAATTGATACAGCCTTAAAAGAGAAGAAAATCCTGCCACTTGCACCAACAAAGTTGAACCTGGGGAACATTACACTAAGTAAAACAAGCCAGGTGCAGAAAGGCAAATACTGCATGATCTCACTCATATGTGGAACTAAAAAAGTCAAACTCATAAAAGCAGAGAGGATATCAATAGTTTCCAGAGGCTGAGAGGTGGGGCGAAATGGGGAAATGCTTTCCAAAGGGTACAACAGTTCAGTTCTGAAGGATGAATAAGTTTAGAGATCTAATGTACAGCATGGTGACTATGGTTAATAATACTGATATATGTGAAATTGGTTAAGAGAGTTGATCACATCACAAGAAAGGAATTGTAACTACATGAGGTGATAGGTATGTTAATTAGCTTGACTACAGTAATCATTCACATTATACGTATGTCAAGATACACTACCGTACATTTTAAATACATGCAGTTTTTATTTGTCAACTACACTTCCTTAAAGATAGAAAAAGTAAAAATTACAAAATTTAAAATATGGATATATAGAGAAGGTCAATAATCTGGAGAATAGGAAACTATAAAAGGGAGAGTCACATCTCCAAGGGGAGTCAAATATTACTCTATTTAAATTCTGTCAGCAATTATTTATTGAATACTTCCTACATGCCAGACACAGGTTTCTGTGCTGGGGAAACAAAGATGAAGAAAGAGAAGCACAGGTCATAGTTTCAGAGAGCTTACAGTCTAGTGAGTCAGATGGACACTAATCAATCATAGACGTGAAATTATACAACACAGTGAAACAATAAACAATGAGTGCACATGACAGGGAAACTAAAGAGTCAGAAAAGCTTTCCAAGAGAATCAAAATTTGAACTGAAATATAAGATGAGTAACATTAAAAAGATTCAAGGAGGTGCCTGGGTGGCTCAGTTGGTCAAGCGTCTGGCTCTTGACTTCTGTTCAGGTCATGATCTCACAGTTCATGGTATCAAGTCCTGTATCTGGCTCTGCACTGTCAATGCTTGAGATTCTTTCATAGTCTCTCTCTGTCTCAAAATAAATAAATAAATTTTTAAAAAAAGATGCAGAGTATGGTAATTGGAAAGAATTTGGGGCAGAAGGAAAGTATGTGCAAAGGCAGGCAAGAGTATGACATATGCAAGAAACTCTAAAGAGACCAATGTGGTACAGCTCCCATTTATGCAGGAAGAGTTGTCAGAAATGACACTGGAGGCCTAGGAAAAGACTTAATCCTATACTACACTCTAACCAGTGTATTAGCTTAGAACAATGAGAATGAGTATGAAGAGTGTGAACAAAGGAAAACTGAACAATCAACCTTAAACACACAAGAATTTATTTGTCTTGCTTAGTAAAGAATACAGCAATATATAATCCACGGCTGGAGCATTTATTTGAATATGTCATAAAAAGTCCAGACACCTTCTATTTTCCTGTCCTCAAATCCTCAGCTTATGGAATTTAGCCTGTGATAGGATAATTGCTGTCATCTCCAAACCATGGAATGGAAGGGAAGGGCATAAAGGGCAATGTCAAATACAACCTTACTGGGATACGTCTGATTATACTACATTTGCCAGAACTTAATAGCTGGGCATACTTTGGCAACACCAAGCTGCAAAAGGGGTTACGAAATTTGAGTATTTTGTTTTGTCAGGCTTTATTATAGGAATCAAGGGAAAGGGTATCTCTGAACGGCTTTTGCAGCAGCCAACAGAAAAAGCCAGAGAAGCAGGAGGAAAGTGAAAAAAAATATGGTGTCTTTATAATTAATTTTTTTTCAAGATTGATAAAGTTGTTAATAGTGTTTAGTGCCACCAAAAGTTTAAGCAAAATGGTAATTAAAATAACTCAATGCATTCAGAGACAAATAGGCCAATGGTAACATTAGGGAGAGTTGTTGGCATGGAGTGAAGGTGAAGCAGCCAGATTGGATTGATGAACAAGAAGAGATAAAAACACAGAAGCACTGAATATATGTGGGCTAACTGGCTGTGAAGGAGAGAAGAGAGGATCATAATTGGAAATTGAAATGAGTTGGAAAGGCTGCTTGGTTTTGGCCCATTTATATTTTACATGTGCAGTTCAAGGATGCTTATCCCCTAATGTTCAAATCCATATGGATTTCCACAACGGAGAGGAAGAGGTTGACAATACAGAGGAAAGAGAATGAACAATACACATTGTTAGAGCCTGAGATGATGAAAGAATATGACATTCAGAGTGCAGGTGGAGGAGGGGTTGGTGTGGAAGGAGGTCTCCCAACTCCCATATTACAAAGTAAGGGGAAAAAAAGAGTAAGGGCTCCGTTGCAGTGATGTATACAGGTTTACAGTAAAAGTTGAGAGTTCTGCATTTTAAAAAAGTTGAGGATTCTGGTTGATGGCTAAATGCTTTAGAACTAGAAAATGCATTTGTCTACTGAAAATGTGGAGGATACTGTGAAGGTCTGAAGGGAGTAAACATAGGCAGTATGAGGAGATAAGAGAAGGTGTAAAGCAGTTGCTGATAAAATAGATTGTCAGGAGAAAAGTAACAGTATGTAATAAGATGGTAATTATAATGAAGGCATATACTAACTTGTGATGGTTACCATGTATTTATAATTCTTACATGTTGCACAGTGTGCTCTTTTCCCGCTAGGAGTTCTCTTTTGCCCACATGTAAGCAAAGAGAAAGAAGATAACAGAACTTGGATTTGTCAAATGTACACAACATTATGGAGAATTTAGAAAATGTAGAGTAAAAACAAGTAACTATTTAAGCTATTTTAGTCAAGCCTAAATAGTAAGGGAAGGGAAAACAAGGCAGGAGTGAAAAGAAATAAAACAAGAGGGAGAATTTTGTTATCAATGGCGCAACGAATACAGAGCCAAATAGCCTCAATGAGGTTAGAAAATTATTACACTTGTCTATTTTTGCTTCTGTTGCTTGTACTTTTGGTGTCATAACCAAAACTCATGGCCCAAACCAGTATCGAGAATCTTCTCTCCTATATTTTCTTCTAGGAGTTTTACAGTTTCAGGTCTCATGTTTAAGTTTTTGATCCGTTTTGAGTTGATTTTTGTGTGTGATGCAAGATAAAGACCCAACTTCATTCTTTGGCATGTAGTTTTTGTTTTTCCCAGCACCATTTGTTGAAGTGACTACCCTTTTCCTTTTGTGTATTCTTGGCTCCTATGTCAAAGATAAGTTGACTACATATGCATGGGTTTATTTCTGAGCTCTCTATTTTGTTCCATTGGCCTATATATCTGTTTTTATGCCAGTACCATACTGTTTTACTTATTGTAGCTTTGTAATATGTTCTGAAATCAAGAAATGTGATGTCTCCAGCTTTGTTCTTTCTCAGGACTGCTGTGGCTATTTGTGAAAGCAGAAGGGCAAATACTGCATGATCCCACATGTATGAGGTAAAATAGGTCAACATATAGAAATAGAGAGTAGAATAATGGTTTCCAGGGGCTGGGGAAAGAGAGAACTGAGAAGTTATTGTTCAGTGGGCATAAAGTTTCAGTTATATAAGATGACAAAGTTCTAGAGATCTGCTGTGTAACTTTTGCCTATTGTTAACAATACTTTATGTATACGTAAAAACATTTTAGGAGTAGATCTCCTGACAGTTGGTCTCATGTTTGGTGTTTTTACACAATTTAAAAAATAATTACAGTGGTAATGATGAAATAATAAGCAATAAATAACAAGTGTTGGTGAGAATGTGGAGAAAAAGGGAACCCTCATGTACTGTTGGTGGGAATGTAAATTGGTACTTCCACAGAGGAAAACAGTATGGAGTTTTCTTTAAAAATTTAAAATAGAAATACCATATAATCCAATAATTAAACTACTGGGTGTTCACCCCTCCTTAAAAAATGAAAACACTAATTTGAAAAGATATATGCAGCTCTATGTTTATTGCAACATTATTTTAAAAAGCCAAGATATGGAAGAAGTCTAAACATCCATCAATAGATGAATGGATAAAATAATATTTCATAAAAAGGAATGAAATCTTGACATTTGCAACAACGTGGATGGATCTAGAGGGTATAATGCTAACTGAAATAATTCATTCAGAGAAAGACAAATGTCATATGATTTCACTAATATGTAGAATACAATAAATAAACGAATACATAAACAAACACAAAACAGAATCAGATCTATATGGTTGCCAGAGGAAGGGAGTGGGGAGGATAGCCAAAATGAGTGAAAGGAGTGGAAAATGGAGACTTACAGTCATGCAATGGGAATAAAAGGCACAGCATAAGGAATATAGTCAATGTAATAACAATGTATGGTGACAGATGGTAGCTACACTTGTGGTGAGGCCAGCATAACATATACAGATATTGAATTACTATGTCATACACCTGAAATTAATGTAATGTTATGTGTCAACTATCTTCAAATAAAAATTTTAAAAATCTTTCCCCAAACTAAACAATAATAATAAAAAATAATAATAACAATAAGTTATTAACATGAAATATTACAGTTAAAGATCAGTAGAATTACTAATTTAGAAGATGGAATAGTTTAAAAATTTTAAAAATAGACACCCATGGAAGATTATCCTGCTTACTATCATGTGATTTCATCTGCCTTTTGTGGGACTATAAAACAAAGAAATACAAAATCACTTTTTGTTTAGCAATGAATAACTCTGAAGTGCCATATTGGGAGGTCTTCAATGAAAGTTAACTTTAAATTATGCTATTATAGAAGAAGCAACAAGGCTATACACCAATAGACTTACATAGAGGTGCATATATCTTCTTCGTTTGTTGTCTTTATGACTTTGGAAAAATCACATAATATTCATTTCAATTCACTCACAAATTGGGGTTAGTAACATAGTCCTCCATGGACATTCTCTAGTAAGTGAGATCATAAATGTGAATCACTAAGCACAGTGCCTAGCATTTAGTAAAAAAATCAATGCCTATCAATTAATTTTATTCAATATTCTTGAATGATTATTTGGTTGACATGAAAAATTTTATTCATTACAGGAATCATTGCCAAGACATCAATATATAATTAGATTAAGGGAGAAAATGGTCTTAATTTTGTGTCCAGTAGTCATTACAATTTCCTAGCAACCTCATTTAAAATGGGAATGACTTTGTAATTATGCACTTTCACTGAAAATCATGCATGATGATATAAAATATGGCCACTTGGAGAAGGAAATAATTTGCTTCCTTATATTTTATGATGGCAGACTGAACCATCTGAAGCATGGGAAATGTGTTATGGTTATGGTCCTAATATCTGTGAACTGATAAAATGAAAGCACTGAAAAAAAAACAAGTAAAATATTAGTTAAGCAAAAGTATACATTTATTTTCAATAAGATAACTAAATATGTGAAGTTTAGTGGAGGTTCATGTGACATGAAATTTGTCTGTTTCCCTTAAATACCTGAAAAGTTTACTTTTTCAATCAGATCCTTTTCAACATTCTGATGATTCTGTTCAAGCTCATCCCATGTCCTTCCTTGCTTTTTGCCTGTTGATTCCGTTCACCTGGATTTCCACTATCTTAATGGTGTCTTAACTGCTCTTTTATTCTCTACAGCTTTCTAGATCTCTCACAGCTGCTGGACTGACTTTTCTTATAGCTCTGATTCTGTCTTATTTCTGCTTAGAAACCTTTACAAATTACTCTTACTGTCCAACACAGAGTCAAAGCTTTTTAGTTCAGATTTTAAAACCATAGGGACGAGGCAGCATAGACACCCTGAGCTTGTCCGGTCCCTGAAATTCAGCCAGATCAGAATGAAGCCATTTTGAACACCTATGAAATTGATCTGAGGATTAACACAACAATCTGCATAACGTGAGCCACAGAACTTGGCAGGCGCTCAGTGTGGAGAGGTGAACTGAGGGAGAGAAAAGCCATAGAGGGTAGGGAGCTGTTTTTGCAGAGAGAGGACATAGAAAAGAAAGGGAGAGAGTGCAGCATACCGGGATTGTGCAAGAAAAGCACTACCCCAAAAGTAGCTGGAGAGAGAGCGAAAGAGTGACAACACTTGCAGCAGACTGAACAAGAAATCTGTTCCCCAAAACCACTGATGGGAAAAAAAGAGAGGGTCTCAATACCACCAGGATTCGACAAGGAGTGGAGCACAGAATCTAAAGTTTCTGAGCTCAGTGCCTGGTGGAGCTCTGGTGAGGAACCAGGGTGAATCCTTAGGAACAGGCAGGGTCAGAGGGGTCCATGTGCCACATGGGGAAAAGTGGTTCCCTTGCTTGGAGAGAATTTGGTAGAGACCATACAGCCTCCCCGTAGGCAAAGGTCCCAGAGGACCCTGGATAGCAGCCATGTTTTCTGATATTGGGACAAAGATGCCAGAGTGTGATCAAACCTGGTGCCTGCTGTGCAGTGTGGTTTGCCATATCTCTGAACCTCTGCCACTGCACAGTCACATGAACATTTTCTGGAGCAAGCAGGCACCCAGCCATTGCTCAGTGAGACCCTCCCCCAGAGAGTTGGTGAGGGTCCAAGCTGCAAGGGTCTCTGAAGTGTGGGGATTTGAAACACACCTCATCTGAGATAAAACTCTGGAGGGAGGTGTCATTTGGCAGGCAGACAACATGGACACTGACAGGGTAGAGGGAGGGAGTGGACAGAGGCCTGAGACAAAGGATGGTGCTTGATTGTGGGTTGGTGAGAATGCAAACTTCCTGTACCAGAGACTAGGGAGCTGGGTGAAGCCATTTCCATTTCTCTGCTCATGCATACACACACACACACACACACACACACACACACACACACACACGGGCTTGCACACCACACTGATCCACCCCAGTAAGCCAAGAAGCACCACCTAGTGGAGTACAGAACCGTTACCCTAAGTCCAGCCCAACTGTGCTCGCCAAGCACATTCCCTAGAAGACCAGCACAAGTCACTCTACCAGCTTAGTGTACAGACTATAGAAGCCTTCATAATTTCAGTTCTAGGGAAAACTGGAGGCAAATTCATTCAGGTTTCATTCTGTTTGCTGGTTAATTTATTTGTTCATTTCATTTATTCTGTTTTTGTTTAAATTTTTTTCTTTTTTTCTCTTGTTTTTTCCTTTTTCTTCCTCATTTTTGGATACAGAAAGAGAAATTTTTATTTTTATTTTTTACTTTACTTTTAATTTTTAATTTTTAAAATTCTATTCCATTTTCTTTATTTCATTTTATTCTATTTTATTGTATAATTGTTTTAATTTTTAAATTTAATTCTTACCGTTTTTTTTTTCTTTACACCTTTTCTCTATTCTTTTAGGAATTTTTCAACAAGCAGACCAAAACACACCTAGGATCAGGCTTCCATTACTTGATATTTTGTTTTTAATTATTTTTACTATTATTTCTTTACATTATTAATTTGTTTCTTCCTCCAAAGTAACAAAACAAAGGAATTCACCCCAAAAGAAAGAAGAGAAAGAAATAACAGCCAGATGCTTAATCAACAGAGATATAAGCAAGATATCTGAACTAAAATTTAGAGCCTATGATAATAAAATACTATCTGGGGCTGAAAAAAGCATAGAATCCCTTTCTGTGGAGATAAAAGAAATAAAATATAGTTAGGATGAAATTTAAAATGATATAAATGAGATGCAAACTTGAATAGATGTCACGGCAAGGATGGACAAAGTAGAGCAATGGATCAGCGATTTAGAAGACAATATTATGGAGAATAATGAAGCAGGAAAAAAAGGGGGAAACAAAGGCAAAAGAGCATGATACAAGACTCAGAGAACTCAGCAACTTATTAAAAAGGAATAATATCTGAATCATAGGAGTCCCAGAAGATGAAGAGAGAGAAAAAGGGGCAGGAGGTATATGTGAGCAAATTATAACAGACAACTTTCTTAATCTGGGGAAGGACAGGCATCAAAATCCAAGAATCACAGAGAACTCCCATTAGATTCAACAAAAACCTATCATCACCAAGGCATATTATAGTCAAATTCACAAAATACACAGACAAGGAAATTATGAAAGCAGCAAGGGGAAAAAAAAGTCTTTAACCTATAAGGGAAGACAGATCAAGTTTGCAGCCTACCTATCCATAGAAACTTGGCAGGCAGAAAAAAGTGGCAGGATATATTCAACGTGATACATGAGAAAAATATGCAGCCAAGAATTTTTTACCCAGAAAAGTTGTCATTCAAAATAGAAGGAGAGATAGAGTTTCCCAGGCAAACAAAAACTAAAGGAGTTCGTGACCTCTAAACCAGCCCTGCAAGAAATTTTAAGGGTGGATCTTTGAGTTGAGAAAAGACAAAACACACAAAAAAGACCAAAAGCAGCAAGACTAGAAAGGATGAGAGAGCATCATCAGAAACACTAATTCAACAATAAACACAATGGTGCTAAATTCATGTCTTTTAGTACTCACTCTAAATATTAATGGACTAACTGCTCCAATCAAAAGACATGTGAGAATGGATAAAAAAACAAAACCTATGTTACAAGAGACTCATTTTAACCCTAAAGACACCTGTAGATTGAAAGTAAGGGGGAACTACCTATCATGCTAATTGTCATCAAAAGAAAGCTGGTGTAGCCATACTTACATCAGACAAACTAGAGTTTAAAATAAAAACTGTAACAAGAGTGAAGAAGGGCATTATAGTGCAACTACGGGGTCTATCCACCAAGAATATCTAATAATTATAAATATTTATGCCCCCAATGTGGAAAAAAACAGGTATACAAATCAATCACAAACATAAAGAAACTCATTGATAGTAATACCATAATAGTTGGGGATTTCAAAACCCCACTTAAAGCAATGAACAGATCATTTACACAGAAAATCAACAAGGAAACAATGGCTCTGAATGGCCAGATGGACTTAACAGATATATTCAAATCATTTCATCCTAAAGCAGCAGAATATACATTCTTCTCTAGTGCACATGGAACATTCTCCAGAATACATCACATACTAGGTCACAAATAAGTCCTCAACAAGTACAAAAAAATCGAGATCATACCTTGCATATTTTTAGACCACAATGCTGCAAAACTTGAAATCAACCACAAGAAAAAATTTGGAAAGACCAAGAATACTTGAAGATTAATGAACATCCCACTAAATAACTAATAGAGTTAAATAAGAAATTAAAGATGAAATTAAAAACTACATGGAAGCCAATAAAAATGATAACACGACAACCCCAAACCTCTGGGATGCAGCAAAGGCGGTCATAAAAGAGAACTATATAGCAATCTAGGCATTTCTAAAGAAGGAAGATAGGTCTCAAATACACAATATAACCTTTACTAAAAGATCTGGGAAAAGAACAGCAAATAAAGCCAAAAACCAGCAGAAGAAGAGAAACAATAAAAATTAGAGCAGGGGCACCTGGGTGGCTCAGTTGATTAAGCATCTGACTTTGGCTCAGGTCATGATCTTGTGGTCCATGGGTTTGAACCCTGTGTTGGGCTCTGTGCTGACAGCTCGGAGCCTGGAGCCTGTTTCAGATTCTGTGCCTCCCTCTGTCTTCGATCCTCCCCTGCTCATGCTCTGTCTCTCTCTCTCAAAAATAAATAAAACATTAAAAAAATTTAAAAATAGTGAAAAAAATCAATGATATCAACAACCACAACAACAACAACAAAATAAAACAAACAAACAAGGGAAAAAAAAAAACAGTAGAGCACATCAATGAAACCAGAAGCTGGTTTTTTGAAAGAATTAACAAAGTTGATAAACCCTTAGCCAGGTTAGTCAAAAGAAAAAGGAAAGGACCCAAATAAATAAAATCACGAATTAAAGAGGAGAGATCACAACCAACACAGCAGAAATACAAACAATAACAAGAGAATATTATGAGTATTTACATGCCAACAAATTGGGCAATCTGGAAGAAATGGACAAAATCCTAGAAATGCAAACTACCGAAACTAAAACAGGAAAAAATAGTAAATTTGAAGAGACCCAGAACCAGTAAAGAAATTGCATCAGTAATCAAAAATCTCCCAAAAAACAAGAGTCCAGGGCTGGATGGCTTTCCAGGGGAATTCTACCAAACGCTGAAAGAAGAATTAACACCTATTCTTTTGAAGCTGTTCCAAAAAAAAAAAAAAAAAAAGAAGGAAAACTTCGAAACTCATTTACGAGACCAGCATTACCTTGATTCCAAAACTAGACAAAGACCCCACTAAAAAAGAGAACCACAGACCAATTTCCCTGATGGAAATGGATGCAAAAATTCTCAACAAGATACTAGCCAACCAGGTCCAACAATACATTCAGAGAACTTCACCACGATCAAGTGAGATTTATACCTAGGATGCATGGCCGGTGCAATATCCACAAATCAATCCATGTGATACATCAGATTAATAAAAGGGTAAGAACCATATGATCCTCTTAATAGAGGTTGAAAAAGCATTTGACAAAATACAGGATCCTTTCTTGATAAAACCCTTCAAAAAAGTAGTGATAGGAGGACCATACCTCAAGATCATAAAGGCCAAATATGAAAGACCCACTGCTAATATCATCCTCAATGGGGAAAAACTGAGAGCTTTCCCCCTAAGGTCAGGAGCACAACAAGGATGTCCATTGTCACCACTGTTATTCAACATGGTGTTAGAAGTCCTAGCCTCAGCAATCAGACAACACAAAGAAATAAAAGGCATCCAAGTCAGCAAGGAGGAAGTCATACTTTCACTCTTTGCAAATGGCATGATACTCTATGTGGAAAACTCAAAAGACTCCACCAAAAAACCACTAGAACTGATACACTAATTCATCAAAGTTGCAGGATATAAAATCAATGTACAGAAATCAGTTGCATTTCTATACCCCAATAATGAAGCAACAGAAAGAGAAATCAAGGAATCAATCTCATCTACAGTTGCACCAAAACCCATAAAATACCTAAGAATAAACCTAACCAAAGAGGTGAAAAATCTATTCACTGAAAACTATAGAAAGATTATGAAAGAAATTGAAGTCAACAACAACAATAACAACAACAACAAAAAAACAGAAAAACGTTATATGCTCATGGATTGGAAGAACAAATATTGTTAAAATGCCAATACTACCTAAAGAGTTATACATAGTCAATGCAATCCCTATCAAAATAATGCCAGCATTCTTCATAGAGCTAGAATAAACAATCCTAAAATTTGTATGGAACCACAAAAAACCTGGAATAGTCAAAGCAATCCTGAAAATAAAAATCAAAGCTGGAGGCATCACAATTCCAGACTTCAAGCTGTATTACAAAGCTATAACCATCAAAACAGTATGGTATTGGCACAAAAACAGACACATAGATCAATGGAATAGAATAGAGAACCCCAAAATAGACCCACAGATGTGTGGCCAACTAATATTTGACAAAGTAGGAAAGAATACCCAATAGAAAAAAGACAGTCTCTTCAGAAAATGGTGTTGGGAAAACGACAGCAACATGCAGAAGAATGAACCTGGACCACTGTCTTATTCCATACACAAAAATAAACTCAAAATAGATGAAAGACCTAAATATGAGACAGAAAACCATCAAAACTCTGGAGAAGGAAACAGGCAACAACCTCTTTGACCTTGGCCGCAGCAACTTCTTACTTGACATGTCTCCAGAGGCAGGAGAAACAAAAGCAAAAATGAACTATTGAGACCTCATCAAGATAAAAACTTCTGCACTGCAAAGGAAACAATCAGCAAAACTAAAAGGCAACTGACATAATAGGAGAAGATATTTGCAGATAACATATCAGGTAAAGGGTTAGTATCCAAAATCTATAAAGAACTTATCAAACTCACCACCCAAAAAACAAATAATCCAGTGAAGAAATAGGCAAAAGACATGAATAGACACTTTTCCAAAGAAGACATCCAGATGGCTAACAGACACATGAAAAAATGCTCAACATTACTACTCATCATGGAAATACAAATCAAAATCACTATGAGATACCACCTCACACCTGTGAGAATGACATAAATTAAGAATTCAGGAAACAACAGATGTTGGTGAGAATGTGGAGAAAGGGGAACCCTTTTACACTACTGGTGGGAATGCAAACTGGTACAGCCACTCTGGAAAACAGTACAGAGGTTCCTCAAAAATTAAAAAAATAGAATTACCCTATAACCCAGCAATCACACTCCTAGGTACTTATCCAAAGGATACAAAAATGCTGATTCAAAGAGACACATGCACTCCAATGTTTATAGCAGCACTATCGACAATAGCCAAAATGTGGAAAATAGCCCAAACGTCCATTGAGTGATGAATGGATAAGGATGTGCTATATATATTCAATGGAATATTACTCAGTAATCAAAAAGAATGAAATTTTGCCATTTGCAACAACATGGATGGAAGTAGTGTTTATTATGCTGAATGAAGTAAGTCAGTCAGAAAAGACAAATATCATATGACTTCACTGATATGTGGAATTTAAAATAGAAAACAGATGAACATAAGGGAAGGGAAGCAAAAATAATATAAAAACAGACAGGGAGACAAACCATAAGAGACTCTTAAATACAGAGAACAAACTGAGGATTGCTGACAGGGTGTTGGGTAGGGGGAAGGGCTAAAGGGGTAAGAAGCATTAAGGAGGACACTAGTTGAGATGAGTGCTGAGTGTTATATGTAAGTGATGAATCACTAAGTTCTATTCCCGAAAAAAGTAGGTATTTTTGATATAAATAAAATAAATAATAAAATACACCAAAATAATTAAAATAAAATAAGATAAAGTAAAGTAAAATAAAATAAAATAAAATAAAATAAAATAAAATAAAAGCGATAGGGATTTGGCCCCAGTCTACTTTTGAGTCTTGTTTCTCACTGACATATTCAAACCCTATAGATCAACACCAACTCAAATCTTATTTTTCTCCAAAATGTTTTCTAATTACATTAGCCTAAGCTCCTATAAACTCTATCTCTAATGATTAATAGCTCAGATAATAGCTTTATTGTACACCACATAATAATATATTACTAATACCCATTATTTCTGAGGTTTCAAGGGCCAGAAACGGGAAGAAACTTATTTTAAGCTGATATTGTCCTTTTTCACCATATTGTGGAAGAGAGGAAAGGCACAACAAGGACACCTCCTAAATGTTGGGGAGACACTAACCAAAGTAATTTAATCTGGCATGCTTTGTTCTGCAAAAGTAAGCTCAAATTCTGGACTTTTTGTGGGGTGGGGTGAAGAACTTCTAACTTAGAGGTAAACATTTCAAACTGTTGGGTTAGGCAATGGATTCTTAGATATGGCATGAGAAGCACAAATGAAAAAGAAAGTAAAGAGAATTTTACAAAATTTAAGCTTTTGTGCCTCCCAGGACAACATCAAGAGAATGAACAGACAAACCACAGAATGGAAGAAAACATATTCAATTAATATACCTGATAAAGGACTTATATCCAGAATATATTTAGAGTTCTTAAAACTCCATATATACACATGCACAAAATATAAACAATCAATTTATAAAAATGGGCAAAATATTAAACACTTATTTCTTCAAAAATATATACAAATGATGGGGCTCCTAGCTGGTTCATTTGGTAGAGCATTTTGAGAGTAGAGATTACTTAAAAATAAAAATCTTAAAAAGTATATATATGTATATACACATATACATACACAAGTGATTAATATGCACATGAAAAGATGGTAAGCAACATTACTGATTAGATAATGCCAATCAAAACCACAATGATATACAAGTTAATAACCACTGGGATGGCTCAAATAAAGATAGCAATGATAGTAGTTGTTAATGGGGATATGACAAATTAAAGCTCATACACTGTTGATCAGAATGTAAAATGTTGCTGCTACTTTGGAAAACATTGTGACAGTTCCACATAATACTAAACACAGAGTTATTAAATAACCCAGTCATTCCACTCCTAAGTATATGCCTAAGATAAATGAAAACATACATCCACACAAAAACATACACACAAATAGTTCATTGCCATGTTACTCATAATAACTCATAATAAGTTCATTGCCACGTAACTCATAAGAATTGAAACAAATGTCCATCAAATGATGGATTAAATGTGGTGTATCCATACAATGTGATATTATTCAGCAATAAAAAGGGATGAAATATTGATACATATCACAACATTGCTAATCCTTGAAAGAAGTTAGTCCCCAAAGATCATATATTGTATGATTCTATGTAATGTAATATCCACAATAGATAATTCTATAGAAATAGATTAAGGATTGCCAGAAACTGGAAGAGGACAAGAGAATGGGGAGTGACTAGTAATGGGTCCAAGGCTGCTCTATGATGTGATGAAATTAGAATAATGGTGGCAGGACTCTGTAAATATATTAAAACAGTGTATATATATATATATATATATATATATATATATATATATACACACATATGTATATATGTATATATATATATATGATAGATAGATAGATAGATAGATAGATAGATATTGTATAGTTGTAAAAAACTGAATTTTGTAGTAGGAGAACTGTACTTCAATAAAGCTTTTTTCAATTGGTTGCTGTTAGATGAATTCTATGAATATATTATTATTTTTTTTTTTTTAAATTTTTTTTTCTTAATGTTCTTATTTATTTTTGAGACAGAGAGAGACAGAGCATGAGCAGGGAAGGGGCAGAGAGAGAGGGAGACACAGAATCGGAAGCAGGCTCCAGGCTCTGAGCCATCAGCACAGAGCCCGATGCGGGGCTCGAACTCACAGACTGTGAGATCATGACCTGAGCCGAAGTCGGACGTTCAACCGACTGAGCCACCCAGGCGCCCCTATGAATATATTATTATTGGAGGAATTTGTGTAAAAGTTTACCACAAACCAATGCAGTAGAGTCACAGCCACTTAGAGAAGCTGTTAACATTGAAGGCGAGGTGATGGAGTGCCAGGAAAGATAGAGCAGCAGTATAAAGTCACCTTTGGTAAAGTAACAATTTAGGTGATTTCATCTTTGTTTCTTCCAGTCTTTTATTTACTAAATGTTTTAACGAGTATACAATGAATGAGGTGGAATTTAGTAGATAATTCTTTCCCATTCTCTCAGTTTTAGTCACTTTTTGCATAAGGCTGTTGTAGAATTAAACGATACAATTAAAACATTGATTACTCCTATGTTGACATTAGAAGCAACTAATGAAAATGCTGCAATTAGAGAAAATCTGTAAGAGAAAATTATCTTACTGAGTTAATCAACTAGTTACTCTATTTCTCAGCAAAATTTGAAAGAGTTAAAGGTTAAAGATTCCTGCAAGCTCAGATGACCAAAAATCACGTCTTGATCCTAACCCAAACATTTTTCTTTCCAAACGTGAAACTGCACAACATACGCATACTGTTAGAGAGCATTCCCACATACTATATAGTGGTGGTGTTGATTATTGTGGCGGTGGTTGTGGTGGTGGTCATAGAAATTGGGGTGGTGGTGGTGATGTTCTAGAGAGATGATTCTCTAGCCTGTCAGCACACTAGAATCATCTGGGGGTAGCTGTTGTACTTCAATTTCTGACTACCCCCTAAATGACTATTCTGTATATCTGAGCTGAGGCTTAGGAATCTCTGTTGCAAAACTTTCATGGGGAGATTTTCTTGCAGATAGTATGCAAACTAGCATTTAGGGACAAACTGTCAAGATCTCACTAAATCACTACTTGCCTGTAAGTAACTTTTAGAACACCTACTGAATAATATTCAAAGCAGTTGTGCACTCTGCTTTATAGGAGTTAAAGATTCACATAAAGCTTCTATTATGAAGTATTTTTTAGATAAGCATAAATACAAAAGGAGAAAGAATCAAAATAAAGACTGCATCATCCTTTGTGTATATTTTTGTAATTTTTATATCTCAACCACCATCTTTCAGGAGAAAATTATAAACCCATTATTATTCAAAATTAAAAATTAAATAGATGATATGATTAAACACTACCTGCCTGGAATAATTTACATATCAGTACGGGGACCAGAGAGAATTATCTGCCTTTTCCAAAGTCATTCTCTTTCATGGTTTTAGAATTGGGATTTTAACTCTTTTGAACTTGAACTTGAATACATTTTGTTAAACTATACTGTTTCTTATATAATTAAAGAATTATAGGATTTATTTCTTGAGTTTTTTCCCTATAATATTAAAAATCAAGTAATTCCTTTCAAAACATCATTGTCATAAATATTATCCACAGGGTATAAAGCAGTTTGGACATTCAAGAAATCTGTAATAACACAAGGCTTTCAACCTATGCTATTTAGTTAACTAAGTCTTCTTCCCAGATCCAGACTGACACCTTGTCACCAGGCCCATCAACCCTATACTTTAAAGCTCCAGCATAATTAGTTCATATTATTATGAAGCAATTGAACGTTATATATTTTATGTCATTCTTAGCCATTCATAAATGGCTCGCCACTTTTAGTATTTATAAGAAATATAAGCTATTCAAAATGCCTTATTCTGTGGAAAATATATTTCTTTTGTCTTTTATTGCTTTTTAAAGGTAACTTTACTGAATAGTACCAGAGTAATTCACACCAATTACACACTATCATTCAAGAAGTGGCAAAATGCTTTAGAGATTTATAAATATCATGTTGATAGAAGAAATTTATAATATTTGTTCCCAGAGTCATCTTGTAAATTGTATTTTCATAATAAAGGTTCTCTTCTGGCAATTGATTACTTCTTCTCTATACAAAGCTGCTTATGGCACTGGGTAATTGACAATATTTGAAAAGAGCTTTCATACACTTGGCATTTATAGCAAGTAAACTGCCCTGTTTGTGTTTTATCTGACAATGTTCCTAAAGAGATAATTTTATTACATTTTTTGACATTTTACTTTTAATATTCCTTGGAAAATTAGAACCATGTCAATAATAATCACTGACTACTTAGGCCACAAAAAAAAAATGTATGTTGCAGCTTGGAACAAATAGAACAAACCTAGCAAGTTTTTTCACTGGAAGAGAAAAAAACTGACCCTAACATGGCTCCAGGAGACACTAGACATACATATATATATATATATATATATATATATATATATATATATATATGATGTGTGTATATACATATATAGGATGTGTATATATATATATATATATGTATATCTTATTGCTAATATTATTAAAAAGAAATATAAATAATTTCATGAGAAAAGCAGTTGCCTGGGAAATAGTAGACAGTAAATCCTGAAGGTGGAAATTAACACATGTACTAAAAGTCTTCTGTTGGCTTCTCCAAATAAAGTCACCATTTTTTGCTCTATTCTGTGTCCAAGGTGAAACCAATATGAAAACATGATTAGCTCCCTGGCTTCTGGACTTTGGCTCCTGTTTGAGTTTGACCAATGAGAATGCCAACAATAGAAAGAAGAGAGAGAAAAGAAATAAGGCCAGTATATTTATTTCCCCAGCTTCCTTCCTGCAGGGCTGCCTGAGAAAGCTTGAGAAAAGACCACAGCACAGAGTATCAGATGATACTCTCTGCAAAGATCTGTTCAGGTAATTGTTGCCTGCCTTTACTCACAGGGGTGGTGACCATGAACTGCTATTAGGATCCTCTTTGTATCTCACTGTAGCTTCTGGCTTATCTACAAACTACCCATCTTTTTGCAAATTGTTCCTTTACTATATGTGCATTGAGTGTGCCATCTATTTCTTGCCATGACAGCAAATGATAAATCTATATCCTTTGTTTTGTTTAACTCCCGAATGGAGCTCATTACATTACCCATTTTCTTTCCCTTCCCTTCCTTAACTGTTCCTTCTATATCCCCTGTATTATTGTTTCATTATCCACACAATATCAAAGTTTGAAACTGTGTGTCATCCTAGATTTTTCCATCTCTTTTATTTTTCATCTCATACTTGGCCATTTGTGATTGATTGAACTTTTTTTTTTCTCTTATTGAAATTCCTTATCTTGGAACATCTTTTCTCTTTTGTTTTCTTGGAAAAACAACATTTTTATTTTCAACACAACCTCATATGTCTTCCAGTGAGTTGACTCTGAAACTTTCACCCATGCTAGGTCTAGCTAATGATTCTCATCCTATTTCAGAACCCCACACTTGCCTCTTTTTTTATGGAGTTGTAATTTAGTTGTTACGTGTTTCCCAAATCAGACAGATTTATATATTTTATTTATATATATATATATATATATATATATATATATATATATATATATTCACATTCATTTCCTATTCCTGAGGTTTATCAAAGTACTTAAGGAAGTATAAGTGCCTAATGAATGTTTATTAATTAAATTAGATTCACATCAATATCTGGTTTGTTGGTTTTCATGTAACATCCTCAAGATGCCAGAATTCACAGCCCCTAGTTTCCATGGATTAAGGATTACCTGGGCCTGCACTTCTTACCTATGGTGAGAAGGGGAAGGTGTTTACTGAGGAGATAAAGGAACAGGACACAGGAGTGAAGGATTTGTTCAAACTCTCCAACTGTGACAAAATCTGAGCTCGGTAAGCAATGTTATAAACAAACAGCATCTTAACTTCATCCTTTCAATACCACTAAATTGGTTTGACCTCTAAATGAACTTCTGATGCTTCCAATGAGAAGTTACCTTTACGAATAAGGTGCACCTAACTGTACAGACAATAACTTGTCACAGCTTCTGGTTGGTTTCACTGGGTCCTGCCTTTCAATATAGGGGAGGCTGGTGGCATATTTTGACAACTGTATAATTTATTTTGGCAACATGAGCTCTCCTCTGATGCCTTGTTCTGACAGGCTCTACTTAGATGACATGCTCATGGGAGAGACAACATTTTACAGAGAGAGTTAACAGCCCTTTTGATGTTTTCAAGTATAATAAATAGCTCTAAATTTTAAACAGTGCTCGATTTTTAACAACTAAAGTAAATGTTTTGCCTATGACACTTCAGCATTCCAGAGCCACAGGCCTGTGTAAATGTCCAAAACCATCCTTGTCTAAACAAGGGTAGCAGTGACCATCTGCCCTCCCCCTGCCCCATTTATACCCAGGACCATGTTGCCCTGTAGATTATCAAATCCTTCTACTTTTATTCAATTAAGTTAAATTTAAAGTGGCAAAGAGAAGAACTTTCCATATGCTCTCTACCTCATGATCTGGGCTAGGTGGTAAGAGACCAGAAGTAATCACTTCTCATCTATGAACAATTTTCCAAACTATTATCAAAACTAATAATCCTTATTCCAGACTACATTATTCCTTTTGTTATTTTCTTTTAGAGGAAACATTTCTCCTTACCACAGACAGCTGAAGGAATAGCACAATTAAAAGATAACACTTTATGACTTTCTTTTCACATTAAAAGCTAACACAATTAGATACTTCCTCATCTTCTGTATTCAGTGACATGAAGATGAGAATGATTGATTCGATGTTTCTTGGAAAAGAGAAGCTTTGGGGAGCCTGGGTCGTGGCTCAGTTGGTTGTGTCTGACTTTGGCTTAGGCCATGACCCCACGGTCCGTGGGTTCGAGCACGTTTGGCTCTGTGCGGACAGCTTAGAGCCTGAAGCCTACTTGGGATTCTGTGTTTCCCTCTCTCTCTGACCCTCCCCTGCCCACACTGTCTCTCTCTCTCTAAAAAATAAATAAATAAATAAACACTAAAAATAATTTAAAAAAAGAAAAGAGAAGTTTTTAACCAAACTCTACAGTCTATCTCCACAAACAGAAACAAAACTAACTTTGAAAGTTGAAATACATTTTCCTGGAGACTTTATCTGATTTCTCTGCATATTCTCATTTGGAAAACTTGATGAATTCAGTTATAATCTTCTATTCCTATGCTGTCCTTCCCTAAGGCTTCTCTTCTACAAGCCTCTCTTCAACTTTACTCTTCAAAAAATCTTTTTTTAAAAAAAAAGCTATATAGGGGCACCTGGGTGGCTCAGTTGGTTGAGCGTGTGACTTCGGCTCAGGTCATGATCTTGCGGCTCATGAGTTTGAGCCCCGCGTTGGGCTCTGTGCTGACAGCATAGAGCCTGGAGCCTGCTTCGAATTCTGTGTCTCCCTCTCTCTCTGCTCCTCTACTGCTCATGTTCTGTCTCTCTCTCTCCTTCAAAAATAAATTAAAAAAAAAACTATTTAATATTCCAAAATTTTCTTTTCTGATAACCCCAGGCTTTCAAAAGCACAATTGTTTTCTGTATTTTCCAGAAAACAAATGCAGATATTCATTAGTAAGTATTCTTAAAGACTTCATATGTTATATTGATTTAAAATTCTAAAGAAAATGCTTTTCTCCTATGTCATGAGATATGCTGGGGATGGAAGCCTGTAACAGTAGCAAAAAAGATGCAGATCAGACAGACAGATAGACAGACAGACAGATGGGTAGGTATAGATATTGATGAAATTGGTTTAGACATAGATGGATAGATATACTACATATATTATAAAAACAATTATTTCCATAATTTCTTTTTTTTTTTAATTTTTTTTTTCAATGTTTATTTATTTTTGGGACAGAGAGAGAGCATGAACGGGGGAGGGGCAGAGAGAGAGGGAGACACAGAATTGGAAACAGGCTCCAGGCTCTGAGCCATCGCCCAGAGCCCAACGCGGGGCTCGAACTCACGGACCGCGAGATCGTGACCTGGCTGAAGTCGGACGCTTAACCGACTGCGCCACCCAGGCGCCCCTATTTCCATAATTTCTTAAAGCCAGCATGAAAACAAACTTATAGAGAATATCACACGTAGATGTGATGCACCTGATGAGTGTGTAAAAGGAAACAACTGTCATTATTTGAAGGAACTCAACCATCCCTTTGGATTTTAGCAACAAGCTAAGTGGGTTTACATCCAAAATGAAAGAAATACGGTAATAAACTCATGAAACAAACACCAATTCTGAATTCCAAATAGTGGATTACTAATGGAGAATTTAACAGTGTAAGTCAACAATAATTTTCTAGCTTTTACCCTAGTAATAAATTTAAAACATCCCTTCGGTTTTTATTTTGTTAATATTTTATTTTAATTCAGGAAACTCATCAGAGGGAATTAACTAAGAAAGATTGTCGGTTTTATGCTGCAAAGAAATGTAGATAGATTAAAAAGTTTGCTGTCACTGTTCTCTGTATTTTTGTTAATAAACCATTCCTCAGATACTGTCTCCCAAGAGTGTGTTGACAAATCAGGATAAAACTATTTCCCAACCACCCACTACACTATACACTCCTTCTTGCATACAGATACTTGTATTTTTCCTCCAACAAGACTGACTTTCCACTTACTCTATTTATTTAGTTTCTGTTAATTCTTCATAGTTCAATAAACCTTGATATAACACAATTTATTATTTGATTCATAAATCTTTCTTTAATACATCATGTAATCACTTCAGAAATCAGGATTATAGTATTAAACTGAATTTTCAAAACTATAAATTCCTTGAAGCCTGCATTTTTATCTATTACTTCCTTTATCCTGACTTCTCTCCATCCCCCAGGGTCCAGCACAATGCTCTAAACAAATTAAATATCATACATTCCACTCTATATCAGATTATAGGTGTAAAGCACCTAGCAGGGAGCTGGTGCATATTAGTTAATCAAGCAATTTACTTAAAGTAAATGCTATTTAATGCTCAAAATTTGAGTACCAGGCAGATTTTTTAAAGCTTTTTTTGGGTACTCTATATAATTCTTTAGAAACTAGTACTCAGAGGAAGGGGGGGAAATGGTATTCAACAACACAGTGTTATTTCAAGTATGATTTGTACTGAAATGATATCTTTAAAGAGTTGAAAAGAATATATATATAGTCAACATACATAGAGCTGAAAAATATATTTGTAGTCAACATAGATTTCTTTTTACAATGAGAATATATTTCAAATAATAATGTCATAAATAAAATTAAGAGAATTTAGTGCCAGTAAGCCTGCATTACACCAAATAATAGAGAAATTTTCTCAGCAAAATTATATAAGATGGAAACTCAGAACTTCAAAAATAAATGAAAAACTAAATGGTAAATGTATGTGTAAATATAATATTTTCTCTAATAATTTCTTTAAAATACACATGATTAATTAAAGAACAATTTTCAGTTGCATTGTGGATTTTATAGCATACAAGAGATGGAATGCATACAGCAAATATGCTGTAAAGAACAGGCAGCGTTGTAAGTAGAACCACAAATTTTCAAGGATTTTTTATATGAGGTAAGGTGGCACCATATTAACTCTAATTAGATTTCCAAAATCGAAGGAAATATATTTTAGTTACTTGAACAACCTCTAAAATGAAGTAAAATAAAATAATATAAAAATGGCAATAAAGTTAGAAAAAATTACAATGGAATTACAAATAATCTTTATTCAACTCAGAAAGAGTATGAGAATGGAACTGAGGGTCAGATTTTGACAGATCTCCTGTACACTGAGATTAGCATTGATTAGCATGAAGACCAGGGAAAACCTCTGCAGAGTCTTGATCTTTGATTCAAGGTTGATTCAATCAACCCAGGTTTGATTTCCCCTTTAGGAAGATCACTCTGGGTCTTAGTGAAGAGTAGATTAATGGGACATTTATATAAGAGGAATATAAACAAATGAGAGAATTATCATAGAATCAAAGTAAAAATCAGGAGAGCCTGAACTATGGCAACATGAATGAATGGTATTAGAAAAGAAGGAAAGGATATCAATAATTTTCAAGAGAAAAAAGGTGATAAGATTTCACAACTGACTGGATTTAAGATTATGATAAAGGTTAAAGGAACCTGAAATAACTCAAGGTCCTGATTTGTGTCGCTCATCTAACTTCATAAAATCTTGTAATAAGATTCTCAAACTTCAATGAGAAGGAACATTGTCCCATGTCTATTCAGTGACTCCATCTTTGTTCCCTGAAATTCTTGGGGTTCTGGTTCAGGTTGAATAATGTCATTCTTGAGAGTTTAAGATGACACTTGTAACCAGTTCTCAAGTCCAATACTACAAATTCTTCCTAAATATGAACTGTTATTCCAGCATTGGTTAGGCAGTTCTGGATGGATTAAAGCCTACATTTTTTCAGACATATATCTACACTCCCAAAATTTAAATGATAGGTAAACAACGAGGCTCTTAAATAATTACAAAATATAGTAATTGTTTTTTATATAATTTTATATAATTTTATATATTTATATAATTATAATAATATAGATATATTATGAAAATAAAAATTATTTATTTTGTCAATTAAATGTCAAAGTGAATGACTGTAAATAATGAAATATATTACTATCCTTGGCTTAAATAGCCAAAATACAAATGATAAGGATGGTCCTCTCCAAATATACTTTCCTGGCCTACAGTTACACAGGTCAAGAAAAGCCATGAAAACATTGCAAAGTCTTAACACCATTTACAGCCCATTTCTTTTTTGAGGAAATAATACTGATTTTCTGAGCATTTAAATATTGATTCTACTTTCTTCTTTGTTTCTGTTTTACTTCGCAAAATGTATAAGCTTGCTATCTACAAAGAAATCTGTGCCTAGATTAAAATGAAGATTTGTGTATACCTATACGTGCTGTTTCTGAATGATGCATTATCAAGTTTTTACTCTTTAATTATTACTTTCAAATAATATAATAGGGCACTAGCATTATATAAAGAGTTGTTTTGTAGATATTCTGTGTATCACAGTGTGGTATCAGTTTATGTGCACATGCTATTAGAAGTTAACACAGTGGGGTGCCTGGGTGGCTCAGTCAGCTAAGCATCCGACTTTGGCTCAGGTCATGATCTCACAGTTCATGGGTTCGAGCCTTGCGCTGGGCTCTATGCTGTCAGCTCAGAGCCTGGAGCCTACGTTGGATTCTGTCTCCCTCTCTCTGTGCCCCTCCCCCACTCATGCTCTGTCTCTCTGTCTCTCAAAAATAAATAAATGTTAAAAAAAAGTTAACATGGCAGATTAGCATATGAGAAAAAAATGAGTAATAGCATAGTTAATTTTGCTGGCAATCTAAGTGGCATTCACAGACAGAAGTTTTTCTGAAAGGCCCTATGAATGCTGATGAGAACTTTGGTGTCAGGCACATGTCTGCCAGAATCAAGGGAACATTTTGTCATGATGATATTCTGTTAGCTCCCTAAATAGCCAACACATGTCTCCCCATTAGAAAGAAAGTGGCAGCATTGGAGATGGAGTTCACCTTGCCCAGGAATGGTCCTTTCTGACAAGAAGTCAAATGTTATGTGACAGAAGCCTCATTCAGATATACTCCAAATAGATTAGATTTCACATGAAGCTCTGAACCATACAAGTCATTGCTATGAAAGAGGTGACACATAGGTGCTGAGTGACTCGGAGAATCTCCTTCATTCAACTGCTAGGCAGGAGACTGTCCCCAGATAGGGTTGTTGTGGACTGAACTGTGTCCTCCCAAAATTCCTATCATGAAATCCAAAATTACTAGTACCTCAGAATGCTATTATATTTGGAGAAAGGGCATTTAAAGAGGTGATTATGAAAAAAAATGAAGTCAGATGAGTGCGTCCTAATCCAACATAACTGGTATCTTTATAAGAAGAAGAAATTAGGACACAGGCATATAGAGAGAAAGACCACGTGAAGACACAGAGAGAAGATGGCCACCTATCAGCCAAGGAGAGAGATCCTCAGAGGAAACCAACCCTGATGACTCCTTGATCTTGGACTTCCAGCCTCCAGAACCTTGAAGAAATAAATTTGTTTCTTAGGCCACCTAATTTATGGTTTTTTTTAATGGTAGTCCTAGCAAACTAATACATGAACATGAGCTCCAGCCCAGGTGGTATTCATGCTGTCATTTAACCAGGTCTCTATAAAGTATGTCTCCAAAGGAAACAGAGTTTGTCCCTGAATTGCAGAAAATTTGGTGTGACTCATCTAATTAAAACCATATGCCAGTGTCCTTAAACATTTTTGTCGCCAGTGCTATCTAGGCAGTGACTCACCACCACCTCTTTTTGACATTCAGAAACAGGAAGAATAGTCATCCTTTGATTTTAATTTCAATTACCACAATTAGATCTTTATGCACATGGGAAGATCCTGTATATCTTGGCAACTAAACCAGTACTGAAATTTAAGAGTGATTTGCAGTTCTGTGTTTTCATCAGAAAGCAGGTGTTCAGAAAAGCTTCAAAAATGTATAAACAATAAATCTATTTTTGTACATTTAATGAGTTGCCATTACTGTAAATAGAAAATGCTAGAAGATTAGAATTATGGGGAAAACTCAAGATGTACATGGTTGTGCCTCTAGGTAGAAGCTTACTAGCTCAGATTTCCAACAAGAGTTTTAATAAGAAAAAATTGCTTCAACAGCACACAGAAAACTCTCTTTCTAGTTTATGACTGATTCCAGCTTCAGGCAAGGATGCACATTTTGATTAATTAAAAGACCCAACTGATATGATGCAGGACAATTAGTAAATTTTTACCCCCACATAAAAATTCTGTAATCAGTTTGCAAGGTGGAAAGAAGGAGACATAAAGTACTATGAAAAGAGTCTTTTCAGAAACAGAAAGAGGAAGCAGCCTTTTAGATGTTTTTCCTCCTTGATGTAGCATAATGATCATGGAAGAAAGAAACCAGGGGACAGAGAAGTCTCCCAGCAAAGGTTGTTCAGGTGAAAGATCTTGAATTCACTTTTTATGAAAAATAGAGGAAGACAAAAAAGTAAAAAGGGGCTGATATGTTGCAATACCTACTTAGAAGTAATTTAAGACTCAGTTCTTTTAAAAAGAACTTTTAGTTTGTGTAGTTTTAATAATATTCTTTAACAGTGTCCCCACATGGGAATATAGCATCTTAGCCTAGAACGAATTTTATGTAAAAACCCAAGGCATGTACATATAGAAGAAAATCAGAGGGGCAAATATAATTCAAAGGGGATATATTTTCAGACTATTCCAGAACAGAAACCATCTCAGTCCAGCAAAGGGGCTTTACCAGAACATAGCAACGAAGACAGGAGAGTCTTTCAGATTCTTTGTGTAAAAATTTTGTAGCTGTCAACTGTATCATCGTTAATGTTTGTAATCTCATGCCAAACTATAATCAGTGGTTTTACAAATCCAACAGTTACCAACATAAATGTCAAGAGTTATAAACTTTTCCAGGTATTATGAGATGCATACATCTAGACAGGTCAAGCTTACATGTATATCACAATTTTGGCGCTTAGATTTGCTAACCTAGATAGCTAGGTTTTCTTTAAGGAACATGTTATTGACAATGCGCTTGTGTTACTTATCATAAATGAATAAATTAAGTACTCAGCAGACAAACATAAAGGTCAGGGTCCATGGTCTTCATCCTACAGGAGGGAATCAAACAAAAGAGCAACAAGTAACTTTACATTGTACTAGAAGAGTTATTTGTTGTTACTTCCTTATGTTCATGTCATAGTCTGGGTTAGAGGTACAGTTTTAAGTAGAAAAACAAGTCAGAGACTCTGGATGGAGAAAACAGCCAAGTAGTTCAGATTATAGGACACCCATATGCTGTATTCATTTAGGTGTTATTGAGTTAAAAATGTAATAAAAAACTGAATCAAGTGTAATTAACTTCAGTCCTACATGTGGTTGAAGTGGTAAACATATAAAAAATAAAATATAAGGAAGAAAAACAAAAGCTTCTCTCCACATAACAGGCCATATGAACCCTGGCTATTTGTCTTTCTCTTTTCTGTCTTTTCCTTCCATTAACTAGGATTAGTAAAATGTCCCTTGGCATTAACAAGTATGAGAAGAAGCCCTACTATTTTGCTCTCTTTGTAACAATCATTGCCCTCTTGGAACTTAAGTTATAAATTGAACCAGGTCTTGCTTTCTGGACATGCTTGGCTGCCTAGGGCAACTCATTCTTTGTTCTGTTTTTATCACACACCCATGTGAAAAGCACTAAATGCTTCAGGATCTTGTACCAAGTGATTAGTCAGAAGACAATAAGTTATAAAAAAATAAGATAATCAGTTATTACTATCTAGATGTAAGTTTAGGACTACAGTTCTAAGTATTCATACTCAAGTCTGTACCACTACAAGGTTCTGTCCTGGGATTTATGAGCAAGCCTAAGAAGAATGAGACACTGTTACATATTTAGCATTGTTCCCTGAGTTTATGAATTCTGAGCCATTAAAGTAAAGCCAAGGCAGAATTAGGGCAACATTAATTAGCTTAATATAGCTGGGAAAAAAAAAAACACAAACATATTTCCTGGTTTTGTTTTACATTCTTAACTTCCAGCATCAAGTGGGCCCCATAAGCCCTTCTCACATTCACGTATTTTCCTACTTAAACGCCATTGGTCAGCTAGGTGATTATTTCTTATGAATTCCCCTCTCCTGATAACCTCTAATACCTTCTGTTTATAACCCAGTCTCTTCTTTTCACCTTGCTTTACCACATCTACCCATAGACTTGCACCTTTACCCACGTGCTCTGACTAGTCTCTTATTGTAGTTGGTAAAATTTTGTGTTCCAGCGAGGCCAGTCATGCCACTTGTGCACTAGATCTCGTGTCCACTTGCCTATAAAAGATCATTGCTCTAGTGACCATAGTGGTCACCACATAGTGGTTTCCTACACCCACATCATCAATTTTCTTCTCTTTGTTCTTTTCTCATCATACAAACTAGATGTTGTTTCTCACATCCTTGAATTCATTTTTCTACCACCCTATAGTTCTTCTTATGTGGCAAAACAAACAGATAACACTTTCCTTGAATAGCTTTCTATATTGTGTCTTCTCCCATTCCATCTTGAATCTGTTTTAATCAGCATATCAAAGTCTATCAAACTTTGATAGTCTACTAGTCTATCAAAATAACAGCTGTCCAGATCTTCCATGTATCAGACTTTGCTACATCTGATTATAAATTTATCATTAGTTAATGATGCACTTAGTCGTTTCCCCCTCCTTGGAACATTGCCTTCTTGGCTTCCAAGTCACCAAGTTCTGCTTGTTTTCTTCTCTTACCAGTCTTACTTTTTTTTTTTTATTCTCTTTTATTGGTCTTCCTCATCTTTCCGATGTTTTAGCAATGGAATTCCTTGGGCACCTGGGTGGCTCAATTAGTTAATCATCTAACTCTTAATGAGCTCAGGTCATGATCTCACAGTCTGTGAGACTGAGCCCCACATCAGGCTCTGTGCTGACAGTGCAGAACCTGCCTAGGATTCTCTCTCTTCCTCTCTCTGTTCCTCACCATCTTGTGCTCCCTCTCTCTCTCTGTCTCTCTCAAAATTAATAAATAGAGTTTAAAAAAATTTTTAAAAGACAAAAGAAAACCAGTGGAATTCCTTGAGATTTACCTAATGGAACACTTCCATCTATACTAACTTTAATAATGATCTTGTCCAGGTTCTTGCCTTCAGTTCTATATATAGAATAATGACACCTAAATTGTTCAACTGACAACTCCAGACTCCTCTATCCAGTTGCTAACTCAACAGCTCAACTAAATTGTCTACTAGTCATCTCAGTGCTAATATCTCCAAAACCAAATCCTTATTTCCTAATTCTACTGTGCATGTGGTCTTCTTATCCCACTTAATGGCAGCTCCTTCCTTCTAAATGCTCAAGCCAAAGTATCTTGAATAATTTTTAACTAATCTTTTGTTATACCTTCTAAGTTAGTACAACAGTTCATCCATGACAGTTCCACCACAAAAATCTATCACTCATCATATTCATTACTAACAATCTGTACATACTCCCAGCATTTTTACCTCACTTATTACGGTAGCCTCTAGCTGACCTTGGTAGTGCTGCATTTAACTTTGTGTGTTTGTATATTTTTCAACAGAGTGTAAGAATGATTCTGTTAGAAATTAATCTGATCACTCTTCTGCTCAAAGCCTACCATACCACTCTGAACAAAAGTCAAAGTTGTTACTAAAAGGTCTACAAAGCAGTATTATCTGGCTCCTTGTTAACTCTCTGACTTCTAGCTGTCTTCTCATGTTTCTAGTGCTTATTCTATCTGAGTCACATTTGCCTCCTTACAGTGCCTCAACATATTACTCATGTTATTACCCAAGTCATTTTTTCATTTATTTTGCCTGAAATGCTCTCCACTCAGATACCCGCTAGCCTAACTATCTAAATCTTTCAAGCTCTTGCTCAAATGGCATCATCTTAGTGAAGATTTTTCCTGACTATCCTATTTAAAATTGAAACCCTACTCCCCCAATTCTGTAGCCATTCCCTTATCCATTCTTCTCAATAACACTTAAAATTCTGACAAATTATTTACTACACTTTTGTTTTTATTCATTTTCTTTCTCAGAATAGAATTTTGTGACTCCGTATGGTTCCTGATCAGACCGACAGCATTAATCCATGGCAGTGTTTTACTAAGGCAGAATACCAGACGCAGACCATACACCACACCTACTGAAACTTAATCTGCATTTTATTTTATTTTATTTATTTTTTTAATGTTTATTTATTTTTGAGACAGAGAGAGGCAGAGCATGAACAGGGGAGGGGCAGAGAGAGAGGGAGACACAGAATCTGAACAGGCTCCAGGCTCTGAGCTGTCAGCACAGAGCCTGACGCGGGGCTTGAACTCACAGACCGTGAGATCATGACCTGAGCCGAAGTTGGATGCTTACGGACCGAGGCACGCAGGCACCCCTTAATCTGCATTTTAACTAGATCCCCAGGAGAATAATGCACTAGAACTCTCAAGAGGGCTAACACATTTGCCTGCTTCTTTCTAGCATACAGACAATGCTAGTTCAATATCTATTAAGTTAATGGATGAATTCCTTAGTCTTAATAACATGCAAGCAGTACCAAATACTACATTCTACTCCAATAGCAAAGAAGGACGGAGCGGATGAGAAATGATGATGGTACTGAGTGAGGTGGGAATAACAGGAGAATTACAAATCTTGTGTTCTGTCAGGTATGATGTGGCTTTGCCTTTTGCAGAATGAAAGCAAAAATCCAAAGTGCACTTAAACTTTACGGTCAGCATTGCACCCTGATACATCCAGTCCCACATCGTTTCTCTGTGAAATAACTAAAATTGTAGACTTTATAAACACATGAGCTGAGGCTGCAATTAAAAGAAAAAAAAACTTAAGACAGAAATAAAACGTTTTATAATGAAGACACTAAGCTTAAAGGCAACTAACCTGAAAAGAAAGAAAGAGTCATTTAAAAATATTTTCAGCCTTGGGAGAAATGTATTGCTTTGCCTACTCAAAACTGAACATAATATTCTTGTAAATAAACAAACATGTAAGCACAAACAGTGATCATCTCAGGAAAATAACAGAGTGGTCTACACAGATTATATTAAAAGGAAGAAATATGACCATGGGCTTGTTTTCCAAGGGTCTAAAATCTAATCTTATGTTTTTCATTTAGTGAGATTTTCATGCTGTATAGAATTTATTGTTCTCATCTCCATCAAGTCTGCTAATTTTGGCCTGCTGATAATTTGCACATGCTTTTGCTGACAACTTGGAAATTCTGCACGTGTGGTTGATATGAAATTCTAATAATTGCTCCCTCTTAGCACAGCACTGGATTCTACTGTGAATAAATTGCCATCCACTTACAAGTGGGTCAACAATGGGCAGAAAATGAGATATTCCTAAACTGTTACCATCCAATTAAATGAGAGCTGCAAATTTTTTGCACTATTATAAGAAGTAATATCTTTTAGAATTACAAGCTTCTTCAGCTATAGAAAAATTAAAGCACAAGGCTTGGTTCTAACTCACAAAATGTTTTGATTCGGCTGCATACTGCAATTTGTGGGAAAGAGAGGACATTTAAATCATTGATATCAAAATTTTTCAGTGTGCTAACACTTGAAATAATTGTAACTATATTTTGATTAACATGTATGTCATTCAGAATAACATAGGCATAGCCTGCAAAGGGATTCAAAATAAGTAGAGAAAATACTATTCGCAAAAAGAAACTGAAGAAAATGAGAGGATAAATACCATACCACTCCAAGCAAAAGTCAAAGTTGTTACTTAAATAACAAGAAAAACACAACATTTTACGAGATAATGGATGAGAGTGCTTACTGAAGAAGAAATCAAATCAAGAACTTAAACAGGGAAATAGCATTTCCAGTCTAGATTACAAAGGTCAGAGGCTGAAATTCTATTCTGTTAGGCATCTTTGCTTATTTCATGACATAGACCCATCTCTTAACCATCTGATCCTTGATTTTGTCCTTTCTAAAATGGAGAAAATAGTATGCATCATAAAAACTTCATTCTCTGATATTTATAAGATTAAATATGATGAGGGTACCTGGGTGGCTCATTCCTTTATGTGTCTGACTCCTGATTTCAGCTCAGGTCATGATGTCATGGTTCATAAGATTGAGCCCTGCATCAGGCTCCATGCTAAAGGTGCAGAGACTGCTTGGAATCCTCTCTCCCTCTCTCTCTGCCACTACCCTGTTCTAATGCTCTCTCTCTCGGTCTCTCTCTCAAACATAAACATTAAGAAAAGAGTAGATATGATGAACTATGCAAAACTGTCATGGAAAACTAGATAATCCTAAACTCATGAGTTTGTAACACTGGGCTTAGAGGACAACTGTTGGGGACAGACTTTATGTTTTTGTTCAGTCCCTTTCACATTGTATGAGTTGCCATCTTTTAAAAATGAGAGCTGGGAAGTTGCATAGCAGAGAATAAGAGTTGCAGTGAACCGTAGTTGATAAAGTGTGTACAGGCACATGTATAAACATGTTTGAACATGCTAGCTGTATGTATAACTATTGTGTCATTAAAAAAAATAATTAATTCTTTTTTTTTTTTTTTTTTTTTGAGAGTGTCAGACAGAGCATGAGCAGGGGAGGGGCAAAGAGAGAAGGATACACAGAATCCGAAGCAGGCTTCAAGCTCTGAGCTGTCAGCAAGGGCCTGATGTGGGATTCAAACCCACAAACTGTGAGATCATGAACTAAGCTGAAGTCAGATGCTTAACCAACTGAGCTACCCAGGCACCCTAAAAATTATTAAAATAATGTAATGAATAAAATAAAATAACAAAGAATTGGGATCAGAGGTGACCCAGAAAAATAAAAACAGCATTATTGAGAGCAGGGGAACAAGAGTTGCAATGGGATGAGGATTTGGTCATATTTTTGAGTCATCTATTAAGCCAAAGGTAGTAAGTACTTCTAGGTAGCACTTAAGCCAAGCTGTGAATAATACATAATCTTCTATTATGCTGTCAAAGATTTAAATAACCAATCAAGTTTGCCAAATGAAAATAGTGGTTTCAGTAAACAAACACCATGAATACTTACAGCAACACATATCATCTGATTACTATTCATGGTTTAAAATTTTTTTTAATGTTTATTTATTTTTGAAGGAGAGAGAGTCAGAGCATGCGTGGGGGAGGAGCAGAGAGAGGGAGACACAGAATCTGAAGCAGGCTCCAGGCTCCGAGCTGTCAGCACAGAGCCCGATGTGGGGCTCAAACCCACAAACCGTGTAATCATGACCTGAGCCAAAGTTGGACGCTCAACCGACTGAGCCACCCAGGCGCCCCAGAAACACTATTCATGGTTTTAATGTAACATCCTTCACTATCCAAGTAGAAGAGATGATGTTTAAGTATATTTCACACAGAAAAGTCAACAGTTCTGTGAAATTCTCAGGCTACCCATAGATTTATTAATATTGTTATTAATCTACTTAACAATAAGAATGTTTAATATTAGTATATGTTTAAGAGTGTATAAAGAGCTTTCCTCAACTTTCATCTGCTCCCCAAAAACCAGTTTTGCTATCCTCATTTTACATATGAAGGAGGCTCCCAATGGTGAGATAGTTTGTACAAGGCTATCAGGTAAAAGTGTGAAAGCAGCAGCCACATGTGGATATTTTTATTTATATTACCCTATAAACACTGCTGATCCTTTTTCACCACTTGATTTTTTCCTGTTATTTGACTAATAGTAGGTACGTGGTTTCGCCAAACCTTGTTGCCCCAATTTTTCTGGGATAATGACTTATAATTAATAATTACAATTTTAAAAGATAAAAAAAAGTAAAACCTATATTAAAAAAAACAAGAATAATTGCATAGAGAAAGCAAGTTCATTGGATATGGATTCTGTGTGATCTGTTAGACTGATTCTCAATCTGCCTTCCTCTACGTGACTCAAATTCATTACAAATAAAAATTGCATGTAATAGGCTGTACTCTTCTCTAAAATTTGGATGTGATGTTGTCACTCAGCTCGTGTTTAGATACCTGCTGCTTTCCTAAGAATTTCATTCCCGGGGCGCCTGGGTGGCGCAGTCGGTTAAGCGTCCGACTTCAGCCAGGTCACGATCTCGCGGTCCGTGAGTTCGAGCCCCGCGTCAGGCTCTGGGCTGATGGCTCGGAGCCTGGAGCCTGTTTCCGATTCTGTGTCTCCCTCTCTCTCTGCACCTCCCCCGTTCATGCTCTGTCTCTCTCTGTCCCAAAAAAAATAAATAAACGTTGAAAAAAAAATTATAAAAAAAAAAAAAAAAGAATTTCATTCCCTCATTGGATTCTTCTGAATGAAAGAATATTTATTTTTAATTGAAATCAGTATCTCTGTTCTATTGATTCCCCAAATCAAATCTTTCCCCAGTATACTTTTCTGTTTTTCCCTGAAAAACGACAAAAAAGTAAATAAATCAATACAACAATTGAATGACACATAAATGCTTATTATGTCATATTTATGTCCAACTTATAATCAAAAGAAGGGATTCATTAAAATATTCCATAAGATCCAAGTAAAAAAATGTATGTACAGTTTATAGTGTATGATAATTGATGAAGTTTTGGGGTGATGGGGTGGTCTGGAGCTGATGGACAGTTAAGAATTCTTGAGGGTATCTTTGGTGCAAAAGGGTGATTTTATTAAAGCATGGGGACAGGACCCATGGGCAAGAAGAGCTGCACTAGAGTCGTGACAGTTAACTCATTACATACCCTCACATTGGGAGGGGGTCAGGGAGTACGTCTCTAAGGGATTTTGGAAGCAAGGTTTCCAGAACCTTGAGGGGCTAGCTGTTGCTAGTGAAACACCATTTATTCCCATTTAATAAAACCTCAGTCATGAGACCCTTCAGATGTATATTGGGGGACCACAAGCTTAGAGTATGATTGCCAGCATATATCTTAGGGAAGTTGAGATAAAAGAAGTAGACTTACAGGATCCCTGAGGTTGGAATAATGTTAAGCCAAGATTCCCTTTTGCCCTTAGCAAAGTGACATCATCTAGGCAGCTCCTAGAGGGAGGTCACTGTGCCAGTTTCAAGGACTTGTCAGTGGGCGGAATTTAATTTTTCATTTGCCTTTCCCACATCACCATGGCAAGCACTTAAACCCCTTTTCTTTGCTCTTGGGTAGGCAGGAGTGTCTGAGGAATATCACACATATTCTACCTGGAGGGGGGTAGGGTGGGGTGTGGTGTGCCAGCCTGTATTTTGCCCTCAGCCTGCCCCATATTCCCTCATCAATAATAACAAAGTATATGGATGTTTGTAAATACACATTCACAAATGGTGAATTTTACTGCATCCACCATTATAGTACCATAAGAAATATTTACCTCCTTAAAAATCTCTTATGCTCCAGTGATTCATCCTTTCCTTCCTCCCCCCAGATCCCAGAAACCCCTAATGTTTTCAGGGTCTCCATAGTTTTGCCTTTTACAGAATGTCATATATCTGGAATCTTGTAGTCTTTTCAGATTGGTTTCTTTCATTTAGCAATGTGTAAGTAAGATTATTCCATGTTTTTTTCATGGCTTGATTGCTCACTTATTTTTAATTGCTGCATAATATTCCATTGTCTGAATGTACCAAACACTGTTTATCCCTAACATATTAATAATATTTATTTTTCTGTTGACTGAACATGGTATAAATCTGTATTTATTCAGACATTCTACAGTTACCCATGCCAATAGTTTGTATTTTCTGTGTAAAGGTCGTGGACATATATTTAAAAAATATATATTTACCCCTGAGGAATTTAGCTTTTTTATGTCATGAAGGCTATTTTTAATCTCTATTTATGATTATCTAAATATCTATTATGATTACAATTTATTTTTGTATATTGATCATAATTCTGCAACTATGGTAAGCTAAACTATTATTTCTAATATATATTTTATAGTTTACTTCATGATAGTAATACTATCTATAAATATAGTTATGCTTTCTCCATTTCAATTTATACACCTTTTATTTCATTTATCTTTATTGATTTATTAAACTGACCTTCAGTACAATGTTGAGTAAGTGTAAAGCAAGATGTCTTCTTCTCAATCTTAGATAAAAAGAGTCTTTCAACATTAAGTATGGTATTAATTATAGATTTTCCAAAGATCCTCCTTCTAAGGTTGAGAAAAGTTGCATTTACAGTGTCAATTGGAATGGTGATAGTGGGCTTGTCTTACTTCTGCTCTTACAGGAAAAATGCTCAACCTGTTGCCATTGCGTTTGATATTAGCCAATGATCTGGTTTATAATGGCTTTCGCTATGTTTAAGAATGTTACTTCCATATCCAATTTGTTGAGAATTTTTATCATGAAAGGATGTTGAAGTCTGTCAAATTTTTATTTTTCTGCATCTGCTGAAATATTCATATGATTTTACCTTTTTTCTATTAATGTGGTATATCATATTTATTGATTTGTACATGTTGTGACATTTTGAAGCCCAGGAATAAATCCCACCAGCTCATGGTGAATAATCCTTTGAATATACTGTTGTGTTTTTTTCAATTTTCTCAGTCCCATTTCCTAGGTCCCCAATCTTTAATTAAACCATACAATACATAGCTTGAATTCTATTAATCCACATATTTTTCTATCAGAAACTGGATGTTTTGAATATAAATATCAGTCGTTTTTGGTCTATTTATGCTACTTAAAGTTTGAATCTTCTTTTAAAACTGTAAGTGAAAGCTTAGTTTTTACGAAATATGAGATATTTAAGAGCTTTCAAATATTTTAAGCAAATAAAATATCTGGCCTGTACCATGAGGATCACGTGAGATTGCTGTGTGGTGAATGTGCCACAGGAAGTAGCATGAGTAGGATTTAGTGCAATGAGGAAAAACCGGAAGCACGATGCCCAACCAAGGAACTTTTTTCAAACATGATGTAGTTGAGGTCTGAAATACAGTGAAGACTCATGAATTGGGAAAAAGTGAGGATTCTAAGTGTCTGCAGAAAAGTTAGCCTGATTTCCTGATGGTTTGGATAGTATGACCAGAGGAGATATAAACATTGCAGGCATCTCCAAGATTCCAGGTTAGTGGAATCTCAGGCAAGACCCATTAAGCATCTAGTCTTAAAAATGGTGTGTGTGTGTGTGTGTGTGTGTCTGTGTCTGTGTGTTTATTAGACATGACAAATGATGAAAAATACCACCATAGCTAAATGCTTAGTTTAGTCCTATTTAGACTCTGGTGCGTGGTAATCATAGGAGAAGGCTATGACTTGAGCTTTACTTTGAAGTCAATAGGATGTGCATAGTTTGGCAAATGCTCCAGAGAGTCATGCTGTTGCGTGATCCATTCCTTTGTGAATGGGCACCACTTATGACTGACTTGCTTCCAATACACACACACACACACACACACACACACACACACACACACACACTCCATGTCACATCTGAGCAGAGCAGCGTAGAATGGGATGTGAGATGTGAGATGAGTGCCCTCCCTTGCTGGCTGTAAAGAAGAGAGCTGCCATCTTATGAGAGAAACTGTGAGTGGCTTCTAGAAGCTGAGATAACACTCTGTGAGAAGATAGAGACCTCAATTCCACAGCTGCTACCAACCGCATTAGCTTGAAAGAGGACCCTGAGCCCCACAAGGGAGTGTAGCTCTGCTGACACCTGAATTGTAGCCTTGTGATACCCTGAGCAGAGTATTCAGCTGAGCCACACCTGGACTTCTGACCCTCGGAAATTGTAAGAAAATATATGCATATATTTTCAAGTATTTTAAATTTGTGGAAATCCATTGAGTAGCAAAAGAAAACTAATATGGCAGAAAAAAAAAGTGTATATTCTAGATATGTAGAGCCACATGGGCTAAGGTGCAAAGATCAAAATAAGACTGATATGTTTATTCTTTATCTACACATACACTGAATAAGTATTTCCTGAGTGCCTACTGTGTGCTAGAGCCTCACTACGAAACCAACAGGGGAACTGAAGTTAAGGGAGATTCACTGACTTGCCCAGGGTAACAAGCAGAAATATGGAAGAATGTAAGAATTCTAAGGGGACAACGAAGTCATGTTCTTGTGACTTCACAATAGTAGGGTCTCTGAGCACTTGATCTCCATCTTTGGGTGTATCTTATTTAGAGTTCTTTCCTTTGCACTATAGTTTAAATTTTGGGTAAGATTAGCCTGACAACTGGTTCACTCTAGTGTCCCACGAGGCATTAGAATAATTAAAAAAATGAGTAACTTAGATTATTTCTGTGAAGTATTTAGTTTTTTAAAAAAAAATTACACTCTTTCTCTACTAAGTTTACTGGAGTGTAGAATAGAATGCTGATGGTGAAAAAATAAATAGATCTTAAAGAAAACAAAACAAAAAAGTACGTGAAAGCAATACCAAATAAAGCCATACCTGACTTTCTCAATCTCCTCTTTTTCAGTATATTTTCAGTATATTTTTTAAGGAAACACATTTATTATTAATAGTGATTAATAAATTTATTACATCATTAAACAATTTTATGTATGATACATAGGTTATAAGGTTAAAACAGCTGTCGATTTAATCACCCACAGACTTTTTTTTGCATCTTTGCGTTCCTATGAGAAATGTCTGTAATTCACCATTAAATACCACTAATTATGATGTCTTTTTTTTAATTTAAAAATTTTTTTTTAATGTTCATTTATTTTTGAGAGAGAGAGAGAAGGGGAGGGGCAGAGAGAGAGGGAGACAGAATCTGAAGCAGGCTCCAGGCTCTGAGTTGTCAGCACAGAGCTTGATGCGGGGCTCGAACCCATTAACCATGAAATCATGATCTGAGCTGAAGTTGAATGTTCAACCCACTGAGCCACCCAGGAGCCCCTATGATGTCTTTCAAAGTTAACTGTATCACGTTGGTTTTATAATCAATGAATTTACAATCAATTTACAATCAATGAAAACAGAAATTGTAGTATTTAACAAATTAGTTGAGAACTATTTAAGAAGCTTCAGGATTGAATGAAAAGAAGGCTTTTCAAGTTAGTGAAATTGGATTGAATCTTGCGATTTGAACTTTGTAAGATTTTTCACTTTTCTTAGTCTTTGTTTTCTCATATAATATGGTTTATAAAAAGGATTTTTTAAAGATAAATTGCCAGAAAATCTAACAAAATAATCTTAGCAATGATCCAAAAAGGTAGTAGCCAAATATAAATGCATCAATAAAAATTAAAATTAATTATAATTTCTAAGATTATTGAAGTTGATATAAGTGAAGACAATATCTCCAAAAAAAAAAAATGAGGCAACTCATAGATGATTTGTCATTTGGGGAAGAATAGTCTTCCCGGAATATACACAAAAAATATTTTCCTAAAGAGACTAGCAGTGATTATTCTTTCTTTTTATCATCTTTCAAAGACATATTTCATAGTGATCTATGAGAGAGAGATTGTCTTACAACTGAGGTAGATAGAATAGTAAATATAAGGTTATTTCATATATATTTTTTCTTTTAGAGCAATTATTTCAGCTTAAGTTTAGTTTGCTATTAAAATTGAAATATTTTTCTTATAAGAAATTGTGAAATATTTTGGCATATTAAATGATTAACACTGCAGCTTTATTTGGGGTTGTAAGCTTTTTATGTAGCTTGGAATGCCCATAATGTCACTCTCATTGCAATCTTCTGATGCATTCCACTGAAATTAGTCAAACAAATTACTAAGGCAGGTGGAGATACAAGAAAAGCTGTTAAACCTTATCTCTTAACCGGAGGGTTGTCACATAACCTTCTTCCATCTTAATGTATCATAATCATCAAACACAGTAACTTTTGCATTTAATAGTGTAGTTTATTTAACTGCATCCTGAAACATCCCTACTATGTTCCACTTTGAAAACAACCTAGCATTTCCCAAGAGAAAAGTGAATCAGGGAGAAAACCTTGATGTCAGTGAAAGTAATAGAGAACAGCAACAACAATCACAAAATCATGGCATAAACTATTCAGTAATGCCTAGAAACTCAACCTTTGAAGAGACCAGGCACAGAGGAGTAACAAATAACCACACTTGCAAACATCAATCATGTCTTGAAGGGGAAAAGAAGCAAAAGCAATCAGGGGCTCACATACCAAGCTGTTTAGATCGCTGTTCCTCTCATTGTACATTGGATTAGAACACAATGTCTAGACATATTGGCTTTCCAAATTTTAGTATCATGTATCTTGTGATAGAATAGAAAAAAGTGTATATCGTGTCTGGAAAAAATAATATGCCACTATAGCTGATAATGGCAAACTATCCCATCATCCTTCATATAGAGCGATTACAGATCTGTGTGGCAGTATTTCAAAGCTGTGGATAAACTCAGTAACATAAGAGGCTGCATCTCCTTTACACCAAATACTTTCATAAATAAGAGAAAGATGGGATACATAGATTGTCTTCTTGTCAGACTGCCTAACTGATCGCTTTGCGTAAATTCCACAAACAAACAAAGAAACAACTACTTTAAACTGTACCCAAGGAGACAAAGATGAAAAATGAGAAAATGTATGGAAGGAGTGCCTGATACAGGGCCAGACTCAAATCAGTGATAAGTCAGTGTGGGCTGTGGCCTTGGAACATCTTTGAAAAGTCATTATTTTAAGGTATTGAAACCAAAATCCTATTCAGGTAGGGATGTCATGGAGATGCTTTGCCACGCCATATAGATCAACATCAAAAATAACAAGAGTTCTAGTTTTATACCTTCTAAAAATATGCCATCTAATCACCTACATTAAAATATCAAAAATATAGATTTTGGTTTCTTCTGATGTTGACTAGCTGGAGAAACCAGACAACTACCAGACAACTACCCAGAGAATGCTGGATAATCCTGCAGCTAGTACTATTATTAACACTACACATTCCAAAAGAACGATAAGCTGTTAGTTTATACTTACAAAGTGTTTATACTCTGGTAGGGAGAGAAAATGTCCACAAGAGAAATTAATAAAGATTAGTTAGAATACCTGAAAAACTGAGAATCATGGACTAAAAGCCACCACAAAGTAATTAATTCCTCCAGCAAGCATCTGGGAAATAGAGATACAAATTTCAGAGAGACATGGTTGTGTTGGAAGACAGTGCTCCATGAATATATTCACATTTCTGCACAGTCTAGGCTTTGTGAGTGAATAATAAACATGCCTTACAAGTTAGAGATACTTGTAAGAAGTTAGAGGGATTTAAATTCATATCCCTTCGGGAGCCATTTGCGTATTTCTAGGATAGAAATGTTCTTTCTTCCCAGAAAAGTTTTGTTTATATTCCAAGGCAAAAACTTCTCTTTCTGGAGGAGAAGAGGGGCTGATGTGCCAGTGCCCTATATAAGAGGCTGAGTTTTATAATTTAGGAATTCCTCTCCTCCTGTGGTTCATTTGGCCTTTATTGGGTCATCCTGTTGGAGAACTGGGAGTGGGGAAGTGATACAAGACATAAGCTGTTCTATGAGTAAATGGTCTGTTCTTTGATCCAGAGGTCTCTTGTATGTATATATAAATATATATTATGCATGCATATAACCCTCACCCCCCACACACATATACACACATACAACACGCATTATGGCAGGCTGACTCATTAGCTTGAAAATTCCAAGTAGGACAACTAATCAGATTCTTCATAGTTTCAAACTTAATAAGTTACCTTCCCCAAAGAGCTGACATTTTGGTGGGGCTTACGGTTGCTAAATATGAATATCAAAGTAGCCAAAAGATGCATCAGTATTCACTGTGGATTCTAAGTTCTTCGACAGAAATAAATACAAGGGGTATGGGAAGTCAGAGAATATACTAATAACTCTAGGAGTAATGGAAGTTTATGGTTTTGTCAGATTCCCTGCCCCGCAAGATTAAAAAAATAATAATAAGAGTAAAAAACAATGAAAAGGGAAAAAGCCTTTTATAATAAAATGAAATAGCATGCATTAAAAGCAGGGGGGCAATGATTATACAGTTCATTCAGATAACACCAGATTATTAATTATGACACAGAAGCAATGTTTGCAGAAGGAAGAGAATTAATATTTCTTGATTTGCTACATACCATGTGTTAGATTCTTTACATATATTAACTACTTTAATCTTCACCCTCTCCCTGTTTGGGAGATTACTATTCCCCACATTTTACAGATCAGGGAATTCAAATAACATGCCAGCCAGTAGATAATTGAGAAACAGTGAAACTAGCATTCAAATCTATGTTTCCTGACTTCAAAATCTATGCTGTTTCTATTAGGCCATGGCACTGAGTTCATTTTTATTTATTTTATTTTATTTTTTTCTTATTTTTGAGAGAGAGACAGAGAGAGAGAGCAGGAGACAGGCAGAGGAAAGGGGCAGAGAGAGAATACAAAGCAGGTTCTGCACTGTCAGCGCAGAACTTAATGTGGGGCTCAAACTCACAAACCCAAAGGATAATAAATTGTGGTGGCATTTATATGAAATGGCCAGCAGAGGTAAATCCTTTGAGGCCAAAAGTAGATGACTTGTTTCTAGAGAATCGGGATGAGCAGGGATTTACAAGGCATGGTGTTCCTTTAGGGCTGGCAAAAATATTCTGGAATTAGACCCTGATGATGATTACACAGCATTGCAAATATACTAAAAACCACTTATTTGTACATTTTAAAATAGAGAATTTCATGTTATGTGAACTTTATCTTAATTTTTAATAGAATATGTGATAACAAGTATCTGGTGCACAGATTACAAATATTCTCTTCTATGCCCATGGAAGACATCATTAACCTTGCCAATGGTCTGTTCTCCTAAGCTTATCAGGGCTTCGGATTTGTTTTTCAATAAAGTACACAGGACAAGTAGCCATTCCAATACTTTCCTCAAAATAGACTTTCTCAATTGACTCCATCCATAATTGCTTTTTCCAGATAACATTATACAGGGTATGCTGGGAATGCTTTAGCCTGTGTCAATCACTCCATTGTTTTCTCACCAACATATTTTTCTGCCATCTACACACATTCACCTCCTTTTCACCTCCTTTACCACCTGTGCCTTTCTTTCTATTACATTACTTTTATTTATCTTCCAAGTATTTGAAAGACAATAAGTGATTCAACCATAAGACTTATCTAAAGGAAAATATAAAGACAAAAAACTTAAGGACTTCTTGAGTTTTCACAAAGGAAGAATGTTAGCATTTGAAAAGTGTTCTGTGATAATTGTAGCTGGATTATATGCTTTGCATTACAGTGTCCTTTATCCACCTTCTAAATGGATTATCGAACCGAGGTCAGAATCACCTATGGTTGTTATGAAAGACAAGTGTTTCCATTTCCCCACGATTAAATGGAAACCAATAAAATTGCACGACATTTTAGTAAATCCAAAAGAATCCATTATTGTTAAAGTCAGCAAGGGGTGCAAACTCCATAGATAAGATGAGATTTGGAGCATAATAGCCAGGGAGGCAATCACACATTTAAAGCATAATATTCACAGATAAAGTCATTAATAGCACTCTGCAAAGCAAGACCATAGGGCTGAGAAGGTTAAGGGCTATTGCTTCTCTCAGGGATTTTCTCCTCTGTATTGGAAGCTAAGATTTAAAATATACATATGCATATTTATATACATATACATATATATATATATACACACATACACATATACATACGTGTATATATACACATATATACATATGTGTGTGTGTATATATACATACAAACACCACCCATTCTTTATGTGCGAGGCCTACATTCTTAGAAGGAAATATTTTAATTCATTCATGTTATTGATCACTTATAATGCATATATTAGAGTGCTTGGCTATTGGGAGTACCATTATAAATGCCACTAAGACATTCACTGCCATCAAGTAGCTCAACAGATGTGTGTGTTTGTGACGGGATGTGGGGAGTGCTGTATGTCCTTAGTTATTTATCATGCAAGGCATAAGGTTTCTTTTTATTTTCACTCTAGACTGAACCAGGCTTAATGGTCCTGTGGCTTGTATTAGCAAATTATTTCAAGGAAAACTGCTTTTTCTCTCTTAAAAACAATAGCATACAGGGTTTGCCACAATTTATGATAACAAATCTAAATAAAATCACCATCTTTGTTAATAATAAGTAGCCAACTCAAAATTTACTTGTTTTCTGCAGTAGAGATGAAGTGCATTGTCTGTGCTAGTGAATAGGTCTGGGTCAGAGCTGATCTTTGCCGGTTTTCCTCCTGAGTGTTCAATCGAAGCCACTGCCTTCACACAGCTACTGATGTCAACAAATCAGTGTCTCCTTGAATGTCAGGATTTGTCTTCCAAAACTTTATCATGTCTAATCCATTCCATGAGCTCTTCATAAGGGCATTTTTGGACTTCTTTTTTGCATACCACTACACTTTTCATTAATCCGAGTTGTTTCTGTACCAAAAATTCTGTTAGCATTGTGATTATAAACAGTATAGAAATGCAGCTGGTCTGACAGAATGATGAAGCCTTCAGGCACTGAAATAAGATTTCAAAAATTTGTCTAGACAGGGTGAATTAATTTTTCCTTTTTATTTTTATACACGGAAACCAACAGAAAGGAATTGACCACCTCCTCCCATTTTTTAAAAATAACCATGTGGCTTTTCCAGCATTTGGATCATCTTGAAAAAACTAATCTCTGTAGAATTCATTCTGTCTTCATCCAATCCATGAGGAGTCGCAATACATATTGAAGTAGAGATAATTATTTATAGTTAAACTTTCAAGTAAGTATCTATGCTGGTCTCTAAAATTACTAGCCAAGGAATAGCTGTGTTATCACACTATTTTAGTGAGGTGATAAATTCATTATCACTGAGCCAGAATCGCTGTTTTTCCTGCTTATCTTTTCCACCAACTTAAATCTTAATGACTTTAAAGAACTACTCAATTTCTATCCTTACAAAGAGCTACTTCTGATCATTTTAGTTCCCATCAGAAATAAAGTGATTTATAACTTTAGTTCTGGAGGCAGACAGACCTGGACTGAACCCTTGACTTCCTCTTTCACTAGCTGAGCAATTTTGCAAGTTGATTAACACTTCTTATCTCAGTTTCCTCACATGAGCAATGAGAATCTTCTCCACTTACTTTCCATATAATTGTTAAAAGACCTCATGTAAGGAACATAGGAGAGTGTGCAGTTGACATTAAGTACTTGGACCATCACAGCATTGTGATCACCACAATGCTTAAACTCAGTTTGTATCACCTCTACCACTCTGTGGACCTTTCTGATTTTATTTAATTCTGCATGCATTTCTACTTTATTTCTTTAACTATTTTTTAACATCACCAAAAGCAGAAACTGAATTCATGTATGTATTTGTTATATAGAGAGTATTAGTGATAGGGCAATAAATAAGATCAGGAATCTGGTTACTGTAAAGAGACATTCTTTCACAGTAAATTAAAAGTTACTTTGACTAGAAAACAAAAGAGAAAGAGAGGAAATAAAGAAAGAAAGAAGGAGAAAGAAAAAAGAAAGAAAGAAAGAAAGAAAGAGAAAGAAAGAAAGAGAAAAAGAAAAAGAAAAAGAAAGGGGGAGGGGAGGCAGGGAGGGAGGTAAGGAAAAGAAATACAGGCACTTGCATGTACCTATACAAATACAAAAAAAAAAAAAGACTACTACAAGCATTACATTTCCCTTCCTTAGAAAAAAAGTTTGAGCTATAGGTTTCAGAGTGTGTGAAGCAGATCATGTCATCTGAAGGATTCTGGGAATAAAATTCAGTTTAAAGATGTCAGAAGCAGAGGAAGAAAAGCAAACCTGGAATTCACATTGTGTTAGGGTGACTGTGGAGGGCATTAAGGTAGTCAGAATATTAACCTTTCCCTTATATCAAACCAAGGTAATTAGAATATTAATGTTACCATTATCTAGTCACCATAATTAATAATTGTAGAAAGAGATTTCATTTACACCCCTACTGAACTAATTTATCAAATGCATAAATATAACTGTGATAAGATTACCAGTTTGCTCATTAGTTCATTAAGTCATTTCCAATGAGCTGTGTGTGTGTGTGTGTGTGTGTGTGTGTGTGTGTGTGTGTGCGCGCATGCATGCACATGCTGTGGAGCGTCAAAGTTGGAACTCCAACACTATTTTCCCCTAATATCAATACATGAGAAATTTATGTTTTATGTTCTTACTTCAGTTTCCTTAAAACAAACAATCTCTAGGAGAAGAAACACAAAAAAGCTTGGGTTTAATTGCTCATACATTTTCCATTTCCACTTTGAGTCTTTGCAGGAAAGACTCATTTCATCAATGAGATTATAGCCCTTTTATTTTTTAGCCCAGAAGGGACTCCAATTTTTCAGTGAGACGATATCATCTTGATCTTAGAGTCCACTTCTGTGGATTTTTCTTTGTATCCCTCTCATTCTTGTCTGAATGACTTTCAGGATATCAAAATACCTTATCTGGTTAGGTAGTACTTGTTGTTTGGTCCTAAGGAAAGCTATTCATTAACTTTCATTATTCAAGAAATATTGAGAGCTTATTACGAACCTTGAACTATTTTAAATTAGAGATATCAATCAACAAAGGAGATAAAAATCCAGTTAATAATGGAGCTTACATTCTAGACAGGAGCAGATACACAATAAACAATAAACATGATAGGGAAGCCTAGATGGCTCAATTGGTTAAGTGTCCACCTCTTGGTTTCAGCTCAGGTGATGGTCTCATGCTTTGTGAGTTCGGGCCCCGAATCAGGCTTTGCCCTAAGAGTGAGGAGCCTGCTTGGGATTCTCTCTTTCCCTCTCTCTCTGCCTCTTCCCCACTTGCTCTCTCTTTCTCAGAATAAATAAATAAACTTAAAAATTAAAAAAAAAATAACAATAAACATGATAAACCATAGCATATATTAAAACTTAAGTGTTACGGAAAAAGTAGAGCAAGCTAAGAGGCAGGTAACAATTGTAATTTTACTTGGGGAGTCAGAGAAGGGCCTCACTGAGAAGTTTAAATTTGAGCTCAGACTTGAAAACACTGAAAAGTGAGTGAGGTATGTATTTGGGCAAGGACATTCCTAGCAGAGTGAAAAAAATCAGAGCAAAAGCCTAAAAGCAAACCATACCTAGTGTATTAAAAAAGCAGCAAGGAAGAATGTGCCCAGAACAGTAAAAGAGGGGGTAAGTAGTAGAAAGTATAACCAGAGAGGCAAGGAGGTTGCCATATATGATTTGTGGGCCACTGTAATGAATTTGATAATGTATCCACACAGGTCCTTATTGATTTAATTCCTTAATTTTAGTGGTGAGCTCCATCTCATGCTAAGACTGATATTAAGTATAAATGAAGACCCAATAGGGAAGGTGCAGTTTTAGAAGGGATGATAGTTTTTTTTCTACATTGTTAATCCATCTTTTTCCTCTTATGGGGACTTTGCTTTAGAGACTTATTTATCTTTAGTGGACAAAGTGGATTCAGATTGGTCACAAGGGAGAGAAAACACACAATCTTCTGCTGATGTGTGCTTAGAGGGAAACAAGTTTTAGAAAATGGAGGAAAGGGGATTTCTGTTGTTTCTAAATGGTTTCCAACACGATTTACTAGGGTAAATGGCCTCATACATGTCTGAGACAAATGAGGGAAAGAAAGCATAATTTTGATATCATAGTATATCCTAACATAACCCTCAAGAAAAAAGACAGATGCAGGATCCTGGCTTTTATCTCAGCATATATTCCTAGTTTCATGACAACTTTAATAGAAAACTCTTGCATAGCTTTGTTCTATAGCTATCAATCCACTGTAGGAAGTAATCATGGTGCCTCCCTCTTGAGATCTGTTGTGAGGATGAATACAATGACTGCTACAAGGTAAGCATGAGCTACTCAAGATGACTAGCATATTAATTCACTAATGGGTTGGGAGGCAATTATTTTAATTATTACTTTCCCTTGGAAGCTATTTCCAGATTCTACACTCCAAATCTTCTCCTCCGTCTTTCCTATATTCTGTTTTCTCCACTCTGGATGTTAGTGTTGTTTACCCTTGGTTCCATTCTATGCACAACAATCAAAAGTATCAATTCCATAATTGGACTTTAATCCAGCCATTCCCACCACAACTCGGCCAAGGAAGACCAGAATTTATTTTAAAGATAGTTATCTGAGGGGCGCCTGGGTGGCTCAGTCAGTTAAGCGTTTGACTTCAGCTCAGGTCATGATCTCACAGTTTGTGAGTTTGAACCCCGCATCAGGCTCTGTGCTGACAGCTCAGAGCCTGGAACCTGCTTCAGATTCTGTGTCTCCCTCTCTCTTTGCCCCTCCCCTGCTCATACTCTCTCTCTCTCTCTCTCAAAAAATAAACAGTAAACACGTTTTTTTTAATTAAAAAAGATAGTTATCTGAGTAGTTATTAAATCAATTTGGTCAATTTAGACAGCAAAGTAAGAGGATGCTAGTTAAAGAAATACCAGACTCATTTTCATCAACTGTTACATTTACATCTTAATATATCTGTAATTCTCTACTTCACTTGAGCAGAATATTAAAATGACACATAAACTTACTCATTTTTTTTATTCAGCAGTTACTTGTTGAACACCTACTAGGTCCCAGATATTATTCTAGGCACTGGATATATTAATGTACAAATTAGAGACTGTCTCTGCTTCATGAATTTTCCTTCTGGTACTGAAAAAAGGATAATAAGCAAGTGAACTAATATTCAGCACTAGTAGGTACCATGTAGAAAATATGAGTAACTTAGAACATGGTGGCTGCAGGTGGGACAGGATGGAGTGGATGAATGTTCAGGAAGTCTTGGCATGTCTGTACATGTCTTGGACCTTGAGGACACAGAAGATCCAGCCATGTGAAGAATAGGGGAAACAGGAGTCCTGACAAAGGTGGTGGTAAGACAAAGAACATCTTGGGATGCAAGAGTTCTCAGAGTGTTTGAGGAAGACAGAAAATGTCAGTATGGCTGGCTTGGTGGAGTGGGGGTGGTTAGAAATAGTAGGGATGAAAGGAAAGAGGAAGGCCAAGTTTCAATCATAGAGCACATGGTAAAACAGCATTTCACCCTAGAAACCAAACACAAATATATAGAAGAAGGTAAAATAGAAGAAAAAAAAGAAAGAGAAAAGAAAGAAACAAACATGGAGACAACTAGTAGCATTTCAGCAGATATTCAACAGTTTCTGTCTGAGTATTTTTGTGTTTCTGTTCTCTAATTCATATTATTTTTCTATTTCTGCTACCTCTTTCACTGTATGTATTTTGGAGATCGCAGTTTCCTCACATGTTCTCTCCCATGTTCTAATTGTTCTATGCCTCCCCATTTGGCATATCCACGAGACACAGAACTTATTAACTCTCCTTCAGGATCCTCTAGCTTAAAGCTCTAAATATGAAGCACCAGCCATGTATCAGGCCTAAGCTAAGTTGCTTGGGCTATAAACATGTGTAAGATACCATCATTGCCTTCTTTCAGGCCATAGCCCTTACTCCAGACTCTACTGACTTTGGCATGAGTCAATGGCCTGGGCTTCACATCTCTCTGATTTTAGCTGAAGGGACAGGCCCAGGGGGTATTGGCTTTATCAGATCATTAAGGCCCTTAATTATATTGTCAGAGTTTTGAGGGAGGAAACTCTAGATAAGCATGGACTTTATCCTCATATGACATTCAAATAAAATATTAAAACTATTATAATAAAATAGGGTTTAATCTGTCACTTATTTTACCAGATCATTTTGGACTTGTTCATGAAGAATGTTTATTCTCCTGAGAAATAGTTACTATAGAGACAGAGCAGTAGAATACAATAGGAAAAGACGGAAAGGATCTTTTATATAGTAAGCTTGAAATATCAGGACTACAAGTCTGCCTTCCAGACCCTGACAATTTTGATCCTACAGAGAAAGTATAGCATTCGACATCCTTTTAAATTGAAGGTTGTTCACCCTCTCACTCCATCCCTACTTTCAGCATTATAAGACTTTTTAAGTAATAAAAAGTGAGATGACAGAATCATAAATTCTAAGATGTATAAAGGCTCTTAAAGGTCGTATCACCTACATTTTATGAGTTGGATGGATATCTTCTATAACATAAAAATTCAACATACTTGGCTGAATGTTGGCAAAAAATTTGTGATCAAATTTCATTCTTATAACTCGTGCTAGAAGTAAGGCATTAGACAAATGGCTTCTCTGAGAACTGTGAAATTATTTTAGTGCAGCCTTTATCCCTATCTTGCCAGAATGATATAATTACCATAACAACTTTGTTCTAAAATTTCTGGGTAATTCAATCTGACAAACAAAATGCAATATACTGACTACAAATTATGGGTTATAGGAAGATAATACCCTCCCAAAATTAAAAAAAAATGTTAGAAATAATATTGTTCTTTAAGAGATAAATTTTGAGATCAATATATAATTGGGCAACTACAAATCTACTTTCTGTGTCTATGGATTTTTCTATTTTGAACATTTCATATAAACAAATCATACAATATATGATCTTTTGTGAATGGATTCTTTCACTTGGGTTAATGTTTTAAAAGTTTATCCTTGTTGTATCATATATTAATATTTCAGTCCTTTTATCATCAAATAACATTCCATTGTATGGTTATACCACATTTTACCTATTTATCAGTTGACAGACATTTGCATTGTTTCCTCTTTTTGGCTATTATGTATAATGCTGCCATGAATGTTTATGCACACGTTTCTGCATGGACATATGTTTTCATCTATCTTGGGTATATACCTAGGAGTGTTTTCATTTCTCTCGGGTATATATCAAGGAATTGCTGGGAAATAGAGTAAGTCTATGTTCAATCACTTAAGGAACTTCCAGATTGTTTTCCAAAACTCCTACATCAATGTATGTTCCCAACAGCAAAGAATGACTATTTTCTAATTTTTTCACCTTCTTACCAACAATTATTATTTTAAGTCTTTAAATTCTATAGTTTCAAAGACAAGTTTTGGGAATGAATTCACACTTTATTTTTATTTGATTTATAAAAGTTGGTTTCAGCAAGGACAATCATAAATAATTCTGATTGTGTGTGTGTGTACGTGTGTGTGTGTGTGTTTCAATATAGACACGTAAAGACAAAACCAAATTGACAAAAATAAGCCATAATTTCACCTCCCAGAAAAACTTTGAGCTTGTTGATGATGAACATTTAAAGAAAACAGAAGATTACACTATGAGAAGTGAAAAGCATTCCTATCAAATATTAGTAGTTTTATTTCAAAAGCATTCTCTATTCACATTTAGATTTTCTTGCTTTCAGACACATTCTGGTTTATATACCTGATACATGCATAACACACCCACAAACACATATCTGTGTTCTTGTCTTTTGTACAAAATAGATCATGCTTTACACTTTTATGTTTCCTTTTTCCTTTTTTTTCAAACCAATAATATTTCTTCAAATTGATATTTTATATCAATAATGACCCAGCTCACTTTTAAGTAGCTAGTTTTTCATTCTAAGAATATATATATATATATATATATATATATATGTTATATATACTTTTTAATTTTTTAAATGTTTATTTTGAGTGAGAGAGCACACACGGATGCAAGCAGGGGAAGGGCAGAGAGATAGAGAGAGAGAGAGAGAGAGAAGGAGAGTAAGAGAGAGAGAGAGAGGGAAAAGAGAGAGAGAGAATCCTAAACAGGCTCCACACTGTCAGAGAAGAGCCCAACATGGGGCTCAATCTCACCAACCGAAATGAGTTGGATGCTTAACTGACTAAACCATCCAGGCACCCCTAATCTGTTACATATTGATGGATATCTTTGTTGTTTTTAATTATTTACTGAAATAAAAAATACCACAATAAAATCTTTGTGCCTATGTCCTGGTAACTGAGAATATATCTGAAGGAGAAATTTCTTTAAATGGGGATTGTCAGGCAAAAAAAAAGAGATGAATTTTTTTTTAATTTTAGATACATAAAACTAAATTTTTCCTCCAATTACATTGTCTCAATTTACAGTCCAACTAAAATCTTCCTACACCCACTCTTTCCTTTCCCAAATATCATGAAAGAATATTTATAAAGTTTGTAGTTAGCTTTACTGTTTAATTAGAGGTTTATGTTTAGAGTGACACATACTGAACAGGTAAGTATTGATACTTCTATAATTTAAAAAAAATGGGAGCAGATCCTCTGCCCATTTTTTAAATTTTTTTGTTGTTAAGTTGTATAAGTTCTTTATATATTTCAGATATTAACTCTTTATGGGATATGTCATTTGAAAATATCTTCTCCCATTCCACAGGATGTGTTTTGTTGATGGTTTCTTCATGATGCAAAAGATTTTATTTTGATGTAGTCCGGATTGTTATTTTTTGCTTTTGTTTCCCTTGCCTTAGGAGATAGTTCTTGAAAAATGTTGCTACAAACAATGCCAGAGAAATGGCTACCATATGCTTTCATTCATATGTGTAATCTAAAACACAAAACAAATGAATAAACAAACACAAAAAAAAGGGAAATCAGATCTATAAATACAGAGAACAAAGTTATGGTTACCAGAAAGAAGAGGAGTGGGAAGATGGGCAAAGTGCATAAAGGGGAGTGGGAGACACAGGCTTGCAGTTATGGAATGAATAAGTCACAGGAATAAAAGACACCACCAAGGGAATATAGTCAATGATATTGTAATAGCGCTGTGTAGTGACAGATGGTAGTTAAACCCATGGTGAGCAGAGCATAATGTATATGGAGATGTTGAATCACTATGTTGTACCCTTGAAACTAATATAAATTGTGTGTCAACTATACTCAAATGAAAAAATATATATATTTAATTAAATTAAACTAAATTAAAAATACAAGTATTTTAAAATTAGAACAGAAAGATAAAAATGTCATCTAGAGCAATGGCTTCTATTAAATTTAACATGGCGGCAAGAGACATTTACAATTTCTATTTAATATCTTCCTAAGATTTGTGGATTAATCAGCAGTGCGAAATTTATCTTCTACTTTGACTTTTATTCCTACACCTTGTTAGATTATTTTCAAGCTCCAGCTCCTTGGCACATTGATCCAAAAACACTTCCATGGATTCAATAGCCATCCTCCAAATAAGTCTATTTCCACAATTTAAGTATATTAAAGGGTTATGCAATCAACCCAGAAATACCAAGAAACAGTAACGGTAAATATATAAATGCACATCTGGGGAATCAGACCTTCCACTAATGTGAGTAACCCTAATAAGTCCCTTCTCCTCCCTGGCCCTCAATTTGTCTATCATGAGAGACAGCAGATGCCCATGACTCCTCCTTGTCCTCACTATGAATCTCACACTGAGAAAGGATACTCAATATTATTAGAGCTTTCAGCCACAGAGAACTGCCCTGGAGATCGAGATACACACCAGGCCTCCTGCCACCACTGCCATCATCATCATCATTTAAATATAAATTAAATGTAAGATTATACTGCTTTTAATAGTGTCTTTTTCTGCCAAGAGCTGGCTTCTTTACAAGAAGATTTTCATTGTAAATGAATTTTAATCTTGATAACATTTCATGATATATTCTCTCTCTCTCTCTCTCTCTCTCTCTCTCTCTTATGGAGAGAAGAAAACCAACACATTAAGAGCCATACCACTAAGGATAGTGGAGGTGATATTCAAACTTATGTCTGTCCAACCTCAGTTTCCTGAAAATCTGGAGTGTATAGCAGGACGACTGAGATTCCATCCCATTAATCTGTGTTCTGCCTCAAAAAATAACCCAAAATTTTCGGAACATATGCTTACTCATATGAGGACCTGTCTTCCCTAGCTCTTCAAGGGTTTTTTTAAAATTTTTTTAATGTTTATTTATTTTTGAGAGAGATAGAGAATGAGCAGAGGAGAGGGAGGGAGGAAGAGAGAGAGAGAGAGAGAGAGAGAGAGAGAGACAGAGAGAATATGAAGCAGGCTCTAGGGTCTGACCTGCCAACACAGAGCCGATGCGGGGCTTGAACCCACAGACCGCAAGATCGTGACCTGAGCCGAAATTGGTTACTTAACCGACTCAGCCACCCAGGTGCCCCAAGGGTTTTTTTTTAAAGGTGATGAATCAACAAATTCAGGAATGGAAGAAAGATAGTTAGTCACAGATAGCAAAATGAGCTGGGGTGTATCTATTCCACATTTCTTAGGAGTGTCAGTTAGCCTCAATGTAAGAATCAAACCTAACCATGCAGGAGATTTTTCTCAGCCAGAAGAGGAAATATATCTTCAGAGTAGTCTCTGAATGTTCAGAGTATTCTCTCAGCTCCTACCTTTTGCTTTCTATTACAAGTGAGAAGGAAGCGTGTTTACATATGACAAAATAAAATTACATTCTTGGCTAATCTGTGGAAGTTACTTACTCAGGTATATTATTTTTCTCTCCAGGAATTACCACTGATGGAATAGGTATAATTTAAGTGGAAGATCTATAATTTCTTTATTTTCTTATGCCAAAATCCCTTTCTCCCTTTCCTTTCATGTCTCACCCTTATTTTGCTAGTCTCTTGATTTATGTTTTCCTGTAAACATTGCAATCTACTACATTGTAAAGCAACTGTCCATGTAATTTATGTTGTGTACTCAGAATTATTGTCTTTTGAAAATGGGCATTCAGGAGAAATCCAATCTGTTTGTTCCTTGACCGCCTTTTAAATGGTAGTTTTAAAACTTTTATTCTGCCTTTTAAACATGTTAAGCCTAGTTAATAAGGCAACTATATCAGACGAGCTTCTGGAAGCATAGAAAAACTCAAAATGCTCTAAGAATTTTGTACAACATTAGAGATCTTTTAAACATCTAGCATCATGACATGGTGTATCACTTTATCAAGTGATTAAAAAACAAAAAAACACATGGGGCGCTTGGGTGGCGCAGTCGGTTAAGCGTCCGACTTCAGCCAGGTCACAATCTGAGTTCGAGCCCCGCGTTGGGCTCTGGGCTGATGGCTCAGAGCCTGGAGCCTGTTTCCGATTCTGTGTCTCCCTCTCTCTCTGCCCCTCCCCCGTCCATGCTCTGTCTCTCTCTGTCCCAAAAATAAATAAACGTTGAAAAAAAAATTTTTAAAAACAAAAAAACACAAACAGTTCATGATTACCAAATGTGAGATAAGGTTTACATGTAATCTCCTACGTTCGATGCTAAAATTTGAAAAGTTAAATGAATGCCAAATAATTAGTTAACATAAAAAAAACAGATAGTAAATATGGCTAAAATGCTCCCTTTTGAGAGTAACAATAATGTTTATAAATGTAACTGTCAGATCAAAGAAATGTGGACACATGTATATTGAGGCATTATTTTTATACTAACAAATTATAAAAAATTATAATTATAGTATCCATTGCTAGCAACATGCAGTAAAATTGAAGCATAATTACATTACTTCTCACATTGTAAAGTGGTAAAAACTTTTTTAAAAAAACAAGGTAATATGTAGTCATAGTTTGAATTACTTCATATTTTGTCTTCAGGGAATTTATTTAACAATTACAGCTCAATAGAGGAAAAAAATTTAGAGCTCACTAGTGTATCATTTATTTTTAGAAAAAAAAAGATTATGAAAAGGTGAATTGTATAATAGCATTGAAAACATACATTAATACAACTGATATTACATATCTATTAAATTCTCATTACTATAAAGGGTAAAGAGAACCATGAGAAACAGTTTTTATAAGGTTATATGAAATCATAAAACAAAGTTCTATTTATATAATAATTATAATTGTATGTGTATGTGCACTACATACATATGTGCGAATACGCATATTATGTATCTCACCTTCCCTGTCAGAATAACGGAGAAAAATATTATTTACTTCATGATTGTGTTGGAAAGATTAAATGTGATAATGCAAAGAAAGTGCTGAAAGCACTTTCTAACTCAAAGTAAGCCTTCTTTAGATGCAGTTTATTATTTTGTTTGTTATAAACTGACAAAAGTCAATTTGAACTTCACCACTGTAGGTATTTTGGGTATATGGGCAGATAGCATATAAAATCACATAAACTATGTGACAAATATTAAATTTGTAATTAATTTTTGTTCATTTTTAAAAAAATAGTTGCATGTGGCTAGCTTCTATCAAAGTAGACTGCCCAGCTCTGCACAGGTGCTTGGACACAGGACCAAAACTGAATCTCCACCTGGGAGAACTAGCTGTTAAATTCAGTAGATTTCTATATCTTAATAATATCAGAGTACATTTCTAATTAACCCCCATATCTTAATACCATGTATTTCTTCAATGCAAAATATTTATTATCATTATTGTAATTAGGAAACAGTCTAGTGAAGGCTAGATTAAAGCACTTGTAGAGCAGCACATTGGAGGGTACATTACTGATTAGAGAGCTACTAAATTAACTATCACAAGGTAGAGATGAGACCAAACTAACACCTATAGGCTTTTTACATTGCTTATAAAGAAGCAGCTTAAAACAAATTACAAATGACATGATAAATATAATTATTTACAATTTTATTTCACATAGAAGAGTAGAAATATTCATTTTACAACAAAATTCTGGACTACTGGAGTGAGAAGAAGAGGAGACTTGAATTATAATATATGAAGTAATAGAGTCAATAACTTCTACACAGAATAAGAACATTTTATAGAGATAATTCTATTAGATGATATTCTGCTGAGTCAGCCCCTCCTTTAACTCTCCCAATGGTGCTGAGCTGCAGAGAAAGTGCTCCAGGAAGCTGCAACAGGCATTTTTAAAAAAGAGTAGAGTCTCCTAAGCTTATGTTTTATCAAACTTGCACAGTAGCTAAAAAGGACCAGAGTAGACAAGTTAATGTAATTAGCCAATAAAGACCTTGACTGAGCTACCACACACAGAAAGACTGAGATCTTTTTATAATTAATACAGATGCTCCAGTGTAAAAAAAAAAATAAATTACTAATAGCCATTTCAATACAAAATGATGTGAGAGTCAAAAGATCAATAGATGACATAAAATAACGATGCATTAAAAAAGATATGAGTAGCATCAGATATGTGCTATTTCCTTTGCTATATCTGCATAATGGTCTCATCAATTACCTAGTGAAAAGACACTAGATATTAATATGAGAACTCACTAAACATTGTATTTAAAATTGAAGATCTCTGGGCGCCTGGGTGGCTCAATCAGTTAAGCATTTGACTCTTGACTTTGGCTCAGGCCATGATCTCATGGTTTGTGAGTTTGAGCCCCATGTTTGGCTCTGTGCTGACAATGCAGAGCCTACTTGGAACTCTCTCTCTCTCTCTCTCTCTCTCTCTCTGCCCCTGCTCTCTCTCTCTCTCAAAAATAAACTTAAAAAAATTTTAAACTAAAATTGAAGATCTCTCTATACGTACATTAAAATACATATTAAAGTCTGTACATGCTTATGTTAGTATTAAAGCAAATGTATATAATACCAATATTTGCATATGCCTATTGCATATGCAGATGCGGGACTCTGCTGACAGTGTGGAAACTGCTTAGGATTCTGTCTCCCTGTCTCTCTGCCCCGCCCCTGCTTGTTCTCTCTCTCTCTCTCTCTCTCTCTCAAAAACAAAACAAAACAAAACAACAACGAAACCAACTTCACTTCATTGCTAAAAATGGCTAACCACCATCTGAACTAATAATAAGCAAGTTATAATCTTTTTGCTGGTGGAAGATCTTGCCTTGATATTGATGGCTGCTGATTGATCAGGGTGGTGGTTGCTAAAGGTTGGGATGGTTGCAACAACTTCCTAAAATAAGACAACAGTAAAATTTCCTACAGTGACTGACTCTTCCTCTCATGAATGTTTTCCATACAGCTGGTGATGTTAATAGCATTTTACCTACCACAGAACTCCTTTCAGAATTGGAGTTGACCCTCTCAAACCCTGCCATTACTTTATCAACTATGTTTATGTAACATTCTAAATTCTTTTCTGTCATTTCAACAATTTTCACAGCATTTTCACTAGGAGTAGATTCCATCTCAAAAAACCATGTTATTTGCTCATCTGTAAGAAACAACTCCTCATTCATTCAGGTTTTATCATGAGATTGCAACCATTCAGTCACATCTTCAGGCTCTACGTCTAAGTCTAGCTCTTTTGCTATTTCCAACACAACAGAAGTTATTTCCTCTGGGGTGCCTGGGTTGCTCAGTCAGTTGAGCTTGAACGTCAGACTCTTGACTTTGGCTTAGCTCATGATCCCAGTGTTATGGGATTAAGCCCTGCGTCGCGCTCCATGCTAAGCATGGATCCTGCTCAGCATTCTCTTTCTCTTTCTCCTTCTGCCCCTCTCCCCTGCTCTTTCTCCCTAAAAATAAAAAAAAAATACAATTTAAATTTTTTAAAAAATTAAAAAAAGGAGTTACTTCCTCCAAAGAAATGGTGAACTCCTCAAAGTCGTCCATGAGCGTTGGGCTCAACTTCCCAACTCTTCTGTTAGTGTTGATATTTTGACCTCTTCCCATGGATCCTGAATGTTCTTAATGGCATCTACAATGGTGAACCTTTTCCAGAAAGTTTTTAATTTACTTTGCGAGATCCATCAGAGAAATTATCTATGGCAGCTACAGCCTTAGGAAATGTATTTCTTAAATAATAAGACTTGAAAGTTCAACTTACTCCTTGCTCTATGTTAGCAGTTATGAAAGTAATATGAATCTCACTAAACATTTCCATCAGAGCCCTTGGGCAACCAGGTGCATTATCAGTAAACAGAAATATTTTGAAAGAATTTTTTTTTCTGAATAGCAGTTCTCAGCTGTGGGCTTAAAATACTCAGTAAACCATTTTGTAAACAGATATATTGTCAGTCAGGCTTATTAACTGGCCTAATTTCAATTAATATTGTCATGTCTCAGGGAATAGGAAGTCCCAAGGAGAGGGAGAGAGAGGGGAACAGCTGGTCAGTGTAGCAGGCAGAACACAGACATTTATCGATAAAGTTTTCCATCTTATATGGGCTCAGTTCATGGTGCCTCAAAACAATTACAATACTAACACCAAATATCACTGACCACAGATCATCACAACAAGTAATAACAGGAAAATTCAAAACATTGTGAGAACTACCGAAATGTGATACAGAGACACAAAGTGGGCAGATGCCGTTGGAAAAATGGCGCTGATAGACTTGCTCAATGCAGGGTTGCCACAAAACCTCAATTTGTAAGAAATGCAATATCTATGAAGTGCAGTAAAACAAAGCACAAGAAAATGAGGTATGTTTGTAGTACCTTCTTCCAGGGGAAACTCATGATTACAAGTTAGCACCTCATTTCTTGGGTGCCAAATACAATAGGTAGATTGTAATTTATTACTTGTACTGTTTAATATTATCTGAATAACATTGGATAGAAAAAAAGCCAAAGGTGCAACTGGGTGGCTCAGTCGGTTATACCTCTGACTCTTGATTTCATCTCACGTCATGAACTCATAGTTCGTGAGTTTGAGCCCCGCACTGGGCTCTATGCTGACACTGTGGATCGGCTTAGGATTCTGTCTCCCTCTCTCTCTGCCCCTTCCCCACTTGCTCTCTATCTCCCTTTCAAAATAAATAAAAATAAATTTAAGAAAAAAAAAGCCAAAATTGTTTAGGGCATGGTTCAGCATGGAGGATGTGGACCAGCACCCAGTAATCCTCAAATTCACTTTTCACAGACTGATTGAAACTCCTCCCAATTTGTAAGGCTTTATAAATGGGAAATTATTATCACAACCATGTACTGAGCACTTACTTTGTATCAGCCATTTGGGGGTGGCCAACTGTTATACATGTTGTATACTACACAATCCTAGGGAGCACCATTTTCTTGGTGATCACTGCAATTATTTATTACAACAATTTACTGGTAAAGTGTATTGAGGAAGAATCTTCAAAAACATACGAAGTTATCACATAAGTTACCTGTCCTCTGAGCTGTGCTTAAATATTATATGCATTATCGTTTTTTCATTAAAATATTCTTATAATAAATATTACATAAATTTACATATATAATATATAATAATATATAATAAATGTTAACTTAAATTTTTCAGATGAAGAAACTGAAGCTAAGAAAAATAGGTATTTGCTCAAGATCAAATAGCTGGTTACTTGACAGACCTAAGATTTGAAACTAGGACATTGTAATTCCAAAGCCAATACTTTCAACCCAAATTCCACATGAAAATGATGAATACGGAGGGGTTTCAGACAAAAATATTTTAGTGTGAATAAAAGGTCTAGAATTATATTTAGAATATATCTGATAGCTTTTACCAAGTTACTTGGTTTACAGAGAAGATGAAAAGAGCATCTGCCGTGTTGATAGACATAGTTTGTCATTCATATAACAGAGGATATCCATCAACAAGCCAAGTCTCTTTCTCCATGGAGAAATACTTTCATGTAAATTATTCTGAAGACATCATATACTGAGAAGACAATATGAGAATGCATGTCACATTTACTTATCCAATATGATTATTTGTTCCTAATGTATAGACACTAATTCAAAAGGGCTTTTGGAAATAGGATAATTATAGTTGCTATAAAAAAATTTAATGTTTTATTTATTTTGAAGAGACACAGAGAGAGAAAAAGAGTGCAAGAGGGGGAGGGGCAGAGAGAGAGAAACACAGAATCCGAAGCAGTCTCTAGGCTCTAAGCTGTCAGCAGATCCAGAAACGGGGATCGAACCCACAAACCATGAGATCATGACCTGAGCCGAAGTTGGATGCTTAACCGACTGAGCCACCTGGGTGCCCCTAAAAAACAAATTTTTTAATATAATAACTCACTGATGGAAAAATCATTTCAAAGATCTATCTGTTGTCAGTTTGTATTTTCCAAAGTTCGTCTTTGAATGCATCCGCATTTTCACATCTTGCATCTGCTGACTATTTTCATACAAAATCAGCTGACAGACTCCTGGACTATTGACTAGTCTGGTTACCAGAATGCTTCTGTAAGCACAGAGTGTATTTTGAAGACTGACTGTGCCCTATACTGTTCAAATCACATTAGAAACAGCCTGAGAATGTAATTCTCAGTTACTTTGATTTAACTGAAGAATGTACTGTACTTGGAATTTCCAGGACAACATATTAATCTTTCATCTCCATTATCTGATGGTCTTTATTACACAACGATGAACATTATTGTGATGAATCATATTACCTGAAAAATATAACTATTAAATATTTTAGAATGTTACTGGATACAATAATTTTCAGCATCCACGAAATATATCCATTGAATACTCCATGAGATTTATTTCTTTTAAAACTCACAATAAGCCCCGGCTTAGATACAATTATTAATATTTTAATAATGAGGAAATTAAGACAGAGAGAAATGTGTAACTTATTTAAGGGCCCAAAGCTATCAAGTGCTGGAGTCAGGAAACAAATAGAGTCTTCATCATTGCAATGCTCTTACTATTAAACATTATTCTGTACTTTTTATTCATGTTTGTTTTCTATCTGTCTTTTAATCAAATATCAAATCATACATATAAATAGGGTCTGAAATGTAACTTGTGCTTCTGTGTTTCATCAATTCCACCTTAACCCCTTTGTTTTAGGCTGGTGCCATTCTTCCCGAGATGCAGCTTCCTTTCCAAAATTTCTAAAGTCTGGCCAATGGGTTACCCTTCTGAAAACATAGATCTAATCACACATAACTCCCTTGCTTAAGAGTGTCTCTCTGTTGTATATTGAATAAAATTAACATCCTTAACTCCATGTTTTCAATATTTAATTGTCTAAATACTATCTGAATATTTATTTAAAATGAAGATTCCCGGGGCACCTGGGTGACTCAATCAGTTAAGCATCCGACTTCAGCTCAGGTCATGATCTCACGGTTTGTGAGTTCAAGCCCCGCATTGGGCTCTGTACTGACAGCTCAAAGCCTGGAGCCTGCTTCAGAATCTGTGTCTCCCTTTCTCTCTGCCCCTTCCCCACTCATGCTCTGTCTCTCTCCCTCAAAAATGAAAAAACATTAAAAAAAATTATAAATTTGTCTGTTTTCCACCTAAATATGCTCATCCCAAAGAGCAAAGCCCCTAACTTCACACCTTACAACCTTTTGCCCACACTTTCCTGCTTTAACAACACGCCATTTAGATCCCAGTGTCCAGTGGTCTTGGAACTCCTAAACTCAGTTCTCAGGAATATGCCACCATCTTTTGGCTCCCCCAAAATGATGATGCTATTGATTTTTTCTCAGATCAGTGCCCTTCTTTCTCCTGCTCTAGCCCAAGACACTATCATCATCTTTCATATCACATTAGCTTTCAGAGAACGTCATAAAAGAACCTCCCACATTCATTACTGTTTCCAATTATTTTGGAAGTAAATTCCTCCAAGCTTTCACACTAATCTCTTCTTGTGTTGGGATTCCATCCTTTCCCTAAAGTAGTAGTTAAAACCCATTTAGCATCTGCAAATGGCTTATCCTACAAAGATAAATGCCATCGGCTTCCTTGCTTATCCATATACTGTTACTACAGTGGGCGCAAGGTGGACTTCAGTGTCTGTAGTCTCTCACGGATAAGAGGAGAGCACTGATGGAGCTGGGGGAATTTGGGGAGAAGGGTCAAGTTTGAAGGAAAACATACTGAATCTGTCATTCTGGCTGTGGCTTATCTTTTTATTGCTCAGCTATAATAGTATTATACCAAAACTATTAATTCAATTTTAAAATCCCACACTATTTCAACATCAAGCATATTTGAGAAATCTATGTCTTCTTTTTGAGGAAGTTTTGACTTCATATGAATATATATACTGACTATATTGTGTCTTGCCCTAGCTACTTCATAAAGTTTTGGCTTATTTGAAACTGGAGATAAGTAGATTTTGTTACCTCAAGGTTAAGCATAGTTAAATGGCCTGTTAAAACATTTTCTATATAAAGCCATGTTTTTATACCTTTTTAGATAATCATGTTTACTTTAATTAGCTACATATTTTAGGCCATAAATAAATATATTTCAGACATCATTATTACCTATTCTTTGGGTTGATCTCTAAATATAGAATTCTATATTAAGAATTCTAACTAAGAATTAGTTAGAAAAACAGCATTTTCTAACTAATTACTATTTCCTCAAAGTATTAGTGATTAAAAAATAATAATATAGGGCACCTGAGTGGCTCAGTTGGTTAAGCATCTGACTTCAGCTCAGGTTATGATCTCACAGTCCGTGAGTTTGAGCCCCACATTGGGCTCTGTGCCGACAGCTCAGAGCCTGGAGCCTGCTTCGGATTCTGTGTCTTCCTCTCTCTCTCTGCTCCTTCCCCACTCATGTTCTGTCTCTGTCTCAAGAATAAACATTGAAAAAAAAGTTGCTAAAAAATAATAATAATAATATAGAGCACTTTTCACCTGGAATTCTTTATTCCTTCCTTCCTTCCTTCCTTCCTTCCTTCCTTCCTTCCTTCCTTCCTTCCCTCATTTGTTCTTTTCTCCTTCCTTCCTTTTTTCTCTCCTATCATATTTGCGGCAACTTGTCATGTATGATCTATAGTTAGATGAATCAGATTAGGAAGCTGAGGGCCAAAATAAAGGAAATAGGAATTTATGCTATTAATAAACAGTTACACAGACATGTGGAAATATTCTGTTCCCTGAAGCCTATCTTTCGGCTATGGAATACTCACACCTTCTCAAACCATTCACATGATATTTAGAATAACAATGTAGGAAATTGTGTTCTGTAATATAGCAAACATTTCACTTTAATAGTAGATGTGCTTGTCAGTAAGTCTGAACCTTCCAAACCAAGGATAGCGTTATACTCTGTGGTTCTTTGTCCCAATACATAACCAAACCCCAAATCCAAGGTATGGAAAGAGTAAACTGATTCCTTGGTTAAACAGAGCATCATTTTATGTTTTCCTTCACAAGTAATTTAGTAATTTTTCCTAAGAACACAGCTTTTATTGATTTTCTTAGAGCATTTACCAGTCATATGAGAAATAATTTATCAGTACAGGTTCTGATGTATGGGAATTTTCATGATTAGTGTCACTTTCAATCATCTCTGCAGAAAAACTCTGCATGGTATTGCCTTCCTACCTGCCTGTGTTCTTTCTTCTCTCTCTCTGTCTCTGTCTCTCTCTCTCAAAATATCTAGTAAATAAAAAAGTGGAAGGTCCCATGTGTTTTATGGCAACTCTTTTTTGAAATTAGGGTAGACTGGATGCAAATCCTAGATTTGGCAGTAAGCTTCATAACACTGATTGCATTCGTTTTTTATTTGTTTGCAAAACAAATTACCATAAACTTATTTTAAGAACATCCATTTATTATCTCATGGTTTCCTTAGGTCAGAAGTCTTCGTATGACATTAGTTCTCTGCTTAAGGTTGCATGAATTTAAAATTAAGGTGTCATCCAGGGCCAAGGTGTCATCTGAGACTAGGGGTTCACTTCCAAGCTCATGTGGTTGTTACAAGAATCAATTTCCTTGTAGCCACAGAATTTATGAAGGCTGATTCTTCAAGAAAAGAATCTCTCTGACCTTTAGACCTTGAATTGAAAACTCATCTAATCAGGTCAGGGCCGCTGATAATATCATATTTTATTAACTAAACTGATTAGGGATGTTAATTCCATCTGCAATATTACATTTTACCATAAGTATACACAATCCAAGAACGATGCTCTGCCATATTCAAATGTCTCACCTGTATTAAAATGGAGGACATTATTTAAGGTTGTGAATCTTTGGGAGTTACATTAGAACTCTGCTTACCTCTCTACATAAACTTGATAATTACTCTGTATGTTTAGCTTCCTGACTTGATATGGAAGGTTACTGAAAGAACTGAATACTATAATTCATATAAGCCACCCTGTATATTGCTGCATTATCTGCAAAATGATCTATTACTTGAAAATAATGATCGTCAAGCCTACTATTTCCACTACAGATTTATAAATGTCAAACTGAGGCATAAGGACTATAAGAATTTGACGGTGTTACTTGTATACCATCTCTTCTTGACAAGAAGCCTCAAGTTTAGGTGTAAGTAAGTAACTGAGTGGAAGTAAGAAGAATTGGTAAGAAAAAAGTAAAAATATACTGAGTAATATCACTAATAATATGAATCAAAACAGTTTATAAAACAGTAAAAGAAAAATAATGAAACTTGAAAATTATAAACTTCTGAATTTATAATATTTTGGACATTTGTGTTAGGGCTCACTCAAAGAATAATTAGTATAAATATTATGGAATTAATAGATTTATATGAGAATCAGATATTATATATGGTGGGAGGTGATTTAGGGAAGTGAGGATCTGTAACAGAAAGTTGGAGGATTATAGTAAGAGACCTTAACCTAACCTTAACCTAACCTTGACCTAAAGAGACCTTAACCATTCACCTAAACCATTCATCACCTAACCATTCATGCTTTAGATGAAGTTGGAGTACATAAGGAAAGAGGAAAAAGAATGTGCATCAACAGAATAAAATAAAATCACAAAGGAAGAGTTTGTGTTTAAGTCTGGGGGAAGCTATTCCCTCTATGCAGATGCTGCCTCTATTGGTCTATAGCCAAGAACCTGGTGATGCACCTGCGCTTGCTATTCGGGGAGATGAGACAATTAGTTGAATATAAAGTCAGGAGCATGAGTTCAAATGGAACCCAACGAACATTTCTGTGATTGTCAATCCTGTATCTTATGGCAATGACCTTCCAAGTGTAATGCTTCTGTTTCACTTCTGCCTTCCAAAGTTTGTGGAAGTTTCTTTTTTTGGCCAACCTAACTTGGAACCATAAGGCAAAGTTGATACCAGGAACATAGTTCCCAGCTTCACCAATTGGCAATGTGCAATCCATCAAAACATCAGCTTAATAGAAATTAACCATGAACAAATTCAGCCCTTTCAATAAACCAGTAAGTTATGGTTAATTATTTATAAGTCTATGATATGAAAGGACTATGGATATCATTCTCATACATGGATTTCTTTTTTTAATTTAATTAAGAAGGGCATGTGAAAAGGAAATATTTATTGAATCTTATAATAGATGAGTCAATATACCAGGAGGTCTCCCTATAGATGGTCTCCCTCAAATCTAAAACAAACCTTCACAATTCAATAGTAACATACCTTTTTAAAAGATGTCAAAACTGAACCTAAGAGTCACATACAAACTTTCATTTATTTAATATTGGTTGTTGCAATAGTACATAAGCAAAACAGATTTAATAATATTGAATTGCATACAAGTAGCTTACTATGAATCATTACTGAAATAAGGACAACAATAGAAACAGAATTTTGTAAAACTTGTCCGTTATATAGTCCAACGCTCTTACGCAAAGTCCTCATATAATGCATTCTCCAATGGATATAAATGCAAACATAATGACAACAAAATGGAATTTGCTTTTGACCTTTAGAGACTGATGACCTTAGATAAGTTACATAAACCTTTATAAATCTCTATTATCTTTTCTGTACAAAAAAGGGTAATTATATCACACAACTCACATTTGTTGAGAGAATTAAATGAGGATAATTTTTCATAATACCTAGGTAATATTAAATACTCAAATAATGCCAACCACTATGAGTGAAATAAAAATACCAAAAATCTGATCATCCATTTATCCATCTATCCATCCACCCATCCATCCATCCATCCATCCATTCATCATTGACTGCCAAGTAGTTCAGCAGAGGTAAATGTAATGCCAAACTACAGCTATCATATTAGTCCAGAAGATTTTGCCATAAAATACTCATATATCCTCTTTGCCATTGTATTTTATTTCATTCTTATCAGTACCACTCCACATATCTTTTATAATAAAGTCCTCCAGAAAACTTTTGGGGAAAAGAGTGGCAATAAATCAATAATTAAAGAAATACCATTAGCCTTGTCTTTCATGGGCAGTAATTTTGCCCATTGAGTATGACATGATTACTATTTTTAATTTGGAATATTTACTATGGTTGCAATATTACCTTGCAATCAAAATGTTAGAAGCCTTCATAACTCTCTGAACCATATAAAACCCAATGATGCATTTCTCATAATGGCAAGGACAGGTTTTTTGTGTGTGAATCTCTCAGTAAGCTGACTTAGTAATAATTCACCTGCCTTCTGAGAGCTGATCTAAGCAGCCTGTGCATATCAAAACTTTGAACTGTAAACCATTTGGAGGAATGTAAAAAGAACAACGCATGCACTGGTGTCAGTGGCTCCTTAACAAAATTCAATGAAACTGGTAAGAAACCCCAGATCATATACTAGTGATGGTGAGAATTGCTTTTCATTAAATTTAATATCAGACAAGATGATTTTATTCATAATCATTAAATAGACTTATTTCCTATAGTCTTCTATTAACATTATGTACTAGGACTCCTTGTCTTTTAAGGATGCAACTGGATGGAAAAACTAGTAATATCATTTCATGGTTCGGTGCTGCAAAACTGCTGCACCTAATAGAGTATTGAGTGAGGCAAGCAGATATACAGACAAACAGTTAAGAACAGTCCCAGGACACCTAAGAAGTTAAGTGGCATTACATTTTAGTTTGGCAAAGTGTGCACACAATTCCCTTAAGAGCTGCTGTCACACTATTTCCAGTTGTTCCCTTAGAATAAAAATGCTGACAAACATTTAGAAGGCAATCAAGAGCTCCTGGGAACAGAAGTTCCTTGGCCTTAACAGAATCAACAGAATATCCAGTGACTCTTCTGGCAAGATTATTTTCTTCCTGTAATATATGAATGAAACATGTCCTTCGAGCTTTCTATGGCATTTGCTCTAAGTAATTTCTGTATAAAATGAAAATATAAGTGTAGGTCAACAATTAAGTAAGTTAAAATTTATTAATGGCCACTTTTTGCAGGTTCTCAAAAATAGTCATTATTGTTATTATATCAGCTGGGTTTCTATTAAGACTGTTTTAAATCACAAGAGGAGGATCATTTTTTTTTTCCCCAACAGTGACTCCATGCAAACTAGGGAAAGAGAGTTCTGGAGACAAATTTGGCAATTGTAAGGAGAAAGCAGAACAAATAATATACCTTTCCTTATGTAAAGAATTAAAAGAAACCAAACAAACCTGATAGTATAGAAATGTAAAATAAGATTCAGAGATTCTAAAATTATTTTTCCTGCATCAAAGCTTAGCAAATTTAAGAAACATAACTAGAATAAATACCTTCTGATTACCAATTACTATATTGCATATTCAAATATTGATAATGGCAGGGTTTTTACTTAGTGTTTTCATGTACTTCATTAAATCCTTAATTTAATTAAATTGTATTTAATACAGCACTAATTTTAAATTAATTTAATCCTTAAAAAATTTATAGCCCAAATTTCCTTGTGTTTAAGTTCTCCAACATTTGAGATCACATTTTCTCTTCTATTTAGACAAAACAAAGATGGGAAGAACTATTTTCACATTTGATGGTAATTCCAAATCTTTACCAAAATTTCTGTAAGTTTCCAAAACGGATCTGTTGGACTAATCTTACTGCAATTCCATGTTCTTTTTGAATTTGATGAATTTTTTTTCTCAACTACTCTGTATGTTCTCTTCTTTCTACCTAATATGAATGCAAATATGGGTGTTTCTTAATCCCAATAGCTCATCAACTTAATAGACTTGTGGGTAGCATATTTCCTGAAAGTTTGAAATCATGATGCAATTTGAATATTGCATATTAAAGTATATACAGAGTTCATGAGATCAATAAAAATCTATATAGATATATATACAAACATACATGATCATGTGTGTGTGTGTTCATCCTAAAGATACTCCTGCCGTGACATTTTCTCACTCATCAACTTTCTCCAGCATATCTTCCAGGCCTTCCTATTACTGTGATTGTGACTCCCTTCTTCTCTTCTTATCCTGGTAAACACTGACTCTGCAATGCTTAATGAAGTGCCTTTTAGCATGCAAGTTTGTTCATATAATTCCTTATGAAAAAGTTTTAATGTTCCCCTCCGAAAGCAAGAGCACACTGTATATACTGTATGTTAGCTAACTTGACAATAAATTATATTTAAAAAAAAAAGAAAAGAGAGAGAAGACAGAGTAATACTAAGAATAAAGAGGAGGACCAAAATACAGATATCAAGGTGGAGTTTAAATCTCACAAAGACTACTCAAACAATTCTAGAGTGAATGATCTTGTATGCATATCATTTTGCAAGTATATTCATAGATTAAATTGTTGGAATTAAGAGTTACTGTGTCAAAGAATTAAAAAAAAAAGTTTTAATCTTCCTCTTTGCTTTCAGAATAAAATCTACATCTTGCCTAACACACAAGACAATATTGAATGGTAACTCTGCTTATAGTAACTATTTCAACTCCAGTAATTCTTGTATCAAAATTAACTTTCTTTTGGTGAATACTTTTATCTGAAACTAAAAAAAAAACAAAAACAAAAACAAAAAAACAAAAAAAAAAACCCTCTCATGAGTTATGTTACATACTGAACACAGATTTTTAAGTAAGTGCATCATAATTTCTCTGCAGTCACTTGAGTCTTGGGCTTGTGCCTGGCTTGGACCACAACAAAGGCAGATGCAGGGCTTGGCCACTGCAAAATGTCCAGATTCCAAAAGGAATATTTCATTATAGCAATTTAATTAACAGATTTCTGTAGTTCAGCAGAATTCTTCTTTTAGTACGAAGGAGCAAAGTGACCCACAGTAATAAATGAATGACTACAGTTAATTGCTAAAAGTTAAACAGGATGAGAATAGCTGTTCATAAAGTAATATATAATAATGAGGAAATATAATGATAGTTAAATATGTCAAATTGGTTATGAAAGGAAGAAGACTTGATTATACTTAAATACATAAAACTATAACAAAAACTATAATTAGTATTACAAAACAAGTGACAACTTAATCATAAGAAATAGTAATATCTATGCTCATTTTATCCAACGGCATGCAATATTTTATGTTCTTGATGTTTTATTAGAGTAGAAATTGTATATAGTTTAGATAGAAGCACATAGAAAGCAAATGTTATGTTGTGGAGTAGGAGTAGTTAGAATGTAAGATCCAACCACCCACTTTTATGGTGTCCAGTATATAAAACAGCAATGTAACTAGTAATTATGTTCTTTGGTGCTTCAATAATAGAAGAGTTTATCTGTAAGTTCATCTCAGTCATCAAAAGGGAATACGTTTTCATTTTTTGGTTAACATTTTTATTAAGATTTAATTTATATTCAATATGTTGTACACAGGATAAATATATTGTCAAATGTCTTGACACATGTATATGCCCATGATTCCATCACCATAATCATGAAAATAAGCATACATATTATTCCAGAAGTTTCCCTGTGCCCTTGGTAATCCCTTTGTTCTGCCCCTATCTGGAATCTCAGCTCCACATTCTCAGTTTCAGGGAGTTCAGTGACCCACCTGTGCTCCCAGTTCCTAAGCACTGACCCAGATACTTTTATAAGACAGAAATACGGAAAATTTTTAGAGATTTCCCTATTTGTTTTGCATCCCTTAGCGATCCCTGCTCTTCACTGTCTGATGCCTAGTATCCTGAACATTATTGTTTCACTTATTTTGTCTGTTTTGTTATTGTTGTTACCGCTTCAGATGGGAGCTTAAACATAGTCCCTAATACTTTAGCTTGTCCAGAAGACCATGCTTTCATTTTTAATTAATTAAGCAGCCTTTTGTTTTTGAATAGCTCACTCTACATAGGAACAAAAACATTCTTGTCACTTAGGAAAAGAGGTAGAGGTTACTTCCCAGGAGCTAGGGACAAAGGCTAACCAAATTCTATATTATACTATACATTATCCATATTAATTTATGCTTTCCTGACAGTAAATATGAGGTTTCTGGATCAGAGACAGACCAACTATGTATTTACAGAATACCTTAGGGCTAGTTCCCCATGCCCCTTTCCCCCTTGGCATAACACAGGACATGCCATATAGACCTTAAACATACAGGAGAAGAATCCCCAAATTATGCATCTCAGAGCTTATATAGGAGTTAATACATCATTCTTTCTTCTTCTGAGAAAGGCAGACAGTGCTTGGAGCATTTGACTTCAGATACATACATATATATATATATAGTTCTGTGTGTGTGTGTATATTATATATATAGTAATATATAATATATAATACATATATATAGTAATAATCGTGTATATTATATAGTAATAATCATATATAGTAATCTGTGTTAGTCTGCTCAATCTGCCATAACAAAACCAAAATCCCATAAATTGGGTGGCTTAAACAAAAGATTCCTCTCCTAAATACAAATCAAAACCACACTCAGATATCACCTCACACCAGTCAGAGTGGCCAAAATGAACAAATCAGGAGACTATAGATGCTGGAGAGGATGTGGAGAAACGGGAACCCTCTTGCACTGTTGGTGGGAATGCAAATTGGTGCAGCCGCTCTGGAAAGCAGTGTGGAGGTTCCTCAAAAAATTAAAAATAGACCTACCCTATGACCCAGCAGTAGCACTGCTAGGAATTTACCCAAGGGATACAGGAGTGCTGATGCATAGGGGCACTTGTACCCCAATGTTTATAGCAGCACTCTCAACAATAGTCAAATTATGGAAAGAGCCTAAATGTCCATCAACTGATGAATGGATAAAGAAATTGTGGTTTATATACACAATGGAGTACTACGTGGCAATGAGAAAGAATGAAATATGGCCCTTTGTAGCAACGTGGATGGAACTGGAGAGTGTGATGCTAAGTGAAATAAGCCATACAGAGAAAGACAGATACCATATGTGTTCACTCTTATGTGGATCCTGAGAAACTTAACAGGAACCCATGGGGGAGGGGAAGGAAAAAAAAAAAAGAAGTTAGAGTGGGAGAGAGCCAAAGCATAAGAGACTCTTAAAAACTGAGAACAAACTGAGGGTTGATGGGGGGTGGGAAGGAGGGGAGGGTGGGGGATGGGTATTGAGGAGGGCACCTTTTGGGATGAGCACTGGGTGCTGTATGGAAACCAATTTGGCAATAAATTTCATATATTGAAAAAAAAAAAAGATTCCTCTCCTATAGTATAGACACCTCTGTGTGTGCAAGGTCTATGTGGCATACGTTATATGTGACCTGTTAATATGGTTTCTATTTATACCATATATTGACTGCCTACTCTGTTACTGACAGTGTGTTGTACATCTCCGACACACACATGTGCACACGCATGTACTCATACACACCCACACATAAGCAGTCCAGTGCATAGGACGCTTCCTTCCCGTGTTCAGTGAGAACTGACCATATCTCAGTTACCAATTCTGATAATTAATATTTTATTTCAATTTAACGATAATGTGGGGTAACCTATAATGTCATTAATGAATTTATTCAAGTTGGTTATGGGTTATTTATACATGATATATATTTTAAACATGTATATGTATGCATAAACTATACTGTATATGCTACACAATGTATTTGTGAATACAGTATATTTAGTTTTTTCATTCTACAGCAGTAATTAAAATATTTAGCCAGTGTTGTAAACAGAATTGAATCTTTATGCCTGCTCTATATTCTTACTCTTCTAGTTTTTATAGATGCTCTTTTGCTTTTTTCATAATTCTTGTTCTACATCTTTTGTGCTAGGATTCTTAATATTGTACTTCAGAAAATAGATTTCTATTTGTAATAATTCCTAATTTATGAATTGATAAGGGCTCCAAACTCAATTAAATAAAGTCTTGATTAATTGGTATCTTAAGACACTTTGTTTTTCTTAGACACACAGAACAAAGTGCTAGCTGTTCTGTATTTCTAAGAACAACTCCTGTCTTTAATCTGAGTGTTATATACTGGTGACAAGATGTAAATATTTTCTGCATGATCAGAGCTTTATAAGCAATGGAAATTGACTTGCACTTACATAAGATTGGCCAGATTCTGGTCAAATAGCGACTTTCAGAAGTAAGACTGCTGTAAAATCAGGAAATATGATTGACAGACAATCATGGTCCAAGACACAAAGACACACTGGAAAGAAAAACAGATATTATGTAGGTCCCTAATATATTTTTACCTTTTTGAAGAGTTATTGAGAGAATTAAATGAGAATGTATGCAAGTACCTGTCTCGAGGGGAGTACTCAATGTATATCAGAAAATACTGGATATAGTTGCTTTTCCTACCTAATACTACTCATTTATATCCTACCTAGAAGCAGAAACTCTTTTAAAATCATTTTTCAATATTTTTCACTACCTAGAATAATGAAACTGAAATTAACATCTTAGCAATTAGTATATTTACATGCCTTTTTTTTTTTTCAGTTTAATTCCTATGACTGCCATTGTTTGTCACTTGTTACCATTTGTTGGAAAATCCAAAATTAGATTGTACTACAAGCCTAATGAGACTTGGAATCATGGGTATTTTTTTTCCTGAGTAAATTCTTTGTATTATAAGTATTCAGTCTGTTTCTGAATAAAATTGGGTAGCTATATATTAAAACCAAACATAATTTATGTTTGTCATCTTTAACAGTCATCTTCTGTTAGGTTGACTGACTAAATTTCCCTAAATTGTCTTGATAAAGCCATAGACTTGACTTCTTATTTGTCTTAAGGAGTGTCTACCAAGACTTTCTAATCCATGCTACTAAGATATTCTTCATATGCACTTCTTCTCACACACTCCTTAACTGACACAGAAGGAGAAGAGTTAGAAACAAAAAGAGACTTCTCCTTGGAGATCTTTAAATTGACTATGGATTGCTAACAGTTTTCTAATATTTTTGATCAAGATGAAATTCCAGTAGATAAAGCACACATAATCAAAGACTTCGTGTTATACGATGGAAATTGTTAAAGAAATCCTTGGAACAGATGGACACACTCCATCTGCAAAATAGGTCAGGTCTCTTGAAAACAAAAATTATCTGCCACGACTAGTTTTTCTAAAAACTTTCCAACAGTGGACATCTTGAACGCCGCTCAAAAAGGGATTCTGGGGCACGTGGGTGGCTCAGTTGGTTAAGCATCTGACTTTAGGTCAGGTCATGATTTTGCAGTCCGTCAGTTTGAGTCTCACATAGGGCTCTGTGCCTACAGCTCAGAGCCTGGAGCCTGTTTCAGATTCTGTGTCTCCCTCTCTGTCTGCCCCTTCCCCCTCTTGCGTTCTTTTTCTCTGTCTCTATCTCAAAAATAAATAAACATTGAATTTTTTTTAATAAAATAAATAAAAAGGGATTCTGAATCCCATTAAGTCTGGATAAACTTGGTGACACATTAAAAAAATTTGTTTACTGAAAGATCCTTTAAAAATTATTACTCTAGTATAAATGATAATGTGGAGCCCTGGGATGATTGAGAAAATACAGTTAAATGAAATTACTTCCTGAGGCATTTGTAGGTTCTTTTTTGTCAGTTATGCTACAATATTTTATAATTAAGAAATATATCAAATATACAATCACAGAAAAATTAAAACCAACGCCTACATGGATTTTTTCCAGTTAGGAACTGTTAATATAACAGCCATATAGTATACTCTGGGGGCGCATGGGTGGCTCAGTCAGTTGAGCCTCTGACTCTTGATTTCAGCTCAGGTCATGATCCCAGGGTGGTGGGATTGAGCCCCACTTCGGGTTCCACACTGAACATGGAGCCTGTTTAAGATATTCTCTCTCTCTCTCTCTCTCTCTCTCTCTCTTTCTCTCTCCCCCTCTACCCTCACTCTCCCATGATTTCATACTTTCTTCCCTCTCTCTAAAAAAAAAAAATATATATATATATATATACATACATATATATACATATATATATATATATATATATATATATATATATATTCTGCAAGATTTCAGTCCTTTTATTTAAAAAAATAATGTTTATTTTTGAGAGAGAGAAACAGATTGTGAGCAGGGGAGGGGAAGAGAGAGAGGGCAGACACAGAATCTGAAATGTCTGCACAGAGCCTGGCGTGAGGCTCAAACTCACAGACCATGAGATCATGACCTGAGCCGAAGTGGGACACTTAACCGACTGAGTCATCAGGTGCCCCAAGATTTCAGTCCCTTTAAATTTGTTGAGATTTGTTATGTGGCCCAGAGTATGGTTTTATTTCACTAAACGCACCATTTGCATTTTAAAAGAATGTATATTCTGCGGGTTTTGTGTGACAATTATTATTTTCAACTAGTTCAAGTTGCTTCATAATGTCTTCAAGTCTTTTTATACTGAATTTCTGTATACTTTTTCTATTATGAGAGAGGCGTTTTACTGTCTCCAACTAACATGGAGTTACCTGTTTCCTCCCTTCAGTTCTCCGAGTTTTACTTTACCTATATTGTAGCTCTTATATTAATTGCATGTTCATGTATGGCTGACATACTCGCATTGAATTGACCCTATAATTTGATATGTCTCTCTTTATCTTAAGAATATTCTTTAATTTGAAGATTACTCTGTGTGATATTAATATCCCACTGTATTTATCTTTGTCTAGAATTGGGCATTTCCCTTTTATCTAATCTGACTATCTCCGATCAGGTTTTTTTAATCTGATCACACGTTTTGTCACCACAAACTACAAAGCTTGATCTCTTCGCCTGTGTGGACTCCTGGTGTGATTTCGGAAGTACATTTAGATGAAATTCTTCTCTTATGTGATTGTAGGTCTGATTTTGGCAACTATGCTGGAATAATCTTTTTATTTAGAAATACATCAGACATATAATTTCAGAAAATAATAAAACCATAACCAAGATGTAACAGAGGTTAGTATTTTGCCTTTGCTTATAGACTTTTTAAAATTTTTAAATTTTAGAGAAATAGCTGAATCCCCCTCATAATTTTCTTCTCCTGAGTTATAATAAACACCATTCTGAGGGCTATGAGAAATAGAAAAGTCAAAAACTAATTCTATATCAGAAAATTGTTGCTTTCCATCATTTCTTTTGAGCACTATCAGATGTTTAAAATGGTGGAGCTAAGTTTTGTTATCCATTTCGAGAGGCCATACCCAGGCTGATTTAGTGTGATATAATGTATTTGGACCAATTCTGCAAGTTTCATGAGGAAAAACAGGCCAAGAGAGGAGAATGAACTCACTCAGTGCCATCCAATCAGTGACAAATCAGAGAAGAGATCCCAAGTGCATGAAAACCAGTCTATGTCCATTGCTCTGACCACCACAGATTAATGTGACAAACATAAAGATATTCTAAGTGGCATTCTTTCTTTTCTCCCAGCAAAGAGTAGGCACTTTGAGTTGGGTATTTCCTTCTCTCTTCTTCCTGAAGAAAATGCAGCAAACTTCAGAGTTCTGTACCTTGGGGATTGGACTTATAAGCATGTTGGACTTAACCCCCCAGGAAGACAGTGCTATGGCAGAAGTTCAGCATCATTAAATCCAGGCATCAAAAACCAAGTCTGGAATCTCTCTAGTGGGTTCATATTTAACTTGGCAACTCAGCAGAGGGCAACAATTCCAGTTTTCTGAGATTTAACTCTAAATGATGTTTATATTCATGGAACTGCTGCTCCTTACAAGTTTCTCCTTCCTTTTTTGTACCCAACTGAACTCTTCCCTAGGATCCTTATTTATGAAGAAAAAAAAATGATACAGCAAATGCCAGCTATCAAAAGGCACTTTTCCCTTCTTACTACAAGCTTGAATCCATGCAGTCAACAAACATTTATTTTAAAGGTTGTCTAGATGTCAGGCTCAAAACATACCTGATGAGATATAAAGGAGAAAGAGTAGGAAAGACATGAGGAAAGACTTAGTATAGAGGATGAGTAGTTGAATGTAAATGAGCTTTCCTGGGGTTGAGAGAATTTGAACTAAATGTTGAAAAGGAAATGAGGGGCGCCTGGGTGGCGCAGTCGGTTAAGCGTCCGACTTCAGCCAGGTCACGATCTCACGGTCCGGGAGTTCGAGCCCCGCGTCAGGCTCTGGGCTGATGGCTCGGAGCCTGGAGCCTGTTTCCGATTCTGTGTCTCCCTCTCTCTCTGCCCCTCCCCCGTTCATGCTCTGTCTCTCTCTGTCCCAAAAATAAATAAACGTTGAAGAAAAAAAAAAAAAAAAAAAGGAAATGAGATTTCTTTGGAGAGAAAAGAAGGAAAGGCATTGCAAGATAAAAGTACAGTGCAAAGCTTCCCTGAGCTCTGGTTACTTGTCTCTTAGGCACCTTTGGGTCTTTTTTGGGTACCTCCAGTCTTCAGCCCTCCTTCCCATCTTGCCCACTGAATTTCTTGTTGGTACTGATGTCCCTCTAACCACATATTTATTATTGGTATGTGGAGTATTCTCCCATGGAACATAGTTCCTCTGGTGATTTTCTTACATAATATGTCAACTTTAATATGTCCATTACTATAAGTATTTTAATCCTTTCTTCTACCACCTACCATGGGAATTTGGCATTTTTGCCTCATAAGTGTGGACCATTGCTTTTTCTTCATTTTTTTGGAATTGCCATAGCATCATATCTATATTACCTTCTAGAATCTTTGCCAAAGTATTGAATTCTGTAATCCACGAGAGTGCTATCATATTGATAGAATGTATTTTATCTAAATACATGCTTCATTTTGCTTGGTTAAGCATCCTCAGAATCCACTCTCAGGTGTATATTCCTAGCTCTTGCCAGTCAGTGTACTTTGGTTAAGTCACTTAGAGTCTTGAGTTTATTAGTCATTAAATAAGGGCTAACTTTAGAAGTAGTGACGTCTGCATATGACCACCATATGGCCTATGTTTCAGCTTCATGGAAAGCAATGCAGTAACTACAAGGAAACATAATGGCTAGATCAATATAAACATATGGTGAGAACCACATTTGAATTGCTAGATTGAAATTTTCAACCTACATTGAAGTTTATTTATGAATATAAAAGGCCTAGTAAAATGTACAGGCATTTCAACACAAAACGATATAAAAATTAGGAGACCGAGGATAGCATGAAATTAGAAAGAGTTAGAGGGGAAATAATAAGTACATCATGAGGTTTTGTTGTTTCCCTTAACCTTATTCCCCTGAGGGTCTCACCAATTTCCTAGGGAGAAGGATCAAGACAGTTAACAGTAATTTCAGAATTTTACTATACTTAAATATAGAGTATGTATCTTTTTTTTCTCCCCTACCTTCTATGTGTGTGTGTGTGTGTGTCTGTGTGCGTGTGTGTGTGTTACTTGTATTAACTCAGAATTCCATACAGTGGATTGTTATTCTCCTAGTCCATTCTAGTAATTTGATATAAAATTGAATTAAAACCCTCTTTCAGTGTAGTTGAAGTTTTACATTTAAATTGCTGATCACCAATGGTATCAATACTCTGATGCCTCCAGTGATCCATTTGATTTGGCTCATCTATTGCAGAGTGTTGTTCCATCAGCCATTTTCCTCTTAGGTTTGTCTCTTATTATATGACCATGAAAATAAGATTAGCGCAATGGCCTTCAATTAGCCAGTCAAGAGAGCTTAATCTCCATTACCTATGGAGCTTTCTAGATCTCATGTCTTGTCTTCCTCCCTCTCCTTCCCCAGGCTCAAGTACATCACTTCAGGGTGAGGCAAGAGTGAGAATAATATGAGAATCTCAGTGTCTGTATAGAAAATTATAGATTATGTAAGTTTGGGGTTTTATCCCAAAGCTTCAGAATAGCATAATTACAAACAGGTAAACAATTTTTCTTTTTCTACATTATAAAAACAATATAACAAAATTTATATAAAAGTTATATAAATGTTTGCAATAGCATAGAGGGTAGAAAATCCTTACTCAGGAAAGTGTTTTGCTTCCCACTACATGAGACTATAAATGATTTCAGTCTTTGGACAAATGATAACTTAATAAGAGGTAACAGAATTCTTAAACTTTGGTAAACTTTGACACAATCCACATTTTAGATTGAAATCTGGATTCTTTCATTTACTAGCTTTTTGATATGCAGAAAAATCTTCCTTTCTTTGTGCCTCTGTTCCTGGTCTGTAAGTCAGGAATAATAATAATGTCTGCCACATCAGTCTACTATGGATTCAATAAGATAATGTATGTCACTGCTTGGTATATGGTAATTCCTCTGTAAATTATGCTTTACTATTATTTTATTTGATTAAATTTAGAAGATTGTATGTGTGTAATATAAATTTTTTTATTTTTCCATGCTGAATTTATCACACTCTAAATTTGATAAAAATGTGCATGTAGTTTATTTTATAATATAGTTGTTGAATTTATTTTAGCCATTATTGTTGGCATTAACAATAAGTTCATTAGTAATATTTATTCACAGTGATTAAATATTATAAAGAAATTTTATAATAACATTTACATTCTTTAAGGTTTATTTACTTTTAAGAGAGAGACAGAGTGTGAGTGGGGTGGGGGGGCAGAGAGAGAGAGTGAGACACAGAATCTGAAGCAGGCTCCAGGCTCTGAGCTGTCAGTACAGAGCCTGATGTGGGGCTGGACCCCACAAACCGCAAGATCATAACCTGAGCCGAAGGTGGATGCTTAACCGACTGAGTCACCCAGGTGCCCCACAAATTTTATAACATTTAAAGTTGATCGCCTTTAAGACTTGGTACTAAAATATAAATCAATGAATTAATCATGTTAATTAATCTTTATTAATTTCAGTAAGATGTGGCTAATTTATAAAATCCAATATTAATGAAAACAAATAGTATTTATCTGCACAGTTAAATGAATTAGTCTAAAGTTTGCTAAGAAAAATAACTACAATTAGCAAGCAACTTTCTAAAGATTTTCTTAGGTTTAATAAAAGTGCTGAGTCAAAAAAAAATTCCCATCTCTTTATTTTTGAATCCTGTTTAAAAAGGTATCTTTAGTCTGTACAGTTACCACGTAGAGATATGATAATATCAAACAAAATATTATTCATTTCATGTCATTCAAAGGAAACTACATCTGCTTATCCTTAAATCTCAGCTTCAAAAAGCACAGACAACCTAAGTGTGGGAGGAAGGTGGAATAGTTTGTTGAGTCTAGCTACCTCATTAGCATTTCTTTGCTCAACACAGTCTCACAATTCATAAAATGTGCCTCCACTAAGCAATTACAGAAAATGTGAAGCTTCACTTATTTTTCATTTCGAATATAATTTGTATTTGTTGGCATAATTATTTAGGATTTATGTCACATTTTCTCTAAATCAAAACTATTTGAAGCAGTTTGCAAGATAAACATAATGCAAAATAAGACAATTAGGGATAAAAGCCAAATGGAACCATGGAAAGTGAGCTGAGGCTGCCCCTCCTCTAGGGTAAACTATGCTTACAAAGTTTGGCAGTGGGAGTCCACTCTACAATTTCCTTGTACGTGAATTAAAATGACCTATTGGGAAAATTTTGGACATCAAAAATTTGGGACTAAATTAGATCAGAGGGAACTGGGAATATTGGATGTGTGTTGACGACTCTCAAATTTACTTCCTGTGCTCTAGAAATCTCACACCTGAAACTTCAGTGTCACTACTTCCTACTATTGTTCTTCAGTGTTACTCAGTAAGAATTATTATACAGCACTGCATTTCCATGTATTTTATCCCATACATCTAATACTGCTGCATACAGTTTTGAAGAATGTGTGCCCCAAAATACTAATGGTATCATTCTTCTTTAAGTCATTGTAAATTTGTATATTCATTGTAACATTTTCCTGGTAGATGACAGAACAGTGTTGAGAAGGAAAATATTTTTTTATATTCACAAAATAATATTACATGGTCAAATCATGGCTCTGAATTACACCTGGAGTGTTTCAAGTGTTACCATTGATTTTGTCTTTTGTTTATGAAGAAATATTATCCTAATTTTCAGGTAGTAAGTTGAAGTTTGCAATGTTTGAACTGTTTAAGAACACAGAGGTAGGCATTTACCAAGCTAGGATATACACACCAAGATTTCATACACCAAGATATACATCTCTACTATGAAGAGTTTCAAATATATACAAAATAAATAAAGAATACATATTAATTGGCCATGGACATGCACCTACTTAAAAAGTTATCAATGTTTTTCCATTATTGTCCCATCCTTTCCTGTAGCCACCTGTAACCTCCACACAATTAGTTTTTAATCATGGTTATATGCTGAGCAGATGAATACTGGGCAATTACCAGTTTTTAATATTTTAGTGTGAATCAAAGTTTAATATTTGTATTGTAGCCTGGAAAGTAAATGAAGGCTCTTGATGCCCAGGAAGACGGAGTGAAGCACCAGTAATGATGTTTAATGATGCTCTTTTACACAGTGGTATAGCATCTCCAACAACAAGGTAGAAATCTATGAGCAGATATTATTTGTTTTACATAATTTATTCAGAAAAGATCAGTATCTTAGTAAGGCCCAATGTGAGAATGCATGACACATTCACACATACAACAAAAGTATTCATTCCTAAACTACATGTAAGGATCATTTCTACTGAGCTGAACTGGCAAATTGTTTTAATTCAAAGACATGCTAATAGATAAAATAATTTCAAATAATTTTTGATGCCGCCTGGATTAACAATGTTCATTTGTGAATTTATCTACATTTACATCTCTTATATCCATAACTAATTATTTTCTTCTGAAGTCAGCTGACTCGAGAACAATCTAGGATTCCATTTCTTTTTTTTTTTTTTTTTTTAATTTTTTTTTAACGTTTATTTATTTTTGGGACAGAGAGAGACAGAGCATGAACGGGGGAGGGGCAGAGAGAGAGGGAGACACAGAATCTGAAATCGACTCCAGGCTCTGAGCTGTCAGCACAGAGCCCGACGTGCGGCTCAAACCCACGGACCGTGAGATCGTGACCTGAGCCGAAGTCGGACGCTCAACCGACTGAGCCACCCAGGCGCCCCTCCATTTCTTTTCTAAGCACAAAGTATGTGTTTAAAACCTAGTAAACATCCCAAATACATTTAATCCACTTTTTCTGCATCTCCAATATCTTTCTTAGCCATTATAATGTAGCTGCAGAATGAATATACTTGGAAATACACTTAAATATTACACCAAACCAAGCAATTGGGTATCATAATCATCCTTGTTTTATTAATACAACAAAATTCAGAGAGGCACATAACCTGTTTAAGGTCACACAGCTATCATACATGGAGACAGTTAACAAACAAAGTCTCCCTAATATCAGAGCCCCTTGTGAGCCTGCCTCCTAAATGTTATCTTTTCTTTCATTTTTTGGCCCAAATCAACTACCAAATCATACAGAATCAGGTTCTAAAATTTATCTCTCACTTGTATCCTAACATCCATTCCTGTAGTAACTGTTCTAGCTTAGGCCAACATCATTCTTCCCCTTCTAACTGTCCTAAAAGTGGCTAACACTTATTCTTCCTAAGCTATAGCTCTGATCATGTCATACTCCTGCTCAAAAAGTATGACTTCCCATTGCCTACTAAATAAAATTAGTTGCCCTTAGAATAAAATCCAGATACCCTTTTTGCTTTCATAGTCCTTCTTGATCTGGCCACTACAGTCTTACTTCACATCCTTTTTATTTCTGAATTCCCAGCCTTCTCTAAGTTTTCATCAAGTTTCAGTCTCCATCTGGATATGACTTGTCCTCTCATATTAAATGTCATTTGCCCATTGGCTGCCAACCACTGAGGAAGAGGCTGTTTAGTGTTGAACTCCTTGGGGTGAAAGTAAAGTGCTGGTGAAGACTGGGGTGCAAACTGGAGGATTTCAGGAATAATGCCAGGTCCTCTGGTCTGTCTGGGTTTTCTCCTCCTATGTACTATCTAAATCCAAATAGGTCTGTACTGCAAGGAATATTTGCTTTCGAAACCACCCCTCCATCTCATGTTAAAGTAACACATACATTTGATTCCCAGTCGCCACTAATTTACATTTATCACAAAAGTTTAAATTAGATGTAAGAAGATGTCAATAAAAATTGTCTAACCTACAGAATAGTGAAGAGATAAAATAACATTAAAATGCATTAGATTGATTATAAATTAAGCAAAACAGTAATGTATATATTATATATATTTATATATAAAATTTTAATACAAATAAACTAAAATATAATAGTTATAGCTTGATCATAGCCATCAATAATAATTAGGCCCAGGGTATGAACAGATAAACTGTATGCTATATTTTATGTACTAAAAATTTTCATCAAAAGAGAGGTTTAATGAAATTTTCATCAAAGCAAAGCATCCCTGAAACTGGGATATAAAAATCCAAAGGACATTTGGCTTGCTGTGGAGTAGGAATAATTCACATAGCTCTTCTGGAATCTAGGTGAAACAGAACAAAACATTCCATCTCTTTGTGTTATATTTATAAAACGATATTCTGATTGCTACTGACTTTCTGGGTACCTGACTACTGGTAAAAGAAAACCTTTTAAAGGAACTCAAACATTTCAGTTACTGAAAGGAAAAAACTTGACTCTTTTGTTCTCCCATTGTCATGTTCCCTTGATTCAAAATACTTTGGAATCACTAAGGGGGAAAAAAAAAAACAAAAAAAAAAAAACAACAATCCTTAATACTAAAGGTTCCGAAACAGATTTGGATTGTCGGAAATCAATTAGTGTTTTGACCCAAGAAAGTTCTGCATGAATGGACAGCTACCAAAATGACCTCTTTTATTTCTCTTATCTTCCTCAATGTTAGGGGCTTATTTGATTTGTTCTTCCAGTTTGTTGGAATAACCCTTAGAAAGCCTTTAGAAACAATGGAACATTGTTCAGGCTATGCATGAGGATGATGTGAATGATGTTACTATGCAGTAGTAAACTAATGATCGTTTACTGCATTGAGAATTATGAAATTAATTTTCCAAAGAAAATGGAGAAGCCAGTCCCAAACCTTCCTGGCCAGCTGGACGCTTTTCTAAAAAGTTCACGAGTGTCAAGTCACATCAGTGTTTTTATTTTTTATCTTCAGTATGCTTTTTCTTTTTTGAGAGAGAGAGGGAGAGAAGCTGTGAACAAGGGAGAGGGGCAGAAGGAGAGAAAGCAGGAGAGAGAAAGAGACAGAGAGAGAGAGAGAGAGAGAGAGAGAGACAGAGAGAGAGAATCTTAAGCAGGCTTCACACTCAGCACAGAGGCGGACACGGGGCTTGATCCCATAATCCTGGGATCATGATCTAAGTTGAAATCAAGAGTTGGATGCTCAACTGACTGAGTCACCCAGGTGCCCCAATTCAGTACACTTTTTAAGAAACAGTGAACACTCAAAACTCATTATTATACTTCTTGGAATTACTGATATTAAACTTCTCCTCCTAGCTAGTTAACAAATGTTTTCCTCATGCACCTATACTTTCATAAATTTAATTAATATCTATCAACCAATACCTATCCTCAGTGCAAAAGTTGACATTTAAAAATTTGTGATGAAAAATTAAAAGGTTGTGTTGCTGAGTTTCTGCTAATAGCTAGTATTGAATGGTGTTATACAGAGTGAGTCACAACAACAAGCAAAAACGGCCAAATTTGATTTCTAGACTGAACACCAATCCAGATGCAACTCTCTCAAATACAACAGCATATGGCTCACTTTTCCAGTAAAGATTCTCAGAGATTAGAACAAGGGCTGCAGAAGAGAACAGAAACCCATGAAGATTAAGAAGTCGCTCCTAGGTGAATAGGAAAGTGAGCATTTTGTTAATAGCAGTACAGAGAAGCAAAGAATTTATAGAAACTAATCGATAAGATATAACTGAAAATAAATTTTGAGCATTTGCAAGTATCAGAGTTTGTGCAACCTTCAATGAGAAATACAAGTAAGAATATCACAAAACCTTCGCAGTTGGTGTGGGACAAGAATTGTAAGCTATGCCGAAGAGCACGAGCACACATCGAAAGGAGAGGACTTTATAGCAGGCAAAAATATTGGCTAAAAAATGTATTCACTTCTAGCAAAAGAAGAAGCTATAAGCTTCTGTACAGATGCCCTCCTATATTAATGTATAAAATATTTTTTAACTAACTTGTATTTTTAACAAATTTGAATACAATTCAACTGACTTGATTAATGGGAAAGAGATCTCAGATCATCCCAAAAGACAGTTAGTTTGGAACGAATTCATAGCTATGAGAGGTAGACTGTGATGTGGTCACTTCCTCAGTCCTGATTATGCTTACAGTCACGCCTAATTGTAGCTGGATTCCCTTATATGCACAAGATGCTGTTGGCAGGTACTGGGCAGAGGAACAATGTACTGTCTGACATACGGTATACACTCCATGAGTTGTAGATTTAGAAAATATATTTGAAGCTCATTTTATAACTATATGGAATTATATGACTTCTTGATCAATGTTCTATCTATCCACATGACTTTATCTTATTTACATTTTGAGGCTCCTAATATGACACTTAATTTTTTTATTTCAGTTTATTTTATCAATTTGATGTTACCTCCAATTTTTTATTGTGTAACAAAAGGTCACACACACAGTTAAACACAGGTATTGGTGGGAGGTGTCATTAAGATTCAGTTCCTCAAATTTTCTTTCAAATTTTGTATTGACTTATTTTTTTAAAAAAATAAGACTTTTTTAGAGCAATTTTAGTCCTACAGCAAAATTTAGTGGAAGGTATAGAGATTTCCCAGATACTCCCTTCCCGCTACACATGTACCGGCTCCCCCATTATCAACACCTTTCGCTAGAATGGTATGGTTTCACCAAGGATGGACCTATACTGACACATCATAATCACCCAAAGTCTACAGATTCACTCTTGGTGTTGTACATTCTATGCACTTGAACAAATGTATAATGATATATATCCATCATTATAGTATACAGAGTATTTTCACTGCCATAAATCCTCTGTGCTCTGCCTATTAATCTCTCCACCCATTCAAGCCCTGGAAACTGCTGATCTTTTTATTGTTTGCCTAATTTTGTCTTTTCCAAAAAGTCATATTAGTTGGAATCAAACAGTATGTAGCCTTTTCAGATTGGCTTCTCTCACTTAGTGATATGCATTCACAGTCCCTCCATCTCTTTTTTTTTTTTTTTTTAATTTTTTTTTTCAACGTTTATTTATTTTTGGGACAGAGAGAGACAGAGCATGAACGGGGGATGGGCAGAGAGAGAGGGAGACACAGAATCGGAAACAGGCTCCAGGCTCTGAGCCATCAGCCCAGAGCCTGACGCGGGGCTCGAACTCACGGACCGCGAGATCGTGACCTGGCTGAAGTCGGATGCTTAACCGACTGCGCCACCCAGGCGCCCCATCCCTCCATCTCTTTTAATGCGTTGGTAACTCATTTCTTTTTCATGTGAATTAATATTTTCTAAAGTGAAAAATATGAAAACATAATCTCAGATATAAAAGTAACTAAACAGATGATCTTACTGGAGGATAACATAGGGATAATATGCGTCAAGCAAATGGCTGAAGAGACTGACAAGAATTTATCACCATGCACTGGAAGGAAATACAATTCTTAAAAATACCATATGCACATATGGTACTTAAAGAGGATAAAGAAAAATATATTTATATTTGACTGAGAGGAGGATAAAGACCCTCTTATAAGAAAATAGTATTTTAGCAAAATGTGAAAGAACAAATATACAGTGAAAGTAGAAAAGAAATATTAAAGCCTATAGTTCACAAAGAGAATTCCAGACTAGACTAAAAGAAATAATTCCTCAGCCACAGTGGATATTTCTTATGAAATTTTATTGATAAAAGTATTACAAATCGTATCTTTAATTTGTATAGTGTTCTTAAAGTTAATCTCATACACAATTAAATTACCTCAGGGAAAATACAGGTAACTTGGAACAGTATATTTCTATTATCCTTTATCCTCTGCATCTTTGCTTTCATATATTATGTATATGTACCTTATAAACCCAACAATACAATCAAGGAAGCTATGAAGAGTAAATGAGAACACAGCTCAAAATAAAAAAAACACAACCAACCAGGTTAAAAAATGGGCAAAGACTTGAATAGACATTTCTTCAAAGAAGACAGACAAATGATCAACAAGCACATGAAAAGATGCATAACATCACTAATCAGTAGGAAAATGTAAATCAAAACTATGATGAGATACCACCCTACACCATTAAGATAGCTAATATATCAAAAAAAAGACAAAACAGAAAATTACAAGTGTTGGCAAGGATATGAAGAAAGTGGAAGCTTTACACACTATTGGTGTGAATTTAAAAGGGTACAGCCACTATGGAAAAAAAAAACGTGGCAGTTCCTTAAAAAACCAACAAAAAAGATTACTCTATGACCCAGCAATTCCACTTTGGGGTACATGCCTAAAAGAACTGAAACCAGAGTCTTGAAGATATATTTGCACACCCATATTCAAGAAGCATCATTCACAACAGCCACGGGATGGAAACAATCCAAGTGCTCTTTAACAGATGAATGGGTAAATACAATATTGTGTGCACACACACAATACAGTATTATTTAGCTTTAAAATGAGAGGATGGAACTGGACGGTATTGTGCTAAGTGAAATTAGTCAGTCAGAGAAAGACAAAAATCATATGACTTCACTCATATGAGGTCTTTAAGAGACAAAACAGATGAACATAAGGGAAGGGAAACAGAAATAATATAAAAACAGGAAGGGGGACAAAACAGAAGAGACTCTTAAATATGGAGAACAAACAGAGGGTTACTGGAGGGGTTGTGGGAGGGGGGGATGGGCTAAATGGGTAAGGGGCATTAAGGAATCTACTCCTGAAATCATTGTTGCACTATATGCTAACTAATTTGGGTGTAAATTTTGAAAAATAAAAAAATAAAAAATAAATAAAAAATAAAATGAGAGGAAATGCTGACACATGGATGAACCTTAAAAATAAGATATAAGTTAGTCACAAAAGGAAAATACTGTATGATTCCACTCATATGAATGACCTAGAGTAGTCAAATTCATAGAGACATAAAATGGAACAGTGGAATTGAGATTCACTATTGTTTAATGGGTACAGAGTTATAGTTTTGCAGGATGAAAAGAGTTCTAGAGATGGACAGTGGTGATGGTTGCAAAACAGGATGAATGTACTTACTGCCACTGAAGCATACACTTAAAAATGGTTAAAACTCTAATTTTTACATGGATTTTACTCCATTTTTTTAAAAGAGGAAATGAGCACATATGTGAATATTAAATATAATTACATATCCATATACCACTTAAGGGGATTTCCAGGCTCCTGAGACACAAATATTGTGTCTGATATTTAGAGATATTTTCCTATTTACACTACCATAAATTTTCAAATCCAATTTATGTAATGAGTAGTAGAACATGAAAGTATATGTTAAATGGAGGAGATATAAAGAACAAATAACCTTACTTATATACCTCTCTGGTCAGGCAACTGGGTGGCTCAGTTGGTTAAGCATCTGACTCTTGATTTTAGCTCTGGTCAAGATCTCAGGGTCACGAGAATGAGCCCCACCTTGGACTGAGTGTGGAGCCTGCTTAAGATTCTCTCTCTCCCTCTCCCTCTGCCCCTCCCTCCACTCTCTCTTAAAACACACACACACACACACACACACGCACACTTCTCTGGTCAATTTGGAAAGGTGTCTGGCTTATTCTTTTATGAAATAGGACTAAATTTGGGCTACTAACTAAAAACAAGTATAAGAAACTGTATTCCCTCTGCTTCTTTAATTTAGTCATGAAATAATTTAGTTTAATCCTACAGTAATGAGACAAAAATGAACAAAACAACCTGATCACTGATGTCCTGACCCTTGAATTAGAGCAGAGAGAATGTTAATTGGTAGGTAAACGACTGAATGCAGTAGGAAGATATTTCGAAAAATTACAATTCTATAAATAAGAGAAGAATGTGATAAGGAATGAATGTGGTGGAGTTTACTTTGGATCAGATGATTGTGGGGGTAAACAAAATTTGAACTAAGACCTGATAGATGAGAAAACCAGCTGTGATACAGCACTATAACAAGAAATACATGTTTTGGTCTTTGTCCCTGGCTTCTAGCCAGAACTCCTAAAAACTTTGTAATGTCTCAAGCAATAAAGATGTTAGGAGCCTCTTCTGTTCAGATATTTGGTCTTTCACCTTGTTCCTGACACAGAGCTCCTGAATCCCTTGGAATTTCCTGAGTAACAGAAACATCTGTTGTTCTAACAAGGTGACTCTTGGGATCTGGACAGCTTCAGGATGGGGGGAAGGTCACCTGAAGACCAAGCAATGTTTAGAATTGGATCTTTCAGTCCCCTTCTCTATCCTCTGGGAAGTGGAGAGAAGCTGGAGATTAATAAAGCATGCATATGTGATGATGCTTCCATAAAAATCCCTGAACTATAGGGTTCAGAGGGCTCTGGTTGATAAACACATCTATGTGTCATGGAGTGACACACCCCAGCACCACTGGGGCAAAAGTTCTTGGGCTCAGGAACCTTCCAGACCTCACCCTAAGTATATCTTCTTCTGGCTGTTCACTTGTATCCTTTAGAATATCCTTTGCAACACATCAGTAATAGTAATTACATTGTTTTCCTGGGTTACATAGTCATTCTAGCAAATTATCAAACCTGAGGAGGATGCCTTGGGGACCCTGATCTATACAGCCAGTTGGGCAGATATACAGGTGACAGCCTAGACTTACAGCAGTGTCTGTAATGGGGGTAGTCTTGTGGGACTGACCCTTTAGCCTGTGGGGTCTGCACTATCTCCAGAACTAAAGTGTAGGACACACAGCTGGTGTCAGAGAATTGGTCACTGTGGAAAAAACCTGCACATCTGGTATCAGAAGTTGTGTGTGAGAGAATAAAGGAAAACGAGAGTTTTTTCCAGACATGTGCAGAGAGAACAGCACAAACAAAAACCTTAAGGTGAGAATAAGTTGGATGCATTTCAGCTACAGAAAGATAAACCAAGGTGACTGCACATGGTTCCATGGGAGGATAGGGCCAAAGTGAGGCCCTAGACAGAGGCAGAAGTCAAATTACAATGTATCATTATAAAGGTTTTGCTGCTAGAACATCTCTGAACTAGGTGATAATAAAAGAAGGTGCCTGTTAACAGTGGTTCCTGAGGTTAAAATCCCTCTATTGTGAGTTTTTTTTATGAAGAGCCATGTACAAACCCCAAACACTAACAAGCAGAGGGTGGGCTGAGCAGCAGAGGAAGGACGATGAACTGGATACTAGTGAGAATTAAAGATCCCGTCAAATCTAAATTGTGTTACAAAGAAAAGAAATGGCACGAGTTGCCTATTCCTTGATCTACCCTGAGTTCTCCCAAATTTTCTTTTCAGAGTCTAATTATCATGGGTCCTGACAAGATCAAATATTTGCTTCCCTGGTTTAAAATGAATAAATATGGGGTGCCTGGGTGGCTCAGTTGGTTGGGCGTCCGACTTTGGCTCAGGTTATGTTCTCACAGTTCGTGGTTCGAGCCCTGCGTCGGGCTCTGTGCTGACAGCTCGGCGCCTCGACCCTGCTTCCAATTCTGTGTCTCCCTCTCTCTGGCCCTCCCCTGCTCACACTCTGTCTCACTCTCTCTCTCAAAAATAAATAAACATTAAAAAAATTAAAAAAAATAAAATGAATAAATATGTAAGGAAGGACAAAAGGCACAAGACAGAAATAGGAAGGAACATCCCAACACTTAGAGGACTGGGGAGAAAATGAAAAGACAACAAGAGAGGCTGAGAACAAAGTGCCAGAGGGACAGAAAACTACAAAAAGTTTCCGCATAGCAGTCAAGGGGAAATATATATATATATATATATATATATGTATATATATATATATATATACATATGTATATATATATATGTTATTGAAATACATAAAGATCTAAGTTATTAATTACATGCTTAATGCTCTGGTCAGGAGAACGAAAAAAAACCTGGAGGTAGAGTATTTAGAAGATGAGATAAAAATTAATAACCCAAGAGAAAACACTAGGGGAGAGAGATTTATATTCCACAGTCTGAGATGAACAGCTTCAACATTCGCCAAGCTACAGTATCCATAAGCACTCTGGTGTGTGAGCTGAGAAGACGGAGAAGAAAGAACCTACTGTTTATGGATGACATGTTTTGGACAAGATAGCTTGCATTGTGGCTAGGTTAAGAACACAGGTCTGGAGCCTAATTATCCGCTGTGTGACCATGGGGGCAATTTACTTGGTTCTATGCTTCCATTTCCCCATTGCAATGTGAGGTTTCGGTTCCCACCTTGTAGGATTTGGATGAGGTTTAACCGTGTTTAACATGGTCCTTGGCATACAGAAGTACTCCATAAATGTCAGCCATTATTACTATTCTTTTCTTAAAATTCTTTTAAGTTTATTTATTTTGAGAGACAGACACAGCACAAGTGGGGGAGAAGAGAAAGGGAGAGAGAGAATTCCAAGCAGGCTCCACATTGTCAGTGCAGAGCCTGATGCAGGGCTTGAACTCACAAACCGTGAGATCATGACCTGACCCATAACCAACGGTCAGACGCTTAACCTTCTGAGTCACCCAGGCACCCCTGTTTCCTTAATCTTCACAGTAACTCTGTGATTTTATAGATGAGGAAAAGGAAGTTCAGGAAAACTGGGCTGACTTGAACATAACATCGGTGCATGGAAGCTTAAAGATTAACATCCCGGTCTTCCACATCAGCAGACCAGTTTTCCCATTCAGCCTTGCACCCTAGGACAGAGAGATCCCATCTCAGTCTGCACTGAGTCGGCATGTGGACATCGTTCCAAGATTCGATGAAAGTTTTCATTCGAAGAAACATGTCAAGAACTGCTCCAGGTGGAAATTCCACACTCTACCAAGGCTACTAAGCACACAACTCTGTTTCAGAACCAGGGTTAGAGAATACAACCAAGAATATGAACAACCAAAATATGAACCCTATCGATTCGAAAGAAACAACCAAAATATGAACCCTATTGATTAAATTTCAAAGCTAAAGTTGGAGGGCAAAAGGGACTTGTTCTCTCCCAAGCGGCATCACCACAGTGAATTCACTGCACTTGAGAATCTGCCTTGGAGTCTTTCAAATTCTGTCAGTATCCTGAGATTTACCTCTCAGAGACGAACTAACATTTGACTGCGACTCTAAAAACATGTTAAAGTCTACCCAACCCTCACAGGAAACTTCTTTGAAATATTAAAGGCATTTACACCAGATTCCCCTTAGCTCTTTATATCAAAGTGCAGTTGTCATGAATTTTACACCATAATTCATTAAGACCCACTGTTGAACAAAAGAAACATATTTTTAAGCTTAATTAAGCATTTGGGTAGCTCTGCAGGGCCTTGACAATTTTACTCTGCATTTATACTTTATGTATCAGGGGATTTTGAAAAAAAAAATCTCTACAGGACTCTTGGGAAGTCATTTTATATAAAAAATTTCTTTAAAAAGAACAAAACCTCAACATGGGCAAAAAAATTTAAAAAAATATTATTAAATGATTGTAGAAGAGATAACCATATGTGTTAAAAATTCAGGCACATTTTTCCGGAGGGAAGATGGCAGTGTAGGAGGACGCTGGGCTCACCGCGCGTCCTGCTGATCACTTAGATTCCACCTACACCTGCCTAAATAACCCAGAAAACCGCCAGAGGATTAGCAGAACGGAGTCGCCGGAGCCAAGCGCAGACGAGAGGCCCACGGAAGAGGGTAGGAAGGGTGGCGAGGCGGTGCGCGCTCCACGGACTGGCGGGAGGGAGCCGGGGCGGAGGGGCGGCTTGCCGGCCAAGCAGAGCTCCCGAGTCTGGCTGGCAAAAGCGGAGGGGCCTGACGGACTGTGTTCTGACAGCAAGCGCGACTTAGCATCTGGGAGGTGATAAGTTAACAGCTCTGCTCCGAAAGCAGGAAGGCTGGAGGACAAAGGGAGGGAGAGCTGCTGAGCCCCCGGACGACAGAGCTCGGTTTGGTGGGGAACAAAGGCGCTCGCCAGCGCCATCTCCCCCGCCCATCCCCCAGCCAAAATCCCAAAGAGAACCAGTTCCTGCCAGGGAACTTCCTCGCTCCGCGCAAACACCCAACTCTGTGCTTCTGCGGAGGAGCCAAACCTCCGGCAGCGGATCTGACTCCCTCCCGCTGCCACAGGGCCCCTCCCGAACTGGATCACCTAAGGAGAAGCGAGCTAAGCCTGCCCCTCCTGCCCCTGTGTACCTTGCCTACCCACCCTAGCTAATACGCCAGATCCCCAGCATCACAAGCCTGGCAGTGTGCTAGTAGCCCAGATGGGCCACGCCACCCCACAGTGAATCCCGCCCCTAGGAGAGGGGAAGAGAAGGCACACACCAGTCTGACTGTGGCCCCAGCGGTGGGCCAGGGGCAGACATCAGGTCTGACTGCGACTCCGCCCACCAACTCCAGTTATACACCACAACACAGGGGAAGTGCCCTGCAGGTCCTCACCACTCCAGGGACTATCCAAAATGACCAAGCAGAAGAATTCCCCTCAGAAGAATCTCCAGGAAATAACAACAGCTAATGAGCTGATCAAAAAGGATTTAAATAATATAACAGAAAGTGAATTTAGAATAATAGTCATAAAATTAATCGCTGGGCTTGAAAACAGTATAGAGGACAGCAGAGAATCTCTTGCTACAGAGATCAAGGGACTAAGGAACAGTCACGAGGAGCTGAAAAACGCTTTAAATGAAATGCAAAACAAAATGGAAACCACCACAGCTCGAATTGAAGAGGCAGAGGAGAGAATAGGTGAACTAGAAGATAAAGTTATGGAAAAAGAGGAAGCTGAGAAAAAGAGAGATAAAAAAATCCAGGAGTATGAGGGGAAAATTAGAGAACTAAGTGATACACTAAAAAGAAATAATATATGCATAATTGGTATCCCAGAGGAGGAAGAGAGAGGGAAAGGTGCTGAAGGGGTACTTGAAGAAATAATAGCTGAGAACTTCCCTGAACTGGGGAAGGAAAAAGGCATTGAAATCAAAGAGGCACAGAGAACTCCCTTCCGATGTAACTTGAATCGATCTTCTGCACGACATATCATAGTGAAACTGGCAAAATACAAGGATAAAGAGAAAATTCTGAAAGCAGCAAGGGGTAAACGTGCCCTCACATATAAAGGGAGACCTATAAGACTCGTGACTGATCTCTCTTTTGAAACTTGGCAGGCCAGAAAGAATTGGCACGAGATTTTCAGTGTGCTAGACAGAAAAAATATGCAGCCGAGAATCCTTTATCCAGCAAGTCTGTCATTTAGAATAGAAGGAGAGATAAAGGTCTTCCCAAACAAACAAAAACTGAAGGAATTTGTCACCACTAAACCAGCCCTACAAGAGATCCTAAGGGGGACCCTGTGAGACAAAGTACCAGAGACAACACTACAAGCATAAAACATACAGACATCACAATGACTCTAAACCCGTATCTTTCTATAATAACACTGAATGTAAATGGATTAAATGCGCCAACCAAAAGACATAGGGTATCAGAATGGATAAAAAAACAAGACCCATCTATTTACTGTCTACAAGAGACCCATTTTAGACCTGAGGACACCTTTAGATTGAGAGTGAGGGGATGGAGAACTATTTATCATGCTACTGGAAGCCAAAAGAAAGCTGGAGTAGCCATACTTATATCAGACAAACTAGACTATAAATTAAAGGCTGTAACAAGAGATGAAGAAGGACATTATATAATAGTTACAGGGTCTATTCATCAGGAAGAGCTAACAATTATAAATGTCTATGCGCCGAATACCGGAGCCCCCAAATATATAAAACAACTACTCATAAACATAAGCAACCTTATTGATAAGAATGTGGTAATTGCAGGGGACTTTAACACTCCACTTACAGAAATGGATAGATCATCTAGACACACGGTCAGTAAAGAAACAAGGGCCCTGAATGAGACATTGGATCAGATGGACTTGACAGATATATTTAGAACTCTGCATCCCAAAGCAACAGAATATACTTTCTTCTCGAGTGCACATGGAACATTCTCCAAGATAGATCATATACTGGGTCACAAAACAGCCCTTCATAAGTTTACCAGAATTGAAATTATACCATGCATACTTTCAGACCACAATGCTATGAAGCTTGAAATCAACCACAGAAAAAAGTCTGGAAAACCTCCAAAAGCATGGAGGTTAAAGAACACCCTACTAACGAATGAGTGGGTCAACCAGGCAATTAGAGAAGAAATTAAAAAATATATGGAAACAAACGAAAATGAAAATACAACAATCCACACGCTTTGGGACGCAGCGAAGGCAGTCCTGAGAGGAAAATACATTGCAATCCAGGCCTATCTCAAGAAACAAGAAAAATCCCAAATACAAAATCTAACAGCACACCTAAAGGAAATAGAAGCAGAGCAGCAAAGACACCCCAAACCCAGCAGAAGAAGAGAAATAATAAAGATCAGAGCAGAAATAAACAATATAGAGTCTAAAAAAACTGTAGAGCAGATCAACGAAACCAAGAGTTGGTTTTTTGAAAAAATAAACAAAATTGACAAACCTCTAGCCAGGCTTCTCAAGAAGAAAAGGGAGATGACCCAAATAGATAAAATCATGAATGAAAATGGAATTATTACAACCAATCCCTCAGAGATACAAACAATTATCAGGGAATACTATGAAAAATTATATGCCAACAAATTGGACAACCTGGAAGAAATGGACAAATTCCTGAACACCCACACTCACCCAAAACTCAATCAGGAGGAAATAGAAAGCTTGAACAGACCCATAACCAGCGAAGAAATTGAATCGGTTATCAAAAATCTTCTAACAAATAAGAGTCCAGGACCAGATGGCTTCCCAGGGGAGTTCTACCAGACGTTTAAAGCAGAGATAATACCTATCCTTCTCAAGCTATTCCAAGAAATAGAAAGGGAAGGAAAACTTCCAGACTCATTCTATGAAGCCAGTATTACTTTGATCCCTAAACCAGACAGAGACCCAGTAAAAAAAGAGAACTACCGGCCAATATCCCTGATGAATATGGATGCAAAAATTCTCAATAAGATACTAGCAAATCGAAATCAACGGCATATAAAAAGAGTTATTCACCATGATCAAGTGGGATTCATTCCTGGGATGCAGGGCTGGTTCAACATTCGCAAAGCAATCAACATGATACATCACATTAACAAAAAAAAAAAGAGAAGAACCATATGATCCTGTCAATCGATGTAGAAAAGGCCTTCGACAAAATCCAGCACCGTTTCTTAATAAAAACCCTTGAGAAAGTCGGGATAGAAGGAACATACTTAAAGATCATAAAAGCCATTTATGAAAAGCCCACAGCTAACATCATCCTCAACGGGGAAAAACTGAGAGCTTTTTCCCTGAGATCAGGAACACGACAGGGATGCCCACTCTCACCACTGTTGTTTAATACAGTGCTGGAAGTTCTAGCATCAGCAATCAGACAACAAAAGGAAATCAAAGGCATCAAAATTGGCAAAGATGAAATCAAGCTTTCGCTTTTTGCAGATGACATGATATTATACATGGAAAATCCGATAGACTCCACCAAAAGTCTGCTAGAACTGATACATGAATTCAGCAAAGTTGCAGGATACAAAATCAATGTACAGAAATCAGTTGCATTCTTATACACTAACAATGAAGCAACAGAAAGACAAATAAAGAAACTGATCCCATTCACAATTGCACCAAGAAGCATAAAATACCTAGGAATAAATCTAACCAAAGATGTAAAGGATCTGTATGCTGAAAACTATAGAAAGCTTATGAAGGTAATTGAAGAAGATTTAAAGAAATGGAAAGACATTCCCTGCTCATGGATTGGAAAAATAAATATTGTCAAAATGTCAATACTACCCAAAGCTATCTACACATTCAATGCAATCCCAATCAAAATTGCACCAGCATTCTTCTCGAAACTAGAACAAGCAATCCTAAAATTCATATGGAACCACAAAAGGCCCCGAATAGCCAAAGGAATTTTGAAGAAGAAGACCAAAGCAGGAGGCATCACAATCCCAGACTTCAGCCTCTACTACAAAGCTGTCATCATCAAGACAGCATGGTATTGGCACAAAAACAGACACATAGACCAATGGAATAGAATAGAAACCCCAGAACTAGACCCACAAACATATGGCCAACTCATCTTTGACAAAGCAGGAAAGAACATCCAATGGAAAAAAGACAGCCTCTTTAACAAATGGTGCTGGGAGAACTGGACAGCAACATGCAGAAGGTTGAAACTAGACCACTTTCTGACACCATTCACAAAAATAAACTCAAAATGGATAAAGGACCTGAATGTGAGACAGGAAACCATCAAAACCTTAGAGGAGAAAGCAGGAAAAGACCTCTCTGACCTCAGCCGTAGCAATCTCTTACTCGACACATCCCCAAAGGCAAGGGAATTAAAAGCAAAAGTGAATTACTGGGACCTTATGAAGATAAAAAGCTTCTGCACAGCAAAGGAAACAACCAACAAAACTAAAAGGCAACCAACGGAATGGGAAAAGATATTTGCAAATGACATATCGGACAAAGGGCTAGTATCCAAAATCTATAAAGAGCTCACCAAACTCCACACCCGAAAAACAAATAACCCAGTGAAGAAATGGGCAGAAAACATGAAAAGACACTTCTCTAAAGAAGACATCCGGATGGCCAACAGGCACATGAAAAGATGTTCAGCGTCGCTCCTTATCAGGGAAATACAAATCAAAACCACACTCAGATATCACCTCACGCCAGTCAGAGTGGCCAAAATGAACAAATCAGGAGACTATAGATGCTGGAGAGGATGTGGAGAAACGGGAACCCTCTTACACTGTTGGTGGGAATGCAAATTGGTGCAGCCGCTCTGGAAAGCAGTGTGGAGGTTCCTCAGAAAATTAAAAATAGACCTACCCTATGACCCAGCAATAGCACTGCTAGGAATTTATCCAAGGGATACAGGAGTACTGATGCATAGGGGCACTTGTACCCCAATGTTCATAGCAGCACTCTCAACAATAGCCAAATTATGGAAAGAGCCTAAATGTCCATCAACTGATGAATGGATAAAGAAATTGTGGTTTATATACACAATGGAATACTATGTGGCAATGAGAAAAAATGAAATATGGCCTTTTGTATCAACGTGGATGGAACTGGAGAGTGTGATGCTAAGTGAAATAAGCCGTACAGAGAAAGACAGATACCATATGGTTTCACTCTTATGTGGATCCTGAGAAACTTGGCAGGAACCCATGGGGGAGGGGGAGGAAAAAAGAAAAAAAAAAAAAAAAGAGGTTAGAGTGGGAGAGAGCCAAAGCATGGGAGACTGTTAAAAACTGAGAACGAACTGAGAGTTGATGGGGGGTAGGAGGGAGGAGAGGGTGGGTGATGGGTATTGAGGAGGGCACCTTTTGGGATGAGCACTGGGTGTTGTATGGAAACCAACTTGACAATAAATTTCATATAATAAAAAAAAAAAAGAAAGAAAATCATAAAGAAAATACAAAAAAAAAAATTCAGGCACATAATCACAAGATAAATTTTGAAATGAGGAAGTCAGAAACCGTATGCCTCTGCTAACATTTGGTTGGGGATTTAGCACAGAAGGAAGTCAAGGAACAGAACCATCAACATGGCAATTAATTTTGTACAAAATGTTAATGACCCTATCAGTTACACGTAGAAACCATTTTGGAAATTCTGTCATGATTTAAAAATCAAGGAGTTTGTCGTGAAACCCTTGCTGGGTGACAGGCTGTCCTGGCAGAACAGCAAAAAGCTGAAGACAGCATTACCTCAGCAATCATCAATCATCATTAAAGCACAACCATACAAATATTTTCCATGGCTACAAGAATTAAAGAGAGATATTGCAGCCAAATTGTTTCACTTTTTAGGAAGAGGTGGGGGGGAGGAGAAAAGAATGCTCATCTTTTTAAAACATCCACTTTGACCTAAGTGATATATCAGACTCTTTAAATATATTACCTTATTTTTTAGACTTTGGATAATTGAAAGTTTTAATAGAAGGATAAGCTACATCAAACAGACTTATAAGAAATGACATGTAATTAAACATATGGTTATTGAATTTAGTAGAGGTTATATGATAATTTACAGTCTTAGCTGTAAAGGGTTATGCACTTTTATCCTGAAATGTTGGTTGATTGGTTTGGGTATCGGCCAAACTTTAATTTCCTAGAGAGACTGAATTGCTCGCAGGTGATCAGAAAGAAAAGAAAAAATAAAGAAAGGGGTATCTAAATTTTGGAAGGTCCCAAAACTTTGCTCTAGGGTATTAAACCAAATAATCATTCACAGAAATTTAACTTTTAATAGGTTATGTAGAATAAACCTGTTTCTTCTCATTTATCTATTTTGTTATATCTTGTTAGTTGAAAATTCAGTAGAAGACCAAGCTGATCTTTAAGCTCTATCCCCAAATATCACATTTATGTAGTTCTAACATGCATGGATTTGTTGCCTTTTTCTTCTACATTGAACTATAAATTGCTGTCTCTGACTTATTTGGCAGTAAAATATTTCTAAAGGCAAAGCACAGTCCATAAAATTCAAATAATTCTCTTATGGCTACTTTTAGGCAGATTAAAATCGTTCAAAATAATAACTTTTCCCATTTTCCCCCAATACATTAGTTAAGAAATTGTTTTTTTTTATGTTTTTTTTTTAATTTTTGAGAGAGAGAACATGAGCAAGGGAGGGGCAGAGAGAGAGGGGGGACAGAGGATCCAAAGCAGGTTCCAGGCTGACAGCAGAGAACCCGATGTGATGTTCAAACTCATGAACTGTGAGACCATAACTTGAGCCAAAGTCAGACGCTCAACCAACTGAGCCACCCAGGTGCCTAAGAAATTGTTGGATTTCCCACTTTCCAACTCTAAACATGTTCCTGGTTTGGACTTTATATGCATAATCAGATTTGTAAAAGTCTCACTTTTTGTTCAATAATTACTTTGACATGCATAGAAAGAAAAGAGTGAGAAGTTAGAGACATAGCCTAGCACTGTCACGAGCAAAATGAACTAGGCTTCTACATGTTTGACATCAATATAAGTCTGTAGGATGATTCTATTCACCTGTGTTTTGCCACATACTGCTTTGTTTTTAATTATTCAAATGTTTTTTTAATTCCAGTGTAATTAATATGCAGTGTTATATTAGTTTCAGGTGTATAATATAGTGATTCAAGAATTCTATAAAGTACTCAGTGCTCATCACAATAACGTACTCTTAATCCCCTTCAACTTTTTCACCCATCTCCTCACCACTTCCCCTTGGAAAACCACCAGTTTGTTCTCTATATTTAACAATCTAGTTTTTTGTTTGTCTCTTTTTCCCTTTTTTTCATCTGTTGTGTTTCTTAAATTTCACATATGAGTAAAATCATATGGTATTTGTCTTTCTCTGACTGACTTATTTCATGTAGCATTATACCCTCTAGATCCATACGTGTTGCTGCAAATGGCAAGACTGCATTCTTTTTTATTTGCCACATACTGTTTTACATGTTCTAAAATTGTTCATATTCTTCATTGCCTGATAAGCTAATGCAGCATTTAATACTTATTTCAAACTAATATCTTCATTTGTGTAAACTTCTCTGTGCCTGTTTATTCCTCCCACTATGATTCTACATCACTTCATATAATTTCTATCATAATAACTATCATTTTAATAACAATTACTCATGGCAAAAATAATTTATATGAGGATAAAACTTGGCTATAATATATGAGGATAAAACTTATCTTCAGTGATTAGCAAAATATTGGCATATCTTGTGACCAAGAACGATTTCTTTCAACCATGCCATCACAAGTGAACATTAGGTTCTGAAACTATTTCTGACCCTCATGTAAAGTTATGTTCCCTAGCAGAGAAATAAAATGCCTCTTAATTTACCTTTAATTAGTTATTTTTTTCCTTCTCTGAATAACTACATGCCTTTCAGTCATCCTTGATTATTAGGCCATCCCTTTGAGCAAAGCTAAGATGATGATAAATACTGCAGAAGGGTGCCTGGGTGGCTCAGTCAGTTGAGCATCCAGCTCTTGATTTCAACTGAAATCATGATCTCAGGGTCATGAGGCCCGCATTGGGTTCTACACTGAACATGGAGCCTACTTAAGATTCTCTCTCTCTCTCCTTCTCTCCCTCTCTCTCTCTCTCTCTCTCTCTCTCTCCCTCTCTCTCCCTTTCTCCCCTCCATCCCTCTCTCTCAAAAAAATAATAAAATAAAATTAAAAAAGAAAATAATAAATACTAAATAATAATAAATACTAAAGCAATTCTATATACTATAAAGCATATAGTAAATTCCCTAAACTTGAAAGAACGGAAAATACAGTGGCCCATCAAATGTGACAGAACCTGCAACATAGCATTAAATAACAAGAGCCACAGATACTGTGAAATACAAATAATTGTCTTTTAGAGCTTGGCTCTCCAATTGTAAATAAAACCAACAGGATGTTTCTCCTTAGGATGGAATAAAAAACTATAGTATTTCATTTGGAGCCATTATGGTTGGATAAATCAGATTTTGTGATATAGTCCAGCCATCAAAGCTCCAGACATAGATTATAAAGCAAAACTGGATTTGAGGTTGGGTCTGGCTACTAGTTAGAGTCCTACATGTCAAGACCAGAGTCTGGAGGTAAGAGGATCAGAAAAGAGGAAATGGAAGTCAGGGTCACTGTAGATCATTGTCACATGGTTTAAGCAAGTTCAGTTATGCAGGACACTGTAGTGAGCAATAAAGAAATAATATAATAAATCAGTCTAAAGCTCCAGCGACACATGAATGCCTGTGAATATTAGCTAAATTTCTGTACCCAATATTTTCTCCTCAACATTAACCTATGTTATATATAGAAAACTCGGTAAGTTAATTATATAATGATTTTACAATTCATATTCCTTTGTACAGATGAGGAAAATGAGACAAAGAATCTAAGTAACTCATGCAAAACATAATAGCTAATAAATGCTATTCAAAAATGGTCAGAATGTTTCTAGAACCTGTGTAGTTTGCTATTGTGCCTGTCACAATTGGTCAAAATGGTACAAATCTATTCTTACGTGCTCTTTCTGTAACTGACAATGTAAGGTTGGCATCAGGTCCCTGGAGAAAAATGAATATTGCCTTATGGCAAAAAGGGGAAAAGAACTGGGAGATGGGGAGAGAATTAGATATAATAGAGAGGCCTTTAAAACCTAGCTACCTGATTGAATAAAAAAGAATGTATAATTGCTCTTTTTTAACTTTTTTAAGTTTATTTATTTATGTTGAGAGACAGAAAGAGTGAGACAGGGACTGAGAGAATCCCTAGCAGGCTCCACACTGTCATCACAGAGACTGATGTGGACCACAAGATCATGACCTAGCTGAAACCAAGAGTCAGACGCTTAACCAACTGAGACACTCAGGTAGCCCCATAATTGACTCTTCCTTGAACTGTGTGGGTCCACTTGCAGGTGGATTCAATAAATCCTTTCAATAAATACAGTGCAATACTGTGTTTTCTTTTCCTTTGATTTTCTTAATAACATTTTCTTTCTGTAGCTTACTTTATTGTAAGAATACAGTATATAATACACATAACATACAAAATATGTATTAATTGATTGTTTATGTTATCTGCAATGCTTCTGGTCAACCGTAGCCTATTTGTGGGGCACCTGGGTAGCTCAGTCAGTTAAGCAAACACCTTCGGCCCAAGTCATGATCTCATAGTTCATGATTTCAGGCCCTACATCGGGCTCACTGCTGTCAAAGACAGAGCCCACTTCGAATCCTCTGTTCCCCTCTCTCTGCCCCATTCCTCCTCACCCCCCATTTGCACTCTCTCACTAAAACATAAATACATATTTTTGAAACAGAGGCTGTTTATAGTTAAGTTTTTGGTGAGTCAGCAGTTACATGTGGATTTTTGACAGTGCAGGGGTCAGTACCCCAACCTTCACATTATTCAAGGGTCAACTGTAGTATGAAATGACCAACTTTGCCACTATACAGATCTAGGTTCAGAACATGCATCTTGCAGTTCCTTGAGATCCAATGAAAACAATGACATTTAAAATTCACTTTCCTAAATTTCAAGAGGTCAATATCACCTACCTTTTAGAGTAGAGAAGATTTACATACAATTTATTTTAAAGACCTTGCAAAATCAAGGTTTTTTTTTTTAATAATTTTGTTCCTTCCTTCAAAATGATTGTCATCATAATAGTTCCATCAAGTGAAATAATAAACTGTCTTAACATGAACTCAAATTTTCATTAACATTCAAAGATGCTACCATGGGTCAAGAGGGTAACGCAAAGTTAAATTGCACTGCATTAAAATTCAAGAAGAGATAAATAACAGCACTCACTTGAGTGCCAATTTATCCAAAACAGAAAACAGAAGAAATTGTCACTTATATTGATGCAGCTCTAGAATAAAATACAGACCTGAAGCAAACCTTAGAGTCAATGCCCTACTTATACAGATGAGGGTACTCAAGCCCAGATAGGTTAACAGACTTTCTGAAAGTCTTATAGCTGATTAGTGATAGAGCCAGAAGAATCACATCTTTGGAGTAAAACTAATAGCAACAGAAGATGAGGGATAATAATACACACAGAAAAAGATAAAGAAGGTATAAATAAATAAATAAATAAATAAATAAATAAATAAATAAATAAAGCTTCCCTTCATATATTGAAATACTTACAGTTCAGTAACCATATTCATTTTTTCCAAGCTGCAAAGTCTTTTTTTTTTTTTTCAACGTTTATTTATTTTTGGGACAGAGAGAGACAGAGCATGAACGGGGGAGGGGCAGAGAGAGAGGGAGACACAGAATCGGAAACAGGCTCCAGGCTCTGAGCCATCAGCCCAGAGCCCGACGCGGGGCGCGAACTCACAGACCGCGAGATCGTGACCTGGCTGAAGTCGGACGCTTAACCGACTGCGCCACCCAGGCGCCCCGCAAGCTGCAAAGTCTTAAATAAAAGTGATTTTGTTCATAAATGTCCTGTATAGTTCTTACTCAATTACTTTACATATACAAATAATAATACGCATGTTAATTTGAAGGAAACAAATCACGTCAGCAGCTAAGGAAAACAGAGGAGTCTTAATTCCAGACATCTACCTACATTGCACTTAAACATGGAAAGATAAGGGAGGGGGAAGGGAATGAGATGGGGAGAGAGAGTGTGGGGAGAGAAGGAGAGAGAGGGAGAGGAGGAGAGGGAGAGATAGAGAAGGAAGGAGAGGAAGACAGAGAGGGGGCGAGAGAGGATTTTTCTATGGGTGTGAATAATTTGTTTCTCTAAACTCAGTTTCAATAAATGTAATATGTGTTTATACATGCATGAGGTGGTATATAATGTTCCATTGCCAGGATGTCAAACCCTTTCAGGGAGGGTGGTCCCCAGTTGTCCTTCCATATCCAGCTTCAAATCACTGCCTCTCCATTATATTTCTTAACCCATAACTCTCAAGTGAACAGTCAAAGGCCATGAGCCTTTTGTAATTAATCTTAAAGTTTACCACATCAATGGCCTGGTTTGTCTAAATATAGGAAGCTCCAAACCTTTTCTAGTTAAGGAGAAATTAGCAGCATATTTTATCTAGGGTGAAACTGAATATATTAAACATATGTATCATTGATAACCTGTTTGATTGTGATTTCTTGAAAGAGCAGGATAGACTCATAGATTCTATAACATTCAGAGCACCTACAGAATGCAAAACAAAAAGGAGCTATGTACTGAAGACAGCTAGAAAGCGAATGTGCATATTATTCTGAATACACTTGTTTCACAGGACGTGTTCAGTCCGTGAAAATTAAAGTTGTGAGTTCCCATTCTACGTTCATTTCTACGGTCTCACTTCTAAGAAGTACATTCACGCAGCATTCTTTATAAACATCACATATTCCATTCCTAGAAAGAAGAACATTTTTAGCTGGCTTCAATCTTAGCAAATGCTTCCACTAAGGAACCAGAGAATGTGCTTATCATCAAAACACAATTCTTCATAATATGTACTTTCCTATTAGAAGGGAATTATCTCTATAGAACTTAAAAAAAAAAAGAAAAAAGAAAAACAGGGCTTAAGGAGGAAAATATGCAGAATAATTGTACCTTAAAATCAAAAAAATATCTTACAGCAGTGCATTATTCTTTTATCACTTGGAAATGAATTGTTACAATAATTCAGTAAAAATGTTTAAGCATAGAAGAACAGGAATAATCTCTGGGACATGACAGCTTAAATAAAACATGCATAGCTTGCCTGTTGAAAAAGCAGTGATCATGAGTGTATTTATCAGGTATTAAAATGCTATTATCTAAAACATGAGATGCCATTTCACAGCAGTTTGGTAGGAAAATATGCAATTTGGATATTGTAATGGTTTCTAATTAATGTCAGAGTTACCTTTCACTAAAGTTTTCCTTGACTCCATTTACTTGTTATTAGTTTATGGCATATGACCTACTGAGCAAAGATACCTTTAGAAGATTTGTAATTTTGTTGAAGATAGAGCTGTTATTTAAAATGAACTACTTGAGGAGTGCCTGCGTGGCTCAGTCGGACAAGGATCCGACTCTGGCTCAGGTCACGATCTCACGGTTTGTGAGTTCAAGCCCCGCGTTGGGCTCTGTACTGACAGCTCAGATCCTGGAGCCTGCTTCGGATTCTTTGTCTCCCTCTCTCTCTGCCCTACCCCTGCTCACGCTCTGTCTCTCTCTCCTTCAAAAATAAATAAACATTAAAAAAAAATGAACGACTTGACATTCACAGGGTATCCTGAAGAATAATAAAGTGAAAAAAATACTAGAGCATCCAATTAGAGGAAAATTATTCAGGCCAAAGAGAAATGTAAGGTTAGGATATTTATTTTTAATAACCAATAATGATTTTTGCTAGAGGAAAGCTACTTGTTACTAAGAACAAATTAGACTGTCTAAATAGTCACAACTTCTCAGGGCTAGAAGGCACGTTATATGTCACTTCATACAAATGATTGGTTTTATAGAACGGAAAAAGAAACAAGGAGTGAAGAAAATTGACAAGTTAGATTATAGCAATATTAATATCTCACATCACACAGAATAAAAATACGTGTAGGGTAGGGGCGCCTGGGTGGCTCAGTTGGTTAAGCATCTGACTCTAGATTCTGGCTCAGGTCATGATCCAATAGTTTGTGGGATTGAGCAGTGCCACCAGGCTCTGCTCTGACAGCAGGGAGTCTGCTTGGCCTTTTCTCCTCTCTCTCCCTCTGCCTCTTCCTCTGCTTGTACATGTTCTCTCTCAAAATAAATAAACATTAAAAAAATACTTGTAATTATGGTGATGATTTTCTACCATATTCAGTGTGTGTTGTCATACTTCTTCAGCCAGTGCTATGTTTAATCTTCGGAGACTAGACTGGAAGCCTTTTTCCTCCATTTTTTAAACTTCTAATAATAAAAATGAGGTTTAAACTTAAAAGTACAAGGGTACCTGGGTGACTCAGTCAGTTAAGCATCCTACTTCGGCTCAGATCATGATCTCATGGTTTGTGAGTTTAAGTCCCGTGTCGGGCTCTGTACTGACAGCTCAGAGCCTGGCACCCGCTTTGGATTCTGTGTCTCCCTCTCTCTGTGCCCCTCCCCTGCTCATGCTCTCTCTCAAAACTGCATAAACGTTAAAAAAATTTTAATTAAAAGTATAAAATTTTACCTATATTTCCCCTGATTTATGTAAATATGTAATCTTTCAATTGACTATCAAATGCAGGCTGGGTTATTTCGAAGAAGAGTTTTCCCTTCATGACCTTTCTTCTAAATAACATTCATTTTTATAACTTCCAGTTAAGAATGGATAAAGTAATGTCACACACATACCATTTTCTCAGCTATAATTTTCAAATGAATTGGTTCCATAAAAATCATTCCAAAAATGAATCACTGTATTTCTTCCAAATCAGCCTACATATAGTTTTAAAAATACACTATTGAATCATTACCTGTCTCTTCATTGGCTCACTTCTGGAGTGACATTTATAGTATTTCCCACTTATTAAATGCTCACTCTCTAGCAATTTCAGGCTCCTCTGTGTGGAATTACAGTGATTAATGACTTCATTCTGACATGACCCTCAATCACAATGGAACAAAGTTCATTAGCTGCAAGATTGCACTCTAAATTTTCAGATCAGTACAGAAATAGAATTAAAGTATCTTTCAAACAAACTTTACTCAAACACACAGTTTTATTGCAGGCAATATCAAGTGGAACATCAGTCAACAGTATGGCAGCTTTACAATACTTTGTGTTGTATTAAAAGAAACATGGTAGTTGGAATAATAAATTCTGCTTTCAAGTAACATTTTTGCCACTTGCAATGCTTTGATCACATATAATTTCTTTGCCGCCACACACTGCAAATATCTTTATTAAGAAGTAATTATGTCTTATAAGATACGCAATTAAATGATATGATTAACGCAATATAAAGGTTTTCAAAGGTTTTCAAACTATCTAAAACCTGCCTAGCAAATAAAAGTTGCACAATAAATAACATTTCACTAATCAGTAAGGATCATATAATATATATGAAATTACTCATAAACCCATAAGGTCTAAAATACTACCTTTGTCCTCATAGGACTAACTTATAAAAGAGTTCTCAATAAATAATAATTGTTATAAACTAATGGGATAGCACCTAATTTCTTATGGTATTGATATTCCAAGACACATGGTTGGGAATAAACTATGAAAAGAAACAGATGTAAATGAGCAAGACAGAAGAAAAAAAAGAAAGAGAAATGAATAGCACATGAGAAGTAGATATTTCCATTGCAGTAAGAGAGAGCAAAGGGAAGGAGAGGCAAAATTCCATAATCCCTTGAAGTAAATTTGGGTCTATTAAGTACTGACAGTTGTCATTTATTCACAAAGACCATAATGTCAGGTTAGAACAACGTGGTAGACAGTGATTAGCATAGGCATAATAGTACCATAAAGAGAACTACAGTTATATATATACTTGTATCACATGGAAAGGGATGAGAATTTGGATTGGAATTTTTAGACAGGAGAGTCTATTTATCTAGACTTGAGCAATGCAATCGTGTAGATTACTGCACAAAATTATTACTTAGTGCTCTCCAGAGTATATCCTGTATTAAAAGTATTTACTTCCCCACCCCACCCCAACTGTTAGTTGGCCCTGTCATGTGGCTTGTTTGGTTTCATGGCGGGAGGAGTGTGCATTCTCTGCTTAACTTTGCTTATTTGACCTGTGGCTTCTGATATATTAGCAGGCATGAGGAAAGCAGTGTCTTGATGGGCTTGAGTGTTTGGATATATTCAGTAAGCCTCCCTGGACATCACGAGCAGAGCTTCCCCTATGCACTGAAGCATGATCTGCAAGTCCAGTAGAGAGTCATTACAAGAAACCGAATCACCAGAACCTTGATCATGGGCTTTTATCCTCCCAAACTGTGAGAAAATAAATTTCTGTTGTTTAAGTCATATAGCCTATGGTATTTTGTCAGCCTCAGCAGACCGCGACACACGAAAATAAGGTCATCTAAAGAAAATGTGGGTTTCCCAGCAGAGAAAACAAATAAAAATAAACAAAAATGTGCTGAGCTGTTGGGAGAGGGTAAGCATAATATGAAGTGGGTGGTGGAAGAAAGCAGCTTTGATTAATGCTGCCTCCTCGAAGCTACAAATGAAGCAGCTATGCTTTATGTTAATTTTTAACTCCTTTTTACCTTTTTACCAATGGTAACTCACTTTCAAATTTAAATTCAGCGAGCAGTGTAACTGAAGACATACCATCTCTCCAACAGTCTCCCCATTATCAAATACTTCCAGGTAACGAAAGAAGGAATGTGCATAGTTCTGATCTCCTGTTAAAAGTATCATTCTTTCATATCGGACAAAGGGCTAGTATCCAAAATCTATAAAGAGCTCACCAAACTCCACACCCGAAAAACAAATAACCCAGTGAAGAAATGGGCAGAAAACATGAATAGACACTTCTCTAAAGAAGACATCCGGATGGCCAACAGGCACATGAAAAGATGCTCAACGTCGCTCCTCATCAGGGAAATACAAATCAAAACCACACTCAGATATCACCTCACACCAGTCAGAGTGGCCAAAATGAACAAATCAGGAGACTATAGATGCTGGAGAGGATGTGGAGAAACGGGAACCCTCTTGCACTGTTGCTGGGAATGCAAATTGGTGCAGCCACTCTGGAAAACAGTGTGGAGGTTCCTCAAAAAATTAAAAATAGACCTACCCTATGACCCAGCAATAGCACTGCTAGGAATTTACCCAAGGGATACAGGAGTACTGATGCATAGAGGCACTTGTACCCCAATGTTTATAGCAGCACTCTCAACAATAGCCAAATTATGGAAAGAGCCTAAATGTCCATCAACTGATGAATGGATAAAGAAATTGTGGTTTATATACACAATGGAGTACTACGTGGCAATGAGAAAGAACGAAATATGGCCCTTTGTAGCAACGTGGATGGAACTGGAGAGTGTGATGCTAAGTGAAATAAGCCATACAGAGAAAGACAGATACCATATGTGTTCACTCTTTTGTGGATCCTGAGAAACTTAACAGAAACCCATGGGGGAGGGGAAGGAAGAAAAAAAAGAGGTTAGAGTGGGAGAGAGCCAAAGCATAAGAGACTGTTAAAAACTGAGAACAAACTGAGGGTTGATGGGGGGTGGGAGGGAGGGGAGGGTGGGTGATGGGTATTGAGGAGGGCACCTTTTGGGATGGGCACTGGGTGTTGTATGGAAACCAATTTGACAATAAATTTCATATATTGAAAAAAAAAGTATCATACTTTCTGGAAAACAGGATAATGATATTTTCTAGGAGGAAAGTCCATATCTATAAGATTGTTTTAGCCAGATGTTCATAATTACAACTGTTTATCAGAAAGAAACCTAGGGTATATGGATTCTTGGGGCATAGTTTCCTTGAAAATGTCACATATAATAGGCAACTATCTGAGGTATAAAATGGAGAGGTTTCATGAACTAAAAGCTACCCATGTATTTCATTAATAAGGAAGGACATACAGAATGTTCCTGAACGTGCCACAGATTTTCCTGTTTAGACTTTATCTCGTGATTGTTTGTATCCTTGAAATAATCAAAACAACCTAACACTAGACAACATCCCTGATTTGTGTGAATCTGACCTGACAATCTGTTCTCATGTGTTACCTCCCTTCATACTTCTCACCGCTCTTTTCTGTCCCACTCTACAATCCAGGAGACCAATCCCTATAGACTGCACCTATGTCTTGTTGTTGGCCAGTGATGCCATGGACAGGATTCTAGTGTGTAGGGCTAGAAAAAAAAACTGACATATTGATACTCACACCTGCCACCACCATTGTCTCCCTGCTTTGCAGTGGGTTTGACAATGGCAACGTTGTAAGGTACCACCGCTGTGAGACAGCACCTCTACCATGGTTTATTTCCAGTCTTCTTTACTCCTATTCCCTCCTTTTGTTCTTTAGGTCTAGATGATGTAAGTTTTCTGATGTGGTTAATACGTGGGTGCCTCATCATAGACTCTGGGTCTGAAGTTCTCTCTTGTCCAGCAAGAGAGCAGATGCAGGATTAAAATGTGAGAGAGGCCAATGTCCAGGAGGAGACAAGAGCCCCCAGGAAGGGTCATTGTTCCGTGTTTATTAAGGTCAGAAGACTTACAAGTGTGATGGATGTGCACAAAGAGAAAATGAAACTGTGAACATTAACTCATGGGTGTGAGGGAAAGGGGTCTTGAAGATATGTGGTGTTAGGGGTTTAGGTCAATAATAAACAAAATCCTGGCTCTGGGAGGAAGGTTGTTTACAGCAGGCATGAGGTCCACCTCTGTTTACCTGAACTGGCCCAGGGGACAAGAAAGACAGAGCATGCTACTTCAGGGTCAACAAGGCACGTTACTTTTGCTAATTAGCTCCACTCTGGACAACTTTGCCCTGCTGTGGTCTAAAGTCCTATTTTGCTGTTTTTGTCCTTCCTTCCTGTGAAAGCAGCTTTCTGCTATTGTACTAAGTTGAGGGGGCGTTTCTGCCCTGAATACCTAATCTTGTTTACCTCATTTTTGATGCTTTCATCCTGAGGCTTTTCTGTTCCTATACATTTGTCACATACTGTGGCCCTTTGTGCTGTTTACCTAATCTTGTGTACCCAAACTTGTATTGGTTCACCTTGTGGCTTTCTAATTCTTTATGTCTTGTTAACTCATGGGGGCAAGCTCCAGGAATTTCTAAGCTTATTCCCTACACTGTCTCACATTTTTCGTGGGATACTTTATCCTATTTATACTTCTGTAAATTGCCTGACATCAAATATTTGAGTATGAGGACCCATCTCCTGTCAGGATCCCAGCTCCTACAACATACATAGATGAAGTTTTCTATGAACTCAAGATTTCTTCCTAGTAATATTATTTCCTTTAGTTTCTGCCTAATTTCCATCTAGACTAAAATTTTCTTTTGAAAGAGAATTTTAGTCTGTGCTTAGCAAAGATTTCAAGCTTTTTGTTGTCAAATAACTACATCCAAACATGAAATAATTTACTTAAATTACATTCTTGAAAAATGACAGTGAACTCAGGATTCAAGGAACTGGAGACAATGGAGCTAGTTAAGCCTGAAGGATTCCTGAAGGAAGTTTCCTTCTTAAATATTCTACTTCTTATGTATTTATACTTTTAAAGAGTGGCCTTGAAGTGCTTCAGTTTTTCTAACTCACATTCATAGATTATTAAAACTAGAAGGTGCCTTATAGATAATCCTGTCAATAGCTTCAACTGCATACAGAGAAACTCTGACCAGGGTTGAGGAATAATTTACTTCAAATTCCATGACTCATGAGCAGCAAAGCCAGGTCTGGTTCTCTTTCTCCCAATGTACCATTTATATCAATGGGAAAAAATTCATATAAATTCCTGCCTATCAATTTATACATAAAATTGTTAAATCTTTCTTATAGGGTATTTGTTCTGAATAAGAAATATGAAGCGTAGAGAACTATACCTGGTATGATAAGTAATCAAAAATGTTTATTATTGATATGATAACATAGATAAACCACTTGAAAATGGGGCATCACTCTTATTTAAGTTATAAATAATTTGGGATTGAAAAATGTTCATTAAAACATAAGGTTCTCAGAATGTGTGAAATAAATCAAAGATACATTCTTTACCCACACCAATATTGCAAGATTTTAGTAGTATTTGCATGTTTTAAATATATGGCAGAATCTTAAATAATCTGGTATAGACTACAAAATCAATTAGGATCTCAGGGAGGAGGCATAGTAAATTGTGTGAAGAAACCATAAGGATGCCTGATGTGAGCTGAATATTGAATAGTGTTTAGAAATTGAGAAGATGTAGAGGAGGAAAGTAGCCATTTAAGTAAGAAGAAAACCATAGACAAAGTCATATAATTTCATCCATGTATGCATGCATGCATGCATGCATTTATTTACTTCACAGATATTAGGTACCCATAATGTAACAGACATAGTTCTAAGTAGGGAAATATACCAGTGAACAAAACAAAAATTCCTTCAGTATAGAACCATAGTCTACGAGAGGAATTAGTTAATAAAGAAATATACAATCAAATATATGCCAGATGAGAACTACTATAGAGAAAATAACACAGTGTAAGAACATATGAAATATGTTGGGTGAGTCTGTTAAGTAGAAGCTAAACATGAGTGGTGAGAGGAACACCAGAAAACAGAACCCCAAGTCGTTGAAGGGTAATGATAGAGACATGAGCTGGATGCAGGAAGGTGATAAATGAACTATACATTATAAGCCCAGGAGCACGATATTCTGACCTTGTGGCTTCTAAGATCTTGGAGTTGACAGACCAAAGGGCCACAGGTATAGAATAAGGGCTCTTCTCTTCCACCTCTGCTCCAGGGTAACCCATAAACTCATTATAATGCATTGGCATTACAAGAACAGTCCCACCCCAAAGGAGAAAGACTGCTATGATGGTTCAGGTACAAACCTGGTAAGATTTACTACAGACCACCCCACTGAATGTCACAGCTCCTTCCAGCCCAGAGAGATCCAATAATATCCAATTCTAAAACAACATAGGGGCAGGTTCCACCAGCCTGCTCTTCCACCTTGAGAGTGTACTTTCACTTTAATAAACTACTTTGTGCTTGCTATTTTCCTCCTGACTTTATTCTGAGCGTAGATCCCCAGTAAATCTCATTGGGAATCCAATGACCGAGACCTCCATTTGCACAATGCAAACTCTCTTACCTGGAACCAGTTGTTATATCGGGTGGTCACAGATGCCCTCACTGACATACCTACATTTGAGCAGAACCGGATGAAGTGATGGAGGGATCCACAGAATTTCTGGATGAAAGCTATGGCAATGGCAAAAGTTCCATGCCTACAGGGCTAGTTCTGTGTGGTCCTGGTTACTTTTCAGGATACAGGTTGTACAGGATACAACCAATTCTCGTTAATCTGTCAATGGTTTTGACAGGATATAAATCTCTTCATTTTAAACCCTTATTGCTCCTGTTCCTTTTTAAAATACTTTGAGTGGCACATGGGTGGCTCAGACTCTCAATTTCAGCTCAGGTCATGACCTTGCAGTTTCGTGAGTTCAAGTCTCACATTGGGCTCTGCACACTGACCACACAGAGTCTGCTTGGGATTCTCCTTCTCCCTCTCTCTCTCTGCCCCTCCCCTGCTTGTGCTTTCTCTGTCTCTCCCCAATAAATAAATAGATAGATAGATAGATAGATAGATAGATAGATAAATAACTTAAAAAATATTAAAATGCTTTGAGTTGTATTTCTATTTTATTCCTTCAATCCTGACTGGTATAGATTTAGAATAAGAACTGCAGACCCACAAAAAAGAAAATATGAGATCAGTTATTTTATTGGTTATACCTGTTTAATTACTGTGAGGACATCAGCATTGGTAGAAAATAGGACTCACTAGGTCATTTTCATAAAATGACAGAAGACTAGCAAAAAGTTAGTCAAATAATCAGCCTGTGATCACCTGGAATAAAGTGCATAATGAAGGCAAGGCTTTGGCAGACTCAATACCACCTATGATTATCTATTTTGAAGCCAAACAGAATAGGGTAGGGTGGTAGGTGAATTGCTAATTCTGATATCACTGGGATCTTAAAGAAAATAAACAAAAAGCTTAGATTTCAATTCTATGCTTAGTAGAGATGCTTAGAGGATCAGAACTATTACGACCATGCTGGGGAAAAAATAATGTTGAACTCTTATAGCCACAGGGATGACATACTTGAAAATCACCTGAAAAACTTTCTATATGTTGTTGTATTATAATTTAGGTTACATTAATAACATTACCAGGTATCGTATTTGAAAGTTAGAACTACAAGGAAAGCATAAGATCTTGAAAACAGAAAACATTTCTGATATTCAGAAATGAATTTGAATATCACAAATAAAACTCTCTGAATGTCTTACCAACAGTAGTAATCATCTTCTTCTGTGTGATTTGTCTTGCCTCATTTAACAATCATCTGGAGTAGGGACCCAGCTAAAGAACAGCAATTCTCTTCATTCTCCAAGATCATCACCTTCACTCCCTCCAGATTATAATGGGACTCTTATCCTAGTCTTCTTCACTTAGGGGAAAAATTCAAAGTCTGACCCAGAAGTCGATAGATGACATATGAAATATAAATGACAAGAGTTTGCTCATTTCTATGAGCATAATTTGTGAAATATATGTTGGGATGTATTTTGGTTTTGTTAAATAAGAAATAAAAGAACATAATACCAGATCAGAAAACACTTACTCACTAAGATTTTGGATCCACTGTGGTTAGCTCAACTAACTGGAAATGACTAACAGTTTTTTGGTATTTGGTTGAAACCTATACTGAACAGTGGCCTAAAATAAAGACTTAAGTAGATATGATTTTATTTAACAAAAAACAAGATGCAGCTATGTGTTTCCATAAATACCAACCTTAAATATAAAGACACCTAAAATAAATATAAAAGTATGAAAAATATATATCATGCCTGCAAATAATGAAAACAAAGTTGGAATGGCTATACAATTTTTTGCTACTGCACACAAAACATTTACCAAGATGAAATCACATCCTATTCTGTGCCATAAAATAGTTACAATAAATGTTAAACAACTGAAAGACACAACGTTTCTTTAACCAGAATGGAATTAAATTAAAACTTAATAATGAAAAAAATATCTGGAAAGGGCCAGTCAGTTGGAAACTAAACAATACCCTTCTAAATAACCCATGGGTTAAATAACAAATCACAAGGGGAATGTGATGATTCTTTAGAATAAATGAAATTTTAAAAATGGCATATAAAAATTTGCAGGATGCATCTAAGGCAGTGTTCTAAAGGAAATACATTGCATTAATTAGGAAACAAAAGAGGTTAGAGACTAAAAAAAAGAAGCATTATTTTTATAAAAGGAAAAAAAATGTGTAATTAAAGACCATTTGCTTAAAGGGTGTCTGGCTGGCTCAGCTGTTAGAGCATGCAACGCTTGATCTCAGGGTTGTGAGTTCAAGCCCCATATTGGGCATAAAGCCCACTTAAATAAAAAGGACCTTTTACTTGTAAAGACATATATTTTGAACCCATGTTTCTGAAATAGCACCACTGTGTATCAAATGGCTATGGGATTTATTTTAAAATGCCGATTAAGCACTGTCTTAATATTTTTCTAAAACTCAGAAATACAACCATAATAGAAGACAAAAAAAAAAGTTCTAAAGTGAAACATAGGATGCCTAATCAAAGCAATGCCTTTCATTCCACTTGATGTAGTTGATGGTAAATGTTTAGATTGGGAGTTAGTCCTTCCAAAATTAATGGTCCCCAACTGACCACATCTTTAGGAAAGTCACACTCCTTCTATGAAACGTAGTTTCTGCAACTATAAAGTGAATGAGTTACATTTATTAAAATAAATAGTCCCGTCTATCTTAAAAACTATATATTTTTATTTGAAAAATATCATTAAACTCTTGATAACATGTATTTTATGTGATGATAGAAATATGAAGATTTTTATTGTCCCTTTTCTCAAATTACTTACAATCTATTGCATAAAAGAAACCTTACACAAGTAATAGAAATGCAGAGTAGTCTGTGATATAGGCTCAAATGTAAGTTTAATCCAAATCCTGAGAATCACAGAAGAACTAACATTATTCTTAGGGTAGGTCACAGAATAATGGATATCTCTATTTGCATATCATTGATTTGGTAACCTCCTTACCAAACACAGATTTTCTTCATATACCCCATAATAACAATTGACACCCAATCTTTAGATGTCCATTGATTTATGGTAAGAAAATAAAATCAGTGTCACATTACATCATGCTTTAAAGTCAGGTCTTGGGGCGCCTGGGTGGCGCAGTCGGTTAAGCGTCCGACTTCAGCCAGGTCACGATCTCGCGGTCCGCGAGTTCGAGCCCCGCGTCAGGCTCTGGGCTGATGGCTCAGAGCCTGGAGACTGTTTCCGATTCTGTGTCTCCCTCTCTCTCTGCCCCTCCCCCGTTCATGCTCTGTCTCTCTCTGTCCCAAAAATAAATAAACGTTGAAAAAAAAATTAAAAAAAAATAAATAAAAAATAAAGTCAGGTCTTATACAGGATAATTACCTAATATACCTAATAGGCAGTGCAACCAACTGGTCTAAAAAATGTGAAAACTATTCACCAGGTCCCCAATATCTATAAATACTATATATATTATTTATATATATATTATATATATAAATACTATATATATATAATATATATATCACAGCAATGAGGTTTTGTATGAAGCAACCTCTTCAGTTTGTTTGATGTAGTGCAGCCAGAGTGATGTTTCTAGACATGTGTTCTGGGTCAAATTACAGCAGAGCACATTTGGCCTAGGGAAAAAAAATCAAGCTTCTGTCAAAAACTCATCAAAGCCTGCAATTGGGACACATATAGTAACGATTGGGAATAGAGCAAATGAACGTTTCACAAATTCCTGAAAAAATTCAGTTTTAACTTGTAAAGCCTGGCATAATTTTCTCTCCTTTGCTCCAGGACTTAAATTTTACACGTTTTTCTTTTCCTACTGTCCCTAGGCAATGACTTGCTGTGGAATAACTCCTCGTGGTGAGGGATGTGCCCCTGAATGTAACAACAGGAAACCAAGCAAGGCCTCCTAGTGCTTGCCGTTTTTTTCTTTCCTTTCCCGTGGTTCATTAAGAAAAAATGAATATTTGCTACATTTGGGAGTTGGAAACATTGGAAAACACATTTACATTGAGCATTAAGTCTTAATCCCTAAGTGAAAATGAAAATAAAATGTGCAATTTCTTCAATTCATGCTATGCTATTACACAATATGAAGCACAATTTCAAGCTGCAGGAAAATGGGAGGGAGCAGGTATATGTTTTATTTTCTCCATGTGACTCCAATATCATCTTTTAAAAAAGGATGCAGAAAATAACCAGTCATTTTAAAGTAATTTAAACATACGCTTAACTGCAAATTCAATATGCCCCCGAGCTATCCATGATCCATTTCAAGTTTTCTAAGTCTATTTTAAAAAAATACCAAAGAATGCAAAGGCCATTTCCTAAATGGCCCTGCCAGACTTCAGAGGGTGCATGCAGCATATAGAATGAACCCAAGAAGCTATCTCAGAATAAGTATGGCCTCTGAGGCAAACCTTGACTATTAAGGATTCAGAAATCTAGAATATAAAAGTTGTAGAGCAGCTTTTTAAGAAGTTACGAATAAGGACACTAATGATTTTAATATTTACTAAAACACTGTGTAGTTAATATTAATCATAAGTGACCATCTCAAAAAAAATTTTCCAAGATGTTAACATCAATGTTTCTCAAAGCATGGAACAAAGAACACTGAAAACAGACATGGGCCATTGTTTATAAGTTCACCGTGTATTTATAATTCACAATAAATTTGAGAACATTAGTCTACATTATACGCATTAGGAAGCTAACACTCAGAATAATAGCCACTTGTTCAAAGGACAAATAAAATCAGGATTCCAAGTCTATTTGATTTCAAGACTTTCTCTTCTACATGACTCAATCTCATGTGTGACCAAAAGAAATAAAAAATGTTTCTCCTTTGCTATTTATTCAGTAAAATATCAAGTGTGCTCCTATCAGCCTTCATGGAAGTCTTTCGTGGCCATTGAATCTTGGAATTGAAAGGAATCCTAACATTACCTAGTCCTTACACTACTTACCCCTCACAATCCCAATGCTTTGACTATTTTTCATTATTCAATGGTACAATTTACTATTTCTACATGGGACTCCTTCTATTTCTAGATACTGTTACTTCTCAAAAAGAGTGAATTTTATATTTAATTGAAATGCTCTTTCTATTGCTAGTTCTACTGGCTAAATTTAATTCTGCTGTGAATGTGTAGCATATATAGATCTGTAAAACCACTGATATTACCTACTATATTTAAACTGGCCTTAACTAACTTCTTCACCAGTATAGTGAATCTCTAACACCCAGTATTGTTGCTGCTCCGTGACACTTAAATAGTTGTATTGAATTAATGCATGAGTGTCCACTACCAAACAGTAATTCATATAATGGTTCTATTCACAAAATAATAAGAACCCTGTGAGATTTAATCATTCTGTGGTCTTTGGGAATTGTAAAGACATAAGTGTAAGTTGTGAGCTCTTTCATTGATGATTTCATCTCTCTTATACACATGTCAAAAATGCTCACCTGGGTCACATAATACCTACTACAGAAACCCAATAATAGTACCACCCTAAGTATATAAGACAGAACCCAAAGACTCAGTGATTCATGTGAGATCTCACCATAGGTCCAAATGTAAACTAACAAATGCAGCTTTGTTTCTTATAGTCATTCTAGATGGAAACACCTCTGGGACTTAGAAAATGTTTATGACTTCCTAAAAGTCCTTTTCCTAAAAACTCAGGGCATTTTGTCTATATCTAGATTTATGTCAACATGTGATATTTTAGTAAATGAGCCTATTGTGGGATTGTGCTCTCAATTAGGGGAATGCATTTATCTAGGAACTAACATGAAAATTCTAGTCTTGAAGTCAACTCATATGGAAGGATTTGGTTTATTCTGATTCTTACTACTGCCCCCCATGTCCGCCCCTCGCATCCTCTCTTTACTCACAGAATAGTAAGGGGAATTAAAAAATAAAAGATGAAAAAATGATTACCCAGTAATCTAAAATGGTGTTGTAAAATAATGATTACAAAAATAAACGATTACATTTGTCAGGAACTTTCTGTGTAGCAGGTGCTATGAATGTTAATTTCATTTCACTCTTGGAATGGGCTACTTGTAAGGCACTATCTACTTTTATTCTTTTTTTTTTAATTCATTTATTTTGACGGGGGGCATGAAGCAGAGAGAGAAGGAGAGAAAGAATCCCAAGTGGGCTCCACACTGCCAGCACAGAACTGCATGTGGGGCTGGAACTCATGAACTGCGAAGTCATGACCCAAGCTGAAATCAAGAGTAGGAGGCTTAACTGACTGAGCACTCAGGCACCCCAGGTATTATCTACTTTTTTTTTTAATATGAAATTTATTGTCAAATTGGTTTCCATACAACACCCAGTGCTCCTCCCAAAAGGTGCCCTCCTCAATGTCCATCACCCACCCTCCCCTCCATCTCAGCCCCCATCAACTCTCAGTTTATTCTCAGTTTTTAAGAGTCTCTTATGGTTTGGCTCCCTCCTTCTCTAACTTTTATTTTTTCCCTTCCCCTCCCGCATGGTCTTCTGTTAAGTTTCTCAGGATCTACATAAGAGTGAAAACATATGGTATCTGTCTTTCTCTGTATGACTTATTTAAAAGATGATAAAAATTAGGCTTAGTCACCGAGCAAAGAAAAAGCATTTGAACCCAGATCTCAAATGATCTTTCACTATACCATTCTTACTCTGTGATATGCTGGGTAAAAATGAAGAGATTATTAATTTCTGTCTTATAATCGAAAACTTCTCATTTTTTAGTCTACAATTTCCATAATTAATTCTCCTGTGCTGTTGTTAGTACCACACTAGAATTTTTAAAGGACCAAAATCTATTGGTGCTTTGTAAGTAAGTGGATGATAATGCAGCCTCACTCAAAATTAGTTAAAATTTTGAGCTAATGTTTGAAAAGATGCCCTAGGTAATCTCTAAGGAAAATATTTCTAGATAAGAAAGCTCCAGAATGGTGGAAATAGGTATTAAGAAACTGCCAGACTAGAATAAACTATCACAATGACATTAATATACATATTTGAGTACACATTTTTGTCTTTGAAACTATATTAAGCAAGACTTTTTCTGTACTGTACAGAAGCCAGCATCACTGCAAATGGAATGATGGAAAAAGAAACCTAAATATTTCTTGCTTTATAGGGAAATAAGAAGTGTGCTTTGTGACTATCCCAGCAAGGCATTGAAGTGGCTTTGAAAATGGAACACCTGTAGTGAAGTCCTATCTCCATCACTTCCAATGTGAGGCTCTAGCCACCAGCTCGCATAATCTAAGTACTATTGGTTTCCTCTTCTGTAAAATAGGGATAAGGTTAAAATTATATCCTGGGTTTTGTGAGTTTCAAAAGGGATCACGCAGTACACTTGTTTACCAATTTGTTTGCATACTGGAATTACTTGGAGAGCTGTGAGAGCTACCTTCTGCCTGTATCCAGCCCAGGTACCATGGCTTAATTGGTCTAGTGTGTAACCTGAGATTTAGAGACTTAACAAGATCCTAAGATATGTATGGCTACTACTGGCCTACTAATATACTGATGAGCACTGTGTCTCAACATATAATGGCTCTATTATTATTATTGATAACACTAGATACGTAACCTGGAGCACAGTGATTCGCCTGTCTGAAATGGAGTTTCAGCATATGTAAGACAAAAATAAAAACATGATTATATTTACTAGATGCCCAGTAAAGTGACTGGACCAGAGCACAGAGAATAAATATTATCCCCCCCCTTGCCTCCAAATTACCTTGTGAATCTTCCTTACATATCATTATAAATATTAATAAATTAAGAACTAATCTGAACATAGGGCTCTGGGTTCTATGGAAAGCATATAGCACTATATGCACTCTTACACAATTTATTCTCGCTTTACTGAAAGACCTACTCTTTCCTGCTCTAAAATCTCCTGCCTCTATACATTTGCTTACATAATCAAAACTTATCCTTTTTAAAAAATATAGCTCAAATGATCCTTGCCAAAAGCCTTCCTTAACTCCTGTTATTCCATTTATGGAAGTAAATCACTCCCTCCTCTGAACCTATAGATCAATTTCTACCCCTTCTTGACATTCACCTGTTCTACTTTGTATTATATTTGTATGTCCTCAACCTCTAAGATTTAAAAGCAAGATTGTTGATTAATTCAGTTTTTTGTATCCTCTTTGGCAGCTAGCACAAGATAGGGGCTAAACTGGAAACTAATTTATTGGAGGCTCCAGCCTAATTTTATTTAAGCACCAACAGTTTCCAACAGCAGACATTTCCAATTTTGTCAAACATACTGAAGACTGAGTTTCAGTGTATCCAATAGGATCAATGACAGTTGCTGTTTTCCAAGTGAAATTATCTATAAGCTTGATTCTCTCAAAGTTCTAGAACTTTATTACATTTCTGGGGTATGGCAAAACACTGGACATAGCTTCATATGTTATGATACCATCTGCTAGTATCATTAAAGGTATAAGTCTCATTTCCTTCAACATGATGCCTCTGTAGTCCAGGTTTTATTTATTTATTTGCTAGAAAGAATTCTATAGTAGCACTTCTTGACTTCTTTTTCCAACAATATTTGTGTAATGATTATGGAAACAAGAGATTGCTTAACCTGCTAGTTATCTATCAGAGAGGTGATCTTCATAACAGCCCTAAGTCCCAATCCAAATTCTTAGTGGAAATCTCATATACTTCTAATAGAGTCAGTTTGTTCTCACACTTGCTAAGAAAATTTTACATGTTTTTTATATATTTGCATGTTTTTTACATGTTTTTTAGATATGTTAAAATGATTAAATCTCTGCCTTCATGCTAAGGGCCATTAAACTCTTGTCAATTTTACATCTTGAAAATTCCATTTCATGGAATATGGATTTTCTTTCTTTATTAACTAAACTTGAAGAGTTCCTTGTTTTAGGGCAGTTACTGTGGTAGTTAGAATAATGATCCTCCAAAGATATTCACACCTTAATCTCTGGGACCTGTGAATATGTTACTTTAAATGAAAGGGATTTTTCAGATGTGAATAAGGTAATGGACTTTGAGATAAAGTGATTATCCTGGATTATCCAGGTGAACACAATCTATTCACTAGAGTTTTTTGTTTGTTTGTTTGTTTTGAGAGAGGGCACATATGAATGCAGGAGGGAGGGGAAAGAGAGGGAGAGAGGGAGAATCCCAAGCAGGCTCCACACTGTCACTGTGGAGCCCAAAGCTGCACTGAAGCCACAAATGATGAGATCATGATCTGAGCCAAAACCAAATCTGACACAACCAACTGAGCCACGCAGGTGCCCCTATTCACAGGAGTCTTTGAAATTGGGAGGATTATTTCTGGTGGGAGTAAGAGAGATAATAGGAGAGGTAGCAGAGATTCAGAATGTGAGAGAGACTCTATCTTCCTTTGTTGGCTTTGAAAATGGAAGAGTGTAAGAGTCAAGGAACATGGGTGACCTTTAGAAGCTCGGAATGGCCCCCCAGCAAGGATACAGTCCCTCTCTCCTATTATAGCCTGGAACTGAATTGTATCAACAAACTTAATGAAGAGCACAGATTTGCCACTAAGAACTTCCAGAAAGCAACACAGCCTTATTGATTTTGATTTTAGCCTGTGAAAGTCATGTCAGACTTCTGGCCGACAGAACTGTAAGATAATAAATATGTTTTAAACTGTTTGTGGGAATTTATTATTGCAGCATTAGAAAATGAATACACTTTGTTGAGGCTGGATAAAGAATAAAGTAGAAAACTTTAAAAGACAAAAGACTTTTAAAAATTTTTTAAAAAAGTGGGGGTTGCTTGGGTGGCTCAGTCGGTTAAGCTCCCAACTTTGGCTCAGGTTATGATCTCATGGTTCTTGGGTTGGAGCCCCACATCAGGCTCTGTACTGACAGCTCAGAGCTTGGAGCCTGCTTCAGATTCTGTGTCTCCCTCTTTCTCTGCCCCTCCCCAGCTTGAGCTCTGTCTGTCTCTCTGTCAAAAATAAATAAACATTATTTTTTTTCTAAAAAAAAAGGACAAAAGGAATAGTTACAACAAATAGATTGGTTGAGGTAAAATATAATCTGACTGCCACACTGAACACAAAGATTAACAGAAAAAAAATATATATATAGAGAGAGAGAGTGTATATGTATATCAGGGTCCTAATATATTAAATTACATAGAAATCTGAATTTCAAAATTGTATCAAGTATTTCCTAATCAGGTTGACATTTATTGTCACCCAAACTAATTATTTTCCAGTGTAGATTATATTTCTTGCATAGCAGGGTTTTATTTTAAAGTTGTATGTTTCTCCATAGGTAGAAATTTAACCCTTTTTCACTGCTATAGTCCCCAGAATGCTTGGGACATAACATATGCTCATTACACTTTCTCAGTGAGTCAAAGAATGTTGTGTGTGTGTGTGTAATATCTCACTGTGATTTAGGGCATCACCTTAAAGTTTTATTAATAAAGATGTGGTTTGAAACATAAAATAAATATATCTCCCTGAAGAATATTAAATGCCATTCTAATATATGTCCTTTTGGAAAGGGGAGAGAAAAAAATGCTACAATTTTTTCCGATCTACCTAAGTGAGAATAAGTGATGTTTAAGAAATGACAACTGGGGCGCCTGGGTGGCTCAGTCGGTTAGGCAGCCGACTTCGGCTCAGGTCATGATCTCGCGGTCCATGAGTTCGAGCCCCGCGTCAGGCTCTGTGCTGACGGCTCAGAGCCTGGAGCCTGTTTCAGATTCTGTGTCTCCCTCTCTCTCTGCCCCTCCCCCATTCATGCTCTGTCTCTCTCTGTCTCAAAAATAAATAAACGTTAAAAAAAATAAAAACATAAATAAAAAAAAAAAGAAATGACAACTACCTAGTCCTCTTGGTAGGTCTTGTCCCACAGTAAAAATAAATGTATCACAATATTTCAGCTTGATCCCAAACACTGAGATTATCTAGTCAAATTTGCTTTATTTATCCCATAATCCTAAAGCAAATTATTATTATTACTATTATTATTATAAACTGGCGTCATGTACAGACTTGTCTTAAAGAACACCCAGATTACTTTGATATTCTGCTCTAAGTACAGATCTATTTATAAGTATTGATAAATAATTGAATTATTCATAAATCAGTATTTTCTATCATTAGAACTATGGAAATCTTAGAAAATTATATGAAGGAGGGGGGCCATCTTTTCAACAAGTGAACTTAAGTACAAAAATCTACATACAATGCTAGGAAAATTATAACCCTCCAGAAGTATTTCCATGGATGTTAAATAAAATTAATTAGAAATAAATCAATATAATGTATAGCATAGTGACTACAGTTATAGTAACGTACTATTTGAAATTTGCTGAGAGTGTAAATCTTAAACATTCTCAACTCCCCCCAAAAGGTAACTATGTGAGGTAATGGATGGGTGTTAATTAACTTGATTATGGAAATCATTTCACAATGCATACATATATCAAATCATCATATTGCACTCTTCAAATATTTATGATTTCATTTGTCAATTATAACCTAATAAAAAAAGATAAAAGAAAACAAAAGTGGTAAATAGATATGGTCCAAAAAGCATCACATGCATATATTTTTTTTAAAGTTGTTATAAAAAGCTGTTTTAGGACTGATAAATATAAGGACTCAGAAGTAGAAGAAGGAATTGGGATGATTGGGGACAGGAGGCTTAAAATCTTTGAGATGTACCACCTCCTGTGTGTAGAAGAGAGTGAAAACTAATGATTTAATTACTGTTTTTTTTTTTTTTTTCATTCAAGTCCAAGCTGTATAGTGACCATTTAAAAGGAAAGAGGAAAAAAAGTAGTAACAATGCATTATAAGGTTTAATAATACACATAAAAGTAAAAGTTATGAAAAAGAGGACAAAGGATGGGATGGAGGGAAATGAAGTATGTTGTTGTGATATGCTTATTCTGTGTATAAAGTGGTATAATATCATAGAACATTGGGTTGTTACACATTATAGATGTAGATTGTTTACAGGGATCCTTAAGACCACCTTAATGTTCAATGATTCACTAGAAGAACTCACAGGACTCAGCATATGGTCAGTCTTGCAGCTAAGACTCATTATAACAACAACAAAAAAAGATGGATGCTAAATTAGCAAAGGGAAAAGTCACATGGGATGAATTCTAGAGAAAACCAGGTGCAAGCTTTGAAGAGTCCTCTCCCAGTGGAGTCACAAAGAATGCCACTTAATTCTTCCAGCAACAAATTGTGAAAATGTATGTGAAATGTTGTCTACCAGGAAAGCTCATTAGGCACTAAGTGTCCAAGGTTTTTATTGGAGGATGGCTGCACCCTCTATCTGTCCTATTCCAAAATTCTAGACTCACAGAAGGAAAACAGGTCTTCAGTACCAATTGTTTTGTTTGTACATAGAGAATATGCACAGTGAGCCACTCTTATCAGGGGATGAAGAAAATTTTCCTGACACCCAAGTTACCCAAACTCTAAAAATTAAAAGGATTACCTTCATTTTAAATAAGCCTTATATCTAATAACTGAATTTATACTTAGTAAATTCTTACAAAGAAAATGTCAGGCCTAAACATCTTCATTGATGAATGGTACCAAACCTTTGGAAAAACAAATATGTGTGTGTGTGTGTGTGTGTGTGTATACACATATGTATACATATACGTATACATATGTATACATATGTATGTATGTATATATGTATATGTATATATATACACATATTTGTTTATTTGTAAGTAATTAATATTGTGTTTATTTTAAATAATATATAATTATATGTGTATTTTATTTATATTTCATTTCTTTATATATGTATTTTACATATTTATGTATCTTCATATATCATTTATATATATATATCATTTATGTATACATCATTATACATATATGTGTATATACATATATATACATATATCATAATATATGTAGAAATAATAATATATTATGGCCAAATAGAGTTTAAGCTCACACATGGAAAGCCAGTTAAACATTCATATATCAATCAATCAAATTTGTGTGAATGAAACAAAGGGGGTATACAATTATTTTATTAGAAGAAAAAATTCATTAGGCATAAATAACACCTGTTCATAACAAAATCTCCAACAAACTAGGAATAGAAGGATATATCTTCACCCTTAAAAAACTTTCACAGTGCATTGAATGGCAAAAGATAAAAGATAGCATGTTCTGTAAAGACTGGGAACAAACGGATGATGTCCACAGTCAACATTTCTATTCAAAATTATACTGGGGTCTTTGAAAATGAGATAAAGTAAGAAACAGGAATAAAAGCATATAGACTGAAAAGTAAAAAAAAAAAATTGTCTTTGTTCATAGATGTCGCAATTTCCTATTTAGACAATCTTAAGGCATCTAGGAAAAGCTACTTGAAATGATACATGAGTAGCAAAGATGCAGGATACATCAATAAAAATGTTTATTGTATTTCTATACATTAATGGACAATTAGAAATTAAAAACTTACTGTAGCAGGATTCTCACACAGAGAATCCTGACACTGAAGCTTTTCTTTCCAGGAAGCAACTTTATTGGTGCTCGCACAACTCACTTGGGATCATACCTGAAGAACTGAGACCCGAACGCCACGTGGCATAGTTTTTTATACATTTTCTATTTCTTTGTCTCCCACATATGGTAACACACAACATGAAGTCTGATTAAATGGTCTCATGTTACAAGGTTGTGAAGGATGTTGTCACGTATGCATGTGGCCAGGTTGCCTTGAGGTTTTGTTTTGTTTTGTTTTTTTCATTCCTTAGAAAGGGGACCCTACCACACTAGCATTTATAATATTGTCAAAAGATCAACTTTTTAGATAAAATGTAAATGTATAATAGCTGTACAGAACATTGCTGAGGGAAATTAAAAATATCTAAATATAGACAGGAATACTATGTTTACTTATTGCAAGCCTAACTATTGTCAAAATTACAATTGTTTTCAAGTTGATGTACATATTTATTACAATCCTTAATAATATCCCATGAACTTACAGAAATTCAGCATATTGATTCCAAACCTTAAGGGAAATCCACATAAATTTAAATGGTCAATATTCTTTTGAAAAAGGATATTAATATTGGTGGACTTATTCTGCCTAAGTTCAATATTTACCATAAATCTTCAGTGACCAAGACAATATGGAATTGATGTAAGAATTGAAATATAGACCAACGGGACATAAAATAGAATGTGAAAATATACCCATACCCCAAACTTTCACATATTGTTTATGAGAATGAAAAATGGCACAACCACTTGGGGAAACAATTCGGCACTATTTTCCAAATTTCTTTCATGCACTAAGCATATATACCAGAAATTCTACTGAGTATTATCTCAGAGGACATACAACGTACATCCATAAAACACTTGGACATGAATATTCATAGTAACTTTATTCATAATAGAAAAAAAGCAAAAACAATGCAAATGACCAACCCTAAGTAATGGACAAATAAATTAGGGTGTGTTAAATTATGGCATGGTGGAATACCACTAATATATGCAGTTAAATGAATGTATCTCAAAAATATTTTACTGAGCAAAAGAGATCATATTGCAAGATTTCATTTATATAATTTTCTAGAGAAATCATGACTACTGTATAGTGATAGAAAGCAGATAAATTATTGCCTGGGACTAAGAATCTGATGCTGACTTCAACAGAGGATGAGGGAACTTTTTGCCTTATTGGAAAGATCTGCTATCTTGTTTGTGGTAGTTACATGTATGAACACATTTGTCACAACTCACTATTCCCTTAAGATCTGTGCATTTCATTGTATAGAAATTATACCTCAAAAAGTTGAATTTAAAAAAATAAATAATAATTACCTTCTCAGCATTTCCTTTTGCAGGAAATGATCTGGTAAAGAAGGAAACATGTAAGAAAGCGGAAAGGGAAGGCAGGAAGGATGTCCTTGAGCAGGGAGTAGGGTAGGTTCATAGAGTTAAATGAAGCAACGGGCTTTTGATGAAAGCAGGTGAAATTTATCTGTTTAACATGGGAGATGCCAGGGTAGACGGTCACAGATTCGGTCTCACTTGATTACTACTGTGTTCTCATCTAAACATGAGGGACGCTAACAACTAGAATGAGGAAATACAGGGGCAGTTGAAAGTTTGAACAGAGATTTTCTTTTTTAAAAAGTGTGAAATAATACTTCAGATAGTGGGAGAAGAAACTGACCTTAGCTTTGCTGCGCAGGAACTCCCTCTGGTCTTCCCTCCGGGCTTCCGACTACCGTGATTCTTCCCCGCGCCGCTAGGCTGTCTCTTGTGCCGGGCTCTGCTGGCAGAGGCAGTGGCGCCCTCTTCACCATCTCAGTTTATTGCTTTATCATCAGCAAGGAAAATCCAAGTGGGACTTCAGAGGGACAGGAAAGGGATCTACAGGGTGGAGCAGGACTGTGCCCACCACACAGGGTACTCGGCGCTTCTGAGAAGACTTGTGCCTGTTTCTCAGCTTCCTCGCAGATGCCAGGAGCCAATTTTAAGAGAGCAGCGGGCTCCCCGCAGGCTGTGTGGCCACTGTAGACGTTCGGAGCAGGCAGAGGGTGGGGTGTGCATGGGGAGCTCATGAGAAGGACTTCCAGGGACAGAGTAACAAGAGGGTGTTACAGGGCTAGAAATGTCCCATTGTGACAGGAATCGAAGGGAGGAAATGGGCCTGGCTGACTTCGTTAGGCAATAAGTATCCCGGTTTCTAGAGAGACATCTCAATGCTGAGAGGTAACTCCCTAGTCCCTGTTCCTTCACCAGGCTTCAACAGGAGCTCTGTAGGGGGTCTGTTTTGGCGCAGTCACCATTTCAGAGCTCTCACAAACTCAGCACTCAGAATCTTCAACTCTATCCATCCTTTAGACAAATGGCGATTTTACGGGAATCTTGGCGACACATTTGCTGCTCAGTGCCTTGGGTCTGGATTTTCCCAGGGAGAAGCTGTGTCAAACACTGAGGGAGGGAATGGAAACTTCCCAGAGAGCTCCTGCTTTGATTTGCTTTGGGTCCGTGAAGGAGGAGGGATTTTGAGAAGAAGGTATTAAACTCCATGCGTCCAGAAGAAAGTCTCTGCAAAAGTAAAATTATGATAAGACAAGGGCAGTGATAACTACACAGTGATAATGACAAAGACATGTACAAAAGAGAGAATAGCCTAGTTTAACTGCATCGTAAGGTTTGGGTATATCGGATTCCTATTACTAGTTTGAAAAACTCAGGAATTTACCAGTTGAAATCTGAAACTGCTCCTCCCACCCCTACATACACACACAAGGAGGGCAAGGAGAGAAGAGGCAGACCACTCCATATCCGGAAGGAAGCAGGTTTAATATACAGGGAACTTAACAGAGGAGGCTTGTCTTGAGCAACCATAAGATGAGCAGATCTCCACACTTGCCCACCAGAATCTTAACAGTTTATACAGAGGCCTTAACTGGGTTTATTCATATATACTGACCTGATGGTCTCCATACACTGCTCTCTCAAGGCTGTGACCTTGAAAACAGCTCCCACTGTGGGAACAGTGGGTGAGACCTACATCCTTAGAAAGGGATGGGGAGAGAAGCCTCCCACTGCACAGATCTAGCTCATATGTCAACTGGGGGTCATGTCTCCTTATGACTTCCCCCAACACCTGTAAGCTGCTTAAGAACATTTTTCTCACTCATTGTTCATTGCCTTACTCATTTCTACTAGGTTAATTATTGTTTATAGGGTCTTTCAATAGACAAAAGTAGAAAATTATATATAGTAAAACCTTGGATTGCAAATAACTTGTTCTGCAAGTGTTCCACAAGAAAAGCACACATTTCTAATAAATTTTAACTTTCTATAGGAGAGAAGTCTTGCAATACAAGTAGTACATGGCACTAAATGTCACATGATCACAACCGAGCCAGTGGTTCTTGAAATTTGCTTTGACATACAAATGCTTTGGATTACAAGCATGTTTCTGGAACAAATTATGCTCTCAAACCAAGGCTTTACTATGTGTGTGTGTGTGTGTGTGTGTGTGTGTGTGTGTGTGTATACATATATATACACACATAATATGTTTATAAATATATACAGGTATTGACATATATACAAACATGTCCATATTTACATATGTGCACCCATATATACATGTTCAAGTGCACATTCATAAGCACACATTAGAATTTCCAAATAATATAAACAAGTAAACTTATTTACTTATTTTTAATATTTTTTAACGTTTATTGTTTATTTTTCAGAGAGAGACAGAGCATGACTGGGGGAGGGGCAGAGAAAGAGAGAGAGAGAGGGAGACACAGAATCTGAACTAGACTCCAGGCTCTGACCTGTCAGCACAGAGCCCTACGCAGGGCTTGAACCCATGAACTCTGAGATCATGATCTGGGCTGAAGTCAGATAAACGGTAAATTAAAAAAAAAATATTTTAATGTTTATTCATTTTTGAGAAACAGGGATAGAGCAAGCAGGGGTGGGGCAGAGAGAGGGAGAAACAGAATCTGAAGCAGTCTCCAGGCTCTGAGCTGTCACAGCTGTCAGCTTGAAGTCACAAACTGAGATCATGACCTGAGCAGAAGTGGGATGCTTAATCGAATGAGTCACCCAGGCACCCCAAACAATAAATTTTTAATACTGAACACCAGTCCTTATTTTGGTATTTCTTCTCATTTTGGTTGTCTTAAGGTTTTTTTTGTTTGTTTGTTTGTCTGTCTGTTTTGGTTTCCCCCCTAGTTAATTTCTTAGGTAAGGCTCATGGTTATAATATTCTGTGAAGGTTTGCTTTTGATCATTTTGTATATGCCTTCATATTTAACTGTCAAGTACATTTTAGCTATCCTCTTTTAATAAAATTTTTTAATGATTTTTAATAGAAAAAAATATAAAAAACAGTAGAGTTCTACATACTCTTTACTCAGTGTCCCCTATTATAAATATCCTATATCACCATAGTCCATTTGTCAAGGCTAAGAAATTAACCTTACTATGAATTAGACTCCTGCCTTTATTTGCATTTTACCAGTTTTACCATTAATGTCCTCTTCCTGTTCTAGGATTCAAGCCAGGGTGCCACACTGCATTTAATCATTATGTCTTCTTAGTTTTGTAGTTGTTGTTGTTGTTGACTGTCACAGACTTTCCTTGTTTTTCTTTTTCTTATTTTTATTTTTATTTATTTTGAGAGACAGACAGACAGACACACACACACACACACACACACACACACACACACACAAACGCGCGCACACACACACACACAGAGTGGGGAAGGGGCAGAGAAAAGGAGGAGGAGAGAGAATCCCAGGAAGGCTCCATGTTCTCAGCACAGACTCCAACTCAGGGCTTTAACTTCAGAACCATGAGATCATGACCTGAGCTGAAGTCAGACACTTAACTGACTGAGCCACCCAGGCGCCCCAGACTTTCTTTGTTTTTTATGACCTTATCAATTTGGAGGAGTACCAGTCAGGTATTTTGTACAAGGTTCCTCAAATGTGATTTTTCTGATATATTTTTTCATGATTAGACCAGGATTATGTGTTTGGTGTGTGTGTGTGTGTGTGTGTGTGTAAGAACATAGAGGTGAAGTTTCATTCTTAACCACATCATGTCAAGCATATGTGCTATCAACATGGCTTATTATTGATGACATTAACCTTGATAACCTGTCTGAGATAGTGCTTCTTAGGCTTCTCCGCTGTAAAGTTACATGCTTTTCCTTCTGCCTTACTGTATTATTTGGAAATAAGTCATTAAAGTTCAGTCCCTTTCACAATGTGCCTCTATAATTTTAATTTTTTCAACACCTTCTTTTCAACATTATAGGATTTTTTTAGGTTAAAATAAACTTCTATTAAAATGTTTTATTAAATGTTAAAAGAGATTTATATACAATTAAAAAAAAAGCTTTACAAAATACTTGTCAGTCCTTGTTCAGTTGTAATTGTTCCTACACAGACTTGGAAATTTTGCAGCAAAATAGGGTTTGCAAAATATTTCTTTTAGAAGCATCACAATGATCATTTGGAGCAAAATAACCCTTGAACTGAAATCTCCATATGTAAGTGAGCTCCTAAATACCCATATTCTTTACCCTATTGTCAAAATAATAGGTAAATGGATATTAACTGACTCACTTGAGAAAAAAATCAATACATATTCTGTACATTTCTTAAACTGACTCAAATATTTAAATTACTTTCAGAAGCAGTGACACTGCAAAGTACCAACCATCACACTAGGTACTCAAAATAAGTGTTGATTAAATTAATATTCAAAGAATGAAAATATTGTTGCAAAAGAGGTACCCTTTGTTGCAAGATTATGTAAAAAAAATCTTCACTACACTGAAGGTGCAGACTATAAACCCTGCAGGAGATATTCTCTTCACATAGAACAATGAAAATTCATCCCTTTTAAAAATGAATGACATCTCCTTAGTAGTGTTGCTGTATAAAAACAGATACAAGTTCAAAATGTGATGGCAACTTGTGAAAGTAGCTGAAAAATATCTTCGAATTTTATGTTCCCTACCCCTAGAATCAGCCATTTCTCCAAAGAACATTGGTTCCTTTCACTGAAAAATGATATTTAAAAATCAACATCTGGATGCCAGTTATGTTTATTGATACCATATTGTCACTTTAGCCTTCATTTGTAAGGGCCTTATAATATTAATCCCTATTATACATGCAGTTAAGGAAATGATTTAAAATACAATATATTCCATTTTATTTTCAATATTCAAATTATATGACTAAAACCAAATCCCAAAGGATATGATTTTTTCCCAGAAAACAAAGGGAGGCTGTAAACCTCAGAAATTTATTCTTTTTTTTTTTTTTTTAATTTTTTTTTTCCAACGTTTATTTATTTTTGGGACAGAGAGAGACAGAGCATGAACGGGGGAGGGGCAGAGAGAGAGGGAGACGCAGAATCGGAAACAGGCTCCAGGCTCTGGGCCATCAGCCCAGAGCCTGACGCGGGGCTCGAACTCACGGACCGCGAGATCGTGACCTGGCTGAAGTCGGACGCTTAACCAACTGCGCCACCCAGGTGCCCCTCAGAAATTTATTCTTAATAAAAATCTGCAGGCCTTCTACATCTATTCTTGCTATAGAAAAAGGCCTGACAGGAGACAGATATGAACTATAAGTTTCTAAGGAGTATGAAGACAAGACAAACACAGCCTAGTAATGGTTCAGAATTTAGTATTTTAACAACCAATTCTAGAACGATGGACTCACCAAGAGCTTCCAGAGATAGGTCTTCCAAGACATCTGTGGTCTTGTGGCCCCATCCTTGAAATAGACCATGTCTTACATATACTTTTTTTAATGTTTATTTATTTTTGACAGAGAGAGAGACAGAGCATGAGCAGGGGAGGGGCAGAGAGAGAGGGAGACACAGAATCTGAAGCAGGCTCCAGGCTCCGAGCTGTCAGCACAGAGCCCGACGCGGGGCTCAAATTCACAGACCTGGGAGATCTCACAGACGAGATCATGACCTGGGCCGAAGTTGGCGGCTCAACCGACTGAGCCACCCAGGTGCCCCAATATATACTTTAATGAATGTACTGACCTGGGATGTCTTTCACTTCTGATAAATGTAAAGGGCCCTGAAATTAATACCACCTGGACCTTTGGCATCATCTAATGTGACCACTACAAAATCTACTTCAAAATGGAGCCCCGAGACAGCTTGACTAATGAATGAAAGCAGTCTCATCTGTTCTGTGTGATGAATACACTAGCTATGCCTTGTGCCAAAGACACACAGACTTCCAAACACATGCCCAGCCTGGTGCCCTACAAGAAGGATGCCAAGCCAAATGGATACATTTGGATTAACTCTTCTACAGAGGGGATTTAATGGACATCTGTCACTTCTTCAGCCCTTTTTTTAAGTTAGCTGTACACCCAACATGGGGCTTGAACTTACGACCCTGATATGAAGAGTCACATGTTCTACCAACTGAGCCATCCAGGGGTCCCCTACTTCTCTAGCTTTGATACAACTTTCCTGTACCTTATCCTTAAGAGACCCTACCTGAGTTTTACCCAGAATAAGAAACATGTCATCAATAAGGTTACGCTTAGGCATATTCACTTTCCTACTTTAGTTCTGAGAGTTTTATATTTAGATACAGTATTTATCATAAATGAAGATCACCTCAAAGTGTAACCTATCAAGGAATTTCTTACTTTACTTTTTATTATTTCTAGTGGTTAAATATGTAATTTGAATACTATTATAAATGCAACTTTTAAGTAATACTTTTTTTATTATATTTTTAAAAGCTCCTTAACAATTCTAAGGAACCATCCAGATTATAAGTCTGTCTCCCAGGGGGATCCAGTGTCTATTTAAACCTTCCTGGGTTCTTGATACAGGAAAGGTAGAGACTCAGAAAAGTTACCTTACTCAAGATCATAGGAGCGAGTAAACAACAGAATTTATAGTTAAACTTGCTGTGTTCTTTATCAGGCACTAGTCTGAACATTTTACATGAATTATCTCATTTAATCCACTCAATAATCATATGATGTGGGCATTATTATAAACTCTCTGTTAGGATGGGGGAAACCAAGCATATTCAAGGTAACACAGCCTTTACATGGCTAGGCCAGTACTAGAAATCAGGCATCTAGTTCCAAATTCCACCTATTAACTGGGAAAGTCAAACATAAGACAGGCCCTGCTTTTTTCATTAATGAGGTCACTCACCAGTTCCTCCTCTATTCCAATTCCTCACTTGGAGCAGTGGGAAGACAAGTAGAATGTGCATGAGGGAACATGGTCATATAACTCAACCTTGGTGGCCTCAGTTGGAGATACCACACTACTTAGAAGTAATCATGAACCAGAAGGGATGGTTAATGACCCAGATCCAGTATCATGACCACTGGAAATTCTGATTGTTCACTGGCTGTACTGTATTTGTGGGTAAATAAATATACTTTGGGGACCCAGTATAAGTGGTTTTCAAAGTTTTATTCTGGTTGGTTGATTTCTCAGCTGAGACTCTGGATAAGAAGGAGTTTTTAAGGTTTGAAGTTGGAACAAAGAAAATATGAAATAGCCACCTTGTAGACAGGGAAAGGGAATGTACCACAGTAAGAAAGCAGGATTTGTGGACAGCACCGAGTACATATTTAAGGTTAAATATAATGGATTCAGCAGTATCATGAGGCTTTCTCTAGCCAAGACTGGCTATACTAGTGAGCTAAGAGAAAGCAGAAAGTTTATTTTACCAAAATTGGTATATTTTTCCTGAATAAGCAAAAGGAAGGGAGTTGCAAGTATATGCAAGATACTGATTATAATGGGATGATTAAATTTAATCTGAGATAGAAAATATAAGATATAAACTCATAAACTGTAATTGTGTTCTATTAGATACTAGCTGCGTAACCTTGGAAAAATCACATAACTTCTGTTTCCTTGTTTAAAAACAAACAAGCAAACAGCAACAACAAACTGGCAAAAAGGAGTCCTATTCCACTAGAGTTTCTGTGAGTTTTAAATGAGTTACTTCCAGTGTAAGTACTTTTAAACTACATGGAACTCAGGAAATAGTGGATTTCATTTAGAGTTGGTTACATGTCCAAGAATACTTACAGGGACTTTCCTCAGGCATTACCAGCTACTGGGTCTAAAGAATGGCTTTCACACCTGCAATTCCTACCTTTTCACTCCCCTTCCCAGGCTTCCCTACCCAGTTCTCTCTCCTCTAATTTAATAGCTTCCGTTTAAAAATGTATCCCCTTGTTCAAACTTCCATTTTCATTAGATTCCTTCCCGTCTTCTCCTACCATTTGGATAAAAACATGTTCCTAATTTCTCTTCTCTAAATCACCCTACTTGACACTCATGCCCTTCAGCTATTACCCTATTTTTGCCTCGTTTTTAATCAATGTTGCCAGATGAGTTGTCCACATAAATCACTTCTATTTCCTCTCTGTGCACCCTCAATTACATTCTTGGCAATCTCCTCTTCATCCTTAACTTAACACATGCTACTTGCTGTTGTCACTCAAGCTGAATGGTACCACCATAGACTTTATCCTCCTCCTAGATCTTCTTGGACTCTCATTTTCACTATGGGAATTGTGAAATATAGGTTAAGAGAATGGGATCTAGAATTGTACATGCCTTGAATGGAATTCAAACTCCACATTTAATATTCACCAGCCTCAGTCTCCTCATCTAGTGTTGGATGCTTATTGTTGCATCCAATGGATGCACACAGTTGCTATATGGATTAACTCTGAAACCAAATTAGGTATTCAGAATGATTTTTATTATCTGACTTCATTCTCTTTGAAACACTTTCTTACATGGAGTTCACTGACACTGTGCAACCTTTTCTACTTCTAGTAGGTTAACAGGAGTTTTACTCTCTCAGTATCCTCTGGTGTTATCTAACATCATGGCCTCAGCACTTTCTGTAAACAAAGAATTTCCTTAACCATTTTACATTTATGAATTTACATGACCTCACATCAACCCTATGAAGTAGATATTATTATAGTCCTCATTTTACAGCTAGATATATTGTCATCAAAATGGTAGGTTACTACAAGGTCATCCAGTTATCAAATACCAGAACTAGTATTCAAATCCAGGCAATCTGCATCCAGACCCTTTACCTTTTACAGAAGTCCATTTCTCTACAATTTTGCATATTCCCACGGTACCTTCTTTTACCCTTCTTCCATAAACTATCTTTTAGGCTGATCTACTCATGAATAATTTTCCTCCAGCAGACATCCCAAATCTCACTCTTCAACCACAGTCTCATTGACCTCCTTCCCCTGGAATTCCATCCCACAGAGGAACCCATGCATGCTTGAATCTTCTTGGATGTCTTATCAGCTTGTCTATTGCCTCAAGCTCATTAAAGACAGACTTTTTTTTTAATGTTTATTCATTTTTGAGGAAGAGAGAGAAAGTGTGAGCAGGGATGGAGCAGAGAGATGGTGGGGACAGGATCCGAAGCGGGCTCTGTGCTGACTGTAGTGAACCGAGTGCAGGGCTCCAACTCACAAACCTGAGATCATGACCTGAGCTGAAGTGGGATGCTCAACTTCATTGGCCAACTTTGCCACCCAAGACAGACTTCTAGACTTCTTTCTCAAACTCTTTTTTTTCTTCTTTTGCTCACAGCACTAGTTTACCCTGTCTTCCTGCAATTTTGCCCTTGTGTTGTTTTTCTGATTTCAGTACCCCTCGTCTCACCACTACTGCTCAGGACTTCCTTCTGACTATTCCTCAGTTTCTTCACAGGCCAACTGCCCTGATTCTACACGTCAATTCTCATCCTGCCCACAAGCCTTAATTGCCTAACCATCATAATGGCCTCCCTGTCAATTTCCTTATGTTACAAGGGTAGCTGTTCTTATCCTAACCACTGCAGTGCCTGAAATAAGTATATCTGTTTCTGCATACATATTGTGGGTTATGAGTTTGTAAACTTTACACTAGAAACCTGTAACTAGAGCTGGAAGGAGAAGGTCTTGAGAAAAGAGAGTCCTAATAATAACAGCAAATGGAATCTATTTATTTAATTATTTAACAAATATGTGTTGAGTGTCCCCTATCAAACTAGGTATTGGGATGAAACAGTGAAAAGAATGATACAAAATCCATGTTCTCATGGAACTTTTACCCTAGTGTAAGAAAGATTAAGCAACAACAACAAAATCACAGTTTAATCAGATAGTGATCAATGAAATAAAGTTAAACTTATGTAAGGATAATATGGAATTGATGGAATATGAATTGGTATTTCATATAGGTTGGCCCAAAAAGACATGTATAAGAAAGCAATATTTGAACAAACACTTGAAGAATACAAGCAAGCAAATACATGGGAATAAGCATGCAAGGCAAAAAAAACAGCAAACAAAAAGGCCCATGGTGCTCTACAGCTGTACCATAAAATAAGGGAGTCACTAGTGATTTACATTTAAATTAACTGAAATTAAATAAAATTACAATTCAGTTCCTTGATGGCACTACACACATTTTAAGTACACAATGACCACATGTGCCTAGTAGAAACTGCATCAGGCAGTGCCTTGCCATCATTGCAGAAAGTGCCATAAAACATCTATGGTTTAGAGGAACAGCTGGAAATCCAGTGATGCAGAAGCAGAATGAGTTAGCTGATGTGGTAGAGGATGAAGCCAGAGAACTGGTAAAGACATAGATCATAGCTATGAGTACCCACAATTTATTGTTTCTTATGTGCTAAGACTTCTACATCCATGATCTCGTTTGCTCATCCCTATAAACCCATGAGGTTGTATGTACCCATTTTAAAGATTAACTAATTTAGACTTAAAGATTTGAAGTGATTTGTCTTCAGTCAAATCACACATAACAAACAGAGGAGAGGCTTTAATTCAGATTCATTTGATCCTAAAATGCTCAGTTTTCACTATTATATATTACTTAGTAGGTTAAAAAAATATTTAACCTAGGAAAGCTCTGGGATGAAAGCATGTTTGAACATTAATCAATGGTCATGGAAATTCTTTTCACACAATATTTTCCTTACAAAATTTGAATATAAAATATAATTATTTTTAAAACACAGGTTGTGGCTGAAATATCTTTCAAAAGCTCATGGTGTTAGGGAAGATGATTGGAAATATTTGGAGTTGAAGTAAGGAAGAGCACCTACTGAAAAGAAGTACTGGTCAGTAATGGTTGGTTTACTCTTTGTGAATATAAAACAGGCATTTTGTTTTAATGAAATCTTAAATATTTTGATCTTCTGTATGGAGAGTCTAATCTCTCTCTATGGAGAGTCTCTGTCAGTCAAGAGTCTGAAATACTCTCAAAATCAAAAGAAAAAAGGGAATTTTTTTCCACAATCATTTGTGTATTTCCAATCTCTTGGAAAATATAAAGATATCTTGATCCTTCTGCATCCATATTTTAAAGGAAATATAATCCCATGAAGTTTAATTAATACTTCTATGCTTTAGTGAAACCCATGGATAAAACTACTATCAATTAGAAAGTACTATTGTATTTTTTCTGATAAATGCAGATTTTAGTTTTCTATACAATAGATGTCTCAGTTTAAAGATGGGATACCACACAGAATAAGACCCACTAATTATTAGGCACAAAGAGACAACTCAGAGCCAATGGATCACTTATACTCTGAATTCAAATGCTATTAGTATATATGGGAAATGTCAACAATCACTTTTTTTTTGTTTTATTATGAGAGTCAATAAAATGCCATTGAATTCAACTGCAACAGAGCTCCTCTGAGTCATAATTAAGTACGGGCAGGTGGATGAAGAATAGTAATTCTGATCATTTACAATCACAGTTACCTTCATCCCCCAAAACACACACACAGTGATAGAATATACACATCTTTGAAAATTATAATTTATCTCAGTCATTCTGAATATTTACATAAGGACAAAGTTGTGGAGCTTTATACACTTTTGTTTATTCATCTTTATACTGTAATAAATATTTATTAAATGCCTATTAGGTACAAGGCCTACCGTAGATACAGAAAGGCACTGAACATTTGACGGAAACTGTTCCTGCTCACAGATGAGCAAGGTGAGGCAACTAATTACAGAATTAACTAAAGTAATTTCTATCCAAAGATAGTACTACAAATTTTTGGCACATTTTTGCATTTTTATGTCATCATTTTAGCATTCCCGACATTTTATGTATCAAAGGTTTAGTTCAGACATTTTAAGCTAAAGATACTTAACAGCGGTCATCACCATCCCTTCTGAGACAATGTGGGCATGTTAGCTCATCACAGCTGTGGCACACAGTGTGGGTTCTAACATTGGTTTCACCATTTACCAGTCTTGTTGGGCAAGTCTTGGGCTCTCTGTGCTTTGGATCTCTCATTTATAGAATAAAATAGGAGAAAATAATCGAACATACCTCATAATGTTATTGTTTTAAATGAGTTTTTCACAGAAAGTCCTGAGAATAGTATCTAGCACTTTGCAAGTATACGAGAAATGTTAGATATAATTATTAGCAGTAGTAGTGATGACATAGATTTCACTGTGTTTCTCCTTTTCAAGAGAAAGGGAGAAAATATATACCCAGTACTGCTTGTGGAACTGTTAATTATACAGCATTTATAAGGTGTTTATAAAAAATAACTATAAACAAGAAAGTAAATAAAAAGGGAAGCAATGCAGAACCCACTGCATTTTTAACTCACAAGTGGTGTTTCACTGATGCTAAGAGAAATGCATACTGTAAACCTAAACCTTGTAGATAATATTTCTCAGACAATTAAGATACTATAGTAACATGTCCTAGAAAAGTATAGCTGGTGATTGAGAAGGAGCATTCCTTACAGAAGAAAGAACATTTTAACTGATTTCTTTGCACGTGGACGTCTATCAGAAATTTAATTCACTATTTTGGACATCTAAGCTGAGAGGACAAAATGAATCATGGGCTAGACATGGAAGTTATAGCTTTTTACTAAGTCAGGTATTAACAAGGAACAGAATATGTGGGACTGAAAGTTAAAAGGACCAGACACAGACTTGATCCTGTAATTGTTGGTTAATTATGCAGGCTTCCAAATTGTAAACTGTGATTTGCCACCACATTCTGCACATACCTGAAGCCCTGTGTGAAATCTGGACTGTAGTTTTGAAGAGTTTACAAATAGAAAAATAATTTGTGTCTTGAAGTAGAAAAAGAGTATTGAGGGGGAGAAGGGGGACGGAAGGCAGGGAGGAAATAATCATATTTCTTTTCAATATCTACTTACCTACTCATGGTTTACTAAGATGCTAGATAATAATAAAAGCTATAGTCTTCTCAAAAGACTAATTGAAGAACCACAGATAATTGGAGGAGGAATACATATGTCTATCAGGTAGAAAGCACCATTTTTATCATAATTGTATTTAAAATGTGGCAAGGGACTAAAGTTTGCATGTCATTAACTATATGTACCAGAAAACAAAATATATCTTGAATTCAGTGAAATAAATAACTTATTTATTTATTTATTTATTTATTTATTTATTTATTTTAATGTTTATTTATTTTTGAGAAGGGGGGACAGAGAGAGAGGGAGAAGCAGGCTCCAGGGCTCTGAGCTGTTAGCAAAAAAACCATGAGATAATGACCTGAGCCGAAGTTGGACGCTTAACTGAGCTGCTCAGATGACGCTAAAAAGAACTTTTAAAATTAAACCAAGAATGTTTAAAATTCTTTCTTGAAGTGAAAATGGTCTGGAGAAAATGATGGCAATGAGAATGAACAAGGCATTTTCAGCTTTCTCAGATTTGGGAGTGTGTGCGTGAAAGAGAAAACATTAACAGGGTTATTACGGAGGGCCTTCTGCTTTTGAACATGCTGTATAATAAGGGGCAGATTATCCTCATGCTGTGAACAACTGGAAACAGAACAGAAATCTATAAAACAATTGTTGTGACACTGACTGAGATTTCTGCCTGGAGGCATTTTTCTCAGCACAGCGGTTTCTCTGAGTTGAGGAGAGGGAGATCAGAGTACAGGAAGGATGAGATGGGGAGAATTTGCAAGGCAGATCTCTAGAGAGGTGTCCTGGAGTCACTGGTAAGGGCTCGGAAAGCACACAGTGCATCTCCACAAAGCCAGGCTAAACTGCTCTAAAAGCTCACACACTTTGGGGAGCTGTTCTTGCTCTGTAGGGTCAGAGTAGAGAACACTTGGAGAATTCCTTTGGCCTTCCATGGAGCCTCCAGATATATCACATTCTGTAATAGGGAAGACCTGTCAGAGTGAAGCCTTCTCTGAGTCCTTTTAGTAAGGTAAGAAACAGCACTTGGAATGGTAGAACTGATTCTCAAAAAGTTCAATGTCCGGACAAGCACACTTTATTTATTTTTTTGTTTGATTGTTTATTTAACATTTGTTTACTTATTATGAGAGCAACAGAGAGAGAGAGAAGTACATATTATTTAAAGGAATACAACAAATGCCAGACATTACAAGGTTAAACATCCAATGTGAATTTACTAAATATGCCAAGAAACAGGAACATATGACTCTCGACCAGAACAAGAATAAGTCAAAAGTATGGGGGTTAAGATGTGGGCAATAACAGATTTTTAGAAACTGGAGATAAAGATACCACAATAGTTACCATAAATATATGGTAGGGCTTAAAAGACAACACAGACATATTGAAGTGGGAAATAGAAGATATTTTTAAAAATGGAACATCCAGAGATGAAAAATACAATATCTGAAATAAAAATTCAACTGGATAAAATTAATAGAAGACTAGAGACTACAGAAAGAAAGATCGAGAAACTTAAAGATACGTCAATAGTATTGATAAAAATGAAGCATTCATACAAAAGACTGAAATTAATAGCAATTTAGTGAATGTGTAATTAGAGTCCTAAAGAAGAGATGAGTAGTGGGAAAAACAAAATTGAAGGAATGATGGCTGAATTTTTTCAAGGCTCAGGAAAACTATAAAAACAACAAATCCAAGAAGATAAGGGGGAAAAAAGCAATGCACACACACACATAAATGTGCACGCACACACACATGCATGCAACAAGTCACATTAAAACCAAATTGCTGAAGACCACTAATAAACCACTTAAAAAAAGCAGCGTGGGGGGGAGGGGCTGCAGGGGAGACACGTTACACAGAAGTAAAGATCGAATTGATTATAGTTTACTTGTCAGAAAATATGCAAGCGAAAATGTAATGGAATTATATCTCAGAGTTTAAATTTCACAAAATAAATACTTTAAAAAGAAATAGAATTGAGAAGTCTGGGTGGCTCAATCATTTAAGCATCTGACTTTAGCTCAGGTCATGATCTTGCAGTTTGTGAGCTCGAGCCCCGCATAGGGCCCTGAGCTCACAACTCAGGCTGTGAACTGTAAGCCTGCTTCAGATTCTGTGTCTCCCTCTGTCTCTAATGCCCCCTTCTCGCTCGCACTCTATCTCTCAAAAATAAACAAACATTAAAACACACACACACACACACACAAAGAGAAATAGAGTTGGCAGTACTTATAGGAAAACACATGCTGTTTGGAGGATACTTCTTGACCATTAATAATAAGATGGAAATGCAAGGAGAGAACATATTCAGGTTGACAGAACTTTAGAATTGGTGACCTTTGTTTTTTGTTTTTTTTTTTTCAATATATGAAGTTTATTGTCAAATTCATTTCCATACAACACCCAGTGCTCATCCCAAAAGGTGCCCTCCTCAATACCCATCACCCACCCTCCCCTCCCTCCCACCCCCCATCAACCCTCAGTTTGTTCTCAGTTTTTAAGAGTCTCTTATGCTTTGGCTCTCTCCCACTCTAACCTATTTTTTTTCCCTTCCCCTCCCCCATGGGTTTCTGTTAAGTTTCTCAGGATCCATATAAGAGTGAAAACATATGGTATCTGTCTTTCTCTGTATGGCTTATTTCACTTAGCATCACACTCTCCAGTTCCATCCACGTTGCTACAAAGGGCCATATTTCGTTCTTTCTCATTGCCACGTAGTACTCCATTGTGTATATAAACCACAATTTCTTTACCCATTCATCAGCTGATGGACATTTAGGCTCTTTCCGTAATTTGGCTATTGTTGAGAGTGCTGCTATGAACATTGGGGTACAAGTGCCCCTATGCATCAGTACTCCTGTATCCCTTGGGTAAATTCCTAGCAGTGCTATTGCTGGGTCATAGGGTAGGTCTATTTTTAATTTTTTGAGGAACCTCCACAGTTTTCCAGAGTGGCTGCACCTAGAATTGGTGACCTTTGTAGTTAGGTATGGAAGAAGACTGAGTGATGCCAGCAGATCGGTAGGAAAGATCTCATAATTTTAAGAGGTTCGCTGTAAGGAAAAGCAAATTTTACAGAATTTTATAAAATGAAAAATTTAATGACGTGTTAGATATTTATAAGAATGACCCCAATTAAACATACCTCAGATTGCCCACACTTCCTCGAAATGTGAATGTGAGGTTTTTCCCAATGAGAAGCAGAGATGAGCTCTCCAATTTTTAAATCTAGAATAGCATTGTGACTTGCTTTGAGTCATTTAATGGAACAAAATTAATATCATGTGAGTTTCAGAGACTAGGTTTTAATACATAATACATGTACTATACCTCTTGAAATCTGGAAACCACTTTGCTGTAAAGGAGCAGAGTTTAACCAACTGAGAGGAAGAGAGGTCACATGGAGGTACATTAAGGCAGCATGACCAACAGCCTATATAAGCAAATGCATATGAAGCAAGTCATATTGGATCTTCCAACCCCAGTTAAACTATCAAATATTTGCAGCTTCGTGAGTAATCCCTGGAGAAAATCAAACAATGACTAGGTTGGCAACTGACAAAATTGTGAAAAATGATAAATCCTTTCTGTTTAGAGTCACTAAATTTTGGTTACTGTTTTTTTGTTTGTTTGTTTGTTTTGGTTTTGTTGTTGTTGTTTGTTTTGTTTTGTTTTTTAATTCAGAGCAATAGATAACTGAATCAGAAATCAGTTCCAGAGGTGGGGTGCTACCATAACTAAAACATAAAACATGTAGCAATGACTTTTGAATGAATTAGGGGGGAAGAGGCTGGAAGGGAGGTGATACTGTTAATGGAGGCATGAGGAATAGTGAGAGATTTGCTGTTAGAGACTGTTGTAACTTAGAAGATCCAAAAACTATCTAGTAAACATGCAGTTAGCCAAAGCAATTTCCAGACAGAGAGTTGTAAATTCTAATTGGCTTCTTTCAGCTGCATATGATACATCACTACAAGAGAGAAATAAAGAAAAAAAAAAAAGTTCAATACCTAAAAGAATCTAGAGTAAATGGAAAAGGGCCAAGTGATTTTCTGAAGCCCCCCCAACCAAAAAAAAAAAAAAAATGAGAAATGAGAAATAGCCTTAGAGTAAATATGGAATGAAGGGTAGGTTTGTAAGAACCCTTGTTAAAATCTTTGACATAATGAAAACATTTCTTTGTAGAACTCCTCTAAAATAAAAATGAGTCTGTTAAGAACATTAAGGGTGAGTGGCACCTGGATAGCTCAGTCCATCTCTTGATTTCGGCTCAGGTTATGATCTCACCGTTCATGGGTTCAAGCCCTGCATCAGGCTCTGCACTGATGGTGTGAAGTCTGCTTGGGATTCTCTCTCTCTCTTCCTCTCTCTCTGTCTGCCCTTCCCCCACTCTCATGCACTTTCTCTCTCAAAGTAAATAAATAAACTTAAAAAAAAAACCAAAAACATTAAGGGCAATGTCTCACAACTTTCCCACAAGTTGACCCAAAGGAGAGAGACATGACTCAAAACACATACCACAGTTCATTATAACTGCTCTCACAGAATGTATGAATGACTTCAAATGAGAAACCTTAAAAGAAAATAAGTTGAGTTCCCCAAATTCACCAAATTATTTCAAAAACACATAAGACCAGAATTTCTTACCTTGGAAAAAATGTTTTTACCAAATGTAGTTCTCACTCCCTGTTCCACAGATTTTCAAATCAAAATTTTATTTGCATTGGTGCAACCACATTTCCCAAGATAGATTTTTAAGCTACCATAATTTTCACATATAACTCACTGACAAAAAAAAAAAAAGGTTTTGTAGCAGACTGAACTTGAGAAATTCTTTAATGTGCAGGTCAGCTAGTCATTTATACAGGTAGCTGAAGAGTTTTTATAAGAAAGTGCACCATTGCCTAACTTGTAGTATTATGCATATTTAGTAATGAAATTACTAACTACTGTCAAAAACAAGGTCACAAAAATATAAAGAGAAAAACAGTAAGTCAACCAATGAAACCCATCCAAACATTGCAGTAGGGAGTATGAAGGTTTAAGGTGGCTCTGATCCCTTAGGCTCCCCATCCAACAGATGCCATTTAATAAAAGAAGGCAGAAATCCAAAGAAACAATAACACACACGGGCAAGAATTGGAAACAGAGGCTCCAGGGAACTCCAGATGATTTCATTTAGAAGAGCTCTGCTGCTTATTTCCTTTGAAATGACACTTTGCTTTTGCCATTCTATCCTAAGGCACGCCATCCTGAAGACAATGGAAAATTCCTGAGAAGGGAGCATTTCCTCCTTTCTCTTTTAAAATTTATTTTCCAAATATCTCCTTATCCTGTTGAAAACCAATAAATAAAATACTTCACACTCTCACTATAGAACCCCCTTCCTATCTTGGAAAAATACACAAAGGAAGTAAAAAAAAAAAAAAAAGTCCTTCTGTTTTCAATCTCACACTTCAGGCATCTGCTTATGAACCAGAAAGTCTGGAATCACAAGAAAGGAATAAAAGGCAGGAGAGAGAGTCCATGTTAGGCTTGCAAAGCTTTCAAATAAGCAGCTGAGTAAAATAACCAGTACAGATTGATTTTAAACTAGCCTATTCTATTAAGTAAACATGGTTTCCAATTCTGGACACAGAATTTGTCATTAGACTTATGACAAATAAATGTATGTCTTATTCAAATGTCCATTTGTGTTCTTTTTTTTTAATTGTTTTTTAACATTTCTTTATTTTTGAGAGAGAGAGAGAGAGAGACAGAGAGAAAAAGAGAGCACAAGTGTGTACAAGGGGGGAGGGGGAGAGAGAGAAAGGGAACAGAGAATCCAAAGCGAGCTCTGTGCTGACAGCAGAGAGCCCAATGTGGGGCTTAATCCCACGACTGGTGAGATCATGACCTGAATCGAAGTCAGATGCTTAACCAACTGAGCCACCCAAGTGCCCCGGTCTACTTCTCATGCATTCTGCATGCTCATTCTGTCTTCATTACATAGAATTACATGTGTATTTGAGAGCTTGTAAAGATCTTTAAAGCTATCTCTTCAAGGTATTTAACTTTACAAATGAGGAAAATGAGCTTATTTCTGTAGAATAAGTAATATTAAATAACAGATTTGGAGCAGATATCTATGTTTTGTGGCTTATTGAGGATTCATTCTACTATAGCATAGTCTTTAAGTAGGTATATGATCACCGTTATAAGAACCGCCAAACACTTCTCCAATTTGGTTTTATTATTTTACCCAATGGAAACATATGAAATCTCCAGTTTTGTTCTATACCACACCAACATTTGTCATCATCAGGCTTTAATTTTTTTAGCTATTCTATTAGTTCTAAAATGGTATACGGTTGTCATTTTAATTTGCATTTCCTTGATGGCTGCTTATGTTGAGCACTTTTTTTCAAGTGTCTATGCGCCATTGGTATATCTGCATTTATGAACTATTATTTAAGGGTTTTTTCCCCGTTTCTTTTTTATTTTTGTTCAATTATCTTTTCATTGTTAATTTGTAAGAGTTCTTTTCATATTTTTAATATAAGTCAACTGACAGAAGTGTTGAGAAAACAATTTTTTGCCTTCTGCGTGTTTATTCGTCTTCTTAATTGTATTTTTGGATAGAAGAGATTGGATGAGGGAGATTTCCCTAAACTTTCCTGGTAGATGACATCTCAAAGAGCCTCCCGTGGATGAGAAGGAAAGTCTCTAGTGAATTTCTATATCTTAACCAGAAGGAAAAGTCTGTTTCATCCAATTTTAAAGTGTCTTCACAAAGTTAGAAAACATAAACAGATCGCTCCTGTCTATCAGGAACTCAGCTGAGCAGATGACAGACTTGAGCTCTCAGGTGTCAGAGCAACTGATTAAAAACAAGGAACCAAAATGAAAGTGATAGTGAAGTCTCTCATCACTGACTGTGAAAGGATAAACCAGTCTAACCCAAAGGACTTGCCAGCTGCCCACTGTTCCATTTTCCCTCATGGAAGATCGTGCTGGTCAAAGGTCAGGTAGATCAGCACCCGTGTGGGACTCATCTCACTGCCTGAACAAAAGGATCCTGAGTTTTATGGACCCTGGAGACCAAAGGAGAGGGCAAAGAGGAAGAACTAGGAGTTAAAGGTACTGAGAATTAAGTCAGAGGAGAATCATGTCTTCAAGGTTTTCTTCTCCTCCCTTTCACCCTTGTTAAAGAGACCTAGTGTGGCCCAGGAGCCACATTCCTCATTGCCTCTCTTTGGAGACAGAAACATCAACTATCTGCAATACAATGGTGTTTAAATGATTGAATATAAGACATTTTATATCTAACACTTCAATATGGTATCATTTAAACCTTCATGATCTGGAATAACCCGTGTTTGAATCATAGCTTTGTCAGGTGATGTTGGAAAAGTCACATTTCATCATCTATAATATGTGGATAATAATAGAACCCATTCCCCAAGGTTATTGTGACAATACCTGCAAAGTTCTGCAAACAGGTCTGGCGTTTTGTAATGGCTCAATTAATGTTGGCTTTTTTGTTTTGTTTTGCTATATTCTAACCAGCTTTTATCCTGTTAATCCCTCAGACATTGAGTAACATCCTGATAGGAATCAATTATCAGCCAGAATCTGCAAGATTTTTAGAAAGTACTGCTGTATAAGATGGGGAACTGTGGCCTCATAGAGTACACAAAGAATTATGAAGGGGTGAGAAATCTGCATGCTCTCTGTCATCTTTGTGCTCCAGTTCAGCTCTGTTCTCAAAGCTAACATACCTCAGACAGTTTTTGTAACTAACACAGCTTTCTTTATCCCTATATTGAAGGAAAAAAGGTAGGCACCAAGAAAAATGAAATAAAGGCATAGATTTTTTAGACAGTCTTTTTTTATCAAGTCTAATTTATTAGCTATGTTAATGCAAGCAAATTACCAGAACTATCTGAGTTCTTCACCTATATGTAATGGAGGAAATAAAACTTATTTAGGGCATATGGATGTATATTTTAAAAACTGAGTACAATTCTTAGTGTATATATAAGGCATTCAATAAATAATAGCTATTATTTAATTACTGTTAATATCAAAGAATGATAGTCTTGTTAGTGTGAATATTTAATGCTCAATCCTTATCTGAATGTTTACTGAATATTTGGGTATCCAAATCTTTTCACCTGTTGCTATGAGGCAAATTCTACAATAAAATTTTCTAATGTGCAATTCTTTTTCTGAAGTGTAAGTTTACATTATAATCATACTAATCTTGTTTTGTGATCTATATTAGATATCACAGTGTCTCTGAACCCAAAGAAATGTAGAGTTTTTTAACCCAAGGGAATCAAATATATTTATTTTTTACTATTAATCTTTCCACAAAGTCCTGAGTGTTTTAGTTTTCTCTTCATGGCAAATAAGTAACCAAATGCTTTTTAACAGGGTAGCTTGGGAGTCCTGTGCAACTTACAAATGAACCTTTTCTTGTTAAAACCACATTCTCTAGGTAGTGCTACTTATCTGAGGGGCCTATGATGGGGTCCTGAAACTTTATTTTAGTGGTCAGTTTGTGGGTGCCAAATGCAGGTACTGGTACAGACTCTTTAACTTTGGACTGCCTAAGAGCAGCGAATAAGTTTTTCATCATGATTAAGCCCCAAAGACAGCTTCATGTGCAGCTGCACAAGGTCTCACACTAAGAAGGACCCCACACTTGATTAATTGCCTTGAACTCCTTAATCATTTTCTAATAAAGGCTTCACATTTGCATTTTGCACTGGGCCTTATAAGCCCATAATCAGTTAACACAAACTGTTTGCATTCATTCCATATTATTACGTACAATGAAATATTAAAGTTTTACTATGAATTTCAACATTAGTCTTAAGTTTCTCTTCCTTCAGAAAAGGCAATGACCCTGAACATGGATAACTGTGGTCTAGATAGGGTTTTCTTGTGTATGCTCCATGTTGTTCTCTGCTGTTTGCACTGAAGATGTGGGTCTTGTTTAGGTCTATAACTAAGTATTAAGCAGTGTTTTGCTGAGTTTTTATTCTTTGTTTTGCAAGCCTATTATCTTTAAAATGCTGTGCACAGTCTTTGCTCCAGGTCAGCAATCTCCTTCTATTTTTGTATTTTCATTGTCAGATGTTATCTAAAATGTTAGAATTACACCATCAAAAGTAATAGGGACATGACTTTTAAAATCTTTTCATTTTTGTCTATGAAGAGTAATGTTTACTTAAAGTGCAATCTAAAATAAACCCCCATAAATGCAAACTGGTGCAGCCGCTCTGGAAAACTGTGGAGGTTCCTCAAAAAATTAAAAATAGACCTACCCTATGACCCAGCAGTAGCACTGCTAGGAATTTACCCAAGGGATACAGGAGTACTGATGCAGAGGGGCACTTGTACCCCAATGTTTATAGCAGCACTCTCAACAATAGCCAAATTATGGAAGGAACCTAAATGTCCATCAACTGATGAATGGATAAAGAAATTGTGGTTTATATACACAATGGAGTACTACGTGGCAATGAGAAAGAACGAAATATGGCCCTTTGTAGCAACGTGGATGGAACTGGAGAGTGTGATGCTAAGTGAAATAAGCCATACAGAGAAAGACAGATACCATATGTTTTCACTCTTATGTGGATCCTGAGAAACTTAACAGGAAGCCATGGGGGAGGGGAAGGAAAAAAAAAAAAGAGGTTAGAGTGGGAGAGAGCCAAAGCATAAGAGATTCTTAAAAACTTAGAACAAACTAAGGGTTGATGGGGGGTGGGAGGGAGGGAGGGTGGGTGGTGGGTATCGAGGAGGGCACCTTTTGGGATGAGCACTGGGTGTTGTGTGGAAACCAATTTGACAATAAATTTCATATATTTAAAAAAATAAAATAAACCCCCATAGAATAGAAAATATGGACTACATGGCAAGTATTTAACAGTAAATGAAAAATTTCACCTCATAAAAGCTATTGCTGAGAAATAACTCAGACATATTAGTGGCCATACCTGTACCAGTAGTATAGGTATAATACCTGTAATGGGTATTATATTTTTGTATCATATTTGTGTATATTTGTATGTACATGTATTATATTTTTGTATATTTTGTATATTTTTGTATATTTTTGTGTATTTTGTATTGTATTTTGTATTATGTTTTTTTATATCCCACAATCCACTCCCTTTTGTGAAACAACAGTGTACCAACTTTCTTTTGGGGTACAATCCTTCCCCTAACTCTATTTGGTTCAGCAGAACTCCTTCCACATACAGGGATAAGCATGGTAGAGAGGAAACTATTTGACCCAGTCTGGAGAATTCTAGATCTCCATAATTCTAGATCTCTGGACACAAAAGTTGTTCTATACAGGGTTCTTGAGTAACTGGGTTCAGAGCAAACCCCAAGATGTATTCAGGAGTTACCATGCAAAGAGGTTTTCTTTTCCTCCTACACTGTTGGCAGTGAGGATATAAGCTAAAAATGTTGGAAGTCACTTGTATGAGGCCTGAGAATAAAAACAATATAGTGCCGAGGTGAGAAACGTTATTGTTCAGTCCCCTGCATCACACTGCCCTTTTATTTTCACATGTAATTGAAAATACTTTCTCTTTGTACAATCACCTTTTAGTTGGGTCTCCCACTACAATCAAACAAATAACTTCTAAATAACAACTGGTTAATCAATCCATACTCCATTTTATGTACCTTATTCTTTTTCATATTTATTTTATACTTTCTTTTATTATTGTCTCTTGTGTCTGAACTACACTCTTTAATTTAGTAGAATTTCCTAGAAAAAGGAAATCTTTTTGGTAATTCCAAGAATATTATTCTCCACAATCTACAATAACGTTATATTGTATTTTATTTGTATGTGATTGTCATTCTCATCTACTAAAAAGTAGACCTATCTAATAATTGTTAATCATTCAGTAGGTTATTATTGACATCATGTTTGTACCTAATATAGTTAGATACTGTGAGAAATAAGCCCACTGACCCAATCAAAGGAGGTTTGCAGAGACTCAGAGCACAGTGAAGTGAGGCTTTAATCAACATTCTTGCAAAAGGGACAGGTACACTTGGAGTGGTTCCAGCAGGCAATTTATCTCCTAGTTGAAGTTTCTCCCTTAATTCCTCAGGGGCTGAGTACTACAGAGGTTATAGTATTACTTGGAAGTCACCTATGCCCATGTAAGGCCAAAAAGTAGTCTGGTTGGAACAAATGTCTCCAGCAGAGACTTCAGTTCTTTGGCGCATGCTCTTTGCAAAGCCCACGAAAAATAAGCCTGCAAAATTGAGCGGGGAAGAAGAACCTGGAAGTGAAGTGTCTAAGGGTTTAGGACTCCATTGTGTGGGGGGAAAGGGTTCGTACATATTTCCAATAGATTGTAAAAAAAAACCTATTGTTAACTAGACAGCACAGATTTTATTTGATATTTCTGAAAATGAATCATCTCATTTACTTCTCACAGATGCTAAGCCCCAAACAGAAATCAATTTTTCCTAATTGGTTCCACCACATATATCCTATTTTAATCCTCATTATCCCTTGTAAACAACTTTTTATTAGGTAATATTTTCCAAATTGTATTCACTCACCTACCACATTCATAATGTTATTTGCATACCATCTGTGCTACTATTTAATATTTTTCTGTAAACTGGTTCAAAATCTAATTTAATTATATTTCTTTAATATGTATTTAAAATAGATATATAGTTTAAAATTTTAATGGTTTCTATATATTGACAGAATCCACTTTGTGTTATACAAAGATATAGATGTGGACCTTGGACAGAATATCAAATTAGAAGTGGTAGAGTTTTTATTTTAAAAGCAACAATAAAACAAACAAAACCAAAGGATCAGATTTCTGGAAAAGATGGATCCTAGGCTTACCTTGGTCTCAAAGATATAGCTGAATAGCATTCTCTTCAGAGTAAATAAATCAAAAACATGACCAGAAGACTGGCAGATAAATTCCACAACTAAATGCAGAGAAGAGAGTAAGAAAGGCAGAGATGTTGTTGGGATAAATAAAGGAATCAGCAGTATTGTCCATGGGAGGGAAGGATGTCTCAGGCATGAAGAGGGGAGAGAAAGAGGCTCCCACATTGCAAAGTCCATGCACGGAAGACAAATCCCCATAACATTTGGCGTTGAAAACCAGAGGAGCCAAATTTCATGAGTTCTTACTACAAGAGGGACTTAAAACTTGGATAAAAAAAAATGCAACTCCATTCTGTAGCCAGGAGGGCAAGAGTAAACTAAGTCCCTACCCTGAGAAGATAGCACAACAAACAACCCAGGATATATAACATAAAGCAGTGTGGAATGGAAGGGAGAGTTATTTACTAATTTCAGAGCATGTCCTGAGGGACAGAAACCACTGGGGAACTCCTCCAGGAACAAAGAAACTGGCAGGTGCCATTTCTCTCCCCAGTCCCACAGATTAAACACACGGCCATCTACAGGGCTTGCTACCTAACTTGTTAGCACTGCCATCTTGACCACCAGGCTGTGCTTCTGCCACTCCACCCCTCCAGACAGCCTGCCTCAGTCCTGTCCCTCCCACAAAGGAAGTGACACACAAAGCTTGCTAGTAATGCTGCTGCATCACAATGCCAGACCCCCATCCTGCACTGTGCTTTTATGGAGCCTGATGCACCCCTTTAGGGGCTCTTATGCAGAGGACTAGGAGTACACAAAGCTTGTTAGCTCAGATATCACCCAGTGCTGTGCTTAGGCAGATCCACCCTCTCCAATACAGTCTTGGCCAGAGCTCATACAGGGCAATGCCACAGGTCTGGCCGTGTGCAAGCAGCCCCTACAATGGAGAACCACTCCAAAGTGATCCCTGCAGCAGAGAGAGAAAAAGATACCACAGACACAGTCAGACACAGGAACTAGCAGTGGGATGGAGGCAGACAACTGATCTGACTGCAGGCCCTGACCACCAATGAAAGTTTCTCAGGGCGACAACACAGAAAAAAACACCCTGACGTTTGGTGCTACTGCCTGTCTGATAAATGCCTGGTCTGACTCAATTCAAGCCCAAGGTATCCCCAGACTGGCCCACTAATACCACAGGGAACAATTACTGCCCACAAAAGGGAAAGAGAGCCTCTGTGGACAACTGCACTGAAGGAAAAATGGCTCAGTCACAAAAGCAGATCACAGATATCATAGGAGACACCCCTGAAATGCCAGGTTCTGATGAACAGGGGACACTGCACAGCAGAGCACTAGAGTACCTCTTCTTCATAAGGCCATTCCTTTCAAGTGCAGGGGACATAGCTCTTTCCTAACACATAGAAACAGACAAAACACAGAGAGTTAGACAAAATGAGACAAAGGAGGGGCGCCTGGGTGGCGTAGTCGGTTAAGCGTCCGACTTCAGCCAGGTCACGATCTCGCGGTCCGTGAGTTCGAGCCCCGCGTCAGGCTCTGGGCTGATGGCTCGGAGCCTGGAGCCTGTTTCCGATTCTGTGTCCCCTCTCTCTCTGCCCCTCCCCCGTTCATGCTCTGTCTCTCTCTGTCCCAAAAATAAATAAACGTTGAAAAAAAAAATTAAAAAAAAAAAAAATGAGACAAAGGAATGTGTCCCAAATGAAAGACTAGGACAATATCACAGCAAGAGATATAAAAAAATGGAGATAAGTAACATGTTCGATAGAACATTTAAAGCAATAATCATAAAGATACTGGACTTGAGAAAAGTGTGGAGGACATCAGTGAGACACTTAACAATTAGATGAAAAAAAATCAGAGACGAAGAACAAAATAATTAAAATTAAAAATACATTAGAATAAATGGTAGACTAGAATAAGCACAAGAATGAGTCTGTGACCTTGAAGACAGAGTAATGAAAAGTAATCAAGCTGAGCAGGTGAAAGGAAAAAAATATGCAAAATAAGGATAGACTTAGGGAAATCAGTGACTCCACATACATAATAATAATTGAATTACAAGGATTCCAGAAGGAAAAGAGAGAGAAACGGGGAAGAAAATTTATCTGAAGAAATAATAGCTGAAAACATCCCAAATCTGCAGAAGGAAACAGAAATCCAGATCCAGAAGGCACAGAGATCCCCCAACAAAATCAACCCAAGAAGTCCATACCAAGACACACAGTAATTAAGATGGCAAAAAAGTAGTGATAAAGAATTTTAAAAGCAGCAAGAGCAAAGAAAGCAGTTACATCCAAGGGAAACCCCATAAGGCTATCAACTATTTTTTTCAGCAGAAACATTGTAGGTCAGAAGGGAGTAGCATGATTTATTCGGTGTTGAAAAAATCTGCAGCCAAGAATATTCTATCCATCAAGGCTATCATTAAGAATAAAAGTTGAGATATAGAGTTTCCCAGGCAAACAAAATTTAAAGGAATGCAGGACCACTAACCAGCCCTACAACAATGTTAAGAGGGACTCTTTGAGTGGAAAGGAAAGGCCATAAGCAAAAGTAAGGAATGTGAGAGACACAAAAGGAATAAAAATAAGTATATCTGCAAAAATCAGTCAAGGGACTCACAAAATAAAAAATATATAATATATGACACTATATATCTAAAATTTGGGGGGGAGGATAAAGAATGGGTTTAAACATAAGCAACCCCCAACTTAATATAGACTGCTATACACAGAAGATGTTATATATACACCAAATGATAAACACAATAAAAAACCAGTAATAGATAAGCAGAAATAAATAAAAAGAAAAGAATCCAAGTATACCACTAAGGAAAGCCAACTAATCATGAGTGAAGAGAGCAGGAGAAGAAAAGAATGAAGAAAAACTACAAAAAAACAGCCATAAAACAAGTAACAAATTGCAATAAATACATACCTATCAATAACTTCTTTGAATGTAAATAGGCTAAACATTCCAATCAAATGATGTAATGTGGTGGGATGAATAAAAACAAGACTCATCTATATGCTGCCTATAAGAGACACATTTCAGAACCAAAGACACATGCACATTGAAAGCGAAGGGATGCAGAAGTATTTACTTGCAAATAGATGTGGAAAGAAAGCCTGGGTAATAATTCACAGTTAAAATAAATTTTAAAATGAAAACTATAGGGGAGGCTAGGTTGCTCAGTTAAGTGTCTGACCTTGGCTCAGGTAATGACCTTGAGTCCATGAGTTCAACCCCCACGTCAGGCTCTGTGCTGACACCTCAGACCCTGGAGTCTGCTTGGGATTCTGTCTCCCTCTCTCTCTGCCTTTCCCCACTTGAGCTCTCTCTCTCTCTCTCTCTCTCTCTCTCAAAAATAATAAACATTAAAAAAATTTTTGAAAAAAAACTGCAAGAAGAAACAAAAAAAGGACAATATGTAATAAATGGGACAATCCAACAAGATATAACAATTATAAATATATATGCACCCAACATAGCAGCACCCAAATACATCAAATAGTTAATAACAAACATAAAGGAACTAACTGATAATAATATAACAATATGAGGGGACTTTAACACCCCACTTGCATCAATGGACAGATCACCTAAACAGAAAATCAGTAAGAAAACAATGGCTTTGAATAACACATTGGAACAGAAGAATTTAACAGATATATTCCCATCCAATATCCCATCCAAAAACAGCAGAACATACCTTCCTTTCAAACATACATGGAACATGTTCCAAAATAGATCACACATTAGCCCACAAAGCAAACTTCACAAATTCAAGAAGATTAAAATCATACCATGCATATTTTCTGAACTCAATCTATGAAACTAGAAGTCAACCATAAGAAAAAATCTAGAAAGACCACACATACATGGAGGTTAAATAACATGCTAAACAATGAATGCCTCAACCAGGAAATAAAAGAAGAAATTTTAAAAGAGCACATGTAAACAAATGAAAGTGAAAACACAACAGTCCAAAACCTCTAGAATGTAGAAATGGTTCTAAGAGGGAAGTTTATAGCAATACAAGCTTACCTCAAGCAAAAAAAAAAAAAAGAAAAAAAGAAAAAAAAAAAAGAAAAAAAGAAAAAAAAAAAGAAAAAAAAAAGAAAAAAAAAAAGAAAAAAATTTCAAATAAACAACCTAACTTAACCAAGGAGGTGAAAGGCCTGTATTCTGAAAATCATAAAACATTGATAAAAAAAAATTGAAGATGACACAAATAGATAGACATTCCATGCTCATAGATTGGAAGAACAAATATTGTTAAGCTATCCATACTACCCAAAGGAATCTACATATATAATGCAACCCCTATCAAAATACCAACAACATTTCACATTTCACATTCACATTTCACATTTCACTACATGTGAAAATGTAGTTCATTTTCACAGAACTACAGCAAATAATCCTAAAATTCGTACGGAACAACAAAAGACCCCAAACAGCCGAAAGAATCTTCACAAAGAAAACAACCAAAACAAACAACACCAACAACCAAAGCAAACAAACAAACAAACAAATACCTGGAGTTAATCACAATTCCAAATTCCAAGTTATACTACAAAGCTGTAGTAATCAAAACAGTATGGTACTGGCACAAAACTAGACGCATAGATCAATGGAATGGGATAGAAAGCTGAGAACAAACCCATGATTATATGGTCAGTTAACCCCTCAGAAAGCAGGAAATAATATCCAAATGGGAAACTGTACAGTTACACACAAAAGAAGAAAACTGGACCACTTTCTTATACCATACACAAAAATAAAGTCAAAATGGATTAAAGACCTAATATGAGACCTGAAACCATAAAAATTCTAGAGGAAAGCACAGACAGTAGTTTCTCTAATACTAGCTCTAGCAACATTTCTCTAGATATGTCTCATGAGGCAAGGGAAATAAAAGCAAAACATAAACTATTGGGACTACATCAAAATAAAAAGCTTCTGCAGAGCAAAGAAAACAGTCAACAAAACAAAAAGACAACCTGTGTAATGTGAGAAGATATTTGCAAATGACATTTCTGATAAATGTTTAGTATCCAAAATATATAAAGAACTTATATAACTCAACATCTAAAAAAATATTAATCCAATTAAATGATGGGTAGAAAACATCAATAGACATTTCTCCAAAGAAGACAAACAGATGACCAACAGACACATGAAAAGATGCTCAGCATCACTAATCATCAAGAAAATGCAAATAAAAACCACAATGAGATATCACCTCACACCTTTCAGAATGGTGCTAAAATAAAAAAACACAAGAAACAAGTGTGGGCAAGGATATGATTAATGAACTCTCTTGCACTGTTGGTAGGAATGCAATCTGGTGTATCCACTGTGAAAATGCAATTTGGAAGTTCCTCAAAATGCTAAAAATAGAACTACCCTATGGTCTATAAATCACACTACTGGCTATTTACCAAAATAATAATAATAATTTTAAAAAAACACAATTTCAATAGGATATATGCACCCCTATGTTTACAACAGTATTATTTACAGTAGCCAGATTATGGAAGCAGCCCAAGTGTCCACTGATAGATGAATGGATAAAGAAGAGGTATATATACACAATGGAGTATTATTCAGCCATAAAGAACAATGAAAGTTTGCCATTTGCAAAAACATGGATGGAGCTACAGAATATAATGCTAAGCAAAGTAAGTCAGAGAAAGACAAATACCATATGATTTTACCCTTATGTAGAATTTAAGAAACAAAACAAAGGAAAAAAAAGAAAGAGAAAGACAAACCAAGAAACAGACTTTTAACTACAGAGCACAAACTGATGGTTACCAGAGAGGGGGTGGGTGAGGGCATGAGCAAAACAGGTGGTGGGGATTAAAAAGTACATTTATCATGATGAGCACTGAGTAATGTATGGAATTGTTGTATCAGTATATTGTACGTCCAAAACTAATATAATGTTGTATGTTAACTATACTGAAATTAAACAAAACAAAACAAAACAAAAACAGCTTAATACAAATGAAAAAAAGAAAAGATTCAATTTTGATGTCTAGTACCCCCACACAGCAGTATGAGTTGCTATATTTGTATCTTATGTGTGAGGGGTCAGTTAATTAACCTTTTAAAGAAAGTATGGAAAAGTTTCATAGCTTTTTAAGATAGCATTCTATAGTATTAGACATATAATATATACTGAATAAATTATGTTGAATTATTTTTATCATCTTACTAAATTATAGGCACTTTCTTAGGAATGCATGTGAGAATCATATTTAATTTTCCAACCAGGTAATAATGATATAACAGGTAAAAATACATTTCCTGAAGTGAATTATACCCAAAGCCTATTCCTTTTATTTTTACTCTATTCTATTACAAATAGCATGAAAAGAGACTGGCAGACTAAGGGATTCTATGGAGCATTGTCTCTGACAGTTGATTTCAAATTGCAGTCTGTATAGGAGTTACCGAAGCCACAGCAATTTCAGTAAATTGATATAATTTTAATGCCCATCTTACCTGATTGTTTTTTAAGAAATCAATAACAAACCACTGTCCCTGAAAAATTACTCTGAAGCTTACTTTTCTTACTGCAGAACAGCTCTCAGAGGGTATATGTGAATCTGTAGCTTAGCTACATAGTTCCTAGACTGAGATACCTAAAATTTCAAAGTTTGAGATTAAGTGAGAATTATTTAGCCTGGTTCTCAGTAGCTGAACCTTCAAATCCAAAGGCAATTTATTCTTTTTCTGACATCGCCAGATGTTATGAACATAAGGGGAAGGATGGTTATGCTATGCATGTTTTAGAAGTTCTAGATCCATTTTTCATACTCTCCACCTTCCTCTACATCTCAAATGTTCTAAAAGTGTTTGTTTGTTTGTTTTTGTTCTCTAATTTCTATTTGTTTTTGACCAATGATAAATACTAGCAAGAGACTGGAGAATGGGACAAAGAGAGAGGTTCTCTCCTTTCTGGACTATAGGCTGGCAGTGAATGATTTCTTCTATTAAAAACTTTAGCTGTTTATGGGGCACCTAGGTGGCTCAGTTGATTAAGCATCCAATTTAGGCACAGGTCATGATCTCAGGGTTCCTGAGTTCAAGTCCTGATTTGGGCTCTGTGCTGACAGCTCAGAGCCTGGAGCCTGCTTCTGATTTTGTATCTCCCCCTCTCTCTCTGTGCTCCTCCCCTGTTCACACTCCATCTCTCTCTGTCTCTCAGAAATAAACATTAAAAAGATTTAAAAAAAATAAAAAAACAAAAACAAAAACAATAGCTGTTGATTGGTGTTTCTTATCTATAGTCAGATTACTCTCAGACTCTGCTAACATCTCTCACCTCTTGTCCCTTTAAAACCAAATATAGTGGTTGCTTAACTCTGCTGCTGGCCCCAGGGTGCTCCATCAACCCTTACCAGTTTTCTTTAACTCTGCCCACATTCTCATAATAGTACTTCTATTAAATGAATTTAATGACCCTTTTGAGCCTACACTCATTTTCCTGCTAGGAACTTTATACATTGTTATCAGATTACCAAAATGGGAATATGAGATTGGATTTTTCATAAACATTTGACAAATACATGGATATGCTGGGTAGAGAAAGTAGGATTCTGGTAATATATGCCTTGTGATAACATTGTGATTAGGAAATTTACAGTAATAGTACTATGGGAAGTAGTAGAAATAGAAGACAAGATGTGGGTGTTAGAGTACCTTAGATAATTTAGTATGGCAATGAAGAATAAAGAAAAGCTGACTTATTGTGCTTCTTCTAACGGAACTAATGGCTACACAGAGGAATGGACAAAGTAAATGCTGTCAATGCGTGATTCAGCACAGGAGAAGAAAGACTATTCACCAATTTCAATGATTGTGGAACATTCTCCAGGTCTGAATAGAAGGGGTGTAAAGATGCCAAACCAATTAAGTGTTCAATCTGTCCAATTTTCTTATAGTGTAGGGAAAAGACTGGGAGTCTGAGATACAAGATGGAAACGTTTTATCTGACACACTCAAGGAAAATGACTTTGAACTTCTAAATCCCACTAAATTTCTTTGCTAAAAAGAACATACTCCTACCCTTCCCCATGACTTCTAAGCCCACAGTGAGAGCTAGATGGAAGCAGGGCTGGCCCAGAAAAACAAGGGCTGCTCCAAGAGGAGTTAGCCTATAGAACAGAAGAATCATGAGATCCTGACAATTTAAATCAGAAGAATCATGAGCACATGTATGGATTTTTTTTATTTGTCCACACAGATGCACTCACCTGAGATTTAAAGTATTGGTTTAATTAAGCCTTATAGGTTGTATTGGCTTTGCTATCTCAATCCACCTGGAAAAAGCTGTTTTGAAAGATCCATGGTATGGCCTCCTGAAAGATTAAGAATAACAGGTAGAAAGAAACACCCTGAAAACAGGTGGTTCTTATTTGAAGGATGTGGTATATGCTCTAGACAAGTGAATAATAGATGGTGAATTATTTCCTATAGTCATGTTACTATGTGTCTAGGAATTAAAAGGTAGAAATAAAAGTGCCCCTTGGCACTATTTTACCTAATAACTCCACTGAGAAATTACTGCTTTCTATTCCTTTATTCTTTGGTTCAGTAAGTTTAGAAGCCTTGATTGCAAATGGAAGAATGCCTCAATGTAGGAATACAACCATGGAACATTCTCATCTTCATGTGGGACTTCTCATGCATTAAACCAAGAGGCAGAGAAGAGAGTCATTTTTCTGTTACTCTCTTGGCCTCTTAGTGCTTGATACTGTTTGTAAAAGAGAAATTGGTTTGTGGGAGCAAAGACTGTATCCAAAACCCATTGAATACATGGGGGAGCTTCCTCATACTTCCGTGCCAACAGTTTTCGTTAATGGAAATATGTATCATGCAAATAAAGACAAAGTCACAAAGGACACAGTAAGAACAGAGAAAGGTTTACTATGTCCCCCACCTTTTTCTCTTAACCCTATTCAGACCTCTGTAAATCTTCCATTTATTGAAGACTTGTTTTGAGATGTGTCATCTCTTTCTCTTAGGGACCAGAAATTATATAATGATCAATATAAAAATCACTGAAACCAAGAAACAGAAGGAATTGTGATATCCAATAATTCTTTCATCCTTTAAAAAAAATCATTTCATTTCCTGGCTAAAATTATTCAAAGTCCCCGCAAGGCCATGTATAATTTGGCTGCTGCCTCTTTCATGACCTCAATTCCTATAATTTCTCCCCTTGTTCACCCTGGCACCACTACACTGGTCTTGAAATTCCTGGAAAATGCCAAGTTCATTTCTACCCAAGGTCTTAACTTAAGCACACCTGTAACTTAAGCACACCTGTACTTATGCTTCCCATAACTTACTACTTCCAAAGTAGTTTGTTCGGATAACACTCCAATTTCCCATTTCAGAGAATCTTTTTGCAAATAACCTATTTAAAATATGAGCACTTTCCTCATCATGTTCTATCCCTTCTTCCAGCTTTATTTATGCCACAGCACTCCTCATTCTAGAAGTCATGCTAGACTGCTGACTATTGTTCATCTTCCCCCAGAAAAACAAAACAAAACAAAAATGAACTGTGAAATCAAGAACTTTTCTTGGTTCACTAACTTTTGTATCTTGAACCTGTATTAACAATATCTGGTGCTTCGTAGACACTAAGTGTTATCATTATAAATATTGTTTCTGTAAGTTTTCATAAGACTTTCTTTACCTTTGTGTGGCTTGACCCACACATTAATTATTCTATGAACCTATCTCCTCATCTATAAAAATTAAAATATACCCTGGTTATCTGTGGTGAGGCATGAGAAAGTGAGTGAATATTAAAAACCCTGATTTAGAATTCTCAACTTCCTCTCTCTCCATACCTAGTCCCTAAGCCTTGATTAAGTCATAATATGCATCATTTCAGGCATGTTATCCAATCCACACTTTTTATGAGTAAGCAGGACAGCTATCAATGTAAGTGCTGAATTACCTTTAAGTCTAATGTTTATGCTATATAAAAATTTAAATACCCTATTAAAATTGAAATGCAAGTTGCTGTGAAATAATCTCTGCTCCCTTCAGTCTGCTTTATTTCTTTAATGTTTAATCTGATTTGCAGTCATAGAATTTCTTAGGAATCAGTATGCTGTATCTAACAATAAATGGTTAATTTCTATCATTCTTGGGCAATAATACACTGATTACTAAGGAATTACTGATTACTAATTGTTATAATACATTGATTATTAGGGAATTAAGGTTAAACCACTGTAGATTTAATACACTTACTGAAAGTAATTATAACTTTAACATAGGTAACTGTCAAAATCGATTGCATTTAGTGTATCTGTATGAATAGGATTAGTTAAGGATAGTTTTAAAGAAAACTCCAATTTAAATTAGGCCTATATTTGTAATCATTTAAAGCCAAATTATTAAAATTATATTATACCCTGGTCTACTGTGGGGAATAAGCTTAGAATTCCCTGAGCTTACACCTATGGGATAACAAGGCATAAGGAAATAGAAAGCCACAGTAAGAAAGCTTCCAAGATTAGGTAAACAAGATTAGGTATTCAGGGCAGAAGTGCCCCCAAGTTAGTACAATAGCAGAAAGCTGCTTTCACAGGAAGGAAGGAACAAAATAGGTAAATAGGTAAATAGGACTATACACCGCAGCAGGGCAAAGTTGACCAGAGCAGACCTAATTAGCAAAAAAAAAAAAAAAAAAAAAGTGCCTTGTTGACCCTGAGGTAGCATGCTCTGTCTTTCTTGTAGCATGCTCTGTTTTTTTTTCCCCCAGGCAAGTTTAAGTAAACAGAGATGGCACCTCATGTCTGCTGTCAACAACTATCTGGCCAGGCGCAGGGGTTTTGTTTTGTATTGACCCAAACCCCTAACACTGCTTACCTTCAAAACCCCCTTTCCCTCACACCCATGAGTTAATATTCATGGTTTCATTGTCTCTTTGTGCACGTCCATCATGCTTGTAAACCTTCTGGTCTTGATAAAACCGGAGCAAGGAACCTTACTTGGGGCTCTTGTCTCCACCTGTGGCCTCTCTTGCTTTCAATCCTGTGTCTGTTCTCTTGCTGGACAAGAGAGAACTCCAGACCCAGAGTCTACGCCAGTCTACTAATTAGTAGTGTAGGTCACTAAACATATGACGAAAACAAGAGTTTGGAGTAGGATAAAATTGAAATTTATGAAAAGCCTGTTTTAAATGTGTTGCTTGTACAGCTTAACATACACAATCACCTTGGCATTGTAAGGGTCCAATGATATAGATGTTAATAACTACATTGGGAAGACTAAGAACTGTACTATAATCTTCTCAAGGGGGCAAATCTATAGTGAGAAAACAGTCTCTCTGCTTCTGGAAACTATTATATCCTCTCTTCTAAGCTGACTTTCAGACTCTCTCTACTCTTGTTTCCACTTTAGACAAAGATGTTTGTTAGTGACAGTCCACTTATATTTGGAAGGAGAGCCTTGCCAATCATTTTTGGCATCCCTGCCTTCGTTCTCACTGTGCAATCTTCCAAGAATACAGAGATTTCTAGCTTCACTTCACATATGAAGCATCGATGTAGCTAGCCCTTTCTCACCTTCTTATTTATCTATTCAACTGAGTATATAATGGATGTGGGCTGCATTGTCATTATTTATCAGCATCTGGCATATTACATCATGATATTCAATAACAGGAAATCTCTTCCTTTAATATCTGCTATTCAGTAAAGTTAATGTTTCCCATTTTATCAGAGTCATAAATTAGTGCTTGTGTTGTACTACTTTCCTTTTATGATCTTCTGATATTCTTTTCAATATAGAGAACACTTTTCTGAGTGCCTTGTTAATGAATAATCATTATATGTAACACTTTGTATGGGTACTTTATGATTCATAAGGCAGTTTTACCAAATTGTCTCATGTTATCTCTGCATATTACCATTTACATACAGGAAAAATTTATGGAGAAACAATGTCTTTGCCCTGAAGGGAGTTTTCAGAATAGTTGGAGTAAACAGAAAAGCAGGAAAAAGAAGTTGAATTATAGTGTGATTCAAGCTGTTAACACTGATTCCCATGGTAGCACAGAGAAGTCTGGAGTGGGAAAAGTGAGTGAAATATTTCTGGAAGAGAGATTATGAAACTGCTTAAAAGCATAAAGTTGAACAAAACCCAAAATGGCTGCATTAATGCCTCAGCAAACCTCGATTTTAAAGTAACCCTTTTTCTCTCTTCCACAAGCCACCCCTTCTCCGTTCTGAGCCTTGTGTTTCAGGAACCTGGTACCATCCTGAATATGACTAAGGAGGTTAGCAGACCTACACAATTCCTGTTGAAACTTGCTAGATCCTGTATTTCCCTATAAAATCCTCCAAATCTCTTCCTCCCCAGGAAGCTTGTGGTTTTTGAAGGTAGTTTTGTAGCCTCCTTTGCCCAGCAAAGCAATAAAGTCATTATTCCTCTTTATCCCAAACTCTTATCTTCACATTATATTTTGGCTCCAACATATGAGGTCAGTTTTTGACAACAATTATACCTGTAGAGAGACTTGAAATGTGACTAGAAATTACTTTAAGGAATGCTGCAAAAGGAATATTTCTTTTGGCAGATGTAGATCCAAGCACAAAGTTTAAAGATCTAAATCTGGATAATGTGGGATTTGACAGTACACAAATCTGGAACCAGATAGTCTGGGTTCAAGGGACAGCTTTTGCTTCTTACCAATTAGATGTATAAGTTTAGACAAGTTACCTACCTCTCTGTGCCTTGGTTTTCTAATCTGTAAAATATGGATCATTACAGTATGAATCTCATAGGATTGTTAAGAAATTAAGAGCTGGGGCACCTGGCAGGCTCAGTCAGTTAAGCATCTCATCTGACTCTTGATTGTGGCTGAGGTCATGCTCTCATAGTCATGGGGTGGAGTCCCATCAGGCTCTGCGCTGAGCATGGAGCCGGCTTGGTATTCTCTGTCTCCCTCTCTCCCTCTGCCCCTATCCTGCTCGTATGTGCTTGCATGTGTGTGCGCATGATCTCTCTCAAAATAAATAAATAAACTTTTAAAAAATAGCTTAAAAAATTAAAAGAGTTAACACACATAAAAGACTTCTTGACATGTAGTAAGCACTCAATAAAGATCAGCTATTATTATCATGACTGAGTTGTGGGGAGATGTTAAGGTAGCAGAGAGATAGAGAGATGAGACTCCTAAAAGGGTAGACTTTGTCTCCATTTTACACATGTAGAAATTGAAACTCACAAAGTTCTAAGTAGAAGGTATGCAATTCATTCTCTTCTTGTACCCTTTATTGCTATCGATACTATTTCAGGTTACTATTTTTTTTCTCAAACGTAACACAAGAAGACATTTTTTAAACATGATTTCTGAAGTAGAAACTGCCTGCTAAACAGCATTTTATTGCAAAAAGTCCTTTGTGGTGAATATAATACTTGTCATCTCCCCAGAATTTCCCTGACAATGAATACAAATGCAGTTCAGCCCCAACCCTGATCCTTTGCTCCAGCAGTCATAGGCTTCTCTAGGCAGGATGTAAATATCATTAAGATGATGCAAACACCCCCAAATTCTGTTCCCTTATAATAGGTATTGACATGAAGCTCTCCAGTGGCAAGGTTCAGCTTCCCAAGTAACACAATTCCCTTTACACATGGAAATCACTGCCTATTCTGAGCCTTGACATAAAAGGAAATGCTTTTTTTAATGCTGTCATTGATTACCATTTTAAATCAGAAAAACTTTTGTTTTAGACTTTCCACCTGATCTAATCCTCATCTCATCCCCTTATCTAATTTCCTCAGAGATAAATGATGTGGGAAACAAAGGCAAATGAAAAATTATATTTCCTTACAAGTTACAGCCCACTGACAAGTCCTTGAGACAGGGAGAGTGACCTTCCTCTATGAGCTCAGCTACCTTGAAGATGACACTTTGCTAATAAGGGCAAAAGGCAAACTTAGCTTAACATTATCTTGACACCCCCTCCCCCCCGCCCCGCCGCCAGGATCCTATAAGTCTACTGTAACATATAAAACTTCCTTTGGGAACTTCCTTTATCTCTACCCCCAAGATATATGTTGGCAATCATACTCCAAGCATATGGGCCACTGATAAACATCTGAAGGGTCTCATGACTGAAGTTTTACTAGACACTAATAAATGAGCTTCTCCTAACAGTAGCTAACATCTTCAAGGTCCTGGAAACTTTGCTTCCAAAATTTCTTAGAGACTTATGCTATCACTGACTCCCTTCCCAACATGAAGGTACATAATCAGTCACCTATCACAACCCCAGTGCAACTTTTTCTGCCCATGGGTCCTGTTCCCGTGTTTTAATAAAACCACCATTTTGCACCAAAGACATCTTAAGAATTCTTTCTTGTCTTTCGGCTCCAAAGACAACACACCAAACCATAACAATAAACACTTTCAATAATTTGGAGTTTTAAAGTGCATACAGCTACTCAAACATAATTGTGATATTATCCCAGTCAACAAAAGGCTGTGGAGGAATTCCTCAATGCTAAACTTTCCAGACTTCCTAGAAAGTAGCCAGGACTATACTTGGCAAAACAGAGGATATGACACATACCCAATATGGCTCATGTTTTTAAATATCTTACAGGTTTTTTTTTAGATAACTTCCTTTGTTTCTTCTATAATTGAGGACAAACAACATAATGAGGATTTACAAAATAATAATGTATAATAATAGTAATATACTATTATTATTAGTAATAATGTATAATAATAGTATAATAATTGTGTTCCTGTGTTCAGAACAGTCCTGGAAGGAGCCTTTATGTGAAAACAAGACAGCCACCTCTACCCTGTCCCCAGCATAACACTATTTGTTAGATCTATCCATGATGGCTTTACGTCTGCGTACATATAGACACTTTAGCCTGAAATCTTTGCCATTTACTTATTTGTGGAATTATTTAATGTTTAGTTTTTCCTAATAATTACTCATGCAGTTAGAGTTTTTGACATTCTTTTTCATCTATGTATCCACATTGTTTAACAGGTGCCTGATCCATAGCAGGATGTGATGAAGCTTATGGAATCAATTAAATAAATGGACTCAGCCTCTTTCACACAATCTCAGCCCTCTTCCTTCACAGAAGTGCAGATCCATTGCCTATGCTTCACTGGCTCAGTTATAATTTTTTCAGGGCTAACTGACAAAAATATTTACTCTAATTCCGCTAATATGGAAGTAAGACCAGAGGATGATCTACTCTAGACTTATGTAGACAAAATGCTTCAAAAATATGTTGGCTATTTGCCAGGGTGGAATGTTAGTGTTTGGAAATTTGATAATTGAATCTGAGGGCCATGAGTAAGTTAGTGTGCTGGTTTTGTAGAATAGCTTCCCATATCTATATCCTAACTGATTGTTGAAATTAGGTCAGAGTTAACCAGGGCTGCTATGAAAGCATTTTATCTCCTTATCCTGAATGGACACTCAAGTAAGCTGCATGGCATTTCCTGAAATAAATAAATTCCTTATTGTTTAATGAGAACAAAGGGCATGATTGTTTTAAGTATATAGATAAGATGAGACTATGCAATATAAAGATAAGAAAAGTGTCCTACCTTCAAAAATCACCAGCCAGGGATCGTTTTAAAGTTCCAATAGTAGTATGGCAAAGGATGGTGGGTTGGCAGGACTGAATGAGGAGCATGGCCCCATATTTTCTCTCAAAAGATAAAGAACTGGGAACATCTAGACCTGTCAATATCACCACCAATCCTTCTCTGTGTGGATATTCATTCTTTACTGGGATAATAATTTCATTTCATGTTTAGTGAGTACTTAAAACATATATACCATTGTGGAGCATCTTTGTGCTATACTACAAAGACTACTAAGCCAGCTACCACCCCACAGGAACTCAAGGTGTAAAGGGGTGTGTGTGGGGGGGGAGGGGTGGTGATGCATATTGTGACTTATTTTAAAGAAAGACATCTCTTTTTCTTTACAAAAGACAAAAAGAAACAGACAAAATCCAAACCAAACCAAACAAAATGTAGCAACGCAGCATTTGGTTTTGCCAAATTTTCTTTTTCCCTCCCTCCCTTCCTTCATTTAATAAGTTCTCCAAAACCACCCTGAAAATAGGTTGATTTTCTGAAATACAAGCAGAAGCAATATATTCCCTGCTACTAAACAGGTCCAAGGCAGATGCTGATTGCTGCAGGTTTCTTCCTGATAGGTCCATCTGGGCAACCCCCTCCATTTTATTACTAATGGAAACAAAAGACTGACACATTGAAGGTCAGGTTTTGGATTCTCAAGCTTTATCACTTCTAATCTTTGACAAGCTGTCTTATTACCTATGTTTTGACACTTATCGCAATAGTGTTTTGTGAACAAGTCACAATTTTGTTCAGTAACCTGAGTAATTTTAGTGTTTGCCACAAACATTTCTATCTGCATTGGGTGGGATTATACATAAAGTATATGAATCTTTCAGTACTAGACATTAAGTTCTCTGCATTTCACCAGACTGGAAATACTTATTTATTGTTTTGATTTTATTCAATAAGTGAGAGAAAGAAATGCTTCTAGATTCTTTCAATTCTCCCAAGGTTTTTCTAGATGGAATGATCAGGATTCATCTAAAGAGCCTAATATCTTTTAAATCCATCTGTTCTCATCCCAAATCATGATTACCAACAGTGCGTGTTAAAGCAAAGATTTATTTTTTTTACTTTTTTTTAAAATATATGAAATTTATTGTCAAATTGGTTTCCATACAACACCCAGTGCTCATCCCAACAGATGCCCTCCTCAATACCCATCACCCACCCTCCCCTCCCTCCCACCCCCCATCAGCCCTCAGTTTGTTCTCAGTTTTTAAGAGTCTCTTATGCTTTGGCTCTCTCCCACTCTAACCTCTTTTTTTTTTTTTCCTTCCCCTCCCCCATGGGTTCCTGTTAAGTTTCTCAGGATCCACATAATAGTGAACACATATTAAATATGGCCCTTTGTAGCAACGTGGATGGAACTGGAGAGTGTTAAGCTAAGTGAAATAAGCCATATAAAGCAAAGATTTAGAGTAAAATATTCATCTCATATCCTTCACCAATTTCTGAAAATATTGACCAAGGCAAGCCTGATCACTGCTAAGATACAGGGGTAATACATTTACTTGCCTGCATTAGATTTAGGTCTTCTTTCTCCCCATCCATATAAATTTTAAATGACTTTCAGGATTATCTCCGGTTCTACCTCCTCCAGGGTACCTTCAAACAGAAATGATGTAATTTAAAATTTTTCTCTGTTCTAACTCATCCAATCACCCTCAGTAGTCAGACAGACCTATATTGAAACCTTGACTTCATTTATCACTAGTTATGTCACTTCAACAAGTTACATAACTTCTTACGTCTCACCTGAAATACTGACCCTCAGGGAATTTCTAGAAGGTTATTATGAGATTCTTATGCAAAGCATGTAGGATAGTGCATATCCTGTTTATTAAATGCTCAATAAATCCTAGCTGTCACCATCATCATCATCATCACCATTCTTACACTGTATCTCTATCTCTTATTATTTATACCACTCTTTAGTTCTTTCTTGCATCTTTTTTATTCTCTGCACATACCCATATTTCTCTCCAATAAATTTATAAATCCATGATAGCACAACCTGGATTTTTATATTATTACATGTCATGAATATAGAAAAAAACAATATAGGCAAGTAACAGTCTGAGAGAGGGCTAGGAGGAAGCTTCAAGTAAATATAGAAGTTGCTCTTTATTTACAAGAAGAAATTTGCAAGTGCATATGTGTACACATATACACGAAAAAAAGAGGGGAGAGATAGGAAGTGAGATACAGTGAGATCCATCCTCCCTTGCAAAACAGATTTTGCGAAAGAGAAAACAGTTATGACTGTAGGCATAGTTTAAGGAACGAGGGATAAATCTAGTCTTGATAAAGTTTAGAGGTGACTGCTGATGATGTAGAGAAAGTAGACTGAGGACTTATGTGTGTTATGGTGGGGCAAGGTTGAGTGGTCCTTGAATGCTTCAAAGAAGATTCTTCATAATTTATTCAGTTTGGGACTAGAGGCACATTTATGAGTAGATATTCAATCTGTACATTTCCATTGTGGAAATATCAATTAACTTGAAAATGATAGATATGAATCTGAAACCCAGAGCCATTACTGATTAGCTATGTTATCTTCATTTACTTAATTTTCTTGAATCTTATTTTTCTTAACTCTCTATTAAGATAATATTGTTTACCTCCAGTGATTCTGGTGAGGATGAAATAAAATTCAGGATTTGAAAGCATTTTAAAAAGTAATATATAGGCCATATACATGTTTTTAGCATTGTTATCTTTTGGCGCTCTCAATGTTGTCATTATTAAGATCACTGTAAATCATCTAAGAGTTAAAGAATATATGTAAGAAGATAATAAATGGAGAGAGAAATCTGTGGGCAGACTCAAGTTTTGTAAATATGAAGAAACAAAGGCTTTAATGGAGTTATTGAGCTTTGAAGTAGCTATCATTCAATTATTGTGCACTCCAACTATACTGTCCCCACACTGAATGGCCTAGAAAGATGCTAGCCTCATTTATATTTTTATCATATCTAGAATACATATTTACTTTTAAGAAACCAGTTAATATTTCCAGAGTGTATGGTTCAATATTAATCTGAAAACATTACAGGTATTTCAAAAAACACAACCAAATGAAGACTATTGGTTCTTTCTCGATTCAACAAACATTTATTGGACATGTGGTCTAGCTACTCTATGCCAAACAAGTAAGTTCTGCAGTAAAATATATAGAACCTGACTCCATAGCCTAGAGTCAAATGTTTGACTCCATAAAGCCTAGAGTGTATTGGAAGATACACATACTTCAAATAGTTATGAAAATACATAATTTAAAACTGTTTAGTAATATAAAGAAAACATTAATATAGTAATATAAAAAAAACAGTGTGTTGTTAAGAGAGTAGGTAAGGGGAGGTCCATTGAAATATAAAGGGTGAATAGAAGATAACTAGATGAAGAAGGAAGGGAGAACTGCCTGTTGAATCATAGTCAGAAAAAAAAAAAAGACATGTTCAAGGAATTTATTTATTTATTTCATTTATTTTATTTAAATTCAAGTTAGCTAACATACAGTGTAGTCTCGGCTTCAGTAGCAAAATCCAGTGATTCATCTCTTACATATGAGCACCCAGTGCTCATCCTGAAAAGTTTCCTCCTTAATACCCATCACCCATTTTCCCTCTCCCCTGCCCCCCCCTCAGTTTGTTCTCTGCATTTGAGAGTCTCTTATAGTTTGCCTCCCTCTGTGTTTTTATCTTATTTTTCCTTCCCTTTCCCTATGTTCATCTGTTGAGTTTCTCAAATTTCACATATGAGTAAACTCACATGATGTCTGTTTTTTTCTGACTCTTTTCACTGAGCATAATACCTTCTAGTTCCATCCACATTGTTGCAAGTTACAAGATTTTATCTTATTTTTTCATCACCAAGTAGTATTCCATTGTATATACATACCATGTATGTATCTTCTTTATCCATTCATTAGTCGATGGACATTTGGGTTTTTTCCATATTTTTGCTATTGTTGATATCGCTGATATAAACATTGGGGTGCATGTGCCCCTTTGAATCAGCATTTTTGTATCCTTTGAATAAATTATTAGTAGTGCAATTACTGGGTTGCAGGGTAGTACTATTTTTAATTTTTTATTTAAAAAAATATATACATATATATTTTAAAGTTTATTCATTTTTGAAAAAGAGAGAGAGAGAGAGAGAGGAGGGAGTGGCTGAGAGAGAGAGGGAGACACAGAATCCAAAGCAGGCTCCAGGCTCCCAGCTGTCAGCACAGAGCCCGAAGTGGGCTTGAACTCACGAACTGTGAGATCATGACCCACGAAGTCGGACACTTAACTAACTGAGCCACCCCAGCCCCCCTTTTGTGAGAAACCTCCATACTGTTTTCTGGAAGGGCTGTACCAGTTTACATTCCCACCAACAGTGCAAAAGCATTCCCCTTTCTCCGCATCGTCACCAACATCTGTTGTTTCCTGAGTTGTTAATTTTTGTGACTCTGACAGGTGTGAGGTGATATCTCATTGTGGTTTTGATTGGTATTTCCCTGATGATGAGTGATGTTCAGCATCTTTTCATGTGTCTGTTATCCATCTGGATGTCTTCTTTGGAGAAGTGTCTATTCATGTCTTTTGCCCAATTCTTCACTGGATTAAGTTTTTTGGGGGGTGTTGAATCTATAAGTTCTTTATAGATTTTAGATAACAATCCTTTATCCAATACGTCATTTGCAAATATGTTCTCCTATTCCACTGGTTGCCTTTTAGTTTTGTTGATTGTTTTCTTTGCAGTGCAGAAGCTTTTTATCTTGATGAGGTCCTAATAGTTCATTTTTGCTTTTATTTCCCTTGCCTATGATGGTTTCATGTCTCATATTTAGGTATTTCATCCTTTTTGAATTTATTTTTGTGTATGGTTTAAGAAAGTGGTCCAGATTAATTCTTCTACATGTTGCTGTCCACTTCTCCCAGCACCATTTACTGAAGAGACTCTTTTTTCCATTGGATACTCTTTCCTGCTTTGTTGAAGACCAGTTGGTTATATTTTTGGGTCCATTTCTGGGTTGTGTATTCTATTCCATTGATCTAAGTGTCTCTTTCTGTGCCAGTCCCATACTGTCTTGATAATTACAGCTTTGTAATACATCTTGAAATCTGGAATTGTGATGCCTCAAGCTTTGGTTTTCTTCTTCAGGATTTCCTTGGCTATTCTGGGTCTTTTCTGGCTCCATAAAAAATTTAGAATTGTATGTTCTAGCTCTTTAAAGAATGCTGGTGTTATTTTGATAGGAGTCACATTGAATGTTTACCTTGCTTTGGGTAGTATCAACATTTTAACACATATTTGTTCTTCCAATCCATGAGCATGAAATGTTTTTCCATTTCTTTGGGTCTTCTTCAATTTCTTTTAAAGCTTTCTGTAATTTTAAGCACACAGATCTTTTACCTCTTTATTTAGGTTTATTCCTAGGTATTTTATGGTTTTTGGGTGCAATTGTAAATGGGATTGATTCCTTCATATTTCTTTCTGCTGCTTCATTATTGGTGTCTAGAAACTTAAAAAGTTCAGTGGAACAGTGATAGAAAGTAGAGAGTAATGCAGGATGTTTCTGGATAACATGGATGGGAATCTTCTCCAGGCATCATGCTTTTATGAAAGAGGACATCAATTACAGTGTCATGAACTAATTATGCTCTTGCAGAAGGACAAAGGAACAGACATGACTCAATTCCCTTCCTTCTTATTTTTCTCTGAAGATTACTTTCAAGAAGTACACAAATTCCTATGCTTTAACATAAGAAAAGTTTCACAGGTGGGTCTTCAATGAGTTTGGACTGCCATAGTATAGCTGAGCATATTACCAAGTGGTTAAATCTAATTTGGGAATAAAATATTTGTAAGCTCATTTGTCCAATTGATCTAAGCCTTATATGGCAATCTAGGAATTATCAATAGTAAAGATCAGATTTTAATTTACTTTGTACTTACTTTGTTGCTCTCATAATTGTTTTGAACCTTAGCCGAGGGGAAAAGATGGACTGTTATGCACTGGCCCTCATATTAAAACACAGATATAAATCAGATCAGATGCGTGCCAGGCCTTTTAGACCATTGCAGAAATTTAAGTCTTAATTGTAATTGCAACGAAAATGTTGAAGGATTGAATGAAACAAAATGATATAACATACACAATTATTAATGTTTGCTCTAGCCAATCTGTGAAGAATAATTTCAGGACAAAATAAATTCAGTAATGTTAGGGAGTTGCTAAAGTAATTTTGGTAATATATGTTTGGTAAGATGAACAATATTCTAACATTTAAAATTATATTAGTAGATATAAGACATGCCCATAATTATCATGTTTACACATAAGGCATTTCAAATCCATGTCTGATCAAGGTGTGACACATGGAAAGTTTTTAGTAGACACTGGTGAATAAGAAATGACAGTTAAACTATCTGCTGGGAAAACAGCATATACAAGTCATAAATGATCCATTGAAAATACTTTTGAAAATATATTAATGTCTTTTTTCACTTTTCATTCCTCACATTGTAAGATCATCCTCTTTTTGGTCAAAACAATTTGCAGCCTTTGGTTCCAAATTATTAATGCAATGTTGTACAGATAAATAAACAATCAAAATTTAAGAATCAACTTCCATATCATATAATAGTCCTAACATTACAGTATTTAAAAAAAATTTTTTTGATTTTTTTTATCTGTGAGAGACAGAGTGGAAGTGGGGGAGGGGCAGAGAGAGTGGGAGACACAGAATCAAAGCAGGTTCAGACTCTGAGCTGTCAGCACAGAGCCTGACATGGGGCGTAAACACGGACTGCCAGATCATGACCTGAGCCAAAGTCAGAGGCTTAACCAACTGAGCCCCCCAGGTGGTGAGCCCCTTAACATTATAGTATTTTTGAATGAGTCGGGTATTTCCTCAATTTCAAAAGTTTTTATTTTACTTATTTATTTTTTTTTAATTTTCTTTAGAGTGTATTTATTTTTGAGAAACAAAGAGAGTGAGAGAGACAGAATTCAATCTGGGGAGGGAGCCAAGATGGCGGAACAGCATGGAAGTTTTTTGTGTGTCTCGCGTCCATGAAATACAGCCAGACCAACACTAAACCATCATACACACTAGAAAACTGATTGGAGGATTAAGACAACAATCTGCATAACCTGAACCACAGAATTCAGCATGTACCTGGAGTGGAGAGGTGAACTTTGGAGCGAGAAGGAGCAGGTAGGGAGGTACTTTTGCAAACAGAGAGAGGACAGAGACTGGGCGGGGTGGGGAGAATACAGGAAAACCACCCCTTCCCAAAAGCAGCTGGAGAAAGTGGAAAATTGGAAACAGCTGCAGGTACTGAACTAAAAAGGGAGAAAGGAGAAAGGAGAGGGTTTATATTCCATTAAGACTGTAAACAAGGGGAACACAAAGTCTGCAACTCTGCAGCTCGATACCTGGCGGTGCTCTGGTGGGAAAGGTGAATCCCCAGGAACAGAGTGGGGTCCGGGAGGTTTTTAGGCCACACAGGGAAAAGCAGTTCCACTGCTGGAAGGACATTTGGTAGAGACTGTTGAAGCCACCTGGTCCCAGCAGACCGCAGAAAACATCGCTGGTGCTGCAACAAGGTTGTTAAGGGTGAAGCCTGGTGCCAGATGTGTGTTGATTTTCCATAATCCCTGAAAAGCTGCTGCTACACTATCTCACGAACTTTTCCTGGGGCGGGCTGGCACCTGGCCACAGTCTCGGGCACCGAGAGCAGCAGGGTCCAGCAAGCATTTCTGGGTGCAGCCACATTCGGCCACTGCTCATTCAGCCATTGCTGGTGAGACCCTCCCACAGAGGGGAGGAAGGAGTCAAAGCTGCAGTCCTCAGAAGTAAGGGGTCGGGGAAAACAGCCACATCTGAGACAAAACTCGGGAGAGAGGTACTGCCTGGGGCCTGATCACAGAAAGTGAAAAAGAGGGGAGTGGACAAAAGCTAAAGACAGAGGACAGGTGCGCGATTGCTGATGTGGGAGAACAGAGTTCCCAAACTAGAGACTGGGTAGCTGGGTGGCGCCATTTTCACCGCTCCCATGCATGCGTAAACACACCTAAGAGCACTACAACACTCCACCCTACTAGGCTAGCAGCGCCATCTAGTGGAGAGCTGAACCATTACACTGAGCCCCACCCAACTGGGCCAACTTTGCTCTTCAAGAACACAAATCTCACTGCCTGCTTAGTTTATGGACTATAAAGCCCTACACAGTCTGACTTCTAGGGGAAAATGAGTAATTTCAGTCCTATTTCAATCTGTTAGCAGGTCCATCTATTCAATTTTCTTTCTTTCTTACACTTCTTTTTTCTTGAATACACAAAGAGAAAAATATCATTTTAATTTTCAATTTTTATTAAAAATATTTTTCTTTAATTTTTATTACTATATATTTTACTTTGGTGTAAAATTTTTCAAATTCCATTTTACTCCCATCATTTTATTTTAGTCTACTTCAGTGTATTCACCTTTTCAAATTTTCAAAAGATTTCCTTTTTTTCTTTCTCTTTTTCTCTCTTTTTCGTTTCTTTATCTCAATGCAGAAAAAGAAACACTTCATTTTTACTTTCAATTTCAATTAAAAATATTTTTCTTTAATTTTTATTACTATATATTTTGCTTTCATGTAATTTTTGTCAAATTCTATTTTACTTCCATCATTTTATTTTAGTCTACTACAGTGTATTCACTTTTTCAAACTTTCAAACGATTTCCTTTTTTTTTTTTAATCTTTTTTCTCTTTTTCATTTATTTTCTTTTTCTTGAATACACACAAAGAATTCATTTTTATTTTTAATTTTAACTAAAAATATTTTTCTTTAATTTTTTAATACTATATTCTTTACTTTTGTGTATATTTTTTCAAAGTCTATTTTACTCCCATCATCTCATTTTAGTCTACTTCAGTGTATTCATTTTTTCAAATTCTCAAATGATCCTGTTTTTTCCTTCTCTCCCCGCCCCCTTTTTTTTTCCTCTAATATGTCAAACCACTTTCAACACCCAGACCAGAACACATCTAGGATCTAGCATCATTTATTCGATTTTTGTGTGTGTGTTTGATTTTAATATTTTTTAATTTTAATTTTTCTACCTCATTAATTCCTTTTCTCCTTTCAAAATGACAAAATGAAGGAATTCACCCCAAAAGAAAGAGCACAAAGAAACGACAGCCAGGGATTTAACCAACACAGATACAAGCAAGATGTCTGAACCAGAATTTAGAATCACGATAATAAGAATACCAGCTGGAGTCAAAAAAACAGATTAGTATCCCTTTCTGCAGAGATAAAAGAAGTAAAAAATAGTCATAATGAAACCAAAATGCTATAACTGAGCTGCAATCATGGACGGATGCAGCGGTGGCAAGGATGGATGAGGCAGAACAGAGAATCAGCAATATAGAGGACAAACTTATAGAGAATAATGACGCAGAAAAAAAGAGGGAGATTAAGGCAAAAGAGTATGATTTAAGAATTAGAGACATCAGTGACTCATTAAAAAGGAACAACATCAGAATCACAGGGGTCCCAGAAAAGGAAGTGAGAAAAATAGGTGTAGAAGGGTTATGTGAGCAAATCATAGCAGAAAACTTTCCTAACCTGGGAAAGACACAGACCTCAAAATACAGGAAGCACAGAGGACCTCCATTAGATTCAACAAAAAACAACCATCAGCAAGGCATATTATAGTCAAATTCACAAATACTCAGGGAGGGAGAGAATCATGACAGCATCAAGGGAAAAAAAGTCCCTAACCTACAAGGGAAGACAGATCAGGTTTGCAGCAGACTTATCTACAGAAACTTGGCAGGCCAGAAAGGAGTGGCGGGATATATTCAGTGTGCTGCATCAGAAAAATATGCAGCCAAGAATTCTTTATCCAGCAAGGCTGCCATTCAAAATAGAAGGCGAGATAAAAAGCTTCCCAGACAAACAAAAATTAAAGGAGTTTGTGACCACTACACCAGCCCTGCAAGAAATTTTAAGGGGGACTCTCTGAGGGGAGAAAGATGAAAAAATATATATATAGAAAGAAAGAAAGAAAGAAAGAAAGAAAGAAAGAAAGAAAGAAAGAAAGGCAGAAGCAACAAAGATTAGAAAGGACCAGAGAACACCACCAGGAACTCCAACTCTACAAGCATCATAATGGCAATAAATTCCTATCTTTCAGTACTCACTCTAAACATCAATGGACTCAATGCTCCAATCAAAAGACACAGGGTAACAGAATGGATAAGAAAACAAGATCCATCTATATGCTGTTTACAAGACACCCACTTTAGACCTAAAGACCCCTTCAGATTGAAAATAAGAGGATGGAGAACCATCTATCATGCTGACGGTCAACAAAAGAAAGCTGGAGTAGCCATACTTATATCAGACAATCTAGACTTTAAAATAAGGACTGTATCAAGAGATGCAGAAGGGCATTATATCATAATCACGGGGTCTATCCACCAAGAAGACTTAACAGTTGTAAACATCTATGTGCCAAATGTGGAGCACCCAAATATATAAATCAATTAATCACAAACATAAAGAAACTCATCAATAGTAATACCCTAATAGTAGAAGACTTCAACACCTCACTCACAGCAATGGACAGATCATCTAATCAAAAAATCAATAAGGGAACAATGGTTCTGAATGACACACTGGACCAGGTGGACTTAACAGATATATTTGGAACATTTCATCTTAAAGCAGCAGAATACACATTCTTCTCCAGTGCACATGGAACATTCTCCAGAATAGACCATATACTTGGACACAAACAGCCCTAAGTAAGTACAAAAAGATAGAGATCAGGGGCGCCTGGGTGGCTCAGCCAGTTAAGTGTCCGACTTTGGCTCAGGTCATGATCTCACAGTCCGTGAGTTCGAGCCCTGCATCGGGCTCTGTGCTGACAGCTCAGAGCCTGGAGCCTGCTTCAGATTCTGTGTCTCCCTCTCTCTCTGACCCTCCCCCATTCATGTGCTGTCTCTGTCTCGAAAATAAATAAATATTAAAAAAAATTTTAAAAAAAGATAGAGATCATACCATGCATATTTTCAGACCACAACGCTATGAAACTCGGAATCAACCACAAGACAAAATTTGGAAAGGTAACAAATACTTGGAGACTGAAGAACGTCCTACTCAAGAATGAATGGGCTAACCAAGAAGTTAAAGAGGAAATTAAAAAGTATATGGAAGTCAATGACAATGATAACACCACAACCCAAAACCTCCAGATGCAGCAAAGGTGGTCATAAGAGGAAAGTATATAGCAATCCAGCCCTTCCTAAAGAAGGAAGAAAGATCTCAGATACACAACCTAACCTTACACCTTAAGGATCTGGAAAAAGAACAGCAAATAAAACCCAAAACCAGCAGAAGACAGGAAATAATAAAGATTAGAGCAGAAATTAATGCTATCAAAACCAAAAAAAAACAGTAGAACAGATCAATGAAACCAAAAGCTGGTTCTCTGACAGAATTAACAAAATTGATAAACCACTAGCCAGTTGGATCAAAAAGAAAAAGGAAAGGACCCAAATAAATGCAATCAAGAATGAAAGAGGAGAGATCACAACCAACACAGCAGAAATAAAAACAATAATAAGAGAATATTATGAGCAATTATATGCCAATAAAATGGGCAATCTGGAAGAAATGGACAAATTCCTAGAAACATATACACTACCAAAACTGAAACAGGAATAGAAAATTTGAACAGACCCATAACCAGTAAGGAAATCAAATTAGTAATCAAAAATCTGCCAAAAAACAATATATACATTGTCCAGGGCCAGATGGCTTTCCAGGGGGAATTCTACCAAACATTGAAGGGACAGTTAACACCCACTCTCTTGAAGCTGTTCCAAAAAATAGAAATGGAAGGAAAACTTCCAAACTCTTTCTATGAATCCAGCATTACCTTGATTCCAAAACCAGACAGAGATGCCACTAAAAAGGAGAACTATAGACCTATTTCCTTGATGAACATGGATGCAAAAATCCTCAACAAGATATTAGCCAACCGGCTCCAACAATACATTAAAAAAAGTATTCACCACGACCAAGTGAGAAATATACCTGGGATGCAGGGCTGGTTCAATATCCAGAAAACAATTAACATGATTCATCACATCAATAAAAGAAAGGACAAGAACTATATAATCCTCTCAATAGATGCAGCGAAAGCATTTGACCAAATATAGCACCCTTTCTTGATAAAAACCCTCAAGAAAGTAGGAAGCATACCTCGAGATCATAAAAGCCATATATGAATGACCCAACACTAATATCATCCTCAAGGGGGAAAAACTGAGAGCTTTCCCTCTAAGGTCAGGAACAAGACAGAGTTGTCCACTCTCACCACTGTTATTCAACATAGTATTGGAAGTCTTAGCCTCTGCAATCAGACAACACAAAGAAATAAAAGGCATCCTAATCAGCCAGGAGGAGGTCAAACCTTCACTCTTCACAGATGACATGATACTCTATATGGAAAACCCAAAAGATTCCACCAAAAAACTGCTAGAATTGATTCATGAATTAAGCAAAGTTGCAGGATATAAAATCAATGCACAGAAATCGGTTACATTCCTATACACCAACAGTGAAGCGACAGAAAGAAAAATCAAGGGATCAATCCTATTTACAGTTACACAAAAAAACCATAAAATACCTAGGAGTAAATCTAACCAAAGAGGTGAAAAATCTTTACGCTGAAAACTATAGAAAGCTTATGAAAGAAATTGAAGGAGACACAAAAAAATAAAAATATTCCATGTTCCTGGATAGGAAGAACAAATATTGTTAAAATTTTGGGTCGATACTACCCAAAGCAATCTACATATTCAATGCAATCGCTATCAAAATAACACCAGCATTCTTCACATACCTAGAACAAATAATCCTAAAATTTGTATGGAACCAGAAAAGACCCTGAATAGCCAAAGCAATCTTGAAAAAGAAAACCAAAGCAGGAGGCATCACAATCCCAGACTTGAAGCTATTCTCAAAGCTGTGATCATCAAGACAGTATGGTACTGGCATAAGAACAGACACTCAGATCAATGGAACAGAATAGAGAACCCAGAAATGGACCCACAAACGTATGGCCAACTAATCTTTGACAAAGCAGGAAAGAATATCCAATGGAATAAAGACAGTCTCTTCAGCAAGTGGTGCTGGGGAAACTGGACAGCGACATGCAGAAGAATGAACCTGGGCCACTTTCTTATACCACACACAAAAATAAACTCAAAATGGATGAAAGACCTCAATGTAAGACAGGAAGCCATCAAAATCCTCGAGAAGAAAGCAGGTAAAAACCTCTTTGACCTCGGCCACAGCAACTTCTTACTCAACACGTTTCTGGAGGCAATGGAAACAAAAGAAAAAATGAATTATTGGGACCTCATCAAAATAAAAATTTGCACAGGGAAGGTAGCAATCAGCAAAACTAAAAGGCAAATGACAGAATGGGAGAAGATATTTGCAAATGACGTATCAGATAAAGAATTAGTATCAAAATCTATAAAGAACTTATCAAACTCAACGCCCAAAAAACAAAGAATCCAGTGAAGAAAGGGCAAAAGAATGAATAGACACTTCTGCAAAGAAGACATCCAGATGGCCAACTGACACATGAAAAAGTACTCAACATCACTCATCATCAGGGAAGTATAAATCAAAACCACCATGAGATACCACCTTACACCTGTCAGAATGGCTAACATTAACAACTCAGGCAACAACAGATGTTGGCTGGGATGCAGAGAAAGAGGATCTCTTTTGCATTGTTGGTGGGAATGAAAGCTGGTGCAGTCACTCTGGAAAACAGTATGGAGGTTCCTCAAAAAGTTAAAAGTAGAACTACCTATGACCCAGCATTTGCACTACTAGGCATTTATCCAAGGGACACAGGTGTGCTGTTTCGAAGGGACATATGCACCCCCATGCTTACAGAAGCACTATCAACAATAGCTAAAGTATGGAAAGAGCCCAAATGTCCATCGATGGATGAATGGATAAGGAAGATGTGGTATACACACACACACACACACACTGAAGTATTACTTGGCAATCAAAAAGAATGAAATCTTGCTATTAGCAACTACATGGATGGGACTGGAGGGTATTATTCTAAGTGAAATTAGTCAGAGAAAGAGAAAAATCATATGACTTCACTCATATGAGGACTGTAAGAGACAAAACAGATGCACATAAGGGAAGGGAAACAAAAATAATATAAAAACAGGGAGGGGGACAAAACATAAGAGACTCATAAATATGGAGAACAAACTTAGGGTTACTGGAGGGGTTGTGGGAGAGGGGATGGGCTAAATGGGTAAGGGGCACTAAGGAATCTACTCCTAAAATCATTGTTGCATTATATGCTAACTAATTTGGATGTAAATTTTAAAAAATAAAAAAATAAAATTAAAAAAAAATAATTCAAGCTTGGGAGGTGCAGAGAGAGATGGACATAGAATCCAAAGCAGGCTCCAGGCTCTGAGCTGTCAGCACAGAGGCCAATGCCAGGTTCGAACTCACAGACCCCTGAGATCATGACCTGAGCCAAAGTTGGTCGCTTAACTGACTGAGCCACACAGGGGACCCTCAAGAGCTATTTAAATGATAGAATCTTACTATTAAAAATAATTAGAAAAGACAAGGAATTGGTATAGGGGAAGTTTCTACTGATTAGAGAAAGTAGAGGAAGTAGAAAACTATCATGGGAAGGAGAGGAACAATTTGAATGTGAGAATGGATCTAATATTTTTGTCACTTCACTCTCTGTTGAAAGAGGATTAATATTCTTGAGACTCCAATAAATTGCTAGATGTGTTGAAACCATCAGAGAATATCTAGATACTGCATTTCCCTATGTTCAACATTGATAGAGCTTCAAATTTAAAAACTGTGTCATGAGAAGATGAAAATATGATCTATCCATGACATGCAAAAATACTCTCTTTTGATGACTTCGGAAAAGGATAAAAAGAGATAGGGGGGTTGCTGAAGGGACTTGTCTTGGCTGTGGGATGTAAAGGCACCACAGAATTCAAGTATCTCAGGATGAAAGGCTAATGACAGGAAACATAATCTCTGCCCTACTGAGGCCAGCACAATGCTCTGAATGATAGGTGGGATAAAACACAGGTGCGCAAACACAGGGACACGGAATCAGGCCACAGCAATCTCTTTTCCATGAGAATGTCAAGACCCAGAGGACAGCAACCAGAGTCTCTTAAATGTACACAACCTACTGTGCTCATAGGATCACTTTGGCAAGGAGAAGACAGCAAGAGAACACTTAGAACAGAAACAAACAAAAAAGCCCTGTTAAGGAGTTTGGATTTTGAACTTACTGAGAATTTACTTCAAAGTGACTAGTGTGTGTTAGTGGTATAGGTGAGCATAGCTGCCTTCCAAAGTGACTGAACTGGCCAGAACTTGTCTCTTTTACACCAAAAGAACCAGAGTTTACATTTCACTTGTGAGATCATTTATTCTTCCCTTGTGATTGAATCAAAATGGGGTTTTCAGAACAAAGTTAATTATTTTTTCTTTCATCTGACATTTAGTGACAATTATTAAATATTCAAATGTTCCCACCAAACCACAAAACATGACAGTTGTTGTTAAGCCCAATATATGCAGGCAATAAGTGTCTTACTGGCAGTAAGTGTCAATAAAGATTTCAAAAGAAAGTTCTCTATGGGATTTTACCTTGAAGGTGGGATTTTGGAGGTAGAAATGAATATGCATATGCTAAATATAGTGAGTTTGCCGAAGACAAAGTCGATGGTTTGTGCAAAGCTAAGAGACAAAGCATTGAATATTCAGTATGCCAGAGTGCAAATCTGTGAATGCCAACTTGAGAATTTAAGATTTCTTGTAATTATAAAGTGACAATATTCATATAAGGTTATGGGCGAGGAGAGATGTTTCAAGTCTATTTAATATATTATTTGAAAAGTCTTTACTATTTTTTACTTCCAAATTTTATACCCGAAAAGTAATTTAAACACTTCAGGAAAACTCATCCTTTATGAATAAAAGTGAGTATATCTCTCATTTTATCCATTTTCATAAAGTATTCATTTTATTTTAAAGAGATCAAATTTCCCTTTGACCTTATGAAGATGAGATCTGAGAGGTTTAGAGGAAGTTATAATTTCTTAAATTGATTTAAAATACATTGATTTAAAATAAATAACAAACATATATACTAAGATCAATCTTTTATATTACATAGACATATATATATACACACACATATATAATACATATATGTGCAAATGCTATAGAATATATATATATATATATATATATGTATACACACACACACACACACACACACACATGATATGTGTGTGTGTATGTTTCTAGAACATCATATATGGGAGGGAAACCAGACAGTTATAGTGAAGTTGTCCTTCCTTCTCTGAGGAGATTGTCAGATTTAGGTGCCAAGGAGGGACAGGGCAGTAAATTGTTTATGGGTCAACACATAAAAATTTGACAACCAAAGTCACCTGAAGAGGAAGGATCTCTCACGGAGCATTAATACTCTGTTGTTATCTATTTGAATATATAGACGACCAGCAAAACATTATATAATCATGAGAGAGTTTGGCTCACCCATGAAAGCATGGAAAATGTGAATCATTGAAAGAAATGTGACTGGTGTCATACTAACACCACAAAATATCCATCTGAGCATTAGAACGTTGAGTTATTACATGTCGTAGTGACATACCCACTTTAGAAAGAAGACAATTAAACAAACTATAGCTAATTGACTTTGAGTACTTCTCATCCCATTGGTGAGGGCATTTTTATATAATATAGCCTCATAACAGCTCCCTGTACAGACAAATCTGGGTGCTATCTCTTATGCACTTCCTCTCTAAACCTGAGAAAACTGCTCTCTTAGTCCCTCTGTTTGATTCATCTGTGGAATGGGAATATTGACAATAATATATCTCCTGAACTTGCATTAGCATCTGTAGACTGATTACCCTGATACAGCAGTTCAAAAGCATCCAAAGAGATAGTTGCTATTATTAATATTATTATTCTTTTAAAATATGTGCTAAGCAAGCTAACTTGAGTAATAAAAGGAATAAAATTCATTATTGTTTAAAAATAAATAAACTGGCATCCAGGTTTCTATATCACTCTTGGATCCAACTTCATCAGACAGCATTTGAGTTCCACATACTATGTTCACAGACTATACACTTAGTTTAAAAAATAGTGACACTGTGATTTAAAAAGAATCTGGAAAACATAGGAGTACACAATTATCTGTTATAGAAAAATAAGAATTTCAACTCACTCCTGAATTGTCCAAGTTTTTAATATTAGGAATTCTACCACAGTCAAAGATTTTACTTTACTAGTAAGTATTAGTACTAAGTAATTAAGTATTAGTAAGTACTTACTTTACTAGTAAGTAAAAATCTTTCATCTCAATGAATACATTATTTTACTTTTAGGAGATAACTGTGAATTTTTAAGGATTAACCACTTTTAAAAAGCTTTTTTTTTTTTAATGTGTACTTATTTTTGAGAGAGAGACAGAGTGTAAGCAGGGGAGGAGCAAGAGAGAGGGAGACACAGAGTCCAAAGCAGGCTCCAGGCATTGGGCTGCAGCACAGAGCCTGAGGCAGGGATCAAAGTTAGGAACTGAGAGATCATGACCTGAGCCTCAACCAACTAAGCCATGCAGCTGCCCCAAGGATCAACCACTTTTGAATGAGAACCAGTTGGTTCTGTATGAAACCACAAATAGACTCTAACTCTGACTTGCACATTCCACGCTGAGAATGTACTATGGCTATGAAGCAATTCATTACAGGAAAGCTGATGAGCATAAAGATTTTTTTGTTTGTTTGTTTAGAAATTTTGTCTATTTGATCTTTTTCCTGGTGCATATATATATGTTTTATTTATGTATGTATGTATGTATGTATGTATGTATGTATTTATTTATTTATGTTTGAGAAAGAGAGAGTGTGAACAGGGAGAAGCAGAGAGAGAGAATCCCAAGCAGATTCTGCAATGTCTGCACAGAGCCCGACATGGAGCTGGATCTCAAGAATTGTGAGATCATGACCTGAATCAAAATCAAGTGTCAGATGCTTAACCAAATGAGCCACCTAGGTACCCCCACCATAATTCTTATTTTGTTGAAAGAACAACACTTATGTTCTCATTCTGAAGCTGATAGAAAAAATTCCAAAATTTGAGTTTGATTTCAGAAATTATTTTCTGAACATATGAACATAATCCCAACTCATAGTCTCATTAGCCCTGTAATTTGTCATGTCCAGAAAATTCTGCTGTAGTTGGCCATGCAAACCCAGTGAGAATAATCAGAATTTACACACGACAATGGCTACTGGGAAGTCATACATGAGTTAGTAAGAGTAATAGATTATTTAAATCCCCACCACCACAATGACAGAGTATGAAAAAAAATCAGTAAAACATACAAAAAATTAAAAAAAAACCCTGTGGCAACAGTGAAATAAATATACTTTAAAGCAGTGTACAATTTCATAAATACTCCAATGTGATTTACATGATCTCAGACCTCAAGAGATTTTATGTTATTTTTTTAATTTAATAGAATAAGAACATATTTGATCACATTTTTCATGTCCCTCAGGACAATATATTTTTGTTAATTTAACTCTATAATTGTCATCTTTGCAAAAAAAAACACAGTTCTATATTAGAAAACTAGATATACATTATGAACATAGATAATTTTTATTTGAATATCCATTTGGTGATTCAAACAGCATTTCCACCTTCTGATGGAGGTTTTTAATTGCTTTATATTGGCTTGCTCACATGTTAACAATACAGGTCATGCCTTTTAATTAGGTCTATGATTTCTATATGAAGTACATCCAGAAACAGGAAGATTCTGAAAACACTATAGACAAATGAAAGCACACCAAGTGGGGGACATTTGGTCCTGTTGGGGATGGCATTTCTGGCCACGAGTTGTCTCCTTGTGGCTTTCAGTAAGATATGATGTTTGAAAGATGATTTTAAAATGGACAGTTCATCTATACTTGCTATTTAGTACCAAACTTTTTTTTTTCTTTTTTCCTTTTTACCCACAAGCATTCACTGTCATCTTTCTTTGAAGAAATTACTGTGCCCATGTTGTGTTGCCCTATGGAGACCAGTGAAGGAGGGGTGGGGAGCGAGAATGTGCACAGGCCAAAGATCTAATTTTTTTTATCTCACTACCAAGAAAAGGGGATGAGCTCCTGACCTAAGCCTTCTTAATCACATATTCCCTTCCTGGAATTAAATCTTGAAACAGAAGCATGTAAAGATGAAAAAAAAAAAATTAGGGTCCCTTATATTCAGCTATACTACCATAGTCAGACAAATTTTTTTATGGAAACCATTTTGTAATTTCTGCTTCCTAGGTTTCTGGAGTTGATTTTGCTTAAATTTTTCTCCATCCTTTATGTTGATTCTGTGAGGTTCCAATATCCTTCTCATAAAGTCATTTTGAAGAAGTTTCCCTCCCCCCCAAAAGCTTGTTTCTGTAGCTAGCGTATTAAGACAATGATAGAGAATTTTTGCTGCCCCAGAATTGGCAACTAACACAAACAACTGAAAATAGTGTCCACAAGAACCCACATTATAAAGAGACCTGCCAACATTTGGCATTATACATTTTCCTCTGGGTTTAAGGAAAAACGAACTATCGTTCTATAATTAACCAAACTTCACTGCTTATGCCTTATGGATGTTTTTAAGAGTAGAGGAGAGGAAAAAACAACAAAAGTTGACAGTGTCTTTGACCTGTGCCCAGATCAAAGTTCATGGCAAAAAGATCTTTTCTTCATTGTTGGTAGTGTCCAACTTCACAAAGTGACATAAAAGGGTACTCAAAAAGGATCATTCATGGATATTGGGGATCTACTTTCATAGCCCCACATAAGGAAGCAAAAAAGATTAAGATTAAGAGGAAACTAAGAGTATAACATCAACATCTCACCTGGAGATGACAAGAAGTGTGTGGTTTTGGTAAGGATAGTAACAGAGGCAACTACTGTTCTTGGAATGGGTCATATATGATGCCAGGAACCAGGGCAGGCCCAAATGCTACTTTAAAGAAGAAAAGCAAACTCATCATCTATGCTGAGACCATGACATTAGAATAGATCTGAGAAGGACCACAGCAATTGTTCTGCAGCCCATCACTAGCATGTGATGAATTGCATAAGGTGTCTTCCGTTTTCCCTATTCTTTCTTCCCCAAACAAGGAAAATCTAGTCCAAAGGAGGGGAGACATTGCCTCAGACCCAGGCCCTATACACACCTACAAACCAAGGTGGTAGGCATGAAATGAAAAATAAAGTGAACTCACTCTTTAAAATCCTCAAAGCTTGGGGCACGTAAGTCATTAGAGCATGTGACTCTTGTTGATCAAAGGGTCATGGATTTGAGCCCCACGTTGGGTGCAGAGTTTACTTAGAAAAATAAATGGAGAGTTTACTTAGAAAAAAATAAATAAGATGTACAATCCCCCAGGGCAGCTGGGTGGCTTAGTTGGTTGAACATCTAACTCTTAATTTCTGCTCAAGTCATGATCCCAGGGTTCTGGGATTAAGCCCTGCATCAGGCTCTGCCTTGAGCATGGAGCCTGCTTAATATTTTCTCTCTCTCTCTCTCTCTCCCTCTGCCCCTCTCCCCTGTTCATGTGCTCTCTCTCTCTCTCCCTCTCTCTCTCTCTCTAAAAAGAAAAAAAAAAAAAGTAAAATCGCCAAAGCCCTATAGCAATAAAGAAGAGGTAGAAAGACAAATTTCAATTTTCTATGAGACTGGAGTTTTGGATTTTAATGCAATAAAGATAAAAATATAGTCTCTGCCTGGAATATTTTTAAGGAGTAAAAGAATTCAACAAAACATAGTTGAGCGGTAACAATTATTTAGAAAATTATACACCACTTTAATAGAATCCCAACTGATACACTCTTTGACAGTCATTCAGGCCACAAGAATGATATTTCTTAAAAAAAAATTATCATTTGTTTCTGTTGCCTACATGACAAGCACAATGTTCTTTAAAATCTTTCTTAGCCTGACCTGTCTACACTTAACAATACTTATCCTAAGATCCATTGTGCAACTTTTTATTACCCAGACATACTGACTTTAATGATGCTTTGCCTTACACATACCTTTCTTTGGACATAATAGATATAAATTGTAAATCTAAAAAAAAAAAAAAGATTCTGCCTTGGTTAAATTGAAATATTCTGTAGGTTATATTGGTTTTTGAAGTCTTAAAAAGAAAGAATCTTGCTGATATAACTATTTTGAATCCTTAATGTACTGAGTTGATAAGATAAAAAAGGCACTGTTAAAGTTGTGAGAAGCAAAAAAAAAAAGGCATATTTAATTCACATCTACTAAGTTTTGATCTTTTTTATAGTTTACCAAGAAAGATACAGAATCTTTATGATATCTGAAATACTTCCCGGTAATATAATCTCCAGCATCAATTCATATGATGACTGTAAATACTTACTGAAGGTAATCTCTAGAATATATACTACATAGTGGACCTATAGAGTAAGTATACTGTAGGGAATTAAATACATTGTAAGTGAAAGTCGCCATATTTACTTTGGTCATCTCACAATTATATACAACTTTTAAGTTCTTCTATGGGTTGGAAAGTTCCAGAATTTCCAGGTATTTAATTATTCACTTCAGATTTACCAATAATCAAATGTTCTTACTAGAGAATCATGACTAAAATATATAAATCCTGATAAATTAATATATGGTACAACCTCCCTAACCAATGCTCATTTCCTAATTCCTGTTATGCAAAGTACAAACTCCTAGCAACCTACCATACTGTATTGGTCAGAGCAGGGGTAGCACATCTATATCTACAAATCCTTTATGAAAAAATAGAATAAATAAAATAAAACAAAACAAAATAAATGCATGTAGAATTGTGCCATTCAGATAGTTAAGGCCTAAGTGTATACACATGTATGAATCTGTCCCAGTTATGATATGTTATGAACATACAACTATATGAATGTATAATACATACAAGCATATACTTTAACACAATTTTCTTGATTTTGTGAAAAATATCAAAAGTTATTTTGTGAATGTGCCAAAATATATTTAATTTGGCTTATAATATATATGCCATATAATAAAAATACATTTATTATAGTTGGTTATAATTTTAAGAGTTTTATTTATATTCTAAAATAGGCATAGATCATTATCTAAGAGGACCAAAAAAACCCTAAAATACTAAATTTGTTCACAAGATTCTCAACATCATAACCTTATTTTTCTTTCCACTGTCTTTCCTGACACTGTGAGCTGTTATCTGTTGAAATTACACACAAAAAATGTTTACTTCAAAGTTAAGTGTATCAACCAGTGATTTCTGGTTTCAAATCATTTCCTAGTAAACTGAACTACTTTGACCTTTAAAAAATATATTTAATATATTTAATATCATGTTAACCCATAGAGACTGTGATCTACAGATTTTTATTGTTAAATCTTGTTAAATCTTGAAGCATCATTCCAAACTAGAGATTTAATAAGTACTAGATAGAAATTTGTGAGTGTTTTTGTTCTGTTTACTGGATTATAAGCAGTAAATAGCCTTCACAGCAAATATTCATGGCAAATATTGAGCAGGGAAATATTGCTATTTCTATCCTTTCAAAACATGGAAATGGAAAGACACAAATGCCAAAGAAAAATGAAGATTTTTATTAAATTGAACTGGAGAAAAGGAAGAATTGATTTGTATTTAATGCTACCTAATAAGGAAATTAACTTCTGGGTTTGATCTTTGTTTCTAAAGTATGTTTACCTGCAGTTAAATTCTAGCTAACTAGTATATCACCGGAGTTGATTATCCACCAATCATTTAAGAGGATTAACAAGCCAGGGACATATAAATTTATTTCCATAATCAAGCTGAATTGAAGGTAAATGGTGAAGGAAAATAAAATATCTAGGACATGTGGATCAGGAATAATAGGAATATTAGCAACTGTGTACACACAGAGGAAACAAAAAAGATTCTCAAGAGGAGATATATATATATATATATATATATATATATATATATATATATACACACACACACACCCTGCCAAAGGGAGAATTAGAACTCAGACTTTGCTCCCTTCTCTGACTCTCTGCCCTTTAGTCTGTATAGGGATATAGCACATCTGCACATCCCCTTCCTGCCCAAACATATGATGTATGGTACTGTGGAAAGATATTTGGTCTTTATCCCCAGTTCCTACAACACAATTCCTAAAACCTTGAACTTTTTTGAGTGATTGGATGAAAAGAGAGTTTTTGTTCTAATGAGGCAGGTCTCTGATAGGTGGGGCCCCTAGACAGCTTCAGGATGGGGGCTGCTCTCAAGAAAGAGGAAGGCACGATCCAAGAGTTGGACTTTCAGCCCTTCCCCTGACCTCCAGAGAGAGGAGAGAAATTAGGGACTGGAAGTTTCGCTAATCACCAGCCACTACTGATTCAATCAAGCATGGTTATGTAATGAAACCTCCTTTAAAAAAATAATAACAACAGGGTTCAGAGACCTTCTGAGTGGTGAGCACGTCGAGATGCTGGAAGAGTGGCACAGAAGCTCCCTGCATCCCCTGCATACCTTGTCCTGCATACCATCTCTTCCATATGACTATGCCTGACTTGTATCCTTCATAATAAACCAGTAAATGTGTGTTTCACTGTGTTCTATGAGTCTTTCTAACAAATTATGGAACCTAGGGAAGGGGTTACAGGAACCTTCAATTTGTAGTCAGCAGTGTGGGTGGCCTGGGTACTTCTATTTATAGCCAGCATCTTGAAGTGAGAGCAGTCTTATGGGACTGAGCCTTTTAACTTATGGGGTCTGACTCTGACTCTGGGTACTTAGTATCAGAATTGAGTTGAATTGAATTGTTGGACACTCAGTATCAGAGAATCAGAGAATTTAAGAATTGATGAATAGGTGGTTAGTGTCAAAAATACCCCAAACTATGAGTTTTATACTAAGGAAAATATTTTACATGTTCTCGACTTCTCAGTCACAGACAGCAACTGTCCTTGGAATACACAGGAGGCCCACCTCACTACCACCACCTACGTATTTTAGAATATACATGAAGAGGAAGGGGATTTGAATTTTAGGGGTTTGTTTTCTCTTTGGGCCAGTCATTTTATTGGAAGATTTCCATGAGGGAACTAATTTTAATCCTGTCAATAATACCAAGTTGTATTTTATTATATTTCATTATGTGGGGAATTAAACATGAGACCCAGAAAAACTGAGGAAATATATAACCAAGACTAATGGAGTTGTGATTTGGACTTGGATATGTCTATTGACAGTGTAGTAAAAGAACGTGTGTGGTAACATAGTGGAGCATCCCCCTTCTGCCTCAGAAATTGTCCTAAGACACAGAACATTGAAAAACATTCCTTTATCTATAAAACTCATTTACTCGTGGTTGTAAATGTCCTTACCTGTTATACTTCAATTGAAATGGGGATCTGATTTGATAAACCCAAGGATAGAAAAAAGGTCATTCATTATCCGCTTCAGATAAAGGACAAAAATAGTACAGGGAGACCCTGTACCCCAGTCCCAAGGAAGGTGTGTCAGTTTCAGCTTCAGTGAGGGAGTCTAACTGTAGATTGTAGTACGTGTGTTGTATCAGTCAGATAGGAGAGCTACCTGCATGAATTTACACTCCTTCATAACATTCCTTCATCACTTAAACATTTTCAGAGAGAGGCATCTTAATTATGACCAAATTAAATTACACTGTAGAGTAGTCAAATGGGTAGGGAGACTCCTGACTTAAATATACTATTTGTCAATTATGGTACTAATGTCTAATGACTACGGCAATCATCTGCCTTGGAAAATAACTGGGAAATTCAAAAAGATTAATAATTCAAGATTTATCTTCATTTTTTTATGCCAGAATCCCTTTCTCTGCTTCTTTGCATATAACTCACTCTTACTTACCTGGTCCCTTGATGTATATTTTCTTATAAACAGCACAAGTGACAAAGCTTTAAGGTGAATACCTGTTATTTATTTTATGTATTTCAGGAGAATTATAGCCTATCTGTCTTTTAAAATGCAATTTTGAGGGAACTGCAACATATTTTGTTTCTTGATTTTTTCCTTTCAAGTGCTACTTTTCCATAGTTTTGCCTTTTTCATCTCATTAGTCATTTTGAACATAGTCAATAAAGCAACTCTGGACAAGGAGCATCATGGAAACCCTACACAAGTTCTGGAGAGTTTTCTTCTTTGTATCCCAGTCATCTATCAAATATGGAACCATCTTGCAACGATGTGCCACCCACCTTAATAGATGCACTAGTGCTGTAAACAAAAATGCCAAATTAAACTGTTTTTTTTTACTCTTGTAACCAACTAGTAACTAAGCACTAATATATACTCAATTAAAAATGAATAAAGGCAAACATTACACACACTAAGGATATATTCACTATTTATCCTATCAAAGAATCGTTTATTAAAACAACCTCACATTTATAATATTAAAATTAAAAAAAAAACTAGCAGCAATTATAGTACCCATTGCAAAAAGTTGTAATAAAACTGAAGTGTAGATAGAGTACTACTGATATTGTAAAGTTGTGTAAATTTTTCAAAAAGCAACAAAGTACTATATGGCAGTAGTCAGAAAACCATTTCCCCGTGCATTTTATTATACGCTTGTAACTCAATAGAATTCAAAACAGTTAACGCACAGAGATGTTCATAAATGTGTTTAATCTGTTGTTAAAAGGGAAGAAAACTGACTGGAAGCAGTTGCAGTACACATTGTACACTACAGCACCATTACGTACTCACTAAATACATTAAGTATTATGAAGGCTAAAGGGACTCAAGGTACCATTTTGGAAATATCATGTTTAAAATGTTACAAAATAGGAGTGCCTGGGTGGTTCAGTTGGTTAAGCATCCGACTTCAGCTCAGGTCATGATGTCACAGTTTGTGGGTTTGAGCCCCGCTTCGGGCTCTGTGCTGACAGCTCGGAGCCTGGAGCCTGCTTCGGATTCTGTGTCTCCCTCTCTCTCTGCCCCTCTCCTGCTTGTGCTCTGTCTCTGTCTCTCTCTCTCTCATAAATAAACACTATTTTTTTTTTTAATGTTACAAAATAGTCCTTGCTGCATCGCCGGTGCCTGTGCCACCCGCTTCTCCTGGCCTCTCTTCTCCCAGCCACAGCCTAGGAGACCAGAGTGGGGACTATGTTCTGATGCAAGCTGATGGCCCTCAACTACTGCAACCCTGATGGCTTCAATTGTAGCAATGAAATAAAATTTAGAAAATTTACTGTCTGACTTGAAGACCAGAATATCAGACACTACCAGATTGAAGACAGGTAATTAAAGAAACATCCACAGCAGTGACTGGCTTTTTTTTTTTTTAATGTTTATTCATGTATTTTGAGAGAGGGAGAGAGTGTGAGAGAGGGAGCGCACATGCACACGAACAAGGGAGGGACACAGAGAGAGGGAGGGAGAATCCCAAGCAGGCTCCATGTGGTCAGTACAGAGCCCAATGTGGGTCTGGAACTCACAAACCCTAAGAACATGACCTGAGGCGAAACCAAAAGTCCAATCCTTAACCACTGAGCCACCCAGGAACCCCCAGCCCAAGTTCTTTAAAAAGTACTACAGAGATGTTAACTGTCTTTTCAAGATTCAAGATCAACAGGAAGCCACTGACTGGTTTCTTGGTTTAGCTGTTAGACTTGAACATTGAGATAATGCTGAAAATACAAGGACTTACTACCTGGTAATACAAAACATGCTGACAATGCAGCAAAAAATGCAGAGCCATTGATTGGTTTGGATGTAAATACTCCCAATTTTAAGGCTGGTGTAATGGCTCTGGCTAACCATCAGATTCACTGTCATGATGATTACCTGGTAATGCTTAAGGCAATTCACATTGTGGTCCAGGAGTACCTGAGGCAGGATGCAGCTGCTAAAACAAATGAAACAAAAGAGGATTTGCCTGTTGCTTTAGACAAACGTATTCTTGGGTTTGACAGAGGAAATGCAGTTCTTAATGAAGCTGCTCAAAAATCTTGGATTGTTCCATATGGGAGAGATCAGGGAGCTACAGACAAAAATTAATGAAGCCATCGTAGCTGTTCAGGCAATTATTGCTGATCCAAAGACAGAACACAGACTGGGAAAAGTTGGAAGATGAACATTTTAGGATTTCAGCTTCTCACCTACTTAGCATAATTGGGAAGCATGTACGCTCTGGCTTGTGTTTGGAAATCAAATGTCACATTTTCAAAGGAAGAATCCTAGAAAATTGACTATGTTTTGGACATTTACTACCATCACCTTTTCTTTAATAAAGTTCAGGAAAGTGGAAAAAAATATAATGTTACAAAATAGTAAAATATATACATATATACATAAAATAGTATAGCATAGATACATAAAAGGATGTAATTATACAATGATTGCATCTATAGAGGCTTACCATGAAGCAGACACTGTTCTGAGCCCTCTACATAGATTATCACAATAAATCCTTATAACACTTCGTGGATGTCAATAATATTTTGTCGCTGTTTATCACTTGCTAGCTATCATAGCTGTTACTGTCATGATCCGAACTAAGCCAATTTCATTTTCACAACTGTTGGGTACTTTTTTGTGGACCCTGATGACTTCTTATGATTATATTTCTTTGTCAACACAGACTCACTACCATATGGTACATTTTAACAAGATTTATATTTCAGCCTGAATTTTGTTGCACATGGAGACATTTATTGGTGAGAAGGTATACACACGTATTCAAATGTATATGCACAGAAGTTACACATCCTCTTTTGGTAAAGCAGGTTAAATCTCAGTGTTCTTTCTTACAGAACATTGAAAAGTCCTTTGAATAGTCCTTTTAGGCAGATGCAACACACTGTAATGGCAAGTTTAGCAAATTTACTGGTCTCATCAGGGAGGAATTATCTCTAAGGTATGGATACACAGAATCAACTTTGAGCTCAAACCTAAGAGCTCCACTCTAGTACACAGGGAGTTATTTGGATTTTTTTTGGCAAAGGTGTCTACAGAATCTTTATAAACAATCCACATACCTTGTCTACCAGAAATTTCTACACCGAAAGTTATAGAATTTCTAATGTCATTTAGTAATTACAGAAAAGTCAACTTAAGACCATTTAGTCCAAATTGACGAGTTTTAGTATGCTGCCCTGGAAGATGCATAACTGATTAAAGAGCTTCAAATATTAAGTAATTGCCCCGAAGAACAGATTGGAGCTAACACATACATATATATTACACAACTTATACTAAAGTGTTTTTAAAGCAACACGTTGAAATCTGACTTACTAATTATTTTGATTTACAATTATTACTGTGCAAATGAATGTACAAAACATAATTATAAACCAAATCGTAGGTTGTTGTAGCAGGGAAGAGACAGTATACTGATAACACATAAAGTTAATAGAATACATCATTTTTGCACAGTTTATGGTACTTCTAAATCCCTGCTAAAAGTCTTTTATTACAACTCTAACTCTGGGGGACTATGGATGAGACACTCCAGGCGGCAACTACAGGTATTTTTAGGGAAAACCTTCCTAAGTTTCAGCCTTACACAAAACTGTACAGCATCTCATATAGGCCAGAATAAGTAGAACAATACATGTACCTGATGAGCTGTTACAAAGAAATTGGGGTGTCTTGATAAGAGTTGAGGTTACATTACAAAAAATAGCCACTTCCTAGTAAAGTAATGTAAAAGCCAGGCAAGTAATGGATAACTTAGAATTAGGACAAATTTTAGAGGGAAGATTCTGGATGTTATCACCTCCCATCCATTTGCCTTTGCTATACTACATAGGGTTTCACCAATTTCCTCATGAGAAAGCATCTTATACTAACTCTCTCATGAGGAACATACATAAAATACATGTTTGCATTGACTGTAGTTGTAAAATGTGGATCAGTTATTCTCACAGTCCTTTACACTGATTTTAAATAGTGTTATGTCAAACAATCTCTTCTGTATTTGAAAGATATATACTGAGATTACTACTCATTATGGGCTAGATGGGTGATGGGTATTAAGAAGGGCACTTGTTATGATGAGCACTGGATGTTGTATGTCAGTGGTGAATCGCTCAATTTTACTCCTGAAACCAACATTGCACTGTATGTTTACTAACTAGAATTTAAATAAAAATTTGAAAGAAAAAAATTGCTGTTCGTTAAAGGTATCAGCACTCTAGGGTCTCCAGAGAGACAGAACAATCAGTGTACTCCTTGTACAGTGTTGTTTTATCAACCTTTTTCCACTTTGGCTCTTTCTACTCATGTCCTCTCTTCTCCACTCCCCCTTCTAGAGTTTTAGACTCCTCACCTCATTCCCACTGGGTGGAGGTATAAATGAGGTATTACAAAATCCTGAGTCATCTATGTGCAATATTACAGACTCATTCACCTCTAAGTTCTGTCCCTTCCCTCACACAGCTGTGTGAGGCAATGTGGCCGTACTGGATTACCACTGGACCTCAGCTGTCAGGAGACCACAGCCCATAGCCTTGGCCTCACCAGCCTCCATGGCTTCATCTTCTACCTGCTTGCCTCCATCCTTTCCTCCCTGCTCTTAATTCTCAAAGTGGGAAGAAGGTAGAACAAATATTTTAAATCACAGAAACCTGTCTTGAGGTCTCACTGGAAGCCTTTTCACCTATGTCCTGTTTTGGACATTCCTCTCTGGCATGGTGCACGTCTAGTGAATGGGGGCAGGGAATGACCTTTAAAAAAAAAAAAAACAGATTGGAAGGACCACTGCCAGCAATTAACACCATATAAACTTTGTTTTTAAATTGTTGAGTTCGTTGCTTGTTCTGTAACATTATCACTTATATTTGAAGATGAAGAGCCTATAATATTCAGATTAAATGATGTGTGAGACCAAAAAAAATAAGTAAATAAATAAAAATAAGAGATTTGGTGAAAGTATTTGGGTTATTTTTTTTTTTCCCTTAAAACCTTTTTTTCTCATTTGTGGAGACATAATAATGCTGTTAATGTTATATTGCCCTATGCTATTCTATTTCATAGAAAAGCTGTGATGTCCCAAAGATTCTTGCACCATATTATAAAGCTTATGGATGGTTTCCCTCTCTATGTTAATGGCACGTTGCCTACTGGTAACAGTGTGGTGTCACGAGCAGAGGATTTGATGCTAAAGGCTGGGTTTGGAATCCTGGCTCTGCTACACTAGCTTGTAGAAGCTACATGTTCTTTCTTTCTTTATCTTTTTTTCTTTTTACCTTCATTATCTCATTTGTAAACGGAGGATAGTAATGATCTCTACCTGGTGGAGATGTTGTTAGGATTAAATGAGAAAAATGCATGTAAACTTCTTGCCACAAGTAATTCCGAACTGTGTCTAAAAATAAATAAAAAGTAAAAAATTAAGAAAACAACTTATGTTCCTGGCTCTGTAGTGTGTTGTTCAAATTATTTCTTTAGCTGGTGCAGTTGCAAAGCACATATATAATAATACCAAGGAGACTGTCTTTCATTAATAACATTTAGTAGAGAACACCTCTGCTGTCCTGGGATTTTAAGGATAGAAGTAACATGATATCAAGCTTGTTGCATCTTCATAACTCATTAGCATGCCTTTTCTCAACACAGTTCTACAATTCATGAAGTGCTCCATTCAGTAAGTCCAGGAAATGTGAAGCCTCACCCATTGCCCATTTCAATAGCATGTCGCATTTATTTATACAACATGGTTACGTGTTCCCAATTTACATAGCAGGATTATTCCCATAGGTCAGCAGATCAATGCAATATCTGCAACAGTTTTAAAGTCCAATTTTCTTAATACAAGGACGTGCTGCTGGGCAAAATAACTTTTTAGTAGCATTCAATGCTCAATACTTATTTTGAATGCATTTGCATTTTTATATCTTCATCTGTAATTGGCTATTTTCATATTAAATCAGCTAGTATTGCACAATTTAGGATGTGATTTATCAGAATGTTTTGTAAGCACAAAGCATATATTTAAATACTAAGAAGTATGCCTAATAAGTATAATCTGAACTTGAAGATCTGAGTCCCATCATTTGTGATTTGGTTGCAAGATGTACAATGCATAAAATTTCATGATTCATCATCCTATGATTGTTTTGACATTGTGCAAAACTCAAAATTCTAAAAAGAATAACATTTCCTTAAAAATATGGTCAATAGGGGCGTCTGGGTGGCTTGGTCGGTTGAGTGTCTGACTTCGGCTCAGGTCATGATCTCACAGTCCGTGAGTTCGAGCCCCGCATTGGACTCTGTGCTGACAGCTCAGAGCCTGGAGCCTGTTTCCGATTCTGTGTCTCCCTCTCTCTCTGCCCCTCCCCTGTTCATGCTCTGTCTCTCTCTGTCTCAAAAATAAATAAACGTTAAAAAAAATTAAAAAAAAATATGGTCAATAATCTCATTGAAATATCCATACCTATATAGCACATCACACGCACACTACCATTTCTAAGACTTTTTTATGTTGCATTTATCTTTTTTCTTTCAAATGTTCATTTATTTATTTTGAGAGAGAGACAGAGGAGAGAGAAAAGGCAGGCTTGCACGGGAGGGGCAGAGAGGGAGAGAAATCCCAAGCAGGCTCTGGGCTGTCAGTACAGAGCCCAACATGGGACACAATCTCATGAACCGTGAGATCATGACCTGAGCCAAAATAAAGAGTCAGACACTCAACCGACTGAGCCACCCAGGCACCCTTCTTATGATGCATTTAAACTTCACAATAAATCTAGCAGTTGTTATTTATAATCATCCCTTTTATTGATAAGGAAACTAAGACTAAAGAAAAAAAAAGCGCGAGACTTATTCATGGTCACATACCTAGCAAATGTTAGAATCAGGAAACCAACTGAAGTATCTAAAACCAGATCTCTTATTGTGTTGTTTATCTTTCATTGTTGGACCGATTAAATTATCAAAACATGTACATCAAATTATGAAATACAACTTGTACCTGTGTGTACACTGCCCTGCATTTCCATTTCAATCACTCTGCTTCAGGTCAATCTCATCTTTACCTGAACTATACATGTAGCATTCTAAATGGTTTCCCTGTTTCCTGTTTCTTTCCCTTCAAACTATTCTGAAAATGGCCAGTTCCTAAACCAAAGCTCTAATGATGCCAGTTTCCTTTTCAGAAAATGTCTATCTATCCGTTGCCTTTTCAATTGTCAGTGTCAAGGGTGAATGTTAGAACTGGAGAGCCTCAAACAGTTCTTAATCAAGACATGGAATTTTTAACTAACATCCCTGTAAAAAAAACTTCCATACTGTGACGTTAAAAACTTCTAAAATGTTCTATAATCTTTCCTCCACATACCAAACTACCCAAAGTTTTGATTATCTACTGTCAACCTTAAAAACAAAATAACCAGTTATATAACCAACAAAAATGAGTTTATTCAGAAATAAGAGAGGAACTGCAACTTGGGGTATGCAAACCAGGGAGAACCATAGCCAAGTCCAAAGAATGAAGAAGAGGGCTTGCTTTTATAGAGGAAAGGAGGGCACTGGGAGGGGCTGTTTGCCCCAAAGTTTCATTGGAGAAGAATGAGAGTTCGGGTTGGGGTGGCTTTTCATTGGCTGAGTTGTGGCAGTCTTTCATTGGTTGGGTTGTTGCCGAGCAAGGGGAAAATCTTCCTCCCTGTTGGGTTATGTAAAGGGGTATGTAAAGTAAGCTGCAACAAGTGGATCCCAAGCGAGAACCCTCCTTTCATTGTTTCCCAACTCCATTTAGAATTAGGTTTCCTTTATTCATTTTCACACTACTTTTTCCTTTTTTTTTTTTTTCTCTCTGAACTTCTACTGAGAAACACTGAAAAGGGGCTTACAGACCTCTGACACTACCCACCCAGCTAAATGCAGGGACTCTTTTACTTCTATTTTCTCTTTCTCCACTTCCTTATGTAGAGCTGTTCTCGGAGTAAGGACACCATTGTATTTCAGGTATTTGATATTCTTATTTTCAAAGACAGGAAATGAAAAGTATAGCTCCTTGCCCAAAGCCTATGTATCACTTTTCAAGCTTGAGTATAGGCAATTACAAATGCTTTACCTGGAAAGTATCATGTGAGATAGCTGCCCCACCCCACACCAGATCTGGTGCATAGCCAATGCATTGCAGTCTGTAAGGGGAGCTGTAATCAAGGACTCAGGCCCTTCTGGCTGGTTATACTCTTTTTCACATCAGCACTCCTAAACCAGGTGTCTTCTATATAGAACTCTGTCCTTCTCACTCCTTTTTGTCCCTACCCCTCCTTCAAAGTCTTCTCTTCCTATAACATTAACCACTCTGATTCTTTCCAGGTTGTACTAACTCATAAGCAGTAGTGTAGTATAGACTGTGTCACCATCTCCCAGAAGTATACACACATACATATACATAGCATATGGAACATTAACCACAATTGAAGTGTGCGAAACTGGCAGATTAAGAGACATTTCATTAAATCATACCATGCCATAAAATCATGACATTTCATTTGTTCTGTGAAAATATATACTTCTCAAATCATTTTTCAACATAGAGAATCTATAATAAAATAAGTAGTTGCAATCCTATTACTGTAAGTTTCCTACGGAGTTTAAAATCTCGGAATATATCACCTATATTGGGCAATATACCAATCTACTGAAGGAAAGAACCAGTGCTTGGTGACATGTGCAATTGATAAGACTATATCAGACCACTGAACCAAAAGATTCCTAAAAGATTTAGTATTTAGAATGACAATCTACCAAACCACTGAGCCATTTCTACGGTGACATAGGTGGTATATCAAAATTTAAACCCACCGTCCTTACTGGCAATGTAACAGAAGCTAGAATCAGATGAGAGATCTTTTCTGTCTTGCTTGCAGCTGTTTATGCTCTGCTTTATTGCCTGTTAAAAGCCAGAAGCATCTATGAGAACAATCAGATGTTCACCTCCTCTACAAGAAACCTAATGACTGTTGTGTCTCTTCAGATTTCTCCCCATTTGACATGCTGATAAATGATAGTTGAAAGAGAAACATAAACTCTACACATACGTGGAAGAGAAACAAGATGGAAAAAAGTTCTGTGCTGAAGGCAGATTGAACAATAACATGAGCATTCTCCTGAATGCACGTATTTTCCCTGACGACTCCAGCCCCCATGAAAATCTGAAGTCTACAATATCTCTCCTGTATTTTCTCCCAAGCTTATAACTCGTTTTTTATCTCTATGGAAGATATTTATCCATTATTCTCTATGAACACTTGATATTATTTTTATTGACAAGATATTTTTCCTACTTCATTCTTAACCAATGCTTTCTCTAAACACTAAGCCTTTCAAAAAAAGTTGCTGCATTGATTAAAGCATTATCTGGTTATTCTGATAGAACACTCAGCAAGCAGGCATTAGGGAAGAAAGAACCAAGCTAGTTCTTTTAAACATCTACTAACACACAACACTTAATCATTGTGCTTTCATCACCTGGAAATGACTCTCAGGATTAGTTATTTTTTAGATTACTTTCTACTTGCTAGACACTGTTTTTTCAATAGGATACTGCAGTGAACAAAAGGGACCTAGTTCCTTCCCTTATGAACATATGGAACCTATATGACTGTAGAAATTAGGCAGTTTAAAAGTAACTAGTTATTTGAGGACACTGAAGAAGCATCAAGATTATATAATAAATTCCCATTCTAGCAGCTGGGGTCAAGGGGTCTCCTGGGAAGAAGTGAAATTTCAGTAATATATGAGACATACATTGACTGGGGAAGAATGATCTAGGTAGGAAATCAATATGTGTTAAGATTCTGTGGTGGGAAGAAGCTTGATACAACTGATAAGGGGGAGGGGAAGGGGGGAAGAATCATGTGATTATATCATGGCATGGGAAGTCAGGGCAGGCAGGGGCCTATAAAGCAATGTTAAAGATTTTGACCTTTAGAAGACAACCCATGGGGAACTACTTAGAGCCTCTAAATAAAGAATCTGTGGTGTGGAAATTGTATTGAAGGAGGATAATAATGAGGCTAGTAGATACGGTAAGAGGCTATTACAAGAAACATAGAAGAGATGATTGAGGTTTAGCCTGAGGTGAGAGCAGTGGGAATGGAGAGTAACAAACACATTGAAGACATATTTAGAACTAAAATTTATGGTATATGATAATTGATTAGATATGGGAATGAGAAAGAAGATATCAAAGGAAACTTGAAGGTTTTTTAGCCTCAAGAAACTAAAAACAACTGCTAAAAACAGCTAATTTTTACCTGCATAAACAAAAATAGATTGTGAAATAATATTAAAAAAACTAAGATCCTATTCATTGTCAAGTTTTACTGTGATTAAAGGATAAAAGCCACAATTAAAACAGGGAGAAGTCAGGTTTTCTAATGCTATTCAGCCTTTTCTTTTGCATTTGGATGCACAAGCACGTATTGAACATAAGCAGTCTTCAATAAATGTATATTTTCAACAAAAGTAAGCCACAGCTCATAAGTTTACAGATCCCAGATTTATCTACCCATAAGCAATCCTAGACTGATCAAGTTAATCATGTTGGAAGGATTCCATAATGAAGGACTCTCATGGTTGTAAATACCATGAGTGTTTGTCAGATCTATTAGCTCATTTACAAGAGGATCTGACCAGGTTACTTTTCTCTCCTGGGCTTCCCACAGGAATAGTAGAGAATGGATTATAGTCCTTTGGTTATCCTTTTCCTTCTCACTGGGCATAGGAATTTATACCAAGTACCTATTTTACTTCATAATGAATATATACTAGAAAAAAGTAATCACATTTTCTTTAAAAATTCTAGAATATTTTATATTTTTAAAACTGCATAAGTGGGGCACCTGGGTGGCTCAGTCAGTTGAGCGTCCGACTTCAGCTCAGGTCATGATCTCGCAGTTCCATGGGTTCGAGCCCCTCATCGGGCTCTGTGCTGACAGCTCAGAGCCTGGTGCCTGCTTTGGATTGTGTCTCCTCTCTCTGTTCTTCCCCTGCTCATGCTCTGTCTCTCTCTCTCAAAAATAAATAAAGATTTTAAAAAATCTAAAAAAAAAATCTGCATTAGAAATATTGTCCTTGGGGTGCCTGAGTGGCTCAGTCAGTTAAGCATCCAACTTTGGCTCAGGTCATGATCTCATAGCTCGTGAGTTGGAGCCCTGCGTCAGGCTCTGTGCTGAGCCTGGAGCCTGGAGACTGCTTCAGATTCTGTGTGTGTGTCTCTCTCTGCCCCTCCTCCACTCAGTCTGTTCCTCTGTCTCTCAAAAATGAATAAACGTTAAAAAAATTTTTTTTAAGTAAAAAAAAAAAAAAAAGAAATATTGTCCTTAATGCTAACAACAACCCTATGCTGTAGGAAGTATTATTTTAAAGACAAAAACACTAATATCTAGAAAAGTTACCAAGGACAGTTCTGACTCCAATTGCTATATTCTTTTCTCTCGACTGTACTGCCTCATCAATACTTTTCAAACGGTAACTTTAAACAAGACCTAAGTGCAAATATAAAACTGTACACTTTCCTTAAGTTTGAGGTGGATATATATGAAAGAAAAATAAATGCTGGAATGAATGATTTAATTTTATTTTAATGGTCATTTTAAGAATCATGAATCTGCCATTTATTTGTGTACCGAAAGGAGTATTTTTCAACTTGGAATAGAAACACTTATGAATTAGGAATATATTAACTGGATTACTGAAAAAGACATGTAAATAGCCAAAAGCAGAGTGGCCATCTTATTCTATTGTGTCAAGAACAACATTAGAGTGTTTTATGTTAATAGTGTATATCACAAAAGTACATGCAAAAAAATCTGTTTCACATATCATTTGAAATTCCCTAGTAAGAGGGAATCTTTAAGAATAAACAATCTCTATATTAAAGCTAATATATCTCCAAACCATATGGTTTTACAAATCTTCTAGACTAATATATTCAATTACAAATTTATAGGGAGAAAAGTGAATTATGGATTATTAATAAGCTTCTCTAAATCACAGAATCTGTGCAGTGCTGAGATCTGTCCCAAGATTTTGCAAGATCCATGTGATGCTTAAATCAGCCATACAAATGCTTCTCAGAAACACCTTCAAACAACACGAGATTTCATCCATCCCCAATATCCTTAGTAATGGTAGCCTTCAAGGATCTAAATGGAAAGCTCGTAAGGGGAAAGATTCCTGTCTTCTTCATGGAAGGAAGCAAAACCATGCTTTTTTCTATCCTATATATCTGTAGATTAATCCTCTACTATTGATTGACCTTCATGCACCATACTAACAGACACACAAATGTATACACACCTTCCTCCCAATCATCCTTGTGGTCTACTTTCACACTATACACAAGATCCATCTACAAAGCCAGTATTTCTTTCTGTTTAGTTTATTTGAAGTTGTTTGACTGTAATCAGGTTATACATAAATTTTTTAATGCTTTAATTCTCTTTTTTTAGAGACAGAGCACATAAGCAGGAGAGGGTGCAGAGGGAGGGAGGGAGAGAGGGAGAGAGGGAGAGAGAGGGAGAGAGGGAGAGAGGGAGAGAGAGGGAGACAGGGAGACAGGGAGAGAGGGAGTGAGGGAGAGACGGAGAGAGAGGCAGACAGGGAGACAGGGAGAGAGGGAGAGAGGGAGAGAGGGAGAGAGAGGGAGACAGGGAGAGAGGGAGAGAGGGAGAGGGAGAGAGAGAGAGAGAGAGAGAGAGAGAGAGAGAGAGGGAGAGAGAGGGAGAGAGGGAGACAGGGAGAGAGGGAGACAGGGAGACAGGGAGAGAGGGAGACAGGGCGAGAGGGAGAGAGAGGGAGACAGGGAGACAGGGAGAGAGGGAGAGAGGGAGAGAGAGAGAGAGGGAGAGAGAGAGAGGGAGACAGGGAGAGAGGGAGAGAGGGAGACAGGGCAAGAGGGAGAGAGAGGGAGACAGGGAGACAGGGAGGGAGAGAGAGAGAGAGGGAGAGAGAGAGAGGGAGAGAGGGAGAGGGAGAGAGGGAGAGAGGGAGAGAGGGAGAGAGAGAGAGAGAGAGAGAGAGAGAGAGAGAGAGAGAGAATCTCAAGCAGGCTCCATGCTTAGTGTGAACCAGAGCAGTGCTTGATCCCATGACCCTGAAATCACAACCTGAGCTGAATCAAGAGTTGTATAATCAATTGACTGAGCCACCCAGGCACCCCAGGTTATATTTTTAGCAGTCATCACTCTCATTTTCTTATCATCCAGGATTCTAGATTTTCCTAAACATAAGCATAGAAAATAGGAAGAAAATACCATTTTCCATTTATATTTTTATTCTTTCTAAGTAAAATTCATACAACAAATTTAAATGGTTATGATTTTTACTAATATTCAAAATATTTAAGTAAGAAACAAAAATAAGCTTAAGCTGGAAAACATCACTAGAACTTGAAACTTCTCACTGGACTTTGAAATAATTTTTCTTTTGATGTGAAGAATTCCCTAAGAGTGATAGAAATATGGTTTGATTCTGATTCATTAAATAACATTATTAAACTCTACCTAAACTAATGCCAGGGCTCTCCTCTCTCTCTTCCTGTCTCAGAATTTTGGAAAACACTTTATAAAGATTCACTACAGAAAAGGCTAGCATCTGCCCAGGGATAGAAAGCTAGAAGGAGAGTCATTCCCACCCTTATAATGAAAAAGGGAGCAAAGCACTAACTTCAAAATGTGACTTTTATAAGATGACTTAGGTCTGAGAATCTAATGATCTAATGTATAACATAATGACTATAGTTTATAACACTGTGTTGTATAATGGAAATTTTATAAAAGAACAGAACTTAAATATTCACACACACACACACACACACACACACACACACACACACAGGTAAATGTGTGAGGTGATAGGTATGTTGATTAATTCAATGAGGGAGAGTCTTTTCACAGTGTATCCAGATCATCACATATATTTTAAATATCTTACAATTTCATTTGTCGATTATACCTAATTATAGCTGAAAAAAACACGAGACTTTTTAAAAGTCTTTTAGGGAGGTGAGATCATAGAGCAAACAATTGGCTCAAAATACAAGGAGAGACAGTGCCTTCAAGGACAGAGAAAACATAAGCAGGTATGACTTAGGGTAGATACAACTAGGCAGCTAGAAATGGAGTGCAAATACAATAGCTAACAAATTGCTGAAGGTCAAGTAAGGATGGGCAGGATCATTGAAAGCCCCGGGTACTGCAGACATTGGGAGGAAGTTTATCCTCTTTTAGAAGAGCTTTACTTTTTGAGAAATGGTAGAACCAAGGAAACAACTACAATCAGGGTAAAGGTAGAAGATACTAGAAGGCCACCTCTCCAACACCAGGAATGACTAAGACCGAACCTAAATCAGAATAGCAGAGACCTCACTCCCCTCCAACCACCACCTACTACCAACCTCAGAACTTTAACAAGTCATAGCAGATTACTGATGTGGGAGGGAGAGGAAAGGGACACGAACATCTAAAGAGAATTTCTCTGAGGCATGAGACAAAGGTAAGACCTAAAATTTAGAAGCAAAGAAACATTGCTCAGGTAAACCACAGTGGTTTAGTTTAATGCCATCCTCATTTAATCTAATTCGACCAAAATAAAATAATCAATAGTCATTAAAACTACTAAATGTGTTTTTCCAGTTAAGCAAACAAGCACAATTAATATGCTTACCCTTGGCTAGAATATCATAAAAACTCTCTCTCTCTCTCCCTCTCTCTTCCAATGCTAGTATGAATTTAAATTCATACACAAACTTTGGAAACTGGCTTTAAAAGAGAGATAAGAGTTTATAAATATGTTTATTATCTAGTAATTTCACTTTGAAATATTTTCTCTTTAAAGGAAGTAACCTTCACCTGCACTGAAAGGTGTTTATTGCAGTGATTTATATAATAGGAAAATAGGTAGAAAATAAATCAATGGTGGAATAAAAATAGTATGGGTGATTAATAATGATATAATAGTCTGATGATGTATTTTATAATCATAAATATAATGTATATAAACATTTAGGAATATAGAAATGTTTATTCTAAAATAATACAATATAAAAATGCATAGCAAATATTGTTGTAACTATGGAAAATATGTAGTACACATAAAAATGAAAATAAATATACCAAACTGTTAATACAGTTGTCTCCAGGTGGTGGGATTACAGATGGTATTTTCAGACAGAAAGCCATGCTGGTTTCCAGTTTTTTGTGGTGATGCCTGGGGTTAGCAGGCATAATTATGATTATCAGCTCACAATTTTGGATCCTTCAAGCTCTCAGGTTTCTGTACACCTGGGGAGGATGAACAGAGGTGTGGATGCTATAGGAGATGTGCAGAGCTTTGCCGAGCAGGGACTCATCAAATAACACAGACAATGTCTGCTCAACTTTTGCTTTTTTTTTTTATCACTTATTACAGACTAAAAACCACAGAAAATAAATCTGAATATACATATGCTATGCATATAATTGAGAAACAGAGAGAGGCTGAGAGAAAAACATCATCAATCTGTTAATGATGTAATGATAGAAAGCTCTGGGTGGCAGAGTAAGGTAACAGGTGGTATTTCTACTTACATTCACACTTTTCAGTATTTTCCAACTTTACAACAATCAACATGAACTCTTATTATAATCACAAATTCAATAAAGAGTTTAATAACATTAACCATCTGTATCAGTTTGTTAGGCCTACCATAGCAAAGTATCACAGACTGGGTAGCCTAAACAACAGAAGTTTATTTCCACAGTTCTAGAGTCTGGACATGGGAGATTAAGGTAGGTTTGTTTCTTCTGAGGCCTCTCTCCTTGGTTCTGTCTTTAAACAGTTTTTCTTCTGAGCACATCTGTGTCCTAATCTCCTCTTCTTATAAGGACACAAGTAATATTGAATTAGAGGCCACCCTAATAATCTAGTTTAAACTTAATCACCTCTTTAAAGATCCTCTCTCTAAATACAGTAACATTCTGAAGTACTGGGAGTTAGGGCTTCAACATAAGAATTTTGAGGATGTATAGCTGCCCTACGCCCAGCTCACAACACCATTATAGTTATTTGTTCTTTTTTTTTTTTTATTTATGCATACTTATTTTGAGAGAAAGAGAACATGAATGGAGACAAGGCAGAGAGAGAGAGGGAGAGAGAGAGAGAATTTGAAGCAGGCTCCACACTGTCAGCACAGAGCCTGACGTGGGGCTTAAACCCACATCCTGTGAGATCATGACCTGAGCCGAAATTACAAGTCAGATGCTCAACCAACTGAGCCACCCAAGTGCCCCTATAGTTATTTGTTATTAAGTTAGTAGACCTCATAGAATCTTGTACTTCTCTCTCTTTATCCCTTCTTCCCATGAAACAGAGGAAGAAACTAGAATACTTAACTGGGTTAAAGGACTTAAGAATGCCTAAACTGGTTGTACCATGCCAATATCTAATAATAATCTGAATTATTTTCTCTGACTCCAAGGACTCTGCTATTCCCATCCTGAAAAGTGCCTATCTTTGCAGCACGTACATTCCTTAGAAAAAAGCCAGCACAAGGTGGGGTAAGTGTGAGGGAGGAATATGGGTATTGGCATCAGACATACTTGTGTTTAAATTTCAGGCCTGCCACTTACTTGTAGCATGACCTTAGATAAATGACCTAATTGGATTTCAGCTTTATCATCAGTAAAAATCAGGACAGCGATATGTAATGTTTATCACTGTTTTGAGTGGTATAAGCAAAGATGTTTAAAGTATTAGATACTTAATAGCATTCTAGTTCAGCATCTCTTTTTCTTGCTCTCCTTCTTTCTTTTTTTTTTTTTTTTTTTTTTTTTTTGGTTTGACATTTCAACTGGATTTGAAATAATACAAACACATACCTACATATCTCTCCATCTATATCTTCCCCTTTCTAATGTGAGCATGGGTGATCTATCACTTTTCCAAAAGATGTGGCTAGGTATAAAACGACCACTTATCTTTAAAGAGTTGGCCTATAGGGCAATGCACAGATTCTTAGATTTCCTGGTTATAAGTTTTCAAATGGAACAATGCCTGAAAATAGGGTCCTCCTACAACCTTTGTCAAATTGAGTCCCAAGTTAATTTTCTTAAAGAAAAGGAAATTTTTAGGTCTCACTTTACTCCATTCATACAAGTTGAACAATATAAATTTGACTTTGTAATATGAGTATAAATGCAATGAGGTGTACAGGAAGATTAGTTATACAAAATAACTATTTTCTATATAAAAAAAATCCAACATTAGAATATGTAAGCTTGAGAATTGGGCAAAAAGAACAATCAGAGAGTAGGCACAGCTCTTCTATCATCTTAATTATTTAAAATTGCAGCCTCTTTAGCAAACTACCTTAATCTGGAAATTCAAGTAATTAAATATGTAGTTTGATTAGAAAATCATGCACAAATTCAGCTACTTCAATATGCAGCTTGTCCATTCTATTATACAGGAAACCTAGGGAAAGACACTGCTGAGTCTGTAAGTTATTCAATGGAATGAGCCAAGAATGTATCTTTATTTCAATGACAACACTCCTGCCCTTTTACAAACACACCTCCACCATCACCATCAGAATAATCAGTTTATTTCTGTTCCTTTTGACAATGAACTGCCACCTGCCAATGGTGATAATATAACACAACACTGACAAGAAAAACTACAAAATTATATATTACAAACCCAGCTAATTATTTAGCTCTTTGCAAGAAAACAACACAAAATAACCTGTGGTAGAAAACTGGAGGTGTCATTCTTTCTTGTCTCCAGTCATCAGCAGAACTCCTCTGCTGTAGGAGCAACAGGCTTTGGAGCCATGTAACTGAATGTGAATCACAATGTCATCAGTTGTGATAACGCAGTAAGTTAATGCAGAGTTTCCTGGGCTGCGGTATTTTATAGAGAGTGAAATTAAGCAGTAATAACAAAAATCTGAATTGCCGACATAAAATTTTGACATAAAAACAAATAAACCAGCAAACAGAAGAGAGAATATTTCAACACTATTTCTTAAGAAAGGGTATTTTAACATCCAAGATATTCAAAGAATGATCAATTCTTTCAAAATAGATGATCATTCTTTGAACTGAATTTAGGGGTGCAGACAGAAAAAGAAACAAATTCACAGAAATGTCACTATTACATAATTATTTCATTTTTCCATGTCCCTTTTTCTACGTCTCTAGACTATTGAAAACTTCATCACATTTATCTGCAGATCAGTGCGTACAAAGGACCGACAAAACTGATTTGTCTTGTATTCTTCAACTGCAAAGTAAGAATACTGCCAATTACTCTCTAAATATTGACTCAAATGTAACATGAGATAATGGATGTAACAGCCAGTGGGAAATATCCAGTAAGTGCTAAACAAATTTGAATTAATCTCTTGGCTCCTTTCTTGATTTAACACAGTCAAGGAAAAGGGCAAAGCGCCCATTCCAGCCTGGAATTCCTTTATCATTTATTAGCTGTAAGGACTTGGGAAAATACATGTATGAGTCTATAATAGGCTAAATGATGGCCCCCAAAGATATCAGGCTCTAATCCTTGGAACTTATAAATATTATCTTTTATGGGAAAATGGTGTTTGCAGATGTGATTAAGTTAAGGATTTTGAGATGTAGAGATGAGCCTGGATTCTCCAGGCTCACCCTAAACACAATAATAGGTATTGCAAGAGGGAGGCAAAAGGAGATTTAAAAAACACACAGAAGGTAGGCAGTGAGAAGGTGAAACAGAGAGATTTAAAGATGCTTGCCTTGAAGAACAGAGGGATGAAAGCACAAGCCGAGATGGAGGAGCCACCAGAAGCCAACAAAGGCAAGGGATAGATTTGCCTCTAGAGTCTCTAGAAGGAATGCAGTCCTGCCACAACCTTGATTTCGGTCCTGCTATGCTATCTGGGGACTTGTGGTCTCCAGTATTGTGAGAGAATATTTCCTGTTGTTTTTAGCCACGAAGTTTGTAGTAACCTGTTACAACAAGCACAGGAAACTCATACAGCCTTCTTAAGATGATTGGGTAGGCTGATCTGATATTTGTGTCTTATGGGAAGGGAGCAGGGAGTGGAAGAATAATAAATCTTCCTCAAGGTAAAATACCCAAGAAGAATGGATGATTTTCATTATAATTCATGTACATCTTTGTCTTCAACACAAACATCCCATTAATAAATTACAAAGCTGAACACAGACATTTCCCTTTTTGCCTGAACCTGCTGAGAAGGCCAGACACAGACCCAGACCCTTCCCCTTTCACCTCTAGCTAATTTTTTTTTAATTCTTTGTCCTCATAAGCAATTAACTAATGTGAGAACATTGTCCGCCTCAAACTAGCTAAGACAGAAATAAACATTTCCTATTTAGTTAACTGAATGAGACTGCCTCTGAGTGTAAAACAATCATGTAGTTCACTCCACCTGCAACTTGCTTACCTGTTCCTGTAAAGTTTAAGGCAAACACCCTAGAGGCACTCCCAGCTTGATTTGGCACGCACACACCCTATTGCGATAGCCTGAGTAAAATCAACTTAATTACCTGGTGTATTTTGACTTTAACATAAAATTATTTATCAAAATAAAATGTGTAATTACAAGGGCCTGGATCAATGGGCCCTGTGACTGAATTAACAGCTTTTAAAAATAAAGTAGATGGAATAACTTAACAGTTATTCTTGGCACGTCTTCAAGTTTGATTATGTGTTCCCTGCCTGTTGCCCTAACCCCATTATTGGTATTAATTGCTTCATTCTACATTGCAAGAAAGACCAATTAGAGCTTCCGTGACCTTTTCCTAGTACTTTCTAAAAACCCAGTGTAAATAAGTCAAATACATAATTGGACAACCAGAAATTCTAGTAATAAGAACTATCTGTGACACATTAAAAAACAAAACAAAATAAAACGAACAAGTAAGAAACGCCTCCAGTACTCTCTGCTTATTTATTTGAGAGATGGAAGGGGTGAGCAGGTAAAACAACTACAATTTATTTCAAAGGGAAAAACTGGAATTAAGTACCATACTGTTTAGAGTATTTTTGCACCTTGAGCCAGTATTTTAACAATATTACCTTTTACGCATGTATTAAAAATTACTGCCTTAATACTGTATAACGATTAAGAAAATGTCAGAAACTGGAAGAAGTTATAAGACAGAAAATAAGATGCTAAATCACAGCAATGACTCTGAGCCCAGAATGGCAGTTCTAATAAAGACCTTCCACTGACTCAGCTGACTCCAGGAAGGTCACACTCCTCTGAACTTTAATTTACTCATTTGTAAAGTGAAAGGGTTCTATTTATTTAAATCTCTGATCTCTCTAGATTGAAAGGATGCAATTTTATTCAACAAATTTTGAATGTCTGTTAGGGCAAGGACATTTATTGGTAGGTACAGACGTGAATACGCAGATTCTTATAGACAATGTTCCCAAATTGCTTTAATCTGGTTCAAGTAGAGAAGCCGCATAGGGCAGGTGGATAAATAAATCCTTATGCAAGTAAATAAGATACATGAAAATAGCAGCGATAGTATTTGAATAAACCAAGCACCATGGAGGCAGAAAGGAAGAAGCCAATATGCATCTTGAGAGAGTGGAAGAGTCTGACCCATTAGGATCATTGATTAGACATAGATTAATACCTTTGTACATTTGCACTTTTCACAATTACTTTAAATGTTGCCTACTTTTTGCTTTGACTTTACTCCCCCAAATGAACATGGCTACCATTTTTAAGATATCCTTAAGATGTCTTACATCACAGAGATGCAATCACATCACTTCATGCTCTAAGTCTGTACATTATAGGAGGACAGATGTAAGGATTGGTACTTGATGGGAAATGCAGCCAGTCGGTCCAGAGACCTCAGAAACTATCCGTCATGTCCGCAAAATCTGGAGGCTAGACGATCTTCTTGAAAAATAGCGCAGAAGTGAGGATGCTGCATGTGAAGCCAATCTCCCCAGATGGCTTGATGCACTGACGCATCTTAGCCAGAGTGGCAATGGTGTGTGGTCTCTGTGACTGACACCGCAGGAAATGAATGGCCTAGGGATTTTATTTTTAAATCAAATATTTGCCAACAATTCATCTATGCCTGAAATACCACACAGTAAACAGGATGCAATATCAAATGAGGATTTCACAAATTATTGCCAAATTCAGTTTTAATTTGAAAGTGCTGGCAAAAGTGTCTCTACTCTAGGACGTATTTTCTACTCATCCTCTCCCATCATTGTCCTTTTACAATGCCATGCTGTTAAATAAACTCCCCTTGTTAAAAAAAATATACATATATATATATATATATATATATAGGCAGGTGCAACATAGGAAATGGAGCATGAGGTCTTGGCACCGACAGAAGCCATTGTTACTTTTTCATTCCCTCAGTTGGTATGAAGTGTGTGTGTGTGTCTGTGTGTGTGTGTGTGTGTGTGTGTGTGTGTGTGTATGAATGCTTTTTGCCTCTGAGAATTGGAAACGCTGAAAAACCTATTTATTTATTTTTTTTTTTTAATTTTTTTTTTCAACATTTATTTATTTTTGGGACAGAGAGAGACAGAGCATGAACGGGGGAGGGGCAGAGAGAGAGGGAGACACAGAATCTGAAACAGGCTCCAGGCTCTGAGCCATCAGCCCAGAGCCCGACGCGGGGCTCGAACTCCTGGACCGCGAGATCGTGACCTGGCTGAAGTCGGATGCTTAACCGACTGCGCCACCCAGGCGCCCCGCTGAAAAACCTATTTAAATCAAGCATAAAAGATAGATCCCTAAGGTAAAAGGACTACATAATTTCTTTAATTCTTGCTACACGATTAAACAATTGAGGCACTTTTACAAGCTGCAGAAAAATGAGTTGGAGCAGGCTCATCCTTTCCCTGTGCCGCTTCAGTGTTATCATTTAAACAATATTGCTGAGACTCCATCCATTTTAGAGAAACCTGAACAAATCCCAAACTGAAATTTTTACACTCCTTTAAGCTCTTGTTGATTTATTTCAAGTCTTCTCTAACTACTAGAGAGAACCACACATAAGATCATTTTCTAAATGGCCCTGCCAGGCTTCCAGAAGTTGCGTGTAGTATGTTAAACCTATAAATATATCTAAGACTAAGCATGTCTCTAATACCAACCTAGGAACCCTTATCATGGCTCATGTAACTTATATATTTAACCTTTTTCTGAGAGGAAGCCAATAACTAATATCAACCATAATGTTTTGAAAGAATACAAGACACTTGCCAGTGTTTATCACTAATTGGAGTATTCTGGGTAAATTTAGGCAAAACAAGAAGCAAAATTTAGGCAGAAAAAAAATGTTTCCATAACTCCAAATAGTTTCTCTACATTCTTCCTATGGGCTACAAAGAGAGCAGGATTAGCTTTTTGCTATTGGGGATTTATAAAATGCAACAAAGTGTTCCCCCAGCTCAAGATTACACATACCCTGTGCTGCTTAGCTTGGGACTATCATGATGCTCACGCAATAAGCAAAGATTTTTTAAGTGGGACTCTGCCTCAAGAAAACACATAGTCATGGGCCAGCACAGTTTAAGGTACATGCAACTGGAAAGTTGTGTCCTGTGTGTCCCCCTACTATTTACCCTTCGTACACGTCTCAGGGTGATCTCTGTGAAACATAAATCTTATCATACTGTCCATATGCTTAAAACCCTTCAGTGCCCCTTTCTCCATCCTATTTCATGGTCAAAACAGGCTATATATTTAATGCGTGTCTTAAAAAATGAATTTAGTATATCCAACTCAAGATGTTTCAATTTAAGATAAATATATTCAAGCAAAATGAGACGATAGTTTAGTTATTGCATAAATAATAGTGTAGGCAGCATAAGATTTGGCAAAAATTATGATGGTGGGACAGACCTAACTGAATTTGAAAAACATTGGGGCTCCTAGGTGGCTTAGTCAGTTAAGCGTCCAACTCTTGGTTTTGGCTCAGGTTATTATTTCGTAGTTCATGAGTTCAAGCCCTGCATCAATCAGGCTCCACGCTAACAGTGTAGAGCCTGCTTAAGATTCTCTCTCTCTTTCTCCCTGTCCCTCCCCCACTCATACTCTCTCTGTCAAAATAAATAAACTTAAAATACTAAAGTTGAAAAACGTTGGTCTAGAATAAAATCCAAACTCCTTGTGGAAAACAGAGTATTCCATTAATTTCTCTATTCTTCTGGCCTTACCTTTTTAGAGCTCCATTTCCTGTCCTCTACAACCTGTTACCTTAACACACCTCTAGGAGCTCCCTGCACCTCCAGACCATTTCATTTACTTCTGATTTTTCTGGGGCTTCTGTCCAAGCTGTGCCTTCTTTCTGGAAAGCTATCTCCTTATTTGGACACCTCTCTCACTGTCTCTCTCTCTCTCTCTCTCTCTCTCTCTCTCTCTCCCCCGCACCCCCACCCCACCCTCTCTTGTGCACTTGAACTACTTGTATTAAAGTATATTCTTCATACAATTTCTCATATTAATTGGTTTAACACTTACTTCCACTAGGATGACTTTCCTAGTCCCTACTCTAATTCTCTCCATCCTATAAATCTGGCCAATTCTCCTGTGCCCCTACATGTACTTTGATCATTCCTGTCACAGCATTGCTATTACCTACTTTGCTTAAGTCCTTTATATTCATCTCCTCTATTCACTCTATCCAAAGGACTCCATTAATGATATAAAACTCCAACCAATTATGCTGAACAAATGAATTGTGTCCACTGCTAATTAGTAACTCATGAAATGCTTCTATTCCCAAAATAATAACATTGCTAGATTTTTATCATTCTGATATTATCTTACAAGAAACAATGAGGCTTTTTTTTGATAATTCATTTCCAATGCATAAAATGATATGAAGTCATGTTAGCTGTTTCGTTAATATAATTTAACATTTTTGACATATGTCCACACATTCTTTGATATTCTTCTCTTTAAAAGTAGATCTTGGAGTGCCCGGGTGGCTCAGTCAGTTAAGCATCTGACTATGGCTCCGGTCATGGATCTCATGGTTTGTGGGTTCAAGCCCCACTTCGGGCTCTCTGCTATCATCACAGAGCCCACTTAGGATCCTCTGTCTCCCTCTCTTTCTGCCCCTCCCACGCATGTGTTCTCTCTCTTTCTCAAAAATAAATAATAAAAAATAAACGCTAAAAAATAAATAAAAGGCAGATCTTTAAATTCTCTACTCTTGAATGCGTATTGGCCACTTTTCTAAGAAATAGAATATGGCAGAAAAGAAGATATACTCCTCCCAAGATTAGGTTATAAAAAACTGTGAATTCTATCTTGGGTGTATTCTTCTTCCTTGGAGCTCATACTCTAGGAAAAACCATGCCATCAGAACCATGTGCCAAGGAAATTAGATCTCCTGCCAACAGCCATAATGTGAGTCTGGAAGTGTATTCTCCAAATTCAGTCAAGCTTAAAATGATTGCACACTAGCTGACACCTTGATTGCAGCTTCGGGAAAAACTCAGAGCCAGATTCATGCAAATAAGCAGCAGCTGTTCCCAGATTCCTGCCCTCCACCCAAAGCCTAGAAATATTTTTTTTGTTTTGTTTTAAGCTTCTATTTTTGAAGATATTATGAATAGATAAGCATCTAGTAGATGACCTTGGGCACATTGCTCAATCTCTTTGAGTGTAAGTTTCCTTGCATCTAAAATTAAAAGGTTCTCATGACATAAACAGACCTATGTGACTTGAGCAGCAAATGCCCAGTAATATAAAGACAGACAATAAATGCTAGATATTTTCCCATGACTTAAATGCCTTGTGGCTTTTCTAAGTATGGTTATTCTGGAATTAAAGGCCAATATGCATTGAGTCTATGTTGTACACAGACTAGGTGTTGTACAAAGCAAGTAACACAGCTGTACAACTCCTGCACTGAAAGGGCGCATTCCAAACTGGATTTTGTTTCTCAAGTCACTAGCCTATTGGTAAATAATGATTCTTATGATAAAGTTACAAATGAATGGCCACATCAGTGTTTTGATAAATCTCACAACCTCAACATATAAATGGGCATGTACATAGTGGTTACATACTGGATACAAGTTTCAGGGATGACTCCCACCCATTTATAATCAAAACCCATAGCTAAGTCTATGATTTTCAGCAGAAAACCCACAATTAGAGAGCCTAATTAATTATATAAAATATCCTGGTAGAAGAAACAGAACACTTATTGATGCTTATTACACTAGAAAAGATTCATTTGTTCATGTATAGGTCTCAAATTGTGGTCCACAAACCATTTGCCTCTTAATAATCAGATGGGTGTGCTAGGGATATTGTTTGTTAAAAATAAAGGTCCCCGAGATCCACACAGTTTCTCATTTTCATTTATAATCTCTTGTCAATGTCAATGATTGGGAATATTCCTTAAGAACAACAACAAAAAATAAAACAAGACAAAATAGATCTCTCCAGTCATTCTTCTACTGACGTCCATTTGAGAATATTGACTTATAGTGGCTCTTAATCTTATCTGTACATTAAAATCTCTGGAATGTTTAAAAGCTCCCCAGATGATAGTACTCGGCAGCTAGAGATAAGAACTGCTGATCTAGACTTTGCAACCTGATTCATTTTGCTCATTTGCATTATCCATTTGTCTCAAGCATATTTGACTTTGCAGCCTCTGAATTCAAAACACTATCTGAACTAAAAACTATAGTTTCTTGAATAGACGGCACAGATGTTACAAGCCTTTATCTGGGAGAAGTGGTTGGAGGGACAGCTTCCAATTAGTGTAGGCTACTGAAATGATCTGAGTGGCTTGTGGGAATTGGTGATAGGTAAAAAGTTATGAGAGAGAGGAAAGTATGGCAGACAGAAGAAACTGAGTGACTTGAAAATTAAGGCAAAATTAAGACAAAACTCCATGATTTTAGCAAGTCCTATTTTCTACAAAAACAAAAACAAAAACAAAAACAACCACTTTAAGTCACTTAAATAAATCAATAGCAGAACACAGAACTTTTCAAATATTTCCTCTCCTAGGAAGCATATTTGGTATTTATTTTTAATTTCTAGAAAAACAGGCCATAGAGCAAATTTTAATAAACCCCTTTATCTTTCAAACTACATACAAACTCCTTAGCTTGCATTCAGTGCCCCCTACAAACCTGTCCTAAACTCTCTTCTTTTCATGATCATATCTCATGACATTCCCTGATGGATCAATACTCTAAGCTATGTTGAATTCATTTTTTCTATTTCTTGAATTTCCTGACTGCACACTGTTTGTACTGACATTAATGAATCTATCTTTCAAAACAGAGATCAATGTTAAATCCTACTTAAGAATTATGACTTCCTATTCCTCTTTTAAAAATAAATATACATAAAGTCTTTAAAAAAATACCATCCCCTGAAACTGTGGAACCTTTTATTTCTATTTATCAACCAAGTTATGTTCTACTTTGTATTATTTTCATACATGTTAAAATATTTTGGGGCGCCTGGGTGGCTCAGTCGGTTAAGCGGCCGACTTCAGCTCAGGTCATGATCTCGCGGGCCGTGAGTTCGAGCCCCACGTCGGGCTCTGTGCTGACAGCTCAAAGCCTGAAGCCTGTTTCAGATTCTGTGTCTCCTTCTCTCTGACCTTCTCCCGTTCATGCTCTGTCTCTCTCTGTCTCAAAAATAAATAAACGTTAAAAAAATAAAAAAAAAAATTTTAAGATATCTTAAAGTATATAAAAACATAGGAAAATTTCACTGGGTCATTTTTCCTTCCCTCATCCTTTTTGGTAGCCAGGATAAGAGAGTCTTAAGTGATTAAATTATTTTTGTATCCTGCCTTATTTCTTCTAACTGCAGCCTGATTTCTTTTCAAATAGCCTTTTGTCATTATTCTTCCAAATTTTTCACCCGCATTGAAGACTTGGTTTTCAGTATACTCAACACTGTTTCTCATCTCTAAGCAGAGTAGAGTTAAAAGATTCTGACAAGGTCCATGAATTAAGACTTCATAATATTTTTAAACTGTTCAAAAACACAGAGCAAACTTTCACACTTTAAAAACTTGTTCCTGTTTTCATTTCAAAGAAAAAGTCCCTTCCTTTAGTATGAGATCTCTATAAATATGGTTTTATTTAATTGTTAGAAACAATGATTTAGAATCACATGCTGACTCTTTCATATTGTAACAGTTTCTCATGCCATAGTTATGGAGATAGGTAGGTGGCTGAGACTGCTGGTCAACTACTCACCTCTCTGAACACTCATGTTCAAAATGCTCTAAAAGGCTGGCAATAGTTTTATTTTATTTTTTTAATGTTTATTTATTTTTGAGAGAGAGAGAGAGACAGAGCATGAGTGGGGGAGGAGCAGAGAAAGAGAGAAACACAGAATCCAAAGCAGGGTCCAGGCTTTGAGCTGTTAGCACAGAGCCCCATGCGGGGAATGAACTCAGATGAACTGAGATCATGAACTGAGCCAAAGTCGGACACTTAACTGACTGAGCCACCCAGGAGCCCTAACTGGCAACATTTCTGAGGGGAAAACTACCTAATTCACATCAAAAAACAAAACAAAATGAAACATTTGCTTCCTCACACTTGAAGGTACAATGTTTAATTATGGTTATCATATGCAAATAGTAATTTTTATAAATTCAAATGAACAATTGACATAAAAGTTTGTGGGATGAAATGAAAGCATTGATTAGAAGGAAGTTTTTAGCACTGAATGCATATACTCCATAAGGACGAGAGATTTGAAATTAATTATCTGGGGTAGCTGTGTGGTTCAGTTGGTTAGACGTCAGATTCTTGATTTTGGCTGAGGTCATGATCTCGCACTGGTGAGATGGAGCCTCAAGTCAGCCTCTGCATTGACAGTGTGGAGCCTGCTTGGAAATTTCTCTCTTTCTCCTTTGCCCCTCCCCCATTCACACACACACACACACACACACACACACACACACACGCTCCTCTCTCAAAAAATATGAAATTATATTTAATTAATTATTTTACGGAACTAGGAAAAAAAAGTAAAAAATAAAAAATCAGAAGAAAGGAAATAATAAGAATTAGGACAGGGATCAATTAAATTTAAAAAAAAAATTTTTTAACTTTTATTTATTTTTGAGACAGAGAGAGACAGAGCATGAATGGGGGAGGGTCAGAGAGAGAGAGTGAGAAGAATCCGAAACAGGCTCCAGGCTCTGAGCTGTCAGCACAGAGCCCGACATGGGGCTCGAACTCATGGCCCGCGAGATCATGACCTGAGCCGAAGTCGGCCGCTTAACCGACTGAGCCACCCAGGCGCCCCAAGGGATCAATTAAATTAATTGATTATAGGAAATCAACAGAGAAGATCAATGAAACCAAAATCTGATTCTTTGAAAAGATCAATAAAACTGATAAGTTCTTAGCTGGTCTAATTAAGAAAAAAAGAGGAAGGACATAAATCACAAATATCAGAAGTGAAAGAAAAGACAATGCTAAAGATCCTATGGAAATTTAAAGAATACTACAGGAATACTATCAACAATTCTATGCCCACAATTTTATGAACCTAGATGAAATGCACCAATTCCGTGAAAGATACAGTTTGCCAAAACTCACAAAAAAGAAATATGATCTGAATAGATCTATATCAATTAAAGAAATTAAATCAATAATTGATAACTTTCTAAAACAAAAAGTTCCAGGTCCAGATAGGTTCACTGCTGAATTCTCCAAACATCTAAGGTAGAAATTATATCAATTATTTATGATCTCTTTCAAAGGACACAAGCAGAAAGAATACTTCCTAACTCATTCTATAAAGACAGCATTATCTAACACCAAAACCAGACAAAGACATTACAAGAATAGAAACTACAGACCAATATCTTTCATGTACACAGATGTGAAAACTCCAATAAAATATTAGCAAATTAAATCAAATAATGTATAGAAAGAATTACATACCACAACCAAGTGGGGTTTATTCCAGTTAGGTAAGGCTGGTTCAACATTAAAAAATCAATTAATATAGGGGTGCCTGGATGGCTCAGCTGATTGAGCAGCCAACTTTTCATACTGATTTAGGTCATGATCTCATAGTCGTGAGATTGAGCGTTGCATCGGACTCCATGATGAATGGAGCCTGCTTGGCATTCTCTCTCTCTCTCTCTCTCTCTCTCTCTCTCTCTCTCTCTCTCTCTTCCCCCTCTCCCCCTTTTCTTTGTCCTCCCTTTCTAAAAATAAATAATTTTTTAAAGTCAATGAATATAATCCATCATATAAACAGACTGAAAAGGAAAAAAAAATACATGACTATCTCTGTAGATGCATAAAAAACCATGTGACAAAATCCAACACTCATTAATGACAAAAACTCTCAGTAAACTGAGAATAGAGGACAACTTCCTCAAATCTACAAAAAAAAAAAAACCCTATAGCTAACATCACACTTAATAATGACAAACTTGACACTTTCCTACTAAGAGCAGGAACAAGACAAGGATGTCTCCTATCACTATGCATTTTTTTTGCATCATACTGGAAGTTCCACATAACACAGTAAGACAAGGAAAGGAAATAAGAGGTATACAGACTGTAAAGGAAGAACTGTGTTTGTTTGCAGAGGACAGAATCATCTATGAAGAAAATCTGAAAACACAGACAAAAACGCTCCTGGAACTCAAAAGCAATTATTGCAAGTTTGCAGGATACAAGGTTAATATACAAAAGTTTCTTGTACATCAGCAACAAACAAGGGGGATTTGAAACTAAAATCATAATATAATTTGCATTAGCATCCCCTCAAAATGAAATACTTAGGTATAAATCTAACAAAATATGTACAAGATCTACATAAGTAAAACTACAAAACTCTGATGAATGAACTCAAAAAAAGAATTAAATAAACTGAGAGACATTTCATGTTCATTGACAGGAAGACTCAAAACTGTCAGGTGTCAGTTTTTCACAACCTGATCTATAGATTCAAAGCAATCCCAGTCAAAATCTCTACAGTTACTTTTCAGATACTGACAAATATATTCTAAAGTTTGTATGGAGAGGCAAAAGACCCAGAAAAACTAACACAATGTTGGAGAATAAAATATTTGGATACTACCTGACTTCAAGACTTACTATAAATTTAAAGGAATCAAGATAATATGGTACTGGTAAAAGAATAAGTAAATAGATCAATAGAACAATAATGGGAGTTCAGAAGCAGACCTACATAAATATAGTCCACCAACCTTTGACAAAGGAGCAAAGGCTATAAAATAGAGCTAAGATTTTTTTTTTTCAGAAAATAGTGCTGGAATGACTATATATAAGTATGCCAAAAAACAAAACAGATATAGACTTTACACTTTTCACAAAACAAAACAAATAAACAAAAACCCTGAAAACGATTCACAGACATAAATTTAAAAAAAAAGACAAAAAACTATAAAACTTCTTAGAAAATAACAGGAGAAAACCTAGATGGCCTTAGGTATAGTGATGACTTTTGAAATACAACCCCAAAGACATGATCTATGACAGAAATGACCGATAAGCTGGACTTCATTAAAATTTAAAAACTTCTGGCCCTGTGAAAGACAATGTAAAGAAAGAGTATATGGGAAATCTCTGTACCTTCCTCTCTATAAATAAAGTCTTTAAAAAAATCAATAAATAAATAATCCTTATTCAGCTTTTACTGGGAATATATGGCAGGACTATATTTCAAAAGAAATTCCTGTTATCATTCAATAGTAAGATGGTACATGAAATTTTCTGTTCACCAAAAAATAGGAAGATGTCTTTTTTTTTATTGTTGTAGCCCCAGAGTAAGACATAGTCAGTGCTAACTCACTATGCTTTCTATATTCTTCCAACATGGAAGGAATATTTGTCCCTGTCACTGTGATGCACACTAAGGTTCACACTCATCCTGATGCTGCACTAACTTTCTAAGTTGTGATTTACCACCTACAATGATATTCTCAGGAAAACACAGAATGTTATTTTAAAATGTATTCTTTAAGATCCTTTGCCATTGTTATCATCATCATCATCACCATCAAAAAACAATTCTTCAGCTCTGTCTAGATGAAAGTATGTCATCACTGTTGGATGAATGTCCAGTCTCCTGGCAGATCTAGTCGTATCAAAATATATACGCTTCAGGCTACTGCAGCTTGACACAGGCATTGATACTACCCATGAGCGTTTGCTCTAATCCAATGCTCATGAAGCAAAACACTTTTTTATCTTATTTTATCTTTTTTATTTTATTTTATTTTATTTTATTTTATTTTATTTTATTTTATTTTATTTTATTTTATTAATTCAACTTAGTTTACATACAGTGTAGTACTGGTTTCAAGAGTAGAACCCAGTGATTCATCATTTACTATAACATCCAGTGCTCATTCCAACAACTGCTTTCCTTAGTGGCCATTACCCATTTAGCCCATCTCCCAACCCACCTCCCCTCCAGCAACCCTCAGTTTCTCCTCTGTATTTAAGAGTCTCTTATGGTTTGCCCCCTCTTTGTTTTTATCTTATTCTTATTCTTCCTTCCCTTCCCTTACATTCATTTGCTTTGTTTCTTAAATTCCACATTTTGTCTTTCTCTAACATATTTCACTTAGCATAATACACCCTAACTCCATTCCATTTTAATAGAACTTGGTTTACTTGAACAAAAGAATGAACTAATTCCATTGACATTATGCATGCACAGTTATATTTCCATGTGCAGCTCAGTGAGATAATATTCATCTTCAATTACTGGTTTCATTTTGTTTTTGTTTTTACTTTAGTAGGTCATGGGCCATTCCGTAAATTGAATGCAGTCAGCAGTGGATCAGATGCCCAAAAAATGTACTTAAAAGCAAATGTATAAATAGGTAGAAAAAACTCATGATCTCCCAGAAAGCCATCCAAGAATACTAATTTAAAATAACTATGACACCTTAGATGTATTCCAAAAGAAAATTCCAAAATTGTGTCCCATAATAATTTCATAATAAAACATTGTTATTTTCTTATTTATTGAAGAAAACATTGAGAATTCCCTGACAGCCTTTTAGCCGTGATTAACCTCAAAATTTAGAACTTTAAGAAGTGAGAGAATAGATTAGGGGAGACAGAAAAGTTTGTATTTCAGAAGTTTGCAATTCTAAGGTTCATTTTCTCCACAGAAGCAGTAGGGGAAACTATTACTGATTTAATCCCTGAATGATTTGTTTTCATTCAACTTCTGACAAGCAGTGAGCATCCAGAAAATCCAGCTGAATTACTTATGTGGCACTATTCAATGTTCTTCCATGGACTCCCCTTTATTGTCTCAGAATGGCTTGGAAGAATCAAGTGCGACATGAGGGCCCAGGGAAAAAAAGAAATAGTCAAATTTCAAATACTTGTGAAGAAGTTTTCCTACATGAAGTATTTTCTTCGTGAGAATAAACAGAACATAGTTGGACTCTGTTCAACCATCTCCAAATGTCTCTTTAGCTTGAATTTTGCTGGAGCTTTATTCAGGAGCAGCTCATGACAGAGTCCAGCAGGAACTGGTCGAGGGCTCACAGTCCCTGGGTCTTAAAACTGGCACTGCCAATACTTCATTGTGTGCCCTCGGTGGAACCACTGACCCTACCAATTCTCTACATTTTTATTTATAAAACAGTTTAAGTTTCTCTTAGGTACTACAGAGGTTAAAAAAGCCTATCATAGGTTTCCTCCTGATCTGCAAATCTATTCAAGAAATAATGTATTGGGGCGCCTGGGTGGCGCAGTCGGTTAAGCGTCCGACTTCAGCCAGGTCACGATCTCGCGGTCCGTGAGTTCGAGCCCCGCGTCAGGCTCTGGGCTGATGGCTCAGAGCCTGGAGCCTGTTTCCGATTCTGTGTCTCCCTCTCTCTCTGCCCCTCCCCCGTTCATGCTCTGTCTCTCTCTGTCCCAAAAATAAATAAACGTTGAAAAAAAAATTTTTTTTAAATAAAAAAAAAAAAAAGAAATAATGTATTGATGTGGTTTTTGCCTGTAGGATGTCTTTTTTTTCCCCAACTAGAGTGAAATATCTCAAAGGCAGCAGCAAGGATGAGAACATGAGATTGAGGGATCTATAAAAAGGTAAAGGTAGATGATTGTTCTTTACCTTTGGCACTTGAGAAAATTTTGCAGATGTCCATAGTTTTCCTACATGCCTCAGGAAGTTGCAAGATTGTAGAGGCTGAACATGGACATGACACTGACTTGAGTTTAGATAGCTGAAATACCAATTATTTCCATCTGTAAAATTTCAAAATAGTTTCCTTTGGATGATCTCAGTTAATCTTACAATAACACAGTGGGGGGAAAATATTACAATTGACCATTCATAGATGAGAAACACAAATCTCAGTGATGCTAACTGACCTTCCCAAAAATACAAAGCAAAAGATACTCTCACGGACCCCTCACATCCTCACCTCACATCTTGTCAACCATACTCTACTCATTTCAAGTGATCCAGAATTCCCAAATAAATAGAAATCAAAACACACAACAAAACAAAACAAAACATTGTTGACTAAGAGTTCAGTCTTTACAGCAAGGTGCTGGCATATGAATCTTGGCTCTGGGACATACTTGCTTGGTCATTGCAGGCAAATTACTTAACCTTTTCCAATTCCTTCTTGAAGTTAGGATAGCACTTACTTTTTAGGTTACTTATTAAGACAAAATACAAGAATGTGAAACACAGCATGGAATCTTGCATGTATTAGATTTTTACTTAATCTTAGCTTTTAATATTATCAACCATACATTTTAACTGTTGTGTAGAGCAGCCATCTGAATGCTTGTTTTGGTACACAGCAATAAGTAGAAGGGACATGTCCAAGAAGTAGGGCAATATAATCAGCATCAGCTGTAAAATGGTAAAAAGTAAACTGCAGAAAAAAGAGTTGGCAGAGTAAACAGAGAGAAGCCTGGAATTAATTCTGTAGGAGCAATAGGTATATGAGAGTCAAGAATTAAAATACTTTAAAGGAAATATTTGAGTGTCTAGGTTAAGATAATATGACAAACAAAGTAAGTATCTATGGATGAATATGGGAAAGTTTTGACCCTGAGTGGAGACCCTGCTGGAGCTGGTGAGAAGAAATACCTATTCATATTGGGGAGAGAAAAAGAAGTCTAGAACTCTATAAGAAAGAACAACTACTCAGTTTAGTGCTTGTATTCCTTGGGCAAAGCTGGTTTAATTGTGACCTCACTCTCATCAGCCAGTGAAATTACTGAAGGCTGAAGAAAAATCACTTCAGTGAATGCTAACATGCTTGTGTCCAAAATTTTGTCTGGAGTGAATACTAGGGGGTAAAGTGGAAATGTAAATCAGGCCCGCTGATATGAATATCTATCCAGGCTTGTTCAACTATGCTAGTTTCCATGCAGTACTGACATTTTCTTACCAGCAACTACAGACTCTAGCAGGGGTGCCAGTTATGAAATTGATGTTTCTAATAAAATAAAAAAATAAGGTCACTTAATAAAATCATTAAAAATGAATTGATCAAAACATTCAGAGACAGAAGATAAAATACAGTATTTCACTAATGCATTTATTCAACTGACACACTCAAACTGCTTGGTTTGGAGTACCCCCCCCCCCACACACACACACACGCACACGGAAAGCTATTACTCTAAACTTATTAAAGATTAATTTAGCCTTCAAATTCTAGAAGGAACTTATTATTTTAGCCTCTCTCACTCATCTTTCTCTTCTTTTCTTCCATCTGTAAGACCCCTTCTGATTTCCCATTGTATATTTTCTCTGAATCAAAGACAATTAAACTGGAAACAAAAATTTAAGCTCTCTAATCCTATACATTATTTTCCACAATTTTGGAGCCCACCTTTGATTCACAAAAACCAAGCTAGGCACTGTGCTGGATGCTGCAGGTAGATACGCAGATGAAAAAGGTATTGTACCTGTGCTCAGATAGGCACAGTCCAATCACAATTTAGATTATAATAAACTATATTAAGTAATGCAGAAGGGGAGAATGCAAACTTCACTTTGGCTTGAAATAAAGGAAATATACTTGGAATAATAACTATTACTAAGTATTCCAAATCAAATCTTTTTCGAAAGATAACAAAAACATTATAAAATGGGTAATTGTTTAACATTTCTTTAATGATAGGGGAAATTAGAATTATTAGGGTCAGAATTGGGGGAGGACATTCAAGGTAAGGGAAAAACAAAATGAACAAAGATATTGAGATAATAGAGTCAGTTATGGGATCCAAGAATAAGAAGTTTGCCAGTTTGGTTAGTTTATATAGTTGGAGTAGGACACTCGTAGAAGATAATGTTACATAGAACTTTGAGCTATAGAATTTCAACTTTACTTAAATAATTCATGGGGAGTCTTTCAGAGGTTTTAAAGCAGAAATGCCATGTAATTTGGTCCATGTCAGAAGGATGTAGCAGCAGTCTGTAGGCAGTATTAGAATAGGAAAAAAAAAAGGCTGAGCAAAACAGCAAGACACTGTTAAAAAGACAAGGTAGGTGAAAACAAAGAGCTGATGTCTACATAATATGCCTACAGTAGTGATGTCAAAATCTACAGAAATTGGTCACTGATCTTATATTTACAGAAAATGTTACAACCTGCACACTTCAGAGAATTCCACAGAATTATAGGATCCAGGTGAAAGAGAAGATTTTGAGGAAAGATGAGGATTTCAGTTTGGATTGGAGAGTGCAAGGCACTTGGGACTCCTACATAGAGATGTGCTATTGGAGAGGAATAAAAAAAAATAATACAACATACATTAGCAAGGGTAAAAAGCAGCCATTTATTCTAACTAAGATCTAACTGAACCACCTATGCATTTCCTTCCATAGCCCACAAAATACAGGTGCTCCCAGGGAGCAAAGCCAACATGAATTAATGAGGAATAAATAAAGACTAACACAGAATGACAGTCTCCGCAGGCATTCAGAGCAGAAACCACAGCTGTAAGTTAAAGAATAGAATTAAATCCCATTAACAGGTTAGGGAAAAAAATTTAGACTATTTTGTTGTTGTTGAATAATGAAAGAACTGAATAAATAGTTCCAACTTTTCCCTGTAAATTTAATTTATTGTATAACCATATTATAACAGCCTTAAAAATTGAAAAATAAAGCATCTTCTTTTCTCACAATAACTGCTTTCATTTCTCTGTATTGTCCTCAAGTCTTTTATGGTCATATAAATAAATTATATTTTCATAGTCACAATTATATATAACCCACACCATTTTGTATTTTGTTTTTAATGTTTCTAGGTTGCCATAGGCTTCCTATTTGTACTCAGTGTCTGAACAATATTCCATTGAGAACACTTGAGAAAACTTATAAAACCATTCCACTGTGATGGGAGGTTTGGGCTGTTTTCAGGTTGGGTTTATTTTAGCTAATGTGGTGATGAGTATCAATCTTGATATCATCCTCTATGATACCTGGTATCAGAAATCCCTGGTCTACATGAATTTCTCTCCTGATAAACTGGGAGCCCCTACAATGAAGATATCTCACTGTTCTTACCATCATGTCTGCTGTATCTAGTGCATATTTTGAGCTCAATCATTTTTTGATAAACCGTTTTTCTTCTTTTGATCATTTTTTAGGATACACTTCTTAGGATAAAGAGGAGAATGAAAATCAATTGCTGATGAAAATAGATGTTTTATGTCTATAACCATGTTATTAAAATGTGTCAACTTTATTTACTGCAGCACTATGAGTCAGCATCCATTTATTAAGCTTCCACTCTGTGACATCATTATGCTAGGAAACTCGAATCAAAGTCAACAAACCAACATAATTATTGAGTTCAGAGTGCTCACAAACAATAAATGGAGATCTTGTCTCATCACTCCTTCTCCCTCCCTACTAATAACTGATTTCCTTTTGGAGGGTGGTCTCCTCCTCACATGATATAGAATGGAATACCCCACATATAGTTTGTTGTATCACATGTCCAGCCCTACTCAACATATGGACTCAAGATATGGGAGTCTCCCTTCATAGAATTTAAATCTTGAAGTAAGCATAAAGTGAATAAAAATGACTGAGTACATGCATTTCAGTAGGGTTCTCTGCTACAAAACCACTCTTCCCCACATGATCCCTAACCTATGGGGTTGCTTTTTTCTATTCCACTCCAGGAATTATTTTCCTCTCATTTTGTCTTTGATGTGGTGAGCTTCCAATGTCCTGTCAGAAAGCAACCTGTGTGTAAGTTTTCTAAAGTCACTGTTTTATGTTTGAAACCAGACAGGGATAGATGAAACTAGTAATTAAAAGTTGAGAAATTAGCACAAGTGGTGGAATAAAGATTACAACAGAAACCAACAGGAAAGATAACTGTCCCAGTCAGAAAGCTCAGAGAGTAATAGAACCTCACTGAGATGGATGGATGGTTTGCCCATTTAAAAATATTTGCTAGTCATAAGAGAGTACTCAAATAGATAAAATCAAAAATGAAAGGGAAGTAACAACTGACACCACAGAATTACACAGGTTTATAGAGACTATGATGAAAACTGTTTGCCGACAATTGGAAAACCTAGTAGAAACTATAAAGATACACTCTTCCAAGACTGAATCAGGAAGATAGAGAAAATCTAAACAGAGAAATTACTAGTAATAAAATTGAATTGGCAATCAAAAAAACACCTCCTAACAAAAGAAGTCTAGGGCCAAATAGCATCACAGGTGAAATCTACCAAACGTTTAAGAAGAGTTAATACTTATCCTTTCAAAAAATAGAAGAGAAAGGGAAACTTCTAAATACATTCTATAAGACCAGAATTATTCTGATACCAAAATCAGAGAAAGACCCTGAAATAAAAAGGAAAATTATAGCCCAATATTTTTGATGAACATCAATGTTCTAATCCACAACAAAATATTAGCAAACTAAATTCAACAATGCATTGAAAAATCATTCACTATGATCAAGTGTGATTTATTCTTGGGGTGCAAGAATAGTTCAATATCTACAGAAAAATCAATGTAATATGTTAAAATTAAGGATAAAAATGATCATCTCAGAAAATCATGCAGAAAAAGCTTTTGACAAAATTCAACATCCATTAATGATAAAAACTCTCAATAAAGTAGCTTAGTTCAAACATACCTCAACAGATTAAAGACCATGTGTGAAAAACACACACAGTTAACAAACTCAATGGTGAAAGGCTGAAAATTTTTCCTCTAAGATCAGGAACAAGACAAGCATGCCCATTCTCAACACTTTTCTTTCAACATTGTAGTGAAAGTCCTAGCTTCAGCATCCGGAAACTTTTTAGGTAAATGCTCTATGAAAAGGGAGCTCAGAAACCTATAGTTAGGAAGAAACCCGTCTAAAGTTTGGTCCAGGCCAAGGTAGCATTTAGTCCAGGCCAGGTGTGTCACTTCCCCACCTCTCTCTCTCTCTCTCTCTCTCAATCACACACACACACACACACACACACACACACACACACACACACACAAATAAATAAATAAATAAATAAATAAATAAACAAACAAACAAACGTTAAAAAAATAATGTTCAAAAGAAAAACGAAACTAAAAATAATGTTTAGAAGTACACATGTGTGTGATAAATTCATGCACAAAAATTGAGAATACTAAATAGATAATTTAGGACAGTGGTCATTCTGTGCTCTGTGAATGAAAATGAATCCAAAGTTAACTTTAGCAAGCCTAATAATATTCTTGTTTTTAAGTAATTCACATTTTTGTGTGTTTGTTTTATTATTAGGTTTCAAAGTTGCATGTATCTTTACATTAGAAAATACTACATAAAGTATTACATAATTGAACTTTAACTGAGACTCAAAATAAACCAACTTATATAAAAATTCTTATACATTAAACAGTGCCATTACATTTACTGAAATGACTTATTCAGGTATTAATACTAACTACTATTACTCCTATTTTGCATAAGAGGAAATGGAGACTTAAAGGAGTATTTTACCTAAGGTCACACAGCTAGTGTCTTGGTTTGAATCCAGATAAGTCTGACTTTTGTGTTTGCTATCATTTAGTTCCATTTATTAAACCGAATAAGCTATCATTTCGTGTGGTAATATAATTGTTTTTATAAAAAATATTTAAATATGTTTATATACACATATGAGGATACATAAGAAAGGAAATTATTTCTAGGTAGGTAGGATTATAGGAGTTTTTATGGTCTTTTGGACATATTTTTGCTACTTTCTTTTACTTCTGCAATGGTATTGACAATTTCTTTGTAACTGAAAAATACATACATTAACCCTTCTGAAAATTTGTGTTTAAGTGAGAAATTTATTCTTTGGGGAAGTCTTATGAAATGCCATAGAGGAGACATGAATCTAGAAACTAAGTGTTATCTTAAAAGATACATGGGACTTTGACCTGAGGAAAAAAAGAGTTGAGGAAGAGCAATGAATCTTACATAATATAAAAGTGGAAGGAGAGAACAGATGGAGGCTGATGGGAGTGAAAAGTAGCATAAGTATAGTACTAGAGAGAATGCTTCAATTGTGGAGGGCTATGGTTATATCAAAATATTGATGGGTTTGGTCTGCGGGAAGAGGAATTTAGACTATTATGTAATGGAGAAGAAAAGTTGGTATCTCAATAGTAAAAGTACTACTTACAAAGGTAAGTTATCACCATAGTCTCAGACATAATTATTCATAAAGTTTCTATTTGCAACTCCTGTCATTACCAAACAATTCTGTTAAAATTTAAACAGCTGAAAAGATCCAGAAAACAAGTCTTCATAGATGTTTCTAAACGCCATTGCTAACGTGCCTAAAGATGGTAATAAGATATGAGGTAAAGTAATGTAAATAATATATTACGTATTCAAGAAGAGAATGACCCTACATTAATCATGAGAAATAGAATATTAATGCTTCCAAAGAATTTTGAAGATGAATATTTCTGTAGTAAACTAAATTACTAATTCCTACATAATTAATAGACATTTGTTAATGTTTCAATATGAAATAAATCCTTGTCTACATCAGAACAAGTATGAGAAATTATTCTTAAATGCATAGCTTGTAACTAAATTGTTTCTAATATTAAAATTCTTTAAATAATGCACAGATTTTTAACATATGAATATGTATTTGGCTGATAAGCAGAAAGAGGCTCAACTATAAACAGTCAACATTGGAAGAGGGATCAAATAAGTGTGTTTAAAAACTGTAAAAAAAACAGTTTACTTGCAGGGAAAGTATTTTAGCTACTTAAAGGTGTGAACTAATACAGTTTTCTTTGGGGTGGGGAGTGGGATAAAGGGCAAAGCAACCTTAATTATTGCTGAAGAGTTCTTACTGTGTGCTAGAAAAATCTAGCCACATTATATACGTTGCATCATAACAATTCCTAATGTTATCACAAATTTAAGGTAAGGAGATTAGATCAGAGAAGTTAAGTTACATAGCAAGTAAATGAGAGTGGCCACTGTAATGTCCACTTTCTTTACCCCTGGCCATACTGAATGTCAAAAATAAGTGTTGAAAAATTGGAAAGAAAAAGAATCCATATCTTACATGCAAAGTCTCCTCCTCCTCCTCCTCCTCCTCCTCCTCCTCCTCCTCGGCCTCCTCTCCTCTCCTCTCCTCTCCTCTCCTCTCCTCTCCTCTCCTCTCCTCTCCTCTCCTCTCCCATCCCCTCCTCTCCCTCCTCTCCCCTCCCTTCCTTTCCTTTCTTCTCCTGTCTCCTCCCCTCCCTTCTGCCTCCATCACCTCCTCTCCTCTCTTCCCCTTCTCCTTCTCCCTCTTCTCCTCCTCCTCCTTTTTCTGATTTTTAATTACCTGCATCACTCCAAATAAAACTTCCAGGAAGTCCTGTATCAGTTAATCTTCACAGGAAAATGGCTGGTAATTACCTAAACTTTAGTCAATCAATCCAAATGCCTAATCTAAAACTACCCTCTTAAACTGTTAACTTTATTCACTTTTGTGTTATTTTAGGAGAAATTCCAGAGAAACTGGAATTCATTGTCAATAATGTTTATTCAGAGACAGTTTCCTGGTAATTTTCAGATTAACAGTCTACATGCAACTATGTGAATGTTTTCATATATATATACATATATATATATATATATATATGAAATTTGTAAAAGTTTCATAAATTTATTGTTTTCCTACACACATATACATGTATATATTCTCTCATATGTATATATGCATATATACATATGTATATGAGGAAATACTGTGCAACTCTAAGAGAATAAAGCAGGATGGACTTGATCCATTTAGAGGTTGGTTGGAGAGGTTTCCCTGAAGACATGACATTGAAAGTGAGGCCTAAAAAATGAGTGGTGATACTAGGTGAAGAGGGCCAGAAACAGACTTCCAGGAAGAGAAACTAGCATCTGCAAGACTGAGGAAGGAAGGATCTGGAAGTCTTTAAAAAACTAAAAGAAGGCCCATATATCTGTAGAAAGAAGTAGAGGATCTAGCTGGAGAGGATCAACGTCCATCATTGATCATCTGTCTTTTTGTCTATCTCCATTTTCCACTAGCTTCTGCCTCTGCAGTCTCCCAATTAAATTGAAACAGCTTAAGACTGGTCTCCAAGCTCCTAGCTCCACCAACCAGTCTTCCTCTTACTTGCTCCACTCCTGACACCAAAAGAAACAACAGCCATAGGTTCTTTCTGGCAAAGTGGCATTTAACAGTTTTCTGAGTAACTTTAAGAAAGCAACTTATTATTAATTTAGGGGATTTCAAGAAGTACTTTTGGATGCATATAAATTTCCATTCACCAGGCATGGTTCCTGTTTTCAAAGTATTCTGTGTAAAACAGTTTCCAAGATGTATTTTCTATTGAAAGAAATTATTATTATAAAACTTTTATAAATAATAATAAAGAGTCAGAGATGTGAGGTGAGTTTCAAAAGAGTATACACCTGGGAAGAAGAACTGGAGTTCAGGCCAAGGAATTCTTAGTTTCAATCTAATGGGTGTGTGTGTGTGTGTGTGTGTGTGTGTGTGTGTGTGTTTCCAAGAAAACATTTTGTTGCTAATTTGCAAAAGCTTCATAAATACATCAGCAAGTTTAACAATATTTCAGAATAAAATAGTTTATAAGTCCTCATATAGATGGTATTAAAATTTTTGAAAGTAGTTGGATAATACACTCAAAGTGAAGTTTTTATTTCAAGAACAGTAAGCCAGGCATAGAGTTTCATTTCAAGAATAATAAATCTGTTTCATATTTTATGTTGTATAGAGAGTAAAGTCTGGGACAAAAAAATTAGTAGTTATTAAAGAAAGATACAAAAAATTATTTACTCAAGGGATCCTAATATATCCTAGTGATGTACAAGGCTTCAAAAGTATCCACATGTTCACATTTTTCCTAAAAATTAATATGTATGGGAGAAAAACTGAGAGGTTGAAACATAATGTTTATGGGTGATTAAATGTCGAATAAAAGATGTTTGAAAATAGCAGAATCCATATGTCACTATAACACCCTGAACACAATTCTTGAAGTGATAACACAAAGAAAACTTTTACCAAGAATAATATAACAAAGACACATATTTCTGCAATAAAACTGATTATTAAGTGAATAAAAATCATAGCTTTGTTCTAAAACATCGTATTGAGCTTCAACAAACGTGGTACCTGAAAATAAGAATAACTGGAAATTCTCACAGAAAATTTTGTTAAACAAAAATGATGAAGTAGCATACTTTATAACACAGTGGTAAATGGAAGGATAGACTTTTCTTAAAAAGTCTTTTAAAATAAAAAGGCTCAAAAAATTGTTTAGACAGTATTAAATAAAGTAGAAGGGGCTAATGAGTTTGTTAATTTTCCTCCAAAATAAAGTTCTTTCTTTTTATCACTCTTTTTGTATACACCATATTAAGGCTACTTTGCTTTCAGATTATTTATTCATGTATACATAAAAATACACAAGTGATGAGAAAATACACTGGATTCTCAAAAAGGTCTAGAACCTTGCCCATGCCATTGCTGCAGTGTAAAGATGGCGGTTACTACTGCTGGCATCTTTATATAATCAAAAATGCAATGAGACTTTAAATAATGTAGAAAAACAAATTGCAAGATGAAAAACCCTGAAGACTTGTAAAGCATAAGCTTGTTAACATGTAAAATGTATCACATTGGGTCAAATGAAGGTGCCATTCTGAATATATTTCTGCCTCTCACAGTGGTCCCAGGAAACTTCAAAAATTAGCTTAGGAAAACCTATAATGTCAGTTTTAAATGTGTGCCTGACAAAATCCTAAACTAAATAACGCAGTGGTGAATCAATCATTCCACAAACAATTATTGATTACACACTATGTGTTTTTAAGTCACTATATTCAATGCTATCGATTAAAGAGGATAGATTAGGAAGGAAAAAGAACTTAACAGATGAACTAAACAGTTTTTTTTTTTTTCCTTTAAGAAACTAATTTAGTAGGAGTGGATGTCAGGCTTGTTTCTATAATGCTACTTGAATTTTTATAAAAATAGAAAAAATGGAAAAAAGTAGAATTAGGGAATTTCCTAAACTAATTATAATATGGCATTGTGAAAATATGATATGGAATTTTTAAAAGTATGCCTAAAATAAATTTTAATAAAATATGATTTATTTCCTACCAAATGCTAGCTAGTTGTATGATTTCTGCAAATTACTTAATTTCTCTGTGCTTCAGTTTACACATGAGAAAAATGAAGATAATAGTAGTTTCTACTCTACATAAGTTTTGAGAGGACTAATTAAGTTCCTGTGGGTAGTATATTTATTGTATAGCATATACTAAGCAATCGGTAAATATCATCTTTTTTTATATTACTCATAATCTTGTAAAAATTTCTATGATAAGTATTACTTTTATAATATGAAGAAAAATATTCAAATTTTATGTTTTTGAATGGTCTTACATTTTATGAGCAGACACATAAAACAAATATTGTTACTGTAAAATAAATGTTAAAAATATTGAACATGTCTTAAAGAAATGGGAAAATAAACCTAAAAGTTTAAGGAGTAGTAACTATGCATTTTCACCAATTATAAGGTTGAAATTTAAAATTTATTCTCCATTTGAACCAACAAAATATTAAAGATGTTAAGAAGCTGGGTAAGGTCTGATTTTTACATGATTCAAATAATACAAACAGTCATCGGTCTGACTTTCTCAGTATTGTTGATTTGGAATTTTAATGGACCATTGCTGGGACTAGACAACTTGGACAAGAAGGTTGAGGAAGAAGTGAAAACAGATGCTCAGTGGTTAGGAATTTTATCCCAATTGTAAATAATGACTCTAGCTGTTAGTCCAGTATTTATGGTATTTAGTGGGTGTCACAAGTTTAGAAATGTTTGGGTGGCAAGTGTGTGAGAAAGTTCCAGAGAAAGGAAATTAAGCAGGCAGGTAGGCCATAGCATTACAGGCAGCAGGAAATAGTGTAAGTCAGTGATCATCACTGTCATTTTGAGTATCTGATTATTGGGGGTAGGGTGAGATAGAATATAAGGGAGAAGGATGTTGTATTTTCCCTAGGGAGAGACTAGAAAAGAGGTATACAGTTTTTCATGAATGTTCAGGAAAGCAGATGGACATCAAATAATAAACCCAAATTCTAATAAGAATGTCAAATACCAATCTACAAAAATGAGGAAACATTTGGTACTACAGATGGTCAAAACTGTAGGAAGAGAGCTGGTAGGGAATCCTGCTCCTAGTGACTGAACAGAGGCATCCAGTGAAAATCCCAGTTATGTAGGTCTTTTGGCATCAAGGGCCCATAGTTGGTGAGAAGGAGGATCATGATACACATTCTGAATTTATCAGGTTTCATTCAGAAAGAGAATGGGTCAATATCTAAAAGTGATACCCAATGGAAAACCTATTAGCCATGGGAGCTGGAAGACACGAAGTGAAAGAAAGATAGTCAGATATTCAGTGACTTCACCGACTCCATTCTGTGTTATGGTCAAGATCGAGACCATAAGTAAAGAATAATAAATTGGTTGAGAAGTTACAGTATAACTGTAATACAGTTGAATACGGTAGTATTATCTCTGTCCCTGAGAAGGCACTTCATTTTTATATTTTGTTTGTTTATTTTTATATGTTGTCTTAAATTAAAAACTTGAATATTTATATATCCAAATATAGAAGAAATGGGCAGCATTGCAAGCTCACATTTCTCATGAATAACCAAAGTCTAGTTTTAAAGGACTATCTAAACTCTTACAATAATGGAATTGAAATTTAGAGAATAAACATGGCTAATGACCAAATGTAACAGCATATTTTTCATATGAAAATTCATGGCTACCATTAAAATGAATATGATTCTTTGATAGAATGTCTTTATGAATGGGGTAAACCCAATGAGAAAGAAGCAGCCTCTTGTATGCCAGAAGCTAACCACTATAGGACTATTTCCTCTTTCATTCATTCAATTATTTAATCACTTTTTTTTCACTCATCAAATATTCATTGATCTTTAATTTGTACCATAGTACATAGTTAGTATATAAATTATAGTACATAGTACGTTGTACTATGTTTCTTGATAAAAATTAATGACACTAAAATAACTAAGATACAGGTTAGCCTCAAAGAATTTGCTATTCTGATGAATCTATCAGCTATAATGTATTTACATACAACAGCATCATTGTTTAATCTCAGAAGAGTCAATCATTCCAAACATTGGTGTGAAATAGGGAGATAGGTTCAATTCATACACTATTAGTACCAACAATGTGCAGCTAATATTAATTGTCTATTGTTGGGGGTATTCTCAATAGAATATTCACTCAATCCTCCCTATACAAAGTAGGTTCTTTTATCTCACCCACTTTAGAAATAGTAACAGAGACTTAAATATGTCATGGAGTCATCTCAAAGGCCAAACCACAAGTAAACTACAGTGAAGAGACTTAAAGTTAGATAATAATTGGGGCACCTGGGGTTGCTCAGCCAGTTAAGTGTCCAATTCTTGATTTCAGCTCAGGTCATGATCTCACAGTTTGTGAGATTGAGTCCTGTGTCGGGCTCTGCACTGACAGCACAGAGCCTGCTTGGGATTCTCTCTCCCTCTCTCTCTGCCGCTCCCCTGCTCGTGTGTGTACACACATGCTCTCTCTTTCTCTCTCTCAAAATAAATAAATATTTTAAAATAAGCAAATAAAGTTAGATAATTCTCAAACTCTTAGTCTTATCTACCTTGAATTAAAAAAAATAGTTTATGTTAGCAAAGTTAGGGAAAGTTAGCATGTAGACATTTGTGAAATTGAACACTATTAAATAATGATCTTGGAAAAAGTTTCTCATATACTTAATATAATTCAAATAATATTTGAATGAGAAATATTGACAAAATATTATAACACAAGATATAGACTGAAATACCCTAAAAAGGCTCATTGTGACAGTGACTATGAAGATCAAAAGGATAAGTGTACGTGGGAGTCGGAGCTCAGATAGATACTTTCACTGTGTGAACTACAGAGGGCATTTCCTTGGGTTGGATTCTTAAATCTTTAAATCAAATGCATGGAAAATTCATTAGAAAGGTAAAGCACTTAGTGACAGACCTCTCAACTGCTTTCTAAACTAAGTAAAAGAACAAATAGCATTTTTCAAAGACTCATTTGGGAAATTCTAACATCTAATGAGATACAGTGGTATCATGAACCCTTCTGCACATATTTAAAAGGAAATTAAACGCCAAGGAAGTTTAATTAATATTTCTAAGTTTTATTAAAATGTTTGTATCAAAGGTTCTATCAAATTAAGAAGTACAACTATTAATATTCTGAAAATGCATATTTTAGATTTACTACCCAAAAGTTAGAGGTCTTAGATTTAAGAATGTTTGATGCCTTATAACATGTGGGCTGCTGATCAGTAGGCCAGTGGATCACATTTATAAAAATTTAACTGCTAGTGGCATTTACAAAAAGTTAAAAAAAAAAATCATAGCATATCCTTTTCCACTGAGGGCCAAAGGAAATCATTTAACTCATGTGTCTCATGCCTCTTTTTGGTATAAATCTTGGCATGAACAAGTGAATGAGCTGAACTATCTTGTTTGTTTAGAATCATTGTTTAGCATTCCTTCACACTCTCCTACCCCCAAAGAAATTTGATCCAAAATTCCAGATGTTTAATACATAAAGACAAAGCTTTGTATAAATATAAAGCTTTACATATATACACATACACGCTCTTTTAAATTTCAAAAAAGTTTCTTGTAACCCTATAACTGTTCCATGTCATGCGTTACATATTGAAAAGCATATCGATATGCTTTTAACAGAAACTGCCTTTGCTTATAACTGACTGAGGAGGGACGATTATTTGAACAATAAACTGTACTAGTTCTTAGTCCTACATAAAGTAGGTGGGCGTCATCCAGTCAGTTATAAAGGCCTTCATAGAACAGAAGGCTGACCCTCTCCTAAGCAAAAGATAATTCTCCTGTGTGATGGCCTTGAAAGTAGAATATCATCTCTTCCTAATTGTATAGCAGCCTTCTGGCCTTTGTACCTGAACTACAGTATCACCACCACAGATTTTGCATTTACCAGCCTCTATAAATGAATGAGCTAATTCCATACAATAAAGAGAATATATTTTATATAAAACAAATATATATTTATAAATACATGATCTATAAAGATATTGTATATTGTATACAATAAATACACATATAACACACACACACACACACACACATCTTATTGATTCCATTTCTCTGGAGAACCCTAACTAATACATGATTAATTTTAAAAGGACACAAATAGCAGTGTGGAGGGCAAGACTGAAGTAAGACAAGCATTCAGAAGCAAAAAGAACAGGAGGAGGCAGAGCACTAAGCCATATGATTGTTGATCTGAACATGAGCTCAATCTGAGGTGACTGCAATGGAAAGCAAGAATACCAAAATAATGCATCATGACCATGATTATCAAAGCATTTTTCCTTTTATATAAGAAGAAATCCCCTTAAATCTGTTCATGACAATGAAAAAAATAAAAAAAAAAAGACAATGTTCTCATTCTTGGTTTATAAGTGTTTGTTCTTTTTAATCTCAGTGGTGTTTTACTCTTCTAAGAATTTCTGAATTCAGAAGAAAAAGAATGAAGTTCCCAGGATTCTTTAACTAGATTTCTACAGCTGCCAAGTGAGAGTGTTTAGGAAGTTGGTTTTAATCAAAGTTGGGCAGGCATCTTCCTCTAAAGTATGGCCGGATAGACACTGCTGGATTTAAAGATGTTTCTTGTTTATTTCTCCATCTTTCACTATTCTAAAGCTATTTTGGCAGCCTGGAGCTGATGGAGAAACCCCTTTGCCAGGTGGAACTCCAGTGAAGAAGCCTGACTTTGGAATGGAAGACTCAGCTATCTAGCTAATGACTTTGGATTTGAGTATCATGTTTCACAAGGTATATATGCATATTTTTTATCCTTCTGAGATATTAGCCTTTTAACCCAGGGCCTCCATCTTTATTATGTGAATAATAATGATGAAAAAGTAGCATGGACTGATTTCTCATCACACTTTGCACATATTGTCACCTAGGACGAATTTGACACTGCAATTCTGATAGTTTACAAGGATGTCACTTCTGTTTTCTGGAACAGGAGAGAATAGCTCTTCTTTCACCTGCTCTCATTGCACTGTTTACATCTCTTCTGTGCTCTACTCTGGAACTAATGGCCAGCACACTTCTGCCTTCAAAAGCCTAATTGAAGGTCTACAGATAAACTGGGGAGAGGGAAGAAGACATGGTAGATGGAACTGTAAGAAAAAAGGCATTTTCTACTTTCCAGTGGTCTGGAGTATTATTAATTGTACCATAGAAGGTACATCTAGATTTTCTACAAACATCTTTTGGGAGATAAATGGTATTTTCAAAATCAGGCTAGGGATGGTAAAAATCTTTTTGGTCTAGAAATAACCCAGGGAAAATGATGGCAATAACTATAAACATAATGCAATTTCATTTTCCTTAGAAGAAGAATGAATATTAAAAATGTTATGGCTGGATATTTTTATAATGAATCCTTTCCAGAACAGTGGGTATAAAGAACTGAAACGAGGTGAAAAGATGCTAAAGAGGCATTTAGTTCACACCTCTCTATTTCTAGTGAGGACTGACTGCATTGCAATCATTTAAGCCAACTGCTGATATATACACTTATAAAACTGAGAGGAAGAGAAGAGAAAAAAGTCTGTTGGACTCACTGACGTCTTTTAATTGGCTTTACCTGACCGAAAAGATTTGACTTGGGATGTGTCTAAGCCAATTTGGTTATAACAACCTTGGAGGACATAGGGGGATTAGTGGACAACAAACTAGAGAATCCCAAAATAATTTTTTTAATAGTTACCTATTTATTTTGAGAGAGAGGGAGAGTAAGCATGGGGGAGGGGCATGGAGAGACACAGAGAGAGAGAGAGAGAGAGAGAGAGAGAGAGAATCCCAAGCAGACTCTGCACTGTCAGCCCAGAGCCCAACACAGAACTCAATCTCACAAACCTTGAGAACATGACCTGAGCCAAGATCAAGAGTTGCATGCTTAACTCACTGAGCCACCTATGTCCACAACTGACTTTGTGTTTTTCAAAGGCACAGAATCACACCTTTCTTCAATATTTTATGGGAACTGACACTTATCAAGTACAGAATAGACGTTTGTTGGAGATAAATAAGTTATGATGTGGATTTTATCCAGAATGAGGAATTATTGAGTACAAAGGAGAGAAGCAGATGACATGTTATTTGTTGTTCATTTATTTCCTAAGGGTACTTACGTATTTTAATGGGACTTTATGACATCTTGAGGAAGTAAGATTCTCTACTCTTTTCAATATTATATTTCCTTGTTCAGATATCTCATCAAAATATTTGAACTTTGTTTAACCTACACCACTCTTTCTGCAACTTAAGCCTATTCCTTCTGTTTTATTCTTGTAGAACATAAAATATTTAGCAGCAAGCATGAACAAAGAAGGAGGAGGAGGAAGAGTGGGAGGGGAAGGTTAAAAAAAGAAAGTAGAGGAGGGAGAGATGAGATGGTGGATGGTTAATTTTCTGTGTCAGTCTGACTGGGCTAAAGGATACTCTGATAGCTGGTTAAACTTTATTTCTGGGTGGGGGTTTCCAGAAGAAATTAACATCAAATTGATGGACTGAGTAAAGAAAATGGCCTTCAGCAATGTATATCATCCAATCTATTTAGAGCCTGAAGAAAACAAAAAGGTAAAAAAAGGGTCAATTTGCTCTTTCACCTGCAACATTCATCTTCTGCCCTTGGATATCAGCGGTCTTCATCCTGGAGCCTTCGACCTCAGACTTGAACTTAAACCATCAGCTCCCCCTGGCTCTTGGACCTGCTTACTTGGACTGGACTGAATTATACCACCAATTTTCCTTATTCTCTAGTTTACAGATAGCAGATTTTGAGACATCTCAGCCTCCACAATCATGTGAGCCAATTCCTATTATAAATCTCCTACTTCCTGTCTGTCTGTCGGCCTGTCTGTCTCTCTCTCTCAGGGTTCTTTTTCTCTGGAGAACCCTGACTAAGGTAGAGTGAAACAGGAGAAGGAGAAGGAGGAGGAAAAAGAAGAAGAGGAGGAGAAGGAGGAGGAAGAAGAAGAAGAAGAAGAAGAAGAAGAAGAAGAAGAAGAAGCAGCTTACTTGATTTGTAGAAGAGTATTTCTTTGATATGTTCTCCAGGGACTGGCCCTAGAGTTTGGGTGCAAATAAGAAGAATCACTTCACATTGATATAGTTTGGATAGTTCAGGTTCAAAGTCTCCCCTTGCAGATCTTCTATTTTCTACCTAACATTTGTTTCTTCTTTTGCAAATTGGATGTTGAAGTGAAACAGATGGGTTTGTAGCTATTGATTTCTCTCAGTCCATTATCACTTAAGTATTGGAAGAGGTGATTCAGTACAAGAAAGCCACTGGGGTTTGGGGAAAACAACTTGAATTTTGTGGACAGAGAAAACCAAAATCAAATTCTAATTGTGCCATTTGCTATTTGTATAATTTCTGTCAAGTAACTTAATATCTCTGATTCTCGGGGCGCCTGGGTGGCTCAGTCGGTTGAGCGTCCGACTTCGGCTCAGGTCACGATCTCACAGTTCGTGAGTTCGAGCCCCGCGTCGGGCTCTGTGCTGGCAGCTCAGAGCCTGGAGCCTGTTTCAGATTCTGTGTCTCCCTCTCTCTGACCCTCCCCCGTTCATACTCTGTCTCTCTCTGTCTCAAAAATAAATAAACGTTAAAAAAATATATCTCTGATTCTCAACTTTTTACTGATACAATGGAAAATTTAGCCCATAAGATTGTTTGAAAATTAAGTATTTGAGCTTGAAACCTAGTAGATATTCATTAATTTGTCTCCCTAAGATAAATGTCAAATTTGAGTTATAATGAAAATGTCTGAAGAAAGAGAAGATGAGCCAAAGAAGGCATAATTATGCAAAAATATATTGAGAGCATAACTTACAGAAATATATTTTTGCTTTAGGAAAATGAAATTGACATAAAAATATAGAAATATTAATAAAGGAGTCATCATACAAACTGGTCTAGTTAGATGCCCTAAACTATAAAGCAATGGCACAGTTTAAATCAAGTATAGTGAATGTATATCCAGAAAGGGAAATGAACAGTAACAGAAAAAGTTTCAGGTACTACAAATGAGATGTAGAAGCATTCCTCAGATTCCCTTATAATTTATCTATTCAATTAATACTTATTGAGTGCTGCATGGGTCTTGTTACGGATGCTTGGGAATCATCACTGAACAAAAAAGACACAAATTCTGACCTCATGGAGTTCAGTTCAGTTAATTATATTAATACAATTTATGAGCAATATGACTTTTGAAATCATGCTTAATCTTCAGTAAAGCTGGTTGGGTAGTAATTCACTACTGGTAAATTGAGATAAATATTTCAGAATTTAATGACCAAAATTTTTTTCTTACTGTGCACTTGGCAGGAAACACCTTTAGCAGTAAGCTAAAGTGAGTCAAAAACTATCTGTGAATTAGCTGTATGCCATCTATAATTCGGAGTAGGTGAAACAAAGGCCAATTTACTCCTACCCTTGAGATGCTTGTCCAGTCAAAAGGTCATATACACAAAGAAGAATTACAGTACGATTTCAACTGCTCCTAAGTGGTCTCTACCTCCAACTTTATTCTCACCTTCCAAGCCAACACTGACAAACTTGTCAGTGTGATCTCTCCCTAAGATGCATTCTTTGCATACTTTATATGCCATAATAGGTCTCCACAATAAACATAAATAAAGCACTGAGGACCCAGTGTTACCACAGCTTTAAATGATCTTTTTAGTATATATTTTAGTATATGATCCTTTGATTATATTTCTATTCCACTGTATTTCTGTTCTACTATAATAAGTTTCTATGAACATAGTGGATTAAAACAACACAAATTTATTATCTTCAAGTTCTGGAGATGAGAAGTCCAAAACCAGTAACACTGAGCTAAAGTGCTGGCAAGACTAGTTCCTTCTGAAGACTCTGAATGAAGAATCCATTTCAGCGTCTTCTTCAACATGTTGGGGCGACCTGTATTCTTTGGTTCTGGTCCCATCTTCATATCACTCCAACCTCATGCCTGTCTTGTCACATCTCCTAATAGAGACTATGATCTCTTGCCTCCCTCATATAAGAACCCCTGTGATTCCACTGGGTTAGGGTAATCCAAAGCAATATCCCCACTTCAAGATCCTTAACTTCTTTTTTTTTTTAATTTTTTTAAATGTTTATCTTTAAGACAGAGAGAGACAGAGCATGAGCGGGGAAGAGGCAGAGAGAGAGGGAGACACAGAATCCAAAGCAGGCTCCAGGCTCTGAGCTGTCAGCACAGAGCCTGATGCGGGGCTCGAACTCATCAACTGCGACATCATGACTTGAGCTGAAGTCGGACGCTCAACCGACTAAGCCACCCAGGCACCCCTCAAGATCCTTAACTTAATCAAATTTGAAAAGTCCCTTTTACTATGTAAGATAACATATTTACAAGTTCTGGGTTTAGTACTTTGGAATTTTGGGGGTGCACATGATTTAGTTTAACATAACTATTGTGAAACAGTATAAGTATAAAATATCTTTACACATTTTTTAACATATAAAATTCCTTAACTGTAATATATAACAGAAATAAAAGGAAACTTATTTATAATAAAATACCATGTACTTGAGTATGCAGATAGATGCACAACGGCACTAAAAGTATAATTATGCAGTCAGATATCTTCATTGAAATGCATAAGTACCATGAATATAACAAATAATGTTGCACTATATTGACATATTGATATTCTCACATTGATATAGATGTATTATACTGGCAATTCAAAACAAGATTTCCCAAAGTGAAGAACAACACTTGATAAAGTGCAAACAAACATGGTAGATTTACATGGTAGTCTTATTCCTAGAAAATTGTGTATACATTAAAATGCGCAAAATTTGTGTTTACATGTGAAAGAGTTTTGGGCCAGGCTCAGATAATTAAATTGTTTTTCACTTCCATGTATACCCATACACCATAAACACTCAAATACTGCTGCTACTAATATAAAATGGTGCAACCACTTTTGAAAACATCTTGGCAATTTCTTAAGAAAAGTAAATCTATACCTAGCAAATGATTGTGCAATTCTATGCCTATTCACTCGAGAGAAATGAAAGTAATTAAATACATGAATATTTATAGCAGCTTAACTTACAATAGTTAAGAACTAGAAATGACACAAGCATACATTAACAGTTGAATAGACAAATTTATGGTATATTCATGTAACAGAATACTATTCCACAAAACAAATAAATGCACTATTGATATATCTATGAAAGTGAATGAATCTCAAAAAAATAATGCTGAGAAAGAGAAGACAGATTGGGTAGTATGAGGAGAGAATGCATTGATCTATGATTCAATTTATGCATAGTTCTGGTAAATTATAATCTAATCTATAGTGATGTAAAAGAGATGAGCTCTGTGGGAGAACAAAATAGGGTGGGAAGGAGGGTTTACAAAGAGCATGAGGAAAATTGTGGAAATGACAAGTAATGACTTGATTTACTACAAGTATACCATTTGTTGAAATAAAAATTAATTATTGTTTCTTCTGGCACATCACAGAAAAAATGTAGGAAGCATTCAGATGGGCTTGTTTATGGGATTACACATTTCTCAGAAATGATATCACAGGGCACCTGGATGGCTCAGTCAGTTAAGCATCTGACTTCGGCTCAGGTCATGATCTCACAGTTCATGAGTTTGAGCCCCGCATCGGGCTCTGTGCTGACAGCTCGGAGCCTGGAGCCTGCTTTGGATTCTTTGTCTCCTTCTCTCTGCCCCCGTACTCTCTCCCCCACAAGAAAATTAAACATTAAAAAAAAATACCTAACTTTCTCGGTGTAGGATAGAGTAAGCCAAGTGCTTCATTTTTGTTTTCATGTTAACTTGAATGTATAAGGAAGTAAGAATGTGACTGTAATTTTTACTTTTTTAATTTTTTTGTGGCTGTCATTTAGTAAGTGGTAATAATCTGGAGTCTTGAATACTGAAACAGATCATCTCATTCCTCCTCTGATGGAGAGATAAACCAATCTTCTGAATGAGAACATGGGACAGATCTCCATATATCACATATTAATATAACTTCCTATGGACTCCAGAGATGAAATGAACTACAGGTGAATAGATTTATTCTCAGCCTTGGCCACACAGACTTCCCAGTTGATCTTGTGTTGTGGTCTTGTTCCTTGAGACTGAACCTTCTCATTTCAGCTTTTATTTTTATAATTATTTTTATTAAATGTTCTTAACAACACCATGAGAACAGTGCTAAGAAAGCTGAAGAACAAGAGAGAGATTAAAGATATGATTTTGTTATAGCCCTCAATCAATTAAGCACATATACCTGTTGTTATAATTACCAAATCTGAAGACTTAATCAGTGAAATGTTCTTATTTATTTTTTTAACGTTTATTCATTTTTTGAGAGACAGAGACAGAGTGTGAGTTGGGGGGGGGGGGGGGGGTTGGGCAGAGAGAGAGGGAGACAGAATCTGAAGCAAACTCCAGGCTCTGAACTGACAGCACAGAGCCCAACACGGGGCTCAAACTCATAAACTGCGAGATCATGACCTAGACTTAACCAAATATACTTTGAATTGGAGACAAAGGTAACACATCCATAGAATTATAAAGCCACTTCATTCAAAATTATCAAACTAAATTAAACCAAAACTTTGTTCTGCTTTGAGTCAAATAACTACTTGCAGTCAAGATGTAGTTCCCTGTACCTGCACAAATCTCGGTAGGTGGCTTTGCACTTTACCAGTAATCAATCCCTAGTACTAATACATTATTTTTCATGAACTGAAAATAAAATTATTATGTCATACTCCTGTTTGAATTTCATTAGGTTAAACACTATAAAGTTAGTGTTTTCAAAGAAGAGACATACTTTTAAAAAATTAAAAATGGAAAGACATGAAAAGGAAAGATACTTTATTCTGTCATCTTTCTGCCATTTCCCATGGTAAAAGATAACAACACTCTAAGCTTGGAGCATACTTTTTACATTATAAAGTCTTTCCATGCTTCCTATATAGTGTTGTCTTTATAATAACCTCTGTGATGTAGATAAAACAGATTTTCTTGTGGAAACAAGAAAAAAAGTCTGCAAATTCTGAATGACTAAGCAATTTGGAAATGTTTCCTATTTTAGTATCAGAGACAAATAAGTCTTGGGGCATGGGCATAACTCAGATTCAACCCACATCCATCCTTTCATACACACATGCAAATGGGATTTTCAACTCAATTGAGATTGGCCTGGCTCAGCATGATTTCGGTATCCAAAAATAATTTCAAGACTATAGGAGACTTATCACCCCACACGTCAGAAGATTTAACCTGACAGTTAGATGGAAGGATATAAGATAAAACTTATATAAAACAAAACAAAACAAAACAAAACAAAACAAAACAAAACGCCAAGTATAAGTATCAAATTAAAGTTTCTTTAAGAAAAAATTTGATTTGGGGCACCTGGGTGGCTCAGTCTGTTAAGCATCAGACTTCGGCTTGGGTCATGATCTCAGTTCAGTTCATGGGTTTGAGCCCTGCTTGGGCTCTGCTGTGCTGACAGCTCAGAGCCTAGAGCCTGCTTCAGATTCTGTGTCTCCCTCTCTCTCTCTCACCTCCTCCACTTGCACTCTGTCTCTCTCAAAAATAAACATTAAAAAAATGTGTTTCGCTCTATCTTCAATCATTTATTCATCACTGAAATATTAGTGAATATCTGTACTAGGTTCTGTTCTAACAAGCATCATGAATATGAATAAACTTAAGATCTGGTACCAGAATTGAGGGACTTCGTTTATTTGAAAGACAGGTAATGAATGTGATATGGGCCATATTAGTGACATGATCCAAGAGATACAAGAATACAGAAATAATGAACTCTGCCTCAAATTTCTTAAGAGTGTGAACATTTGAGTTGAGTATTCAAAGTTAAAGATACTTTTTTTCTAGACAGAAGGACATTAAAAAGAAACGAAATAATATGTTAAAGAACAGATATTTGTCAGATGGAAGCATATTCTGATAATTTAAAAAAGGCATCTGTTAAATAAGACTAGTCTAGGAATCTATCAGACTGGAGGAAAGAGAGGAGACAGAAGAGTTAAACTGAAAAAAAGTCTATTTAAGAATATATTTTATACTATATTAAGGTGCCTGAGATTTTTTTTCCAGTGGTAGTAGGAAACCCCTGGAAATTAAGGGGAGTAAAATTATCAGTTCTGAATTTTGAAAAAGCACTCTGTCAAAATACATCCAAGGTCTATTTCCCAAAGCCTCTCACATTGTAAGATTCTTTCTCTGTAAGTTTCAAATTTAAAGGTATATTAGAAATCACCTTTAATTAGTCATTTTTATTCTATTATTTTCAAGACAAATTTAACATTATGTAGTTATCTTATGCTAATGATTCCATAGCACTGATGAAATGTGCAAAATAAAAACGTACCAGGATGATCTTTATTTTTTTGTTTTTGTCTTTTTTTTCCTTTGGCTTTCTAAATTCATTTCATGTATTCTCTATAGTTGTCTTTAATAATCAATTGAGCTATTTAATGAGTAGTGTTTAAATTTAATTGTTCCTGATTAAACAAATATTTAAATATAGATGCCTAGTGTGCCACATCCGTCTAATATGCCCTTTGTTTTCTAGTAAGTGAGCCTCTGGAAACCAAAAGAGATCAATAAAAAGGTAGTTATTCCACAAAAAAATGTTTCATCACTTTTTCCCTGAAATCCAAGGGTCTAGGGGTGATTTATTGAAAGCAAACGCTTTGTTTTGTGCCTAGTTCTCATTGTCCTTTGTGAACTCAACATTCTGTAAATGACAGAGCTGATCCTACACCTTTCCTGGTCTCTCAAGTTCACCTAATATAGTTGACTTTGCCTCTCCTCATTTCCAGCAACTCATAGAGTAATTTTATCACATTATCAGATTGCCAAAAGTTAGTCTGGGTGGCAGCCGTGAATATTTCCGAAGTGATAAAATTCACACTATGGTACTAGTTTGGGTAAGCAAGACTGTGTTCTGGAGACACTGGCCACTAAATAGCAGAGAGTTATTTTCTACTGTAGATGTTAGATGCCAGGTGCAAATGTCCATTAAATGACAGAACTAGGAGTGCTTGGTTGGAGACAAAAAAATGGATTTGCAACTGGGATCAAACTTTTGACAAAATTATACACATGGTTTGTTTTAAAAAGGCTGTTAGTTAAAAGCATTAAATTATAACTTCTAATTTTAGTAAACTAGAAAGAGAAAAGTGGACCATAATCTGGAAGAAATTAAATGGGTAAACTCCAGATCTTGGCTATAATCATTAAGCAACATGATTCTCAATTTTCAGGGTATAAATAATAATCTGGGGTACTTATCAAAGCTATAAATTCTTTATTCCCACCCTGAGAGATTCTGATTCAATAGATAATGGGTAATGGTCCATGAATCTGAAATTTTAATAAAAATCTAAGTTTATGTTTACATCATGCCCGAGAAACTCTGCCAGACCAGATGGGATAAGAGGTAGATGAAAACACTCAGTCCTGTGGCCAGAAATCAGAAGCTTCAATCTGAACTGGATGAAGCCCAGGAAACAGGTATTTCCTGGAGACTGTCTTCCAAATTATTTCTATAGAGCAATCAGCCTTTTTTAGTGCAAGTGAATAGTTGGTTTTTTTTTTTATCAGTTATTAACTAAGAATCTGTCATCTGCCAACCCTTGAGTATTCATAATCAACGGCCAAAAACAAAACAAAATGAAACCTGGCACAGTCCCTGGTTTCAAGGATCTTATAAAGTTTCAATGGGACTTAACTGCATTTTACATAAATTCTCAGAAAACAAGACAGAGGAAGGGTGATCTAGACTTAGGTGGACTAAGACTTTTGGAAGTAAAGATTTTATAAGTGATTGAAGCTACTTTCTTCAATTCAATTCTATTATCTAATACTAATCAAAGCTCATTTTATGGCATCTTCATATGTATGAACATTTAATTCTGATTTAGAAAGTTTGAGATCAGATAAAGGCATTGCATTAACATGGTGCTTCAGATGCTTTCTTAATTGCTTTTTAGAAGCAATTTCATTCATTGACTCCAAAGAGTTATTGAATACTATGTGTCATAGTAAAGCATTAAGCTAAACACTCAAACTCTTGCTTCAGTGTAAGTTACATTCTAAAGGAGAAAAACAAAAAACTGACAAAAATAAATCAGTAAAATATGGAAAGGCAGCAGTCTGGTCTAAATCCACTGTGTTTTGCTTGAATAATGAAAGGAAGAAGTCTTCAAGAAATGCTGTAGGGAACCAAAACCATGTTTTCTTGTAAATATTTTGTATCAGCATTGTTCACTTAAAGGCTTTTTAAATTTGGACTTTAGAAATTGAGGTTTCTGATGATTCTGAAAACAACAGTACTGAAATTCCATTTTGCTCTGTTGTAAGTGGGAGAATGATGGAGATACAAAGATTTGCTTATCTTAATTGTTCTCTATGTGTGTAGAGAATAAGGTGGAGTCAGTCATGTCAAGCAGTGACTCATGTCAGAGTGATGTAAGCAGCTAAGGGCACTGCAGTCAAGGCAACATGTCAGCAAAAACCAGCAGACCGACAGTACTAATTGATAAACCATAAAGCCACTTGAACCTGGAAGAACCAAGAGCTGATAATCACTACAACCAGAAGAGACCTGCAAAGCCCAAGACTGATTAAATCCCTTTAAGAAGGGAGGAATTTGCAGCCAACTGTCAGACTCTCCAGGCTCTGACCCTTTCACATATGACCACCTTAAAAAGACAACTGCTGCCCAAGGCTCTGTCCAACCGATCTCCAAACATAACAGAGATCTTCCACTGCTTGCATATAATCAGCAGTTAAATGCCAGGAGCTGACCCAGACCAGAAAATGGCTTCATCTCAACTGTGGGCTCACAGACTGACTTTGTGTTTGGTTTGTCAACTTCTTACCCTTTATTGTATCTTGTTTGCTGTGTGATTTTATACTGTACTTTGTTTTGTGTGATGTGTATGAAGCCAAGGTAAATGTGCAGCAAAATGTCACTGGGTTAGGAATCCTGAACCTGCTTTACAATTATGTTAAATTTGCTTTATGATTGAATAAAACCGACACTGTGGAAAGATGCAACTCATGTCTGTGCCTTCTTAGCATGCTCAAGACAAGGTGAAAATCATCCTGGGAGCTCCTTTAAAATTCTGATGCCTGGAACCTAACTATAAGTATTCTGAAGATCTGGTGTAGGTGTGGGAAATCATATATCTCTAATTGTAGGTGACTCTATGTGCAGCAGGGTTGAGAGTCACTGGCATAAGTAAACAAATAAAGAAAATACATTTGGAAGAAAATGTTTAACAATCTGAGGAAATGTATTTTCCAATCTCCAGTATACAAGATGCATTTGAATATAATAAAATACTCTATAATTCATTTTTTTAAAAATTCAGATGGTACTTCCTGAGTCTGTAGATTACTATAAAAAAAAGCTACCTTCTAGCATTCTCCAACTAACTATGCAGACTTTACAAACTGGATTACTATAATCTTCTATAGTCTTCCTAATCTTTCAGTGAGTATGAAATCTGTGGTTCCACTCTGATAAATTTATAGAATAAGCTGTCAAAGCAATACAGTACTTGATTTTACTTTTCTAAGCAAGAATAAAATGTGTCTTTCGATTTGCCATTACATCTGGAACACTGGAGTTGATGTTACTAGGTTAAGGTAACATCTGAAGTCGATTATTGTGATAGACAAACAGGGGCATGTTGATCATGAAAAATGATGTCAGGTAAACTTGTATAGTCTCCTTCAGAGGTTTCATTCTAAGCAAATAAACAAAACCAAAGAGGCATCAAGTTCTATACAAGTGGCTTTGGCTATTATTTACCCATTTTCACCCTCCCTTTCTCATATTCCACCCTCAATTTTCACACTGTAGTAATGTACACTGGAGTTCAACAGCGACTATTTTATACATTAAAGTGAGTTACATTTTATTCCATATTCAGTCTATTTCCAGGAGTGTGATCATTTTTGTCTTGCATCTGGAAGTCTCAGTAGCCAGAGAAATATTTTACTTGTTTCTCATGCATCGACATCATGATTTCAACTGCAAAGTTTATGCTAAAGGAGATATAGTCTATTCTCACTCTGAAGAGGAAAAGATCCACCTTAGAATTCTGTCATCTTCCAGCTTTCTGTGAGATTCAGCCTCCCTTATTGAGAATCTCCCTCAAACTGTTCAAATCAATCAGTTTTCTACTCAATATCCCTGTAATTTTTTGGTCCTGATCAAACATTTTTCTTCTTTTTTCACAATACTTCTGACTCTTATAAAAAGAGATTAAGTTATCTGATATGGTAGTGAATAACATTGGTAACATCTCCAAATCAGCATAAATATCCCAATACCCTATGCATTTGAATATCTAATGATTCATTTCATATTTTCAAATCCTGTGAACCTAGCATAATGATTGTATTTGAAGAAACAATATTCAAAGATTCACATAGTAGATTTCTGGATTAAGCAACAAGGCAGCCTGAACTAATGCAGACATCCCAACACCCCCTATCTCCCACACACTGCTAAAAATTTAGCAATTATGACTACATAGAACAAGATACAGTAATGAAGAGCTGAGCTCAAATTAAAAAAAAAAAAAAAAGGAGGGGCGCCTGGGTGGCTCAGTCGGTTGAGCGTCTGACTTCGACTCAGGTCATGATCTCACAGTTTGAGTTCGAGCCCCACATCGGGCTCTGTGCTGACAGCTCAGAGCCTGGCGCCTGCTCTGGATTCTGTGTCTCCCTCTCTCTCTGTCCCTGACCCACTCGCATTCTGTCTCTGTCTCTCTCAAAAATAAATAAACATTAAAAAAAAAAAAAAAAAAAAAAAGGAAATCTACATTTGTGAAAATAAAGAGGGAACATAAAACTCAAGAGGTAAAATGATAGTCCGAAACTTTAATAGGATGAGGTCAACTTGCAGTATGGATACAGACCCTAATAAGAAGATAGTACATTAACATCCATTCTGGGAGATATGAGCTTGAGACCAAAGGAGACATAGAGGAAGGACATAGAGGAAGTTCCTCTGAGACCTGTGGACAGATTTGGGAACTCAACAGATGTTGATGCTTCAAGCTACCCATTGAATCAGTAAAACAACAATTCACGTTATTTCTGTCTGAAGAAATAATGTACATCAAACAAAACCTTTGCCCTTTATAAAACACACCAGGAATATACTTGAAAAATAATTTATTTTTTGAGAAGTTGTAGGCTCACAGTGAAGTGAAAGGAAGGTACAGAGATATCCTACATACCCTTGCTCCAATATATACATAGTGTCCTCATTATTAATCCCCACCAGAGTGGTATATTTGTTACAGTTGATGAGCCTACATTGGCGCATCATAATTACCCAAACTCCATAGTTTGTATTACAATTCACCTCTTGATGTTGCAGATTCTATACATTTGGATACATGTATGATGGCAACATACTCATTATAGTATCACACAGAGTATTTCCATTGCCTTAAAAATCCTCTGTGCTCCAGGGTGCCTGGGTGTCTCAGTTGGTTAAGCATCTGGTTTTGGCTCAGGTCATGATCTCACTGCTCATGAGTTCAAGTCCCGCATCGGACTCTGCTGACTCTGTATCAGAGCCTGTGTGTGTGTGTGTGTGTGTGTGTGTGTGTGTGTGTGTGTGTCTCCCTCTCTGCCCCTCCCCCACTCATGCTCTGTCTCTCTCTCTCAAAAGTAAATAAACATTGAAAAAAAATTAAAAAAAATATCCTCTGTGCTCCTCCACACCCTTCCCCAACCCCTGGCAACCACTGATCTTTCTACTGTCCCCAGAGTTTTGCCTTTTCCAGAATGTTACATAGTTGGAGTCATATAGATAGATGTCTTTTCAGATTGGCTTCTTTCACTTAGTAATATCCATTTAGATTCCTCCATGTCTTTTCATGGCTTGACAGCTTATTTCTTAGCATGCAATAATATACCATTGTCTAGACATACCAAAGTTTACTTGTTCATTCACCTACTTTCACCTTAAAAGACAGCTTGCTTGCTTCCAAGTTTGGCAATTATAAATAAAGCTGCCATAAATATCCATGTGTAGGTTTTTGTGTGTACATAAGTTTTCAGCTCCTTTGAGTAAATATGAAAAAGCACGATTGCTGGATTGTATGGTAAAGGGTATGTTTAGTTTTGTAAGACACCTCCAAACTGCCTTCCGAAGTAGCCATACCATCTGTATTCCAATCAGCAGTGTAGGAGTTCTTGTTGCTCTTCGCCAGGACTTACTGACTCAGTGTTCCGGATTATAGTCATTCTAACACATGCGTAGTGATATCTCAGTGTGGTTTTAATTTGCATTTCTTTGATGACATATGAGGTGGCACATATTTTCACATGCTTATAGACAATCTGTATATCTTCTTTGCTTAGATGTCTGATAATATCTTTGGACCATGTCTTAATTTTTTTTTTCTTACTGTTGAGTTTTAAGAGTTCTTTGTAATTTTATTTTCCTGTAATGTCTTTGTCTGGATTTGGTATTAGGTAATTCTGGCCTTGTAGAATGCATTAGGAAGCATTCATTCCCTCTCCTCTTACCTTCTGAAAAAGATCGCAGAGAATTGTTATAATTTCTTCCTTGAATGCTTGGTAGAACTTACCAGTGAACCTATTGAGCCTGGTATTTTCGGTTTTGGAAGGTTATTAATTGCTGATTTAATTGCTTTAATAGATACAGGCCTATTCAGATTGTCTATTTCTTCTTCTATGAGTTTTGGCAAATTGCGTCTTTCAAGAATTTGGTCCATTTTAACTAGGTTATCTAATCTGTGGGCAGAGAATTATTTAGTATTCTTTTATTATCTTTCAGTGTTCATAGGATCTTTATTAGCAACATGTATCCTCTTTTTTGCTGGCCTGTCTGGCTAAAGGCTTATCAATTTTACAGATCTTTTCAACAAACCAAACTTTAGTTTCATTCATTTTCTATTCTTTTAAAATTTTTATTTAAATTCCAGTCAGTTAACATATAGTGTAATATTAGTTTCAGGTATACAATTTAGTGATTCATCACTTCCATACAATACCCAGTGCTCACCACAGCAACATGCAGAAGAATGAACCTGGACCACTTTCTTACACCATACACAAACATAAATTCAAAATGAATGAAAGCCTAAATGTGAGACATGAAACCATTAAAATCCTAGGAGAGAACACAGGCAGCAACCTTGCCTATTGCAACTTCTCACTAGATAGGTCTCCTGAGGCAAGGGAAACAAAGGCAAAAATAAACTACTGGGATTTCATTTTCTCTTTGAATGCCCTTTTTTCAACTTCATCTTGATTTCTTTTCTAATTTTCATTATTTCTTTTCTTCTGCTTACAGTGAATTTAATTTTCACTTCTTTTTTTGGTGTCTCCTAACATAAAAATTTAGATGATTGACTTCAGATCTTTCTTCTTTTCTAATACATGCATTTGATGCTAGAAACTTCCTTCTAGGCACTGTTCTGCTACATCCTACATATTTTGTTTCATTTTCATTTCATCGAAAATATTTTAAATTTCTCTTGAGATTTTTCATTTAACCCATGCATTACTGAGAAGTGTTTTTGGCCAATCTTTACTTGGTTTTGGATTTTCCAGTTGTTTTTCTTTTTTACTTTCTAGTTTAATTCCATTGCAGCCTGAGAACAGTCATTGTAAGATTTCTAATTCCTTTCAATTTTTTGTTTTCTGACCCAGAATGTGGTCTATTTTGGTGAATGCTCCATGTAACCTTGAGAAGAATGTATACATTCTGCTGTTGTTGAATGAAATAATCTATAAATGTCAATCATAGCCAATTAGTTGATGGTACTGTTGAATTCAACTATGCTCTTCTGGACTTTATACCTGCTAGATCTGTCAATTTCTGAATAGAAGAATGTTAAAGTCTCCAACTCTGATATTGGATTCATCTATTTCTCCTTGCATTTATATCAGTTCTTGCCTCACATAGTGTGATGTCCCTTTGTTAGCAGCTTACATGGTAAAAATTGTAATGGCTCTTTGGAAAATTGACCTACGCCTTTGTTTATTCTCGATTTACTTCCCTTGCTTTAAAGTCTGCTCTGTCTGAAATTTATGTAGCTATTCCTACTTTTCTTTGATTAATGTTAGCAAAATATAGTTTTCTTTATCCACTTACTTTTAATCTGTATGCGTCTTAAAGGTGGGTTTGTTGTAGAAAACAGGCAGTTGGGTCTTGTTTTTTAATCCTCACTTACATTCTCTCATTTAACCGGTACTTTTATTTTTTTTTATTTTTTTTTATTTTTTTTTTCAACGTTTATTTATTTTTGGGACAGAGAGAGACAGAGCATGAACGGGGGAGGGGCAGAGAGAGAGGGAGACACAGAATCGGAAACAGGCTCCAGGCTCCGAGCCATCAGCCCAGAGCCTGACGCGGGGCTCGAACTCCCGGACCGCGAGATCGTGACCTGGCTGAAGTCGGACGCTCAACCGACTGCGCCACCCAGGCGCCCCTAACCGGTACTTTTAAATCATTGTATTAAAAGTAGTTATTTAATATAGGTCTAGTGTGTACCATATTTGCTAGTTTTTAATTTGCCCTTGTTTCTTGTTTCCATTTTTGTCTTCCACTGCTTTTCTATTTTTGTGGTGTGTGTGTGAAGATTTTACATGATTTTATTTTCTATCATTTGTTTACATATAAGTAACACATTTTTTTCCCCTAGTGGGTACCCTAGGGTTTGCAATACACATTAACAGCTAACCTAAGTGTACTTTCAAATAACACTATACTGTTTCACAGGTAGTGTCAGTACTTTATAATAACAAAATAATTCCAACTCCCATTCCTTATATCATTTCTATCATTCATTTCATTTATAAATAAATCATACACACACACACATAACTGAATACATTATTTTGGACAAAGTGTTACCTGTTAGATCAATTAAGGAAAAGAAAAATAAAGTATTTTATAAAGTATTTAATTTTACCTTCACTTATTCTTTCTTTGACATTTCCCCTTATGTAGATCCGAGTTTTTGAGCTATATAATATTTTCCTTCTCTCTGAAGAGCTTCTTTTAACCAAGGTAGGTGGGCTGACAACAAATTCATTCAAAGTTTCTTTTTCTGAGAATGTCTTTTTATTTTTCCTTTAGTTTTGAAGGATAATTTTATGGTTCAGGATTCTAGGTTGGTAGGCTTTTTTTCTCTCAACACTTTAAATATTTCATGCCACTCTCTTCTTGCTTCAGTGGCTTCTGACAAGTCAGATGCAATTCCTACCTCTGTTCCTCTATAAGTACACTGTTTCCCCCCAACACCTGGCTTCTTTCAGGATTTTTTTACCTTTGATTTTCCATAGTTTGAAAATGATATGTCCAGGTATAGTTTTGGCATGTATCATGCTTGGTGTTCTCTGAGGTTCCTGGATCTGTGGTTTGGTGTCTGACATTAATTCGGAGGAAATTCTTCATCACTTTTTTTTTTTTTCCAAATATTTATTCTGATCTTTTCCCTTTCTTCTGTTGGTATTCCCATTAACACCCCTCATACTTATTGTAGTTGTCTCACAATCCTTCAAAGTTCTGTTTTCTTTTTTTCATATTTTGTTCTCTTTGCTCTCCAGTTTTCAAAGACTCAATTAATATATCCTCTAGCTTGAAGATTTTTTCCTCAGCCAAATTCAGTGTATTAATAACCCAACAAAGGCATTCTTCATTTCTGTTATGGTCTTTTTCATGTCTAATATTTCTTCCTTAGAAGAATCCTCAAGAGCATTAGAGCATATTAACCACAGTTGTTTTAAATTCCCATTTGACAATTCCAAAGTCCCTGCCTTATCTGTTTCTGGTGCTTGCTTTGTCACTTCAAATTGTGCTTTTTGCCTTTTATTATGCTGTAAATAGTATTTGTGGTGATACAGTATTGTGGTGATAAGATGTGCGGAGAAGGGAAGTGTTTTACAGTCCTATAATTAGGTTTTAGTCTTTTAGTGAGCCTATGCCTCTGGGCTCTGAGCCTCCCAAGTGTTTCTCAGCACTCCCACCTTGGCCCCTAGGTATGACAGGATGTCCTGAGTGAGTTGAATATTCCTTTCTCCCAGGTCAGTTAGGCTCTGGTCAACTAGTTTCTCCTGAGTACAGGCCTTCTCAGGAAGAACAGAGTGCTCTGGCCTATTTCAAATGGTTCGTTCCCCCCTCTCCTTGCTGGAAACATGAAGGGATTTTCCTCTGATATTTACTGTTAGAAACTAGTCCAGCTCCTGAAGGTGAAACTCACAAAGTGCGGTGTGTGTCTATGATTAGGTCCCCCTAGAGTTTTTAACTCTCAGACTTGTCAACCCCAAGCCTCCAGCAATTATCAATTAATTTTAGATTTTTCCACCCAAGCACTGGTTCCCCCAGTTGTTTTGACTTGTCTTTGCTCTAGTATGCCTGTTATTCTCTGTATTTATCTGTCTGTCTCTCCACTCTGGGAGCAATGGTTTACCTTGTGTCTTTACCTCTTATGGCTCTAAGAAGAGTTGTTGATTATTTAGTCTATTCAGGTCTTTGTTGCTCATAGTGGCAATTTCCCAGCTCCTTTCATGGGACCCAGCAATGTAAAGTCAGAAATATACTTTTAAAATCATCCTCTATTTTTCTCTGTTTATAAAGCTTTCCAGTAAATAGAATTTTGAGGGTAAGGACCATGACTAAGTTCTTCAGAGGACCTAAGTAGTATGCTTTCCACTTGTGTGTGATGAGCACTAATACTTACCATTGAGACAAAATTGTCTATAGTGAATAGCTGTTTAGGAAATCTCACGTTTTGTGATCTTTATAAGAGATAAAAATAAATGTAATAGAAACAGCTACTACAGTCACTAAAGATGTGTTAGAAATAAGACAAGTATGCTATCTCTTTTCATTGACCTTGCCTTAAGTTGCCAAACACAGGATCAATATCTAAATTTCAGGTAGGTGATGGAATGTAGAGAGGATGGTCCTGGAAATATAAAACATAGGAAATGTGGACAGACATACACATACACATTTTTTTTTTTCAAATATGTCACTTTGGATTTTCATGCCAAGGTCTTTGGTTCACTCATATTTATCGTCCCATTATTCTCCATCACTGTAGTTTGATAGTTTCCTTCCTATACTCCATTTTACTTTTAATTTTCGTATATTTATATATTAGTGCACACTTCACACACAGTACCTAGCATAGTTCTCAATGCACAGAAGACATTCAGATAATTTTCAATACATGAACTTAACTGATACAAAAGGAAAATTTTCCTAGCGTGGCATTAAAAGAAAGTTATAAGCAATTTAATTAAAAAAAAAGAGATAAAATGGCTCTTTCTTCAGTCACATTCACTGTATGGCACTGTATGTTGTATCAGTACTGAAATCAGCCAGTTGGCATTGGAAAATATAAGCATGATTCCTCTTTGCATATTACAGTGTGACAATAGAAGACATAAAATGTGACAGGGTTTGGAGTATCTTGGCCTGGACCCAAAGCCTATCTGGCTTTGTAATATAGACTTGAAATGCTCCGATTGGGCAGGGTGTGTTGATGGTTATTATCTCTTAGACCAAGAATAATATTTTTTCTATATTTATATAGAAATGCTGACTCCTGTTACTATAATAGACATCAAAACATTATGTCTATGTCAATTAAAAGTATATGTTGACTTAACTGCCTTAATAAAGCACATTTTTAATAAGTAGAACTTAGATACTAAAACAAATGGATCACTACACATATATTAATGGTTTTAAACTATTCTTTTTTAGCAGATGTTACACAAGCAGGTCAAAATTTTCAGCTTTTTAATGGTCTGAACATTGATGTAACTGTCCAATCCCACAGGGTTGGTAATATTGCCAAGATCACCTCAAGGCCAAGGAATCAGCAAGACAAAGCATCCTCTCATCTTTCATGGCCACAGTTGTGAGCTACTTTCATTCTTTACCACAGCAACAATATCAACTATTTTATACCATAGAGACTTAGATTAACCCAGAAGCCATTCTCCTGTTTCTACCTACTCTTAAACTTTTGGTTCTGATTTAATTGTCCTTTTGACTACAGACTTGAGCTTCAGCCCTTCTGTATTTGATTTTGGCTCCACTTTTGGACCATAGTGTAGCTCTTCAGTCCTACACACTCACTACCAATCATCTATTTTCAACTCCACCCTACACTCCAAGCAGACTCCGGTTATCCTTATCATACCCTTTTTTGGCCCAGACAGCTTTCCCCCCAACCCAACACATGCATCATCTTGTAATTTATTAGAGACAGTTATGAACATTATCCAGGCTTAGCTTTGACTTAGTCCCATGAGCAGGCCCTGGACAATCCTTATACAATACAACATAATTGCATTTCCATTCTGTTTTGAATCAACTGACCATTATTTGGCCTCAAGTTCACTAGACCAGATTCCAGCTAAAAATGTTATGTAAGTCCTGTAAGCATTAACTTTCCCTGGATCTTAAAACAAAACAAAACAAAACAAAACAAAACAAAACAAAACAAAACAAAACACCAATTCATTCATTCATTAACATGCTCTTCAGCTATCTATTCAATAAACATTTATTATGTTCCTACTATGTATTAGTCACAGGCCTAAATACTTTACTGTGTCATAAACAGATCCAATTATTTAACTTATACCCCTTTGAGTCCACGTGCATCACTTCACTTCTTTATGTCTTCGACTCCTCATTTTTTATTTATTTTTTTAATTTTTTAATGTTTATTTATTTTTGGGAGAGAGAGAGAGTGAGCAGGGGATGGGCAGAGAGAGAGGGAGACACAGAATCTGAAGCAGGCTCTAGGCTCTGAGCTCTCAGCACAGAGCCTGATGCAGGGCTCAAACCCACAGACTGTGAGATCATGACCTGAGCTAAAGTTGGACGCCCAACTGACTGAGCCACCCAGGTGGACCTCGACTCCTCAGTTTTTAAATCTATATACTAATGCATACCTTTTCCAATGAGTGGTAAGTTTAAGATATGATACAATTTTTTTTTTAAGTACAAAGCTCCAGACAAATGCATGGACAATTATTCCTTCAGTGACTTCTGGGTCAATCTAAGTTTCCAAGGCATAAAGTAGTTGTCATTATTGCTCTAGTAAAGATTATCCATAAGATATTGCCTACTTAATAATTTATTACACTCTAAAGGCTGATTCTTAGATCTTTAGATTATTGTTTTTATTAAAACAATTAACTGAAATTTCCTGCATTATGTACATGTTAAGAAACAAGCTGGCAAATGATGATGTGGCTTTTGTATTATTTCTGAGGTATTTAAGAATTTCAGCCAAATATATTATTTTTAGGTGACAAATATCTGAAAAGAGTCAAAGCTCCTACAAGAATGATGGGGAAAGGTGAGTAGTTATTGTATTAAATGACAGTTTCCATCCATTTGGAAGAGAGCCCAGCATTTATCCTGAATTTAATGCTGAGGTTTACAGACACCGTATTTATCATAGTGAGCTTTGTTGGAACTAGGCAGCAGCTAACTGAAATGCTTTTACATTTCACTGTACCAAAGTGAGTAACAAGCTCTGGATGTAAAGGAGGAAATCACTATCATAGAAAGGCAGTCTCTGATCTTGTTCACTAATGATAATTATAAAATATGCTAAGAACTTTCCATATGTCAGGCATTGTTCTAAGTACTTTTCATTTACTAATTCGTCTAATTCTTCAGTTAAATCTATGAAGTAGGTTTTATTACTATCTCCAGTTACAGGTGAATCATAAAGAGGCCGTGTGGTATTTGCATAATGGCATTCATAACAGAGCTAATCATTTTATTTTTCTGTTTTCTATTCATTGTCTCTATTTTTCATTTCTTTTGTCTTTCTTCACTTCCTAGAGGTTAAACATTTTGTTTTAGAATTCCAATTCTGAATTATCTATAGTGCTACTGAGTGTAGTAGTTCTTTCTATTGTTATTTTAGTGGTTGTTCTAGTTAGTTTACATATATTTTAAAATTTTAAGTATTTTTAGCACTTATAAAATATATTTTCTATAAATATACATAATACATATGCGGTGGGGTTGGGTCCACAATTTTTTCTCTAATATTTGTTGAGAGAGTATTAATTGCATTCTAAATAATAATATAAGTAGATTTATATAAATAAAAATTTTGAAAATAAAAATAACATCAGTTATTTTCTAGGAAAAAAAACCTCCATATAGAGTTTTTATTTGTACTTAAAAGAAGGAAAAGTGAAATGACGGTGTACTTGATATTT